>NC_080703.1:28639700-29239700 GCF_030445035.2 Dasypus novemcinctus | reverse complement strand
CCGATCCATGGCAAGCTGCCGCATGCGCGGCCCCCTCTAACCTATTTTTGGACCCGTATTCCTCCCCTGCCAAGCACAAGTTCTGTGAGTCCCATGCCCGGGCTGCTGCCCTGGACTTTGCCCGCCGTCTCCGCCTCTACCTGGCCTCCCACCCCCAATATGTGGGGCCGGGGGCTGAGGCTGCCTTCTCCCGCCATTTTGCTGAGCTCTTCCTGCAGCACTTTGAAGCTGAGATGGCCCGGGCCTCTGGCTCCCTCTCACCACCCGTCTTGGCTCCCCTGAGTCCTGGAGCGGAGATCCCACCACATGACCTGTCCCTTGAGAGCTGCAGGGTGGGTGGGCCCCTGGCTGTGCTGGGCCCTTCTCGGCCATCTGAGGACCTGGCCAGCCCCCTCCCTTCCTCCGTCTCTTCCTCTTCTACGACCTCCTCGAAGCCGAAGCTAAAGAAACGCTTCTCCCTCCACTCAGTGGGTCGCTCCGTCCGCAGTTCAGTCCGTGGACTCCTGCAGTGGCAGGGGACCGTTGACCCACCCTCTCCAGCTGGGCCCCTGGAGACCTCCTCAGGCCCCCCAGTCTTAGGAGGAAACAGCAACTCCAAATCCTCTGGTGGGGCTGGGACCATTGGTAGGGGACTGATTGGTGACGAGACGTCCCCTGGGGAAAGATGGACTCACCGTTTTGAGAGGCTGAGATTGAGTCAGAGAGGGAGGGCCTTGAAAGATGGAACAGGGATGGTGCAGAGGGAAGAGCTGCTGAGTTTCATGGGGGCTGAAGAGGCAGCCCCTGACCCAGCTGGAGTGAGCCGGAGAGGAGGGGCAACCGGGCCTACCTCAGGGGGAGGAGGGCAACCTCAGTGGCAGAAGTGCCGCTTACTGCTTCGGAGTGAAGGAAGAGGAGGAGGAGGAGGAAGTCGCCTGGAGTTCTTTGTACCACCCAAGGCTTCTCGGCCCCGACTCAGCATTCCCTGCTCAACTATAACAGACGTCCGAATGACCACAGCCCTGGAGATGCCTGACCAGGAGAACACATTCGTGGTTAAGGTGGAAGGCCCCTCAGAGTATATCCTGGAGACAGCCGATGCGCTACATGTGAAGGCCTGGGTGTCTAATATCCAAAAATGCCTGTCTGCCTCCATTGCTGCCTCCCATTTTGACTCAATGGAACTGCTTCCCCCAGAATTACCCCCTCGCATCCCTATTAAAGAGGGACCTCCAGCAGAGACAGTTCATCCCCTCTCAGCTCCCTACCCTCCCCTGGACACTCCAGAAACGGCCACAGGGTCATTTCTGTTCCAGGGAGAGTCAGAGGGAGGTGAGGGGGACCAGCCCCTCTCAGGATATCCTTGGTTCCATGGGATGCTCTCTCGACTCAAGGCTGCCCAGTTAGTGCTGGCAGGAGGTACTGGCTCCCACGGCGTTTTCCTGGTACGTCAGAGTGAGACGAGGCAGGGCAAATATGTCCTCACTTTCAACTTCCAGGGCAAGGCCAAGCACCTGTGTTTGTCACTGAATGAGGAGGGCCAGTGCCGAGTCCAGCACCTGTGGTTCCAGTCCATTTTCGATATGCTTGAGCATTTCCGGGTACACCCCATCCCTCTGGAGTCTGGAGGCTCCAGTGATGTTGTCCTTGTCAACTATGTCGTGTCCTCCCAGTGGCAGCAGGGTGAGCAGAGCAGGTCTGCAGGGGAGGAGGTGCCCGTACACCCTGGAAGTGAGGCCGAGAGCAGGCCGAGAGCCCTGCAGAGGTGTGCGAGGGAGATGCGTCAAACCCGCCACCTCTGCAGCGGATGTCCCGCAGGGAACGGCGCCAAATGTGAGTGATCCAGCACCAACTGAGCCAGCTCACCCTCCAGCCCGAGAGACAACCACCCAACCCTGAAGTCCGTTTGCTGCTCGCACTCTACCGTCAGTGCAGACGCCGCAACCCTCACCATGCTGCCGAGCCAATTAATATAGTCTCTCTCTTTAGCTATCAGCGACTCGCCACTGCCGAGGACACCCCTCCCACTTCATCTTCTCGGCCTCCTCCTACCCGACTTCTTCCTGCTCACTCTTCCCGCAGGTGCCCCAAGTCTTCTGTAACTGCGGCCCCCCATGCCGCCATCGCTCTCAAGCAGCTCCAGCCCCGCTAAAACGGCCCGCAACCCGCTTTCCCCAGCCCATGGCCTGCTTTCTAGCATCTAATAACGTTTCTGCTTTTGCCTCCCCATACTTCTGCGGAGCTTCCTCCTGTCTCGACCTCACTCCTCTTCTCAGCCGTCCAAAGTGTCCTTTCTCGTCCCCCGCCCCCCTCCTTTTTTTGCTTGAACCCCCATTGCGTTGCAGATTGGGCTGCCCCATGTCGGCCCGCCCCGTTAACATCGGCCTCTCTCGTGCCCGTGGAGACTTTGGCCTTCTTGTTGTCCTCGCCTACGTCTCCACCACTCCCGACGCTGCCGCCACCACCGCTGCTGGTGCCCTGACGCGACTTGTCCTCACAGCTGCGATCCTCCAGACCATCACACAGTCTGCCTCTGCCACTCTTCGCCGCCAAGAAGAGATCAACTACCTGTAACATGCTGTCACCCTGGACTTTTAACAGTAGATGGATCTTATAGCCGCCGAGATCAATGAGAATTGGACATTGGCCACCCTTGCTTGCAACGGCAAGATACCGCCCCCCAAATTGTACATTTATATCCCCGGCATACTCACCTCCCTCTTCAGCCCCACTTCCCTCATTGCTTGCTGCCTCTTGGGCCTTGGCTACTTGCTACTGCTGCCATCCTGGCCCTTATTTGAAAAGAAGGGGGAAATGCGGTCACCCCTCGGGCTGAAGTGTGGTTTGCTGGCCTGGCGAGGGGAGCGGCCACGGTAGGCCTAATTCCGCTGCCCCCATAATAGGGTGGTTGGTCGGGCCCACCGCCACCCCTGAAGGAAGCTCGGCATGGGCGCAGAGTGCCCTCGGGTCTCCCCTTCTCGGCAGCCATGCTTCCGCGGCCACCCCTCCTCCCGGATGGCGCCACATGATGCCTTGTGGGGCGGCACCCTTCTTCTTCTTTCTCCCTGCGCAGGCGCAGGGCGGAAAATTCCAGTCTGCCCTTTTCCCCTCCCCCGACAGCAGCAACAGCCAGGCGTGGGTGGAAAAATCCAGTCTGCCCTTTTCCCTCCCCCTGACAGCAGCACAGCCAGGCGTGGTGGGAAACTCAAGTCTGCCCTCCACCCCAGCAACAGCAGCCACTAATCCCTAAACCCTGCCACTTCCCCCAGCAACAGCAGCCACCAATCCCTAAACCCTGCCCCTTCCCCCAGCAACAGCAACAGCCAATCCCTAATCACCACCCCTCCCCCATCCAGTACCACCCACTGACCTTTCTCCGGCAACCAATCAGAACAGGGCGTGGCTTCGACCAATCAGCCTTCCCCAGCTCCTATAAAACTGTTGCCTCTCCCTCAATAAAGTGGACTTGCGTGTTTACCTTGTCTCCGCGGTAGTTCTTCTGCCGTGCGCCTCCAGTCCTGAGAGCCCCCGACAAGGGCCTGGCCTCCCTTGTCCCCAGTTCGTCGCCTGCTTCTCCGGGCGACCCCTTCATCGCCCTTCGTCGCCTGCTTCGCCGGGCGACCCCTTCGTCGCCTGCTTCGCCGGGCGACCCCGTCAGCTGAACTGCGCAACCCCTTGTGAGACCGATCCCTCGTCTGCTGCCAGACCAACCCCTCGTCCCAAGTGGGACCGACCCCTCGTCCAGAGCTGGACCGACCCCTCATCCGCAGCCAGACCCCACCTCTACCGACCGAGCAAACCGTCGCACATTTTAAATGAAGTAACCTCTTGAAGAGATCTTATTTACAATGAGTCCATACCCACCAGTAACAAGACCAAGAACATGGACAAACGGGTAGACAATTCAATCTACCACCCTTGTCCATAGAAAGCTCTGGTCATCCAACTTACTAAGACGTTTTTAGATGTGGAAAATTTCATAAGGCATAAACTAGATATGTCCTGGCAGTAGTGAGTGCCTTTCAATTATAAACTCCAAAAAGATTGCCTTGTTCTAAATTATATAAACATTGTGAGACAAGAAAATGTTTAAGATAGGCCTATCTTAAACCAAAATTCATTTATTTGTAAATGGTGAATGATGTACTGTGGAGTACAGGAAGTATAATTTGAAGCAAATTTTATATAAGGTAGTTTACCTTGAATAGATCTCTGAAGGAGAAATCATTCTCATTCAAAGTTCCTATGCCTTTGATACAAGAGCTGTTTTTTAATACACTACAAATTATATGAGAGCAAAGAGCCTTACCATATGAGAGGGATACAATAGGTGTGAAGAGGGTTTTCCTCATGGGAGAGGTTTTAGGAACTGAAGTGGGTTACTCAATGAGGTTAAGAGAACATAATTCCTTGGAGATATTTCAATATAGAATGGATTCTCATTGGCCAGGCATGGTTTAGGAGAAGATTTGGTTAAAGGCCAATGGAAAATGGAGCCTTTAAGTATCTGAGATTTGACATAGAAAAGCATATATTGAGTTCATGACAAGAGACAGAGAGGGCTTCCAGAATGAGTAATACTATAAACTTTAGAAACAAAGTTTTATACCACATTGAAGGTATAATACTATTTTTCTTTTTTCCCCTGAAATATAATTTCAAAGAACTGGTGGCCACTGATATTCCAATGTATAGCTGATAGTTACTGGGTTTTTTGAAATTTGATTACATGGCACATAGAATTTGGTCTTATCTTGTCCACCCTTTGTAGATTTGCTTGGTGTACTTGGAAGATATTCATGGTCTCGGAACTCTTAGTTTTGAAGCAATAGATCCATCTAATGGCTCATTCAGGCCTGTTGATTCAGCCTTTGAATTCTCTCTAGAGTCCAGCCCATTTTCTTCCTTTCTGTGGCCATTACCTAATCCGAAATCATGTCTCTTGCTCCTGATACAGATATGGTGACCCAGTTGTTTCCCTTGTCCTCTAGTTTTACCCATCTCCATAGGGTTGTCATAGAAATCTCCCACCTCCTCTTGACTCCAGCTTAAAATATAACCATCATTCCTCTATAGCATGCATGGTCTAAGATCTTGAGCTCCTTTCTTGGCATAGAATCCCTTTGTGATCTGGCTCCAGCCAACCTCTGTATGTAGCCCCTCTCATTTCTCCTTTATACACGTGAGCTCGCCGCAATGTAGCACGTTACTCTCATCCTCCATCGTTCTCTCCACCTTGAACAACACACTCCCTTCACTTTATTCTTCCTTAACTTCTCCTCATCCTTCCAGATTCATCCTAGCTGCCACATCCTCCTTGATATTGTCAGACTGAGCACCTTATGCTGACATGTATCATACCTCTTACCTTAATGTATTTACTGTATTACATGTGTCCACTTATTTGTAAAGCCCCTGAACTCCTGGAAGGTCAGGGCAGTGTCTTGATTTCCTATATTTCTGGCATCTTTCTTAGTGCCTGGCACAGGTGCTCAAGAAAGTTTTGTGAAGTGAATAGAATGAATGAGGTTGACATTATATTTTATGTGCTCTCTTAGGGAAGAAGAAATGAATGCTAGGCTCATTACACACTTCTGAGGGGTTTGAAATCCATGTCTCTGTTGGACCCATGTTGGTGCTCTTTTGATCTATAATAAAAATCTAGTTATCTGACTACTTGTACTGCTCAACAAACACAAGGCCATGGTGTGCTACCATTCAGGCAGGCCCTGAGGACTTGTCCAACCCACCCAGGCAAGTTCCCTCAACTGATAACAAAACTCCTGTGAAACCTAGAGTTTAGGTCAGGCAGGTAAGGGCTGCAAATTGGTGCAGAAGTACTCTTTCTCCATGTGTCCTCAAATATATCCAAGTCACTACTCTGAAAGGGTTGAAAAGGTTTCCAGGGTTTTATCAGTCTACGGATCCATTAATGTTTTCAAATAGTGATTCACATGCAGTCTAATAATACTTAATGTGTGTGTATAAATGTGATAAGTGCTGATGTAAGTGTGGTAAGAGCTTTTATGCAAATGTTATCATTTAATCCACAACAACTCAAAGATGTAAGAACTATTATTATTCCCATTTTACAGATGGGGAAATGGAGGTTCAGAGAAATTAAATGATTCCCTTAACTTGCCCAAGTCATACATTCACTAGTGGTGAAGTTAGGATTTGAAATTATGTTTGTCAGACATCAGGGACTTACACTCTTAATTAACCTCCTCTCAGCAGCTTAGACACCAGAGAAAGCAACATGTGCATATTTTCAGTTCTTTTTATTGATAGTGTGTCAACAAAAGCATATGAAGTTTTAACTATATAAACAAGCTAGCAAGATGTGAAGCATCAAATATTTAAGGCTAAGAATCTGGAACATAAATAAATATGTGGTCAAAATATTGTTCTAGTGCAAGACAGAAATTATTATTCACAGTGGGAGAGGTGGAAAAACTGAGACCAGAGAGAGAGCCAGGGTGATTCACCCAAGGTCAGAGAACAAGTGAGGTGAGATTTGAAAAAGGACGTTCCTACTCTAAAATCCACACTCGGCCTTGGTTATTGGGTATTGACAAGGCTCTTTTCTAAAAACTTGTTATGGAACTGTAGAGCAGCCGTGAACTTAATGCCAGAAAATGTGCCTTCTCCTGACCTTACGATGAGAAGAGCCTAATGGTTGAGCCAACGATTTTTGTCACTGAAAGATACCTGCTCTGTTATTAAAATGAGCTAGCTAGGTATATCAGTTGGAAGTCTGACACTATGCTAGTCTTTCAGAGGAAAGGGTTTGTGAGAGAGAATCGGCCACACGCAGGGCAGCAGTGCTGTGAAGCCAGAGAATGCTGAGGCCATCTAGAGCAGGAGGTGGTTTCCGCACACGGCTGAAGGCCACATGGAGGAACATGAGTAAAACAGTCCCAGAGCCTGGGGTTCATACGATGGGAGCTAGAACCGCTAGGGGACCCGCTTGGGGGGCAGGGCCTGGGGCAGCTGAGGGAGGAGATGTCTAGCAGAAGCTGGAGGCATGGAGGACCAGAGACCCAGGGTAGGCAGGGAGAGCAGCAAATAAATACCCCAGTCCTCACCTGCTTGCACCCTCCTCTCTTCCACCATGGAACTACCCTGCCCAGTTCACAGGGCAGCCTAAGTACATGGTTTCTGGTGACCCAGAGCAGAGCGGGGAACACAGAAAATGCAACTGGGAGTGATCCAAGAGCAAGCTCGCAAACACCAGTACACTAGGTCATGAAAGATTTTTTTTTTCCCTGTCATCTAAAAATTCTCTCAAATGCCTGTAAAGAATTTTTAAAAAATCTCTCTACATTGACTTTTTGTTTTTTTAAAGATTTTTAAAATTTTTATTTATTTATTTATTTCTCTCCCTTTCCCCCACCACCCCATTGCCTGCTCTCTGTGTCCATTCACTGTGTGTTCTTCTGTGTCCGCTTGCATTTTTGTCAGCAGCACAAGGAATCCGTATCTCTTTTTGTTGCATCATCTTGCTGCGTCAGGTCTCCATGTGTGTCGTGCCACTCTTGGGCAGGTTGCCCTTTTTTTTGCACTGGGCAGCTCTCCTTATGGGGCGCACTCCTGTGCTTGGGGCTCCCCTATGCAGGCGACACCCCTGCATGGCAGGGCACTCCTTGCGCGTATCAGCACTGCACGTGGGCCAGCTCACCACACGGGTCAAGGAGGCCCGGGGTTTGAACCCTGGACCTCCCATGTGGTAGGCGGATACTGTATCACTTGAGCCAAATCCGCTTCCCCCTACACCGACTTTTGAGCTCTACAATGTTCAGTGATACCAGTTAATCTCAATGACATGGATTTACTTTCTATAACATAGACACATCTAACACATCTGTAGAAAATATACCTGAAGAGAGGTTTGTCATTGACTATCATTCAATGCTTTAAGACCATCTTATGTCTGATCTACTGAAAGTCATCCTGAGCTAAATGGCATACCGTTCAGTTCTTTTTGTAAGAGGTAAGCTCAGATGGAATAAAATTTCTATTATTCCTTTAAACTTGGATTAGGTTTCACTTCCTTTCTCTCTGGCCCCTTACCCTTATCCTTCACTCACCTCAAACCTAGGGAGTGTCCCTTTTCTTTGCAACCTCAGCATCCTGCGTTTACTTGGAGCATAATAATGATGGTAATGTTTGCTGATTTGCCTGTTCTCTCTGCATAAGCCTGTATACTACCTGAGAGCAAAGACAGCATATATATACACACATATATATACACCTACATATTTACATATGAATTTATGTATTTATGTATACTGTATTTTTCACACATATATGTTCTGTGTATGCATGTGTATTTTTATCTCCATCGTTAATAACAAACGATGACTAACATAGGACTAGATATCCAGTAGGTATTCAATAAATGTTTTTTGAAAGCATGAATAAATGAATGAGATCATTTAATCAATGAGAATTAATAGGTTTCAGTAACTACTAGGATGTGGGGAGGTGGCAACAAGAGGAATGGAGGTCAGCAAAGGGGACATGCTCCACTTTGGTGATTTGGAGAAGGGTGCTGGTCAGATAAGTAAGGAAGAGTAGGGCAAGGCTTGTTTGGGTTATTGATAAATTCTAGTAGACAAGCAGAAGTGTGAAATGGGCCTCAGAACAGGTGTCAGGACTTGGAAATAAAAAATTTAAACACATCTTTATAGATGGGGACAAAGAGAAAGGAAGTGGGATCTGGCAGCTTGCTTTCTTCACTCTGTCCAATATACTCTAGTACCTTGCCACTTCCCCATCAAGATGTGGAATGTATGTCCCCTGCCCTTGAACCTGGCTAGGACTTTGTAATTGCCTGAACCAACAGAGTATGACAGAAATGACACAGGGTGACTGAGTCATAAAAATGCCTTGCATTTCTGCTGGGTCTGTTAGATTCTTGGTTCTTGGAGCCCAGCCACCATGCGGTCAGGGAGCCCAAGCAGCCTTGCTGAGGCTCCTGCGGAGAGGTGCCACAGCCATGGTTGAGCTCCCAGCCAAGAGCCAGCACCAACTTGCCACCCCACGAGGGAGCCACAGGTGGCTCTTCAGGCCCCCAGGTGACCTGCTACAACTCTGCTTTGGGGAGCAGAGATGTGTCATCTCCTTCGAGCTCTTCCAGAATGGCAGATGTGTGTGTGAACAAAATAAATGTTTTTAGTTATGTTTTGAAGGGGGTTGTTAGACAGCAACAGATAACTGACATCCTTGGGTAGCTGAAAAGAGTGTGGACTTTGGAAACAGACAGGCCTGGGTTCCAAACCCTGGTTCTGTCACCACTAGGATGTGTCAAAAGGCCTAAACTTTCAGAATCTTGGTTCCTTGTGCATAAAATGGGGACAGTAATAGTCCCTGCAGAAGGCTGTTATGAGAATTAAAAGAGATGGTTTCTGTAACATGCGTCATGCTGTGCTTAATCTCTGTGGAGTTTAATAGTGAGCACTTTTCCCTGAAATGAGGAAGTTGAAGTTTTGGGGGCTGTATGAAGAAAGAATATACATGGGGAAGAAAAGGCCAACTGGAGATCGATAGGAAAATAGAAGTAACAGAGAGACTCAGGGAACGGTGAGAGGAGAAGGAAAGACTCAATGCTGAGTAGCCTTGAGAAGCTTGGGTGAAATATGGGACAGAAGGCTGGCTAAAGATCAAGCCTGAGAAAAAGGACATTAATTTAGGCAGTGGCTCATTGATTTGTGATACACGGCATAACCGTTTCCATAGAGCAGAGGGCTGGAAGCCTGAATGCAAGAGGTGAGAAGAGAGCGAGAAGTGAGAAGAAGCAATCAGTTGGTGTTTACTTGTGACAGTGTCTAGGCATGTATGATATTCCTACGGGAGATGAAAAGACTTATTATATTAAAAAGGTATATATCACCCCAGAGATTTCTATTTTCCCATGATTAGTGGTCCTTCTCTTTCCTCTAGAAATACAACCAGGGGATCCTTCACTCTACTGACTTTCCCTAGGAGCTCACTTATAACGTTTATTAATGTCTCTGTGGACTGTTTTTCCTACACGTTTCATATTTACATCTAAATTCCCCGTTTCCAAGATGACTTGCCTAATTATTTACTATCGTCGTACATATGCTTATACTCTGGTTCCAAAATGAAAGTGAAGAGTACAGGGAGGGTACATAAATATCAGGAGACCAGCAGCCTTATCTAGAAATAGGAAATGTGCTATTTAAGAGATGAAAACGAAAAGCACACCATTAAAAACCACAGGGTCTTCCCACCCTCATTTGATTATTTGTTACATTCAGAGTGCATTTAACTGGGTCAGAAAATATCTGCGAGGCTATCTCAGTGTATTTGAGCTGAAAGGAACTTACACGTTCCTCATTTTATAGATAAAGAAATGGAGAAGCAGAAAAGGTACTTGTTTACCTTGCTACATTTGTTCAGTGTAATCTGCAAAAGCAGGTGATCATTGGAGGCCCATGGTGAAAAGTTCCAAATAGCTGATTTTTGTTTTACTTTTCTGAAGACTAAATTTTCCACGATGAGATGCAAAAGTCATTTCTAAGCCTTTACATAAAAGGTTTTTAATATTCCTTCTCAAACATTTATTTAGGTCCCACCATGTTCAAGGTACTGTGTTAGGTGGGTCTTTTAAAAATACACTATATGAGGCAATGAAAGCTAATTTCTGCTTTAAAAAGCCAAATTATGAAAATGTAATATTTATTAAGCACTTGTAAGATAAAAGGCACTCACTGGATCACCACCTCTGCAGGTTTTACACCTTCATACAATTTCCTGGTTTGCTCGGCTAATATGAGCGTGATGCTAATGAAAACCAGGTCAGGAGTTTAATTCTTGACAACTTTGTACCAGGAATGTTAATTCTGACCAAGCGTGTTTGGGACCCAATAAGTTAGTTCTACGACTCAGGAAGCGTGGTGGGAAGAGCTGTGGTTGCTTGGCTGCCCTGATGGCCACACAGGAGCAGTGAGCAGATGAATGCAAGAGGCTGGAAATGGGGCCGTGTAGAGTGGGCTCCCAGAATGTCTCCTGCCCCGGGAGACACCAGGCGGGGGGGATGGGGGGCGGGGGGCATGGGGCATAGGCTCTGCGGCTGCACTGAGGCAGGATTGGGTCGAGGGGAGTAGTAACACATTTCACCAGACCTAGCGAGTTCAACTAGCATTCCTTGCTGGCCTGGCCCAAACCTTTGGCTCCCTCTGCCCCAGGAGAGGTGTCTTATCTACAGTGCATTCCAGACACTTGAACTGCGCCCCTGACTTTCACCTCTGGAGCTAGCCTCTGCAGGGCGCTAGATCCCACATGGCTCCTTCAGGCCTTCCTCATAGCTGCCCAACACTGCCCTGGCTGAGTGACTCTGTCTGCCTCATCCGGGTGTTGAGAAACAGGAAGCCCATTTGCCTCCAGAGCAACCTAGACTTGAAATCAGTTGTACAGGGGATACTTTGGCCCTTACTACTCAAGTGTTTAAGAATCTGGGTCAGCATCCCAGAGTCCTCAGGATTGGGGAATAAACTATGGCCTAGAGTGGACTTACTGGTGTTCTACTATAGACTTATTGTGATTCTAGCAATGGAAGAAATTATATTCTTGATGTGGAGACAGTGGCCACGGGAGTTGCTGAGGGCAGGGAGAGGGAAAAAGAGGTGTAATGTGGGGGCATTTTCAGGACTTGGAGTTGTCTTCAATGATACTGCGGGGACAGATGCAGGACATTATATCTCCTGCCATAACCCACTGAATGGACTGGGGGAGAGTGTAAACCACAATGTAAACTATAATCCATGCTGTGTAGCAGTGCTCCAAAATGTATTCATCAAATGCAATGAATGTGCCACACTGATGAAAGAGGTTGTTGATGTGGGAAAAGTGGGGGGTGTGGGGAGAGGGACATATGGGAATCCCTTATATTTTTTTTAATGTAACATTTTGTGTGATCTATGTATCTTTTAAAAATATATTAAAAAAAAAAAAGAACCTGGATTGGACACAGGGAACACAATTAGGCCGCTGAAACCCTGGGATGAGTCCTTTGTATGTCTTGACGTTCCTGGAGCTCTGGTCCTCTCTTGTAACAGCACCTCAGCGATCTGCATTGCTGTTGTTTACAAGGCGAAGGCCACCCACTGTCTGCTTCATGTCTGTGGCACCAGCGCCCAGCACAGACCCTAGAAAACATAGTAAACAGAGAGCAAAGATGCCCAGTCGAGCAGACAGGCTCCCAAGCTGCAGGCTTGAGTTCTAGGAGAAGGGCAGAGAGATTACCACATGGGGGATGGCACAGGGCTGGAGGGCCTCAAGGGTTCAGAATCATGAATCAAATCCCGGAGCAGCTCAGCAAAGCTGGCATTCTGTACAAGATTCCGGAAGCCGAACAGGCTGGCTCACTAAGGGAGCATCGCTCCAGTATTGCCTGGGCAGAAAGTGGCTGTGTCGAAAACGACAATGTCCTGGAAATTTTTCAGGTGACCCAGAAACTGTAGCTCAGAGTCCCGGGGTGCTGTTATATGCATCGGCGACACCTGTACATTTAGTGTACGTTGGAGCAAATGAAGCGTGTGGAACCTCTGGATGTCACCTAGCACAACTCTTAGAGTTTGTGTCTTTATTTTTTCCCCCTCCCGCCCCCCCAGTTGTCTGCTCTCTGTGTCAATTTGCTGTGTGTTCTTCTGTGTCCGCTCGCGTTCTTGTCAGAGGCACTGGGAATCTGTGTCTCTTTTTGTTGTGTCATCTTGCTGCGCCAGCTCTCCATATGGGCGGTGTCACTCCTGGGCAGGCTGTGCTTTTTTTGCATGGAGCGGCTCTCCTTAGGGGGCATACTCCTTGCATGTGGGACACCCCTACATGGGGACACCCCTATGTGGCACGGCACTCCTTGCGCGCATCAGCCCTGCGCGTGGGCCAGCTCCACGCGGGTCAAGGAGGCCCGGGGTTCATGCCCTGGACCTCCCATGTGGTAGGCGGCTGCTCTATTTGTTGAGCCACATCGGCTTCCCTGTGACTTCATTTTAGTAAGTTGATTTGCTGGGTGTGGGGTATGAGTAAAGTTGTATAATCATGGAATATACCACTGAGGGGAGCAATTTCCTCCCCTTTCAGCCTTGCTCTGTCTGTCCCTTCTGAGGTGGACTGAAATGGATTATGAAGAAACTTGCCCTCCTTATCTGAGGAAAAGGAAAGCCTAGGTGAGGTGGGTCTTAACATGCCTATGTGAGACGCTTTGAAGGACGTCTGACCTCACAGCCAGTCTCCTGAAACCATATTATCTGCAGTCTTCTGGAGCTTCGTTCCTGAGGACAACGGCAGTCTATTTACTGGTTTCAGTTGCTACGAAGTGACCATTCTGCTGAAGGAAGGCTGTTGCCCTTAGCTACCCAATTCTTTGTGGCATCATCTTGAGTCATACAGTACCAGACCAGCAGCCAGGCGAGGCACAGACCACGATGAAACATTTTCCTAATGCTCGCCTTCTTTCAGAAGATAGGTTGTGACTAATTCCGCTTAGAAGTGACACAGTCCTTTTTTCCATCCAAAGAAAGGGCTGACTTTATTGTAACGCTGTCCTCTTCCCTCTCAAGTAGGGATTTGCTAATTCTTATTCTACGTTTCCAAGGTGTTTCAGTTAAAATGATGTCTCCTGAATAATCTCTTTTCCATCTCACTCACAGGCCTGTGAGGATTGCAAGGATGATCTGAGAGGTGCACTTGATAAAGGGCGGGCAAAGCTCTTTAAAATTTTGGTTGCTGTTGTTTTTCTCATCCAGGAAAAGAGAAGTTGGAGGGAGGCTGGAGTAGGTCTTCCAATCATGAGCATTTTCTTGTTGTTGTTGTTGTTATTCCTTTCCATTCCATTCCACTAGTTCCACAGATTATATATTTATATCCAAGTTAATGGTTGGGTTCATTTCCATTTTGAGTTTCATTTGCTTTCTTCTGGCACAGTTAACTCCATGGTACCTTCTTTGTTTTGTGTCTCATCTACCATTTTGCGCATAATAATAATAAATTTGGATATTTCTTTTCAACATAGGTGCACTCTTAATTTATGCAACTTTCCATTTTGTACCACTAAAATGCTGTGCAGGGGGGTTTATGTGTCTCCTATCCTGAATCCATTTGCAGTCTTTTGTCTCTTTCTGAAGGCAGTTTCCAAACGCACCCCATGTCTGCTGACTTTTGAAAAGGCTGTAAAATTAAAGCTACATAATTATGAATACTATGAAAAAGGTTTTGACAACTTTTGGTGGCATTTAATTCAAGTTAAACTCCTCTCATTCAAAATAATAAGCATAATGTTACTTATTATGTAAATGAGGTGGCAAGGCAGCTGTTTTTCATCCTGGTACATTCACTGGGGGATTAATGCACACACAGGCAGAGCGGGTGGGGCTGGGGCTCAGCCTGGGAATTTGCATCAGGGTTGAGCACAAGGAAGGATGATTACCCTGGAGCTGCGCTGTCCAATATGGGAGCCAAAGAACCACATGAGGCTATTTAAATTTAAATCAATTAAAATAAAATAAAATTAAAATTCACTTTTCCCGGTGACATTAGCCATAATTCATTGGCCCAACGGGCTCGTGGGCTGCGTGGCTCCCATCTCGGACAGGGCAGATGTAGAATATTGCCACCACTGCAGAAAAAGTGTCATCGTTCAGTGCTGCGAACAGCAGAGAGGTTAAAAACAGAGTAGAGATGCTGTACATGCCTCTCAGAAATGGGGACCTGTATCCACAAGGCTTCTACAAGGTTCTCTGAAAAGGAAGTGAAGGTACAGAGGTCAAGGAGTTGGGATCGTGTTGCTAGTTGAGGACCACCTGTGTTTCCTAGGGATCCACTGGAGCTGTGCTTCTCGAACTTTAAATGTGCGTACACATCACCTGGGAATGTGTTAAAATGCAGATGTTGATTCAGTAGGTCTGGAGTGGGGCCTCAGAATCAGCATTCCTAACTGGCCTCTTGGGAAAGGCTGATACTATCGTCCGAGCTCCACACCTGGTATAACAAGGTGCTAATAAAGCCCTTCACAGCACTGGGGTAGAGTCACCACTCTGAAGATGACCAGATAACCTGATGACTCGAACAAATGTACCACACGAATGAAAGATGTTGTTAATGTGGGAAAGTGGGGGGGGGGGGGCGGGGAGTGTAGCGGAGGGGGTATATGGAAGTCCCCTTGATTTTGGAGATAACATTTATATAAACTAAAGCTTCTTTAAAAATGAAAACTGAAATGTTAAATAATAATAATATTAACCTGATGAAGAAAGTCAATATGGGCTGGTGCCAAAGTACATGTCATGGCACCTAAGTTTGAGTCCTCTCACTTCCAAATTTTGTTGCAAAAGCAGAAGCTGCCGTAATGTTACCAAGAAGGAAAAAAAGGTTCTTCAGAAAATATTGCACTCACTAATTTGAATCTATGATATTTGGGATAGTACTTTAATTTACCTTTCCAGGTACTCCAGGTTTGTAGATTAAGGAGAGATATGTTTTCTTAAACTAGCAGAGAATAAATTGCTGCTCCATGGAAACGTTTGCATACAGAAAAAGTCGGTTTATAGGAATGTTTCCTCAATCCTGTCTGCACAATTGGAATCATCTGGAGGAACTTCTAAAGCGTACCATGCTAGATTTCACCCTCAGAGATTTTTATTTGACTGATGGGGGTGGAGGAAGGGAGCATCAGTATTTAAACACCCCTCAGGTGATTCTAGCATGCAGCCACAGAAAATCTTTGATCATAGCAGTGGTTCTCAAACTTGAGCATGCACCAAAGTCAGGTCTTGTTAAAACATAGATTGCTGGGCCCCATCTTGAGTTTCTGATTCAGCAGGTCAGGTGTGGGACCTGAAATTTTTGCATTTTGAGCAACTTCCAGGGGAGGGTGAAGCGGCTGGTCTGGGGACCACCTGTAGAGAATCACTGACTTACAGCACTGATTCTCAAATGTGGCTACACATTGACATCGCCACCTGGGGAGATTTCAAACCTACTGCTGCCGAGAACTCACCCCCAGAGATTCTGATGTCATTTGTCTGGGATGCAGACTTGGCATTGGGGATTTTTGAAAGCTCTCCCAAGTGATTAAAATTTGAGAACCATCGGTAGGGCTAAAACACATCTCTGAGTACTGAGGACAGGAAGCACTGACATTACCTGGGAGCTTGTTTGAATGCAGATTCTCAGCCCCCATCCCAGACCTGCTGGATCAAAATCTGCATTTTAATAACATTCTTCAGGTAATCTGATGTATATTAAAGGGGAGAACGACTGTACTAAATAGCCTTTTAAATTTGTAATTTATTGACCTATGCATGTGTGTGCGTTAAAGAAATTCATTAAAGTAGTAACTTCTGTTCCTAAAAACACTGATGCATAAAATTTAGTCCATACTCCAAATTACTGAAGATTTATTAGACTGGCATTGCCTAGACATCAATGTGATGGTTTCTGCCTGCACTGTAACAGAAGGCAGCCAGCAGAGTAAAACTCTAGGTTTTCAAGGCTCAAGTCAAAGATTAAGAGTAACCTGGGAAGCAGATTTGGCTCAACTGATAAGAGTGTCCACCTACCACATGGGAGGTCCAGGGTTCAAACCCCGGGCCTCCTTGACCCATGTAGAGCTGGCCTATGCACAGTGCTGATGCGTGCAAGGAGTGCCCTGCCACACAGGGGTGTCTCCCACGTAGGGGAGCCCCACGTGCAAGGAGTGCGCCCCACAAGAGCAGCCCCATGCGAAAAAAGTGCAGCCTGCCCAGGAGTGGCGCTACACAAATGGAGAGCTGGCACAGCAAGATGACGCAACAAAAAGACAGATTCCCAGTGGTGCTGCTGACAAGAATACAAGCGGACACAGACGAACACACAGTGAATGGGTACAGAAAGCAGACAACTGGGGGAGTGGGGAGGGAAATAAATAAGAATAACCAAATGCTTTAGGAACTAGTTTCACATATTTGCATGAAGTATACTATTCAAGATAAAAAGTGGTAACCTCTTTTTTAGGTTAATGCCTTTCGATTTTAGAAAAATGTATACTTGTTATTCATTACTAGAGATCTACAGCATAGAGGCATTCTTAATTTATGCAAGTTTTCATTATGCAGCACAAAGATCCTGGTGCTTGCAGGAAAGAATATGACTTGAAGGAAAAATTTGCTAAGATTGTAGTTTCCTAAGAAGTCTTTCCAGGCAATATTTTAGGGGGGAACTGCCAAAGATAATTACAATGTAAAGGGGCCAATCATGTGATGCATTAGACCAGTGCTTCTCAGAATCTTAGGTACATAGGGATCACCTGAGCATCTTATTAAAGAGCAGTTTCTGATTCAGTAGGTCTGGGGTGGGGCTTGAGTCTTCACATTTCCAAAAAACAAAACAAAACAAAACTCCTAGGTGTTAGCATCCTGCTTGCCTACAGACCACATTTTTTGTTTTTAACAAGTCAATTTTATTGATGCATATGAATAAGGCATAAATCTACCCAAAGTGTACAATCAATGGTATTCGGTGTAATCTCACATATTTGTGCATTCATCATTTCCATCATTCTTAGTGCACTTTATTCCAATAATAACAATAATAACAAACAAAAAACAAGCGAACAAACAGAACTCAGCACCTCTCGATCTCTCTATACTTCCCCTGCCAAACATGGCTGCTATTTTTCCTTCTTTCTGGTATATTTGTATTTATATTTTGTAAAAAGAGTACAGACCACGTTTTGAGTATCAGGAAGTTTTGAGAACTCTTCCAGGATGCATTTTTGTAAACTCTCATCTTGATAAAAAGAAAAATCAAGTGGTCTGGTATAAATCCTAAGAAGGGTGATTTTGTTGAATGTGCTAATTTGCTGCATTGAATCATCAGAAAGATACCAAAAGGTCAAAATTATTCATAGACCCAACATTAATGAAAAATTAAAGAGAAATGAAGAGTCATTTAAGGCAATAGCAAAATAGTAACACAAATACCTCAAATGACTACTAGGGCAAAATTTTCAAACTGTTGCAAGCTGTCTGCATGCTTAAAGTTGAAATTTACCTGCTTAATTAGGTGCAATCAACAGTTTTGAAATGTAATATATTTTCTGAGACCATATTTACTTATGACAGATACATTAAAAAAAATCCCTTGTCCCCAAAAAGTTGAGGGGCAAAATAAAAGACAGAATATTTGCATTTAAAAGCAGAAGGCTAAATGTAGTTGAAGTATTGCATCTTTATTTGATTTAATCTTTATTTAAGCCTTGAAAGAAGTTCACAAACACATTTTGGAAGTAACAAGCATGGAAGAATAATAACTTTTTGGTCAGCAATTCCATCTCCTGATTGAGCTGACATGCAATTTTTTTTCTACTTTGTAGCAGGAAAATCTGTCAAACTTAAGACTTTAATGCACAAAACACCCATGACTTCCTTCCTCCCTTCCCAAGTTAGGATAGTGCTTCATTATTTGAAAATACTAAATATCTTATTAATCCATTTCAATAAAAACATTAACTAAATTGGTAATTTCTTCCTTGTAAACATGTTTCATGTTATTAATGGTGAATTTATAACATCTTACTCTTTTCAGTATAACATGCCGTGTTTGAGTCCACTCTATGTACTAGGAATTTCACTAAGCAGTTCACACAGATAATCTAATTTATTGTTCTAAACATCCGGTACAAATTGTTTCATAACTGCATACTGGGGAGGAAGTAGAGAGCCGGTAACTTTTTCAAAGACATGTAGATCTGTATTTATTTTCTTGGCTGGCATGTTATTACAAATAATGTCATTTAAAACTTACAGTGACTCTCAGACTAAAGCAAGCTCAATTTATCTTTAATATGTTCCCAGTTTAGAAACAGACCTTGAAATCTAGTTTTTAGAAGATTTGAAGAAGAGAATCGTGGCTAAAAGTGGGTAATGGAATTCAATCCCTAGAACTTTTTCTTCTCAAAAACTTGTTCGGATTTAACCACCCAGATTGGCTGTCAGCCCTGATTAATTAAGTGGCACTTCCTCTCTATCACACTTCCCACGCAGAATCAAGGTTCAGAGGCTGTAATGAAGGATGAACCCCAAAGACCTTTTCTTCCATAACTGCATCTATTGGGACAGTGTGTCTGGACATGTAAAAGTTATCCTTAAGAAAAGGCAGAGATGAACAATGCAATTTTCCAGTTACATTAGGCGTTATCTGTGATCCATTACACATTGGGGGGGAAAAGCCACCCTCTGCTAAGAAATGCATGAATAGTTCATTTAGCTGCGGATCCGTTTGCAGGCATCATGGAATTCACCGCCCAGAACAATGGGCTCTATTTAATATTAAACAGCTTCTTAATAACCTGCTATTTTTCTCCGTAGCTGCTTGGAAGAGCCTTCTCGGATCGCGCAGAGGCGCCGCAGCAGTTCCCGTGAAGTTGTAAGCTACTGCCCAGACTAAGTGACAATAAATTTAGAAACCCTCCGATCACCTGACTGACGGTGAGCCCCGATTTAAGGATCTCCAAAGCCCTCAATCTAGAGAGAGAGAGGGATATATGGAGAGGTAGGGACGACGGGCGCAGCTCGCCGCCTGCCCCCTCGGGTGACCCCCGGCGTCTCCTGGACACCTGGCCTGCTGAGGACGCTCTGCCAGCACCCCAGGGCCGGCCCCTTGCGAGAGAGGCGGCGCCCAGCCCGGGCCGGTGGCCGTCAATGCCTGGCAGCGGCTTCTCGCCTCCCGCACCGACCCTCCGCCGCCGACCTTTACGCCCAAGTGGGGCGCGCCGCGACACCCGCGTCCCCGGCAGCCGGGCGGGGCCCCACCCCCTCCCGGCCCGCGCCCCTGCGGGGGGCAAGGGTAGGTGGCCTCTGCCCGGGATTGGCCGCTGGCTGCTCTTCCCTCCAGTCCTGGGCTGCGGAGCAGGCGGGGGAGCAGGAGCTCGGGGGCGCACCCGCGGGCGGGAGCGATCAGGGGAGCCCCGGGCGGCGTGGGGGTAGGGGGCGCCTAGGGCTGGGGAGTGGGCGCACCAGCCGCCAGCCCCCCCGCGGGCTCCTTCCGGTCTCCGCCGCCACCCCCTGGCACAGGTCGGCAGACCCCCACTTTTCCTGGGCCGGGGAGGGGGCGCGGGCGAGGGGTGGCCGCGTGGTCCGGTGGCGGGGAGGGCCGGTCGTACTCACACCTGCCCTTCTCCATTCCTGCCCGTTGCCCCCCGCCGACCTCGGCGATCGGGTGGGTTCTTGCAGTAACTTTGTTCAGGAGGTGGGAGGGGAGGGGACAGGCTGAAGGGCGCAGGCGAAGGCTGGCACGCGACGCGGCTCGGGAGGCCGGGCTGGAGCGCGAGTCCCCGAGCGGCGCCGGGGCTGGGCGCGCGGCGGAGACGCGCCGCCGCCGGGATGCGCTCGGCTTAGCGGGACTGCCGGGGGCGCTGGAAGGCCAGCGCTCCAAGGACACGCGGCCCGCCGCGCCCCGGCGATCCCCGAGCCGGAGCCGAGCCAACGAGCGGGGCCGCGGGGAGCGCCGGCCCCGGGTGGCAGGAGGGCGGGCGCGCGGGCGGCGGCCCCCGCTCGGCGAGCCATGCGTGCGGCGGGCGCCGCTGCCAAGTCTCCGCTCCGCTTTTGTCTTGCCCTCCAGTGAATGGGAAGATGGAGATGGATGTGGAGGGAGTTTCTCCGCGCCGGGAGCCCAGCCCCCGCTCCCAGGGGGCCGGCGGAGCCTGCCCGGCGCCGCCACCGCCGCCCCAGCCCCAGCCCCCGGCGCCGCCGCAGCAGCTGGCGCGCGATGACCTGCCCGGCGGCAGCGCGGGCGCCGAGGACCGCCACGATCCCGACCCGAGGCCGAACGGCGAGAAAGGGGAGAGCAAGGTAGGTCCACCGTGCTGGCGCTGTGACCCCTTGTGCCCGAAACCGGCGAGCTGTAGCCGTGGCTGGCACTTGCACCCCTGCGCTCGGCCAGCCCCCTTCCCTCGTTGGTGACGGGGCCCGGGGGGCAGATGTGGGGCCGGCGGGCGATGTCAGGGAATCCGGGGCTGATAGGGACTTTCCGAACTGGAAGGCGTGTGCACAAGTCTGTCCTGATGTCCGTGTTCAGCGGTGTGTGCAGGGGAAAGTCTTCTGGTACGTGCGGCGTGATGCCCAGGGCAGAACCCAGCAGCCCAGGGGAGCCTCCTGGAGACACCTTTGCTTGCCCTCCCCATGGAACGGGGGGCTGATCTGATGGTCTAGGGCTAACATGTCTTCAGGAGCTGCCAAGCGGCTTCTGAGACTCTGTGGAAGGGGTGACAGCAACCTGGAGCTGACAACAATGGGAGCAAAGTTTGGCTCCTTTGCAGAATGGAGAGAGCACTGCTTGACCGGGTCCTCCTCCTCTCCTGGCAGCCTCCTGCCCAGGAGGGCCGGGACCAAGTGCCTGGCGGCCCATGAGTCCTGCAAATCTTTTGCAGCCCTGCTGTGTCATTGTAGACCAGGGGATAGCTGCCGCTTACTATGGAGAGAGGAGTTCTTCAGGTAATTGGATTCCAGCAAGAAATGGCTCGAATGCCATTCTCTGCTGCTGCTGTTTCTTCTGAGAAAATCGTTAAGTAGGGGAAATGGAATAGAAAATAATGCCTGGTAATGTTAGTAGAGTGTCTTTATTACAGTTTTGCCTCTGGGCAGTGTCCCTCTCCGTACACACTTGGAGCGGAGTTTGGTGGAATCTCGTGCTGTTGAGTTGCATCGGTATAACCTGTGCATGTGTATTAATACATTTTGAAACTGGCTGCCACTAACGGTGAAAAGTTGGTTTGACAATATTAGAATATTGGAATCAAAGAAGGGCCGGTGAGCATACTTTCTCACCTAAGGAAATGTGCAGGAAGACAGGCATTTCTGCTTAAAAAAGAACTGCGTTTGGTGAAGTGCTTCTCCCTGGAGGTTGCCTTGGTTTCTTTTGGACCTTTGCTTAGGCACTAGTGGATTAAGATAATACCTGAAACCTATCAGGATCACTTTGAGTGTTGCTCTTCTGTATTTGGAGACAGGCGCACTGAACAAGTTGGGATTTGCAAATGTTAGAAACTGTTTTGCATTTTGGATCTGAGTTAAGAATCGAGATTGTTTTTTATCTACCAAGATCAATATGGTAATTTAAATGGCTGTCTCCCGAGGAACTGGAATTTGAACACATTCTAGAAGATGGGGCGCCTTACAAAGGCGTGCAAGATTTACTCTGTGAAAACTATGATGAATTTTAATATCCTCAGCCTTACAGTTGCCCTTGATTTCCTATTTAATTCTGTCATGACTGCATATTTACTACTTTAAATGACTGTGTGCACTCAGTTTTATGAAATAACCATAACTGAGCATCATGGTACCTAATTGCAATTGAAGTCACTTTTGCAAAATAAGTGTGGGGAATAATGAAAATATACAGCCAGTGCTGCCATTTCCAAATTGTTGGTTCCTGTATCCGGAGCATGAGAAATTCCTGCCATCAGCAAAAATCTGCACTTATTTGTTTCCCTTTGATGCACCATGCAGACTGACAAATGTTTTTACTGGTTGTGAAAAATCAGGAAGCCAGCACACTAGAAATATTACAGCAGGTTAAGAGAGGACTGAAAGCAGATTGATTGCATTTAGTTAATTAGCATGCACAGATAATTGAGTATTCCATTGATACGATTTGCTTTATGTTTGTCAGAAATTTCTTGAGGTGGAAACAAAATACTTTTTTCCCTCCAGGTGATTTTTTAAAAAAATTATGTTGCAGCTTTCTTTTCACCCAGCTATCAGCTGAGTTAACCCTTTGCTTGTCTCTGGTATGTTTCTCCTGGTTCTTCTTGGAGTTTGGGGATGTGGGCTGTGTTTCAGATCTTATTAACTGTTTTTGTCTTTGATGGGTATGAAGGCAAGTTATAGAATGATTTTTTTTTCCTTAACAAATTCTGGTTCATTGTTGGGAAGATCTTTAAGGGCCTGGCCAAATTAATTTGCTAAACCATAAATGGAAGGCAAACTGGGATAAAGAGCTGGGGGTGAGGTGGCGAATGAATCACAGCAGTGTTTAAAAACAGTAAGGTGCAAATGTAATGTATTGGGTTATGTTTTCTTCCAAGGGAGTGATTAGACTATGACCTTTGAGTACTGAATCACTTATCTGAAATCTGCCCCCAAGCAAGAATGGATGTGGCCCCTGAAAACAGTGTGGGGTAGAAATGCCTCTCCCCCCCCCCCCCCCCCCAGATTCTGGTTTGGAGGTCATGATTTATTCTCTCAGGAATTTACCTCAGTTGTTTTACAGGAAAAGATATTGGACCGTAGTGCCAGATGAGCTTGTTTCCTGAATTACAGGATCATGGTCATACGTCCTGAGAAAGTCTCTGAAATAAGAGAGGTTAGAATAGAAAACTGGATTAGTCAAGGGATTTTTTGTGCTGTTTCATGATGCAACTGGTGCTTTCTGTTCCTAGAATAACGGTGCCTGGTTTCTTGTGAGCAACTGCTCTTCAAAGAAATGGTACAGCAGCTAGCTCGTATACATGCTTTGATTCCACGAATTAGAGAAGACCCTAACTAGACCATCTATTCCTCCTCAGTATTGTTTTTTTTTTTTAAGGAGGTATTGGAGATTGAACCTAGGACCTCATACATGGGAAGCAGGCGCTCAACCACTTGAGCTTCATCTGCTGCCTCTCTGTTGTATTTTAACGCAGGCTTATCTCAAACCGCTATAAAAACCAGTCTCTTTTCTTGCAATGGCACCCAAAGACAATGTGATGACCCTCTGGCAATCTTTGAGTTACTTCTTCACCTGTTATTTCAAGATCATCTTCCTCATATTTGCAAGGCAATCCTCGGCTCTTTCCTTCAGACTCCAAGATGAAGCCTCAACAGTCTCTGTCCTTGAGTAAGAGACTGTCAAAGCCTTGCAGGTGTTTTTGCTTTGGGATTTGGTAATCCTCAAAACTTTCTTCCGGTGTTTTCTGTTGCGCCTAAATATTCTATCCTCTTTGTGCCTGTTAAAACCCTTCTGAAATGCTTTGGCTAGGCCAAGTAATTCTTGGATTAATATTTCTGAAACTTGCTTTGGAAAGGTTTTAAAAATGTCCATTATATCGAGGTCCAGCTCGCCAGTCCCTTATTCCAGTTATGTGAGGGAGTTAGTCATGAAGATGTGTGCATTTCCCCTTTGATCCCAGAGGAGTGATGTAATTTATTCGTTCTACCCTTCAACTTCGTCTTTTTCATATATTCTCTCTCCCTTTCTTCCTCTCCCGCATCTTCTCTTGTTCACTCATACACACACACCATTTACCATGTTGTTTTGTATAGATGGGTGTATTTATGGCTCAGCTGTGACATATCATGCTCTTATTATGTTTTTGGTTTGCAAGACTTGTTATTCTTGTGGCTTTGGGCTGAAGACACTCTTGTGCTCTTTCTCCTACTGATGAAAATGCTTAAAATTCTCACCCCAGTTGCATTCCATCAGTAATGCTGTCCTCAACTGTCAGACTTAAAGAGGACGCTGTACGGAATATCTTACCCAGCCTGTCCAGTACATTTTTAGAGCCTTTTATTTTGAAATAAGTTTAGGTTTATAGAAGGCCTGCAAAGATAAGATTAAAAGGTGTTTCCATATACCTTTCACTCAGCTTTCCCTAAACATGCCATCCTACATAGTGATACCCATGGCATGTGCATCAAAATGCAGAAATTAACATTGGTACAATACTGTTAGCTAAGCTTCTAATAAATTTCTGTTGACTGAATGTCAAACATTTTAACGTTTTCCATACATCCTTTTAGGATTTAATGTGAAGGTAGTAAGTGCCAAATTTAGCTTCAGCCCCCCTTTTTCCCTTGTGGGTGGGAACAGCTTGTAAAGTGCAAAAGTTGAGGTCCCTGGAGCTCTGTGTCCAGCTGCAGTAAGGCATGTGGGAGTGTGAGACCTTTGGCAAAGCTCTTGGGCTCTCTTGACTTGAATGGAGTGAGAGTCTTCTCTTTTATTTTCTCCTGAAAAACGTTCCTGCTCCAGGTAAGATACTGTTTGTCAGTGTGCAGAGTTGTTCTGCCTTTACCCCAAGGACAGCAAATCTCAAGTGGCAAGTAGAGTAAGAAAAGGTGATTGATAAGATAGTTCACTTTGATGCCTCACCTTGTGGGTGCTTGATCCCGGCATGAAAGTCATGGAAGTCCTTTGGTTTTTGCCTTGGACTAGCCACGTGGATCAGGATTCTGATTTCCTGCACAGAAGCAGGGACTTGCCCATGTTAGACATGATGCCACAATGATTAAGAGCTTTAGGTCTGAAATCAGAAAGACCGAATTTGATCTTGGCTTTGGCGCTCACTAGCTATAGACCTTAGGCAAGTTCTTAGCCTCTCTGAGCCTTAGTCTTTTCATCTGTAAAGTAGTAGTAATACTAGAGCCTATCATCCATGGTTGTTTGGTTCAAATGAGATAAAACATATACAGTTCTTGGGTTCATATCTTCATAGGTAGTAATTGCAGAACTTGTTGGTAATAATAATTATGATTAGTATTATTATTGTTAGACTCCAAGGTTCTGAGAAGGAAAATGAGTTGGAGCCCCAAGTTCCCTCAACTTTTAGTTTACCGGAGGGTTGTGGAGCTGGAAATTACACACACACACCATTCTACGATCAAACCTAGCTGGTGTTGGTCGCCCAGTTTTTCTCCGTGGACTTTGACGTGTTCCCAGGTCTTTTCTGGTAGGCAAGCATTTAGAAAAGAACAATCCTGACTTATTTCCATCACCCCCAAAGAGTTCTGTGGTGTTCCTCTGCAGGTAGTCTTGTGCAACCTTAGACTTTGCCAGAATTTCATACAAATGGACTTATATAGTAGTTGGTAGCAGTAGTTAGCAGGAAAGCGTTTGATCTGCACCCAATTTTGTTGTGTCAGTTCTGTTTTCTTACTGAGTTGTATTTCAGGATATGGATGCATAAAAATTGTTTATCTGTGCACCTTTTAACGGACATTTGGAGCGTTGACAGTGTTTTGGCTTTTACTAAGAAAGGTGCTGTAAACATTTACATACCCGGTCTTTGTGTGGCCACACATTTTCATTTCTCTTGGATAAATTCCTAGGAAGGGGAGGATCCGGGCCATATGGTAAGTATGCATTTAACTTTATAAGAAGCTACCACACTGTTTTCAAAAGTCGTTATTCCATTTCACACTCCTACCATTAATTCGTGAGATTTCCACTTGCTCTACAACATCAAGGCTTGGTATTTTCAGTATTTTTAAAATTTCTTCATTCTAGAAGGTGTATTATGGTTTTAATTTGCATTTTTCTAATGACTAAGGATGTTGAAGATCTTTTCATGTGTGTATTTTCTTTGGTGAAATGTCTGCTCAGCTCTGTGGCCCATTTGTAAAATTGCATTGTTTATGTTATTAGTATTGATGCAATCTCTTATTTTCATATAGGTTTAGGTTTCCAAAACCCTGGTGGAAGCTTAAGGAGAATACAAAGGGAGGGACATTTCGGGTTTCTTTTCTTGGGGGTGTTGGTGAACAAACATTTCTTGTGCATTTATTATGTGCCAATTACGGAGCAGGTAGACTCAGATGGGGTGATCTCATTTTATGCCCCACAGTAATCCTAAAAAATAACTCCTATTAGCTCAGAGGTCACCAGCTAGTGTAAGGCAGAGGAAGGATTTAAATTTGTCTGCAGGACTTTTGCTCTTCTGTTTTGCACTTCATCAGGGGTGACTCGAAGGCCTTCTCTGCTATTTGCTAGTTCCTTTTCCAGCCCCAACTGCTCAAACTGCTCTGGGTGTTTTAAGATCAGCCCTCGGGTGAAATGACAGTGCTGGCCTTGACATGCAAATCAGGACACTGAGCTTAAGGCAAAAGGAAGAGAGTGCTCCCAGTTTTTATTTCAGTCCTGAATAAATCCTATCCACCCCAGAAGTTAGAAGAGTGAGAATTCTCCAGAGAAGTGGAAGGGGTGAGAAATTCTTTCATTTGTCAGTGTCTGAAGGGTGTCCATTTCTCTCTGCTAAATCGCAATGTTTTGGTTACCCAGGGGGGTAGGGCAGGGTGTAACTTCTGGGCATCAGAGCTCAGTTCAAACCCCGTGTCCCTCCAGGCTGTGAGGATGGGCAAGCCATGTGACTTCTCTGGTTTGGATCCTCCAATCAGTGAAGATGAGGGTTGAGGTCTCCCTAGCACACCCTCCTGCGGTGAGGATTGAATTAGCAGTAGGGCAACCATTTAGTCCCAGTTTAGCACCAAGTCCTATGTCCCAGGCAGGCCCCAGGTCCTGGTAAACCAGTTTGTTTGGTCACCTCTAATTACAGGATACACGGACAGCATCTGGAACATTCTAAACTCTCAGCATATGAGCGTTGCTGTTGATAAAAATGCTTTGGGGCATTGGATCCATGAGTCGAAAATGACTCATTCATATTTCAGAACTAATGAGACCTTATTTGATTCCAGATTCCCCAGATTGACTTAAAAAATAGTTCAAAGCAAGGGTCGGGATTGGAATGAGATGTGCAGCATTACCTTTTTGAATAAGTGGCCATAGAACTTTCTGAGGCAGCTCCACAAAACTCCAGCTATGAAGAAAGTGTGTTTTAGAAAGCCAGTGGAGGAAGTCTCCCTGGCTGCAGAAGGGAAGGCTTTTTGGGTGAGCGCCTTCAGTGGCAAGACAAAAGTCACCTCAATAAATGCTTTTTGAAAAGTTGCATGGTTGCTAGGGTTTGTGTCACTAAGGCCAAGACTCATTATTTCCCATGGGGCCTTTGATTGGAAAGAAACTGCTCTTGTGGGCCAGGCCGTGGAAATTGGAAGTTGGGATTTGAATCCTGGCTCTGCTACTTCTAGCTGTACAGTCTTAGGCCAATCACATTATCTTTGAGCCTCAACTATAAAATGGAGGTAATATTTTTTACCTCTCTAAGAGCTATCTGGATAGAAACTCAAGTTCAATAGTACATGGGCAAAGTCGTTTGTAAACTCGTACGTACGTTTGAGCATGTGTGTGTGTGTATGTGTGTGTAAGTCTCTCTGGTTTTGTTGAATAAATGAAGTTTTCCCACCCCATGTATTTCTGTGGCCTATTTAAGAAAGCAAGTGAAAAAATATCTCATGGGGCTGGGTGTTGGGGTGCGTGGGGGAACACGGCCATTCCTGGGAACGATGCCCTCTGATGATACTGGGTGGTGTTTTAGGGTGTCTGGGAGGCCCAAGGGGCTGGGCTGGGCTGCAGTATTCCTCTGGGGGTGTCGCTAACCTACCCTGGCAGCTTGTGATCCTACCCCCTCTGTCTTGCTTGCTCTTTGAATGAGAGTAACCCTGGGTTTCCTTTTATTTGTAATGTTGTAGTTCGCTGTGCCCTCCCTGCGGCCTTTGCCAACCCATTCCCTTTGCCTGGAATGTTCTTCCTTCCCTCCATTTCACTCCCTTTTCACCCATTTAATTCATACTCAGTCTTCAAAATTTGGTCCAACTCCTCAAGGAAGTTTTCCCTGATTTGAATGTTCCCTACCTCTCCAATAAATCAGGTTGCTTCTCAAATGGAATCATCTGGGCTTAACTTAACTTAGCTGTTTCAGGTAAGCTGTGAGGCTGGGGAACAGGTCTGCCTTTTTCACAGCTGTTTCTCCAACCCTAGCATAGTGTATGACCTATGTGTGGCACTCCTGCCTTACCATATTTAGATGACCATCAATTTTAAAGAAACCACCACAATCCAGCCTGTTTTCTATAGTTGCCATGTATCTCATGACCTCAGAACCTGACTTCCTTCCTCCTTCTTTGTAGTTTCCCTCCAGAGTTTATGTTCTCCTTGTAAGAGATGGGAATCAGTTAAGTTTTCACATAAGGGCAATATAAAGCAGGGAGGAAGAAAATATTAATTCATGTAACCTGGCAGCCTACTGCCTCCGTCTCTCACTCCCAGGTAAGCAGGAACAAAGGAAACCAGCTTAAGCCAATCCTATAGCTGGAAAAAAGGATGCACAAGAAAGAGCTAAGTCAATACCAATTCAGCACTAAATTCCATTCCTTATGTGGCAAAGGAGCAGGTAAAAGCCAAAATGGTTGGAATGTGATGGTGGGTAGGCAGGGAACTGTTAATCTTAAACTGGAGGACTTGCATGGGAAAGTTAGACCTCTTGGATGGGCTGTAACCTCTGAAGTATCCAATCTATGGAGAAACAGAGGAAGGGCTTATGTGCTGGGCGAGGGGTATGAATTATGTCCTTCTCGTTCTTTCGGGGTGCCAGCCACGTTTTCTGGTTATGCACCCCTTCTTGCAAGATTGAGAATAAATTCCCTTCTTCTCCACAGTCAGGCGAGCATTATTTTCTTCCAGAAGATTTCTTTCTTATACCCTCACCCCATTGGAGGATATGTAGTACATGTGCCACCATCTCCCCTTCCGGTGTTCATGTCAGACTTTGCTAGTTCATCACGGTGTCCTTTCCTGATAAGTTCAAGCCTTAGCTTTGGCAGGTGGCAGCCATTAACAGTCAACTGGAGGTGGCATGAGAGATGAAACTGTGGTGTGATTCTCATCCGAGGTGTACAACTCTCGCATTAGTGTCTTCACACTTGCTTAGACCAGACACTCAGTCCTTTGTCCTCCTCAGTCTCTGCACCTGCACTGTCCAATATGGAAGTTGGTAGATATGTATGGCTATTTAAACTTAAGCTAATTATAGTTAAATAAAAGGAAATATCCGGGTCCTCAGTTGCACACGCACATTTCAAATGCCCAAAGGCCACATGTCTGGTGGCTGCCATATTGTCCACATTTCCGTCATTGTGGAAAGTTCTACTGAACATTCTTATAGACTTTATGACTTCGTCTCTCTGGCCTGCCCCAGCTCTTGTTCACTGAAATCTCTTTGAGATGCTCTGAAAGCAACCTCTTGACAAGAACAGAAATGTCACAACTTCCCTGGGTTTGTTTTAGGTTCTTGGTGAATTACTTACAAGTTTTTTTTGTTGTTGTTATTTTTTGAGGTTCCTGGGCTGGGGAATGAACCTGTGGACCTTATAAATAGGAAACTGATGCTTAATCACTAAGCCACATTGGCTTCCATGAGTTGGTTTTTTCATTTGCTGGTTGTTTGTTTTTGTTTTTAGGAGGCACTGGGAACCGAACCTGGGACCTCCCATGTGGGAAGCAGGTGCGCAATCACTGAGCCACATCTGCTCCCCTACAAGTTGTTTTTGAGCTACCAATATTGTTTTGTAAAGAGGCTGCTTAGAGCAAGATCTCATTCAAAAACTTTGGTTAGGGGTATTACTTATTTTTACCTAGGTGTTCCACTGAGCCTTCATTTTCGTCCTTGGATATTATAGGAAAGAGTCTCTGGTAGAGTGTTTCCAAGAGATGGCTTTTTCACTCTCTGAGTTCAAGGCTTTTATTAGTAGGTAGTTGAGCTACTGCCTGAAGCACCATTGGCATCTCCTCTTGGCCATTTACTAATGATTGTCTTCACACTGTTGGGATTGCTATGATGGTACTTGTCAGAATACACAGGTAGCGATATCTTGCTGAGATCCCAAATCTTATGTTTCCCTGAGCCCCTGATGCTTGCGACAACAATGCAGGGAATGATTTTCAAATTATGTAATGGATAAAGAGGGCTAAGTTACAAAGTGACATCCTGAAGGTGCAAGTACGTTATGATTACCAGTTACAGATAAATAAGAAAGAGAGAGGAGGTTAAAAACGTCTCATCATAGAAATTACATTTTCAGCCCTATTTGTGAATCTTTTTTTCATCCCTGAGTGAGATTGGAGGAAGGACTGGGTGATAAGTCCTCAAAGATCCTAATTCGGGTCTGATTATATGGTTGTCTAGCACATTACCTGAGTATCAGCAGGAAAAGAGATAAGAAAATGGTCCCAGGGTGGCTTTGGTGAATTTCCTCCCTGTTAGCTAAGAAGAAAATTTGAGTGACACCTTGAAGTGACCTAAAACTCTTTTATTTACACATCCAGTTAGCTGGGAGGCCCCTAGGCATCACATTCAGAATGTAGCAATGCTTGGAAGCACATTGAGACTGAGAGATGTGCGCTCTCGCCAGTCCACCTCAGCCCTGGCAGAAAATCTGGGCCACAGAGTGAGAATTGAGCTGATAGAGAGAACAATAAGAGAGCACGAAAAAGGCGTATGGCTAAGCCCATAATAATGACACTTCTTTGGTACTTTTGTGTATTATTCAAGCAAGTATTACTGATACAGAGGTACAGAAAAATTCATATATTTGCCAAAAGTTAGAATTGTAACCAAGGCAACCATAATTGCCCATTAGTCATACCTTCTTATTTCTTTCTGTTTGAGCCAAAGACATGAAGTAGAGCTCATTGCAGAGTCTTGGACATCTGGGATGTGGTGGTAAAAAGCTGTAATCCTGGCGTCTGTGAGGTCATCAGCTTCAAGCTCCTAGAAAGGCGCATGTAGGAGGAGCAAGGCAAAGGGAAAATAGACCGATGGATTTTCAATCCCTCAGGACTTCCTTGCCGTAAACATCATGTCTTTCCGTGCTCACCACTCAGAAATGTGCATGCATTTCCTGGAAGTTATTGAAGCAAAGAAGTCACACGTGCTCAGAGCCACAGCCTAACTGTGGGTTAGTCACCTGTCCATTTTCTCTTCCCTTCGAGTCTCTAGACAGTTTTGGATTTCAAAGGTACCTCCTCATCTGTGGGATGACAGGGATTTGCTCTCTGGGGCAGTATCAACAAAGTAGATGCTGCTTTGCTGGTTGTCTATCCATCTCTCTAGGGAAGGAAAAAGGATAAAGGAAATCCTCAAGGGAAACCAATACCCAAAATCAAACATTTCACCACTTGAACATGTACATGAAGATGCTTGAACGTGTATGTGAAGTCTTTATTTATTTATTTTTTGCTTTGTAGTTCCAAATTCTTTCTCTTTTTTTTGTTTTTATTTTTTTAATGTTACATTAAAAAAATATGAGGTCCCCATATACCCCCCATCCCCCTCACCCCACTTCTCTGCCCATAACAACAACCTCCTCCATCATCACGAGACATTCATTGCACTTGGTGAATACATCTCTGAGCATCGCTGCACCTCATGGTCAATGGTCCACACCATAGGCCACACTCTCCCACGTTCCACCCAGTGGGCCATGGGAGGGCATACAATGTCCGGTAACTGTCCCTGAAGCACACACTTCACTCCATTATTTAGTTTTATTTAATTTTTCCTTATTCTTATCGGCGTCAGTTGTATAGCAGCTCCCTATGAGAAACTCAGAATCCTCTTATGGGTTAATTTCATGCTGGGTTAACTATTGTGGTCTGACTGCTTTAGAGGTAGACGAAGCATCTGTTCAGGGCTTGTGTGCTACTCAAGTGGCATTCCAGCCGAGGAGTAGAGCACTCTCTGAAAAACAGGGTGGCCTTTCTGCTGATGATTCAACAGAAAAATGAACATGGTAATTGAATTGGGGATTTAAAAGGATCACAAGGGAAACAACCACATTCGACTGTTGGCGCTGTCATAAGGGATTCTGCTAATGTGCAGAATGTAAAGCAATCATGTATCACAGTAGACTCTTTAGCAGATGCAGGCCCCTTCTTTCCACCCCCCCCCCATCAGTTATAAGAGGCTGTCCATCATTGCTGCTGAAGCAGAGCAGGATTTTGGGAATGCTGAGTTGAGCTGTGGATGCCCATCATGCCTTTTATGCGTTGATTGGATATTGGGAAGAAACCCTGGGCACCCCAGAGAACGTTCTGGGGTTTTGGCATCTTGCCTATGTAGATACTTCATGACGATAATATTTTGAGGGGAAGATTTGAACAGGAAAAGTCTACGGGTTCCTCCTTTTGCCAGATCTAATACTAGGAGACGAGTTGGAGGAGACTGTTCTAACACTCAGCAGGAAGGCCATGCTTTGTCTTTTCTCTAACAAAACTGAGACTCATTGGGACTCTTTCTGTTGTAGTAGATGAGAATCTTCCGCTCTCAAAATTTTCTCAAACTATAACAAAGATTCTCTCTCTTAGTGCCAAAATATATGTGCTTCGTGTTTCCAAACCAGTGAATTCAAACCCTGTAGCTGTTGTACTCTTATTAAATTTTGCTACAAGCATTTTCTTATCTTGTACAATACGGATTAATCCATGTTTATGACTTTTCAAATCAGGAAAAACATTGCATGCCAAATAGTTTATGTTTCTTTTTAAAAACCCAGTAGAAGACTTAGCCCTATAAAATATTGGCAACTGACTAAGTCAGTCAGATTGGGAAAAGACAGCTACTTAAACTTACCCAATGGGTTTTTAAATTGATAAACAAGTGTATGAGCTGCCTGGAAACCAATTTTAATTTTGGTAAGCATGAGGAAGGAAATAGGTGGTTAAGAAGGAAAACTCTTGACTCCATTCCAAGTCTGGAAATATTTAACCTACTAAATTTGTTATTTTAACTTTATCAAACAGAGAGAACAGTCAGTGTGAGATGGTTAGAGTAGGGACCCACCTCAAGTTAATACGGTCCCAGTGACAATGCCAAGTGTGATCCTTTATTTCGGGGTTGGCACACTTTTTCTACAAAGGGCCATAGAGTAGGTTTTTTAGGCTTTGTGGGCCACATGGTGTCTGTCACAGCTACTCAACTTTACTGTTGTGGTGCAAAAGTGAATGAGTGGGTGTGGCTGTGTGCCAAAGAAATTGCAACAGATGTTGGGCCAGATTTGGGCTACAGGCCCTAGTTTGCAGCCCCCTGCTTCAATTAACCCCTCCAGTCTTATCACAGGCAAACATGTGATTCCTTTACATTTTTTGCAATGATGAGTGTTTTCTGCAGAACCCAGATACTCTCCTCAAGGACGCCAGGTTAGGAATCATTGCAGGGTGTGTCAAAGTGTTTGTTTATACACCATCACCAACCTAAAGAGCAAAGAGCATAGGAATGCACATGCAAATTGATTTTGTTTAAAAGCGATGCAGTGTTCCCAGAGATGGTCTAATAGGGTCATTCATATTAGCTAGATTGCCGAGTCAGTGAGGACTTAGGGTGGGGAAAAAAACAAACCAACCAGTTCAAAACAGAATTCCCCACCATCTGGAATTGCACCAGGGATGGCTGGTCAGAATTGTAGATGCTCCTTGACAGAGTCACCAGGCTTTGCTTGACTCTCTCCTGGGTAGTATATGATAAGGTATGGCACTGTTTTGTTCAGCTACATTCTAGGTCTTCCTGATGTAGTTTTCTGATGTGGAGTTGTGTTATTAGGCTTTGTCAATGTGTCGCCTAATAGGATAGAAGAGCGAGTGATGGTTTCTGCAAATTGTGGAGAGAGAAATGTGCCACCACAAATTCCTTGCTTTCTGTTCCTCGGTAATCACCCCAATGTAATCAAACACAGTGACATTTCCAACAAGCCAGCCACTTGCAGTGTGGAGGCAATGAGAGATGGTTTAGCCACCCCTTAAGTGCCCTCAGTCAAGAAAGATAAAGCTGAAGTAGTTTTATGTGAGGGTTCTCAATCATGGGGTGGGAGAGGTGCAGTGTGCCGTGAGCAGCACAAGCTTAAAATTGCTCTAAAGTCTTCATTTTCTGTGAAATGTGAGGCTCTTAAGAAATAGTCTCTGATTCCAGAAAGAAGGATATGCTGTGTTCACTTAGCCCTGTTTTCTTCAATTCTGCAAGTCAATGCACACACACATCCACGTGCACACTCAAAGAAGGAAATCTTTCAGTTTGTTTTTCACATGAGCCAGTAACAAGTTCATGAGTAAAACATTTAGCTGCCTTGTTAAAAAGGGCATATCCGTAGAGCTGATTTCATCTTGTGATATGGTTAGAGAAAACCCAGTATAATACATGTGCCTGGCACAGTGTAGTCCCCTATTTGCAGGAACACTAAAAAGAATTAAAGATAGTCATCTCTTTCCAACCTAGGCTAGAGCTGTCTTTCTCTCTCTCTCTCTTGTTCATTCTCTCCATCTCTTTACCTCTACCTCTACCCTTTCTCTTTTTCTCTCTCCCTTCCCTTTCTCTCTTATTATTTATACTGAGAAGAGTTATCACTTTATAACAAATTACCTCCAAATTTAGCTGCTTAAGAAACAATAAACATTAGTTATTTGGCATACTTTCTGAGGGTCAGGAATTTGAGTAGCTTAGTTGGGTGGTTCTCCATCAGGTCTCTCATGAAGCTACAGCACAGATGTCAGCCAGGACTGATGTCATCTGAAGGTTTGACAGGTTGGATGACCGTCTTCTACCATGGCCCATTCAACGATAGCTGGCAGGTTAGTACTGCTTGTTGGTGGGAGGCCTCATTCCTCACCTCCTGATCCTCTCCACAGTGCTGCTTGAGTGTCCTTATCACATTGCTGGCTTCTCCCAGAGCAAGTGATCCAAGAGAGAGAGGAAGGCAGAAGCTACAATACTTTTTGTGACCAAGCCTTGGAAGACACATTCTGTCATATTCACAATATCCTGTTGGCCACACAGGTCAGCTGCCCTATTTGGTTGGGAGGGAACTACAGAGGGGCATGAAGACCAAGTGGTGAGAATCACCAGGGGCCATCTTGGAGGTGGGCTACCATAGTCAGTTACTTGAAAGCTTCCTCGGCACAACTCTGTCTTTAATTCTCATTTACGTGGAGATGGAAACTTCAGCAGAAACTTTTTCTAACCTTATGAAGGCCATAACTAACATAGGCTTTTCACATCGACAAGGGCTTGAGTCGGTGTTTATCTGGCAGGCTCAGAATGATTATTATATTTGCTGTTAATAATAACTGTCAGGTACACTGACTGGACACTGTAGTGGATGCCTGTGGTTCAGTGTTTTAAAATTCTCTTACAGAGTTGCAATTACATGTATCTAGGTTTTCCGTTCTTGTTAGTATCCCAAATGGTCTTTATATTCAATTCAGTCTTCATGTAAATTTCCTACATGAAATGAGTGTTATTTATAAGTTGAACTGATGCTTAAAAAATAGACCTAAAAAAATGTAATGTCTCAAGCACAATAGAACTTTCTTTTCCACCTATGTCACAGTTCAAGATGGTTGTTCCTGGCCTGTGGGTGACTTTTCTTTATGCAGTGATTCAAGGGCCCTGGCTCCTTCTGTCTTATAGTTCTACCATCTTGAAGGCATTTCATCTGCATCCAGTTGTGGAAGGGATAGGAGTATGGAAGAGACACCACCACTCACATTCCACTGGGAGACACAAGGCGATGGCTAGTTCAGGACGGTTGGGAATAGTGATGCCCCATGAGGAAGCTGCCCAGATAAAACTGTATTATCTAGAAGGAGAGTTGGGGTGGGTTTTGATAGACAGGCAACCATCTTTACCTGAGATTCTAGACTTCAGAACTTGGCCTGCCTTGGAACGGTCACATTTTATGAGAATTGAATTAATTTTCTATGAAACTTTGTCACAAAAGCCAACATTACTTCAAATTTAAAATAATGTGACCCCAACCCCAAAATGAAAATTTCAGCAAGATCACATCATTTCAAAGTTGGTGATCAAGTGCATAGGAAACTCTTTATAATGATGGCAGTTTTTCTGATAAACAGAAATGTCCACCATCCCTTTTTTTAAGGATTATTTTAGAATTAAGTAAGGTCTTCAAATAGCAACCCTCCCTTGGGAAGCAATCTTGTTACCAAAGTGCCCTTGGACTGATATTCAGTCGCCAATCCTAGTAATACTTAACTTGTATATCTGACCCACCTCTTTTGTTTCCATGTTAACATGGTTATTATCTGGTTTAGATATTTCTGAGTCATTGTTGTTGTCATTTCTTTTATAATTGCTGTTGTCATCAGCAACCATCAATCCAACACTTACCAGGGCCAGGTGTTGACCCAAGTGCTTTGCTTGTCTATTTTCTCATTTAATCACCACAGAACCATATAAGGTAAGTACATCACCCTCATTTTTTTAAGGCGGTATAGGGGATTGAACCCAGGACCTTGTACATGGGAAGCAGGCACCCAACCACTGAGCTATATCCACTTCCCATCACCCTCATTTTATCTGGACACTAATTGAGACTCAGAGGCTAAGGCACTTCTAATTTGGATTTAAACATCTGTCTGGTATAAAACCCTTATCCTTTCTTATACATCAGACTAAGTTCAAGATAGTATATTTGGCCCTTTGGTCTCATATCTCTAGGCTAAATTAAATCACACCTTTCTTGATTCTTCACCCATACCATGGAAGTGTCTTCCCACTTCCTGATCCCAAATATGGCCTCCTCACTTCTGAACAGAGGCATTTTCTGTCATGCGGTGCCTTTGCATGCTCATAAATGCTTTCTATACACCACCCCAACTCTTTCTTTCAAAATGGGTCTCATTTCTGAATAAGTTTACAAACATCTTGACAAAAATAGAGCACAGGCAATAACCATTTTAGCCATATAGAGGAGAATCCAATCTCCTGCGATACAGAGTGGAAGGATTGATGAAGGCAGCTTAGAAAGGCTACAGCTATAATCAGCTTTAGCACAGCTTCTCATTCCATCCCATACTACCAACTCACTGGTAAACTGGTAAATGAATTCAGCTGATGTGGATTTTTTCATTTGCTGGGCTTGCAAATCCATGCTGTCTTTCACAGCACTTTTCTTGGTCTAGCCTCATGGCAGTGGTCTTCCAAGAGTGATGAAAAGAACAAGCTTTCAAGCTCTGAGCTCTGAGTTGGCATCCTGGTCCAGAAACTTCGTGGTTGTGTGATGTTAGAAAAGTTACTTAAGCTTTCAGCATACCAGTCTCCATTTCTGTAAATAGAAATGGTGATACTTACAGACTCTAAATGAGAAAATACCTAGTGGGTCCTCAGTAGTTATTACTACATTAATTTATTCAAAGATGATATCAGTTAGAAATGCAGAAAGCAGCAGAAAGCTGGAGCAATAGGGAAATCAGGGTTGATTTTTCTCACCTAGTAAGATGTCTTTAGATTGGTGGCTGCTGGCTTGGTTCAGTAGCTTGGTTTAGTCAGGGCCCTAATTTCTGTGATTTTCTTGGCTTTGCCCTGGCAGCTGTAAAGTGGCTTCTGCAGCTCCAGGGCAAAGTGGGAGGAAGAAGGAAGCACTAGTTGTTCTTTTCACTATTATCAGAAAGCAGTTTGGACTTGATCTTATAGGTAGATAGGGGCATGGGGGCTAGATGGCTTTGCACATGGGATGAAGTAATGAACTTCATATTTTAAACTGGGGTAGGGAAGGATCTGGTACGGGTTAGGGTTGCTGATGAGATTGGGCTAAGCCTATGGGGATAAAAAGGAGACAGCATATATGAAAGATATTTAGAAGGTGGACCCAACAAGACTTGTTCTGAATTACTGGAAAAATAACAGTGAGGGAGGAGTTAAGAACACACCAGAGATGTCCAGCTTGGGTGCCTAATAATGCTATTGAAAGGTGCAGGCTGGTTTTGGAGAATGTACTGAGTTGAGTTGTAGAGATAATAGCGAGCTGAATGGGCCTATAAGACTTCCAAAGTTAGAAATTCAATTCCAGAGGCCAGGAGGGGGAGGTTGGTTGAAGGTAGAGTTACAGAGTAATAAAGGAGCTCAGCTTAGGGCAACCTGTTGTGATGGAAGCCAAAAATGAAAGGGGCAGGTGTTAAGAAGGAACCAGGAGCTGGTGGCATCCTGGAGAGGGGCAAGTGTCAAATGCTTTATAGAAATCATACAGAATGGGATAGAAATAGTTTTGAATCCAAATTTAATTTAATTTGCTATATCTCTGACGTGTCTCTCTTTTTGGGAGTACCCTTGTTGAGATCTAATTTCCTTGTGCCTGAACTGTTACATCTAATTTTCTATTTAATCTTGAGTAGATAACAAGTCAATCCCTAAAATAGGTTTCCAAAATATAATAACTTCTAAATTATTTTCCTTACTGCAGAGATAATATGTGCTCATTATGGGAAAGATCAGAAAATACTGATAGGTAAAAAGAAAAGGAGGAAAACTCTCATAATCCTACTGCCCATGGTTACATTGCAAAGTCTTCTTATATATTTTTCTAGACCACTACTTTTAGACACACACACACACACACACAACATAAACCAGAGTACCTTGTATACTCAGTATTACAGCCTACTTTCTTAAATATCACAATATCCTGTATCATAAAATATTTCTGTGTTAGTAAATCCCCAATCTAAAGCATTACTTTTCTTGGGTGAATGCTATTTTACTCAATGTACATAAAATTTAAAAATTGTTCCCTTAATGTTGGACACTTAGGTTGCTTCTGGTTTTTTTCTATTATAAGGAGAGCTTCAGGGAACATCTTTGTAGGTAAATGTTAATACATTTTAGTTGGTAAAGGTTAATGTGAGTAAATATCTCTAGGATAAATGCTTAGAATGGAATCCTTGGGTTGTTCTATAATCTTTTGAGAACTGCTGTCAAGTGGACACCCAGATTTCTTTGAGACTTTGTTAATGGACTTCTGTTATTCTCCTTACTGCAAAAATGAAGGTCGCCTCTCTGCTCTTCTCTGCACGTAACTTATTCTCATGATACAGAGGGTTTCCTGAGAAGCTACCAAAGGGTTTGGAGGGTCAGGTTATAAAAGGAGAACCAGAAGTGAAGCCCACAAAGAACAGAGGCTCATCTTGAACAATCCGAAAATGCATTTCCAATAAAGGAAGCTCATTCCTGAAGCAGGATGAACTGCTCGCCTCTGAAATCAGAAAGAGAAGAAACAGGTTAAATCTCTAGGATGGGCAATTTAAGTCATTTCCTGGTGGTACAGGCTATTTAGCTTTGAAATGTGTTCCTGGGGTGACTGTGGAGTCTTATGTGGAGCCCTTTGAGCTGTTTTAGGCTCTCTTGACAGAGATGGATGAGTGGACCTGTGTTAGAATGAACAACTCCTCTCTGTGACCTTTTCTGGCCTTTGCTAAGCCTATCAAGTCTTTCTGCAAACTGGGAGAAGTGCCATTACCCAAGGTTTATTGTACTTAGTTCAGGTAATTATCATTTAAGCCTGTTTTCTGGGTATGCTTGTGTGAATCACTCTATAGGATTGATTGAAATTTGAAGTTATTTTTCCACTTCAGTTCCTTTGTCTCTGAATAGTGCTTCTGTGAGAGGAGAGATCAGTGTTGTTTATTGTTGCTACTTTTATTTTCTTATTGCTGGATGCCTTCTCTATCAATACAAATTCGAATTCTTTAGGAAAGGTCACATGTAATCTGTATAGCCAGGGCTACTCTAAATGACACCATTTTCAACCTCCTGCAAAAATCACTTCAATCCTAATCTGCTTCTTCATTTCTTATATTTTGGGCTTTCCTTTAGAATTATTTCCCAGTTTCCTCTTTCTTTGGGGCTAAATGCCTGAAGGAGAAAGTACAGGAGGACAGCAGAATATTCTTTTTTTTCCTCTAAATAAAATATCACAGAGGGTGCCTGAGGAGATTTAGACCTCAGGAAACTAAAATGAGCATTTTAATTTACTCTTCTGGGACAAGTTTACTCCCCCCCCCCACCCCTTTTGAGCCACTTCTTTCTTTGCTTTAAGTATTCTGTCAGTGAGAACTCATTTAATTTTCTAGAGCTACAATGGCAGTAAAATGTGATTAATAAATGAAGAAGGTAGGGATTTTGATCCAGGGGAACGTGACCCTACCATGTTGGATTTTCAGCACTGAAGGCTTCATTCACTTGTGGAAAAATATTTAAAAGATAACTCAGTTCTTCATCCTTGTTGGATTTCACATGAAGATATGAACTGTGGAAACTCCCCTGACTACATTGTTTTCAGCCCTGGTGTGGGAGTGTGCGGTGTTCTTCCCCTGACAATAACTAGTGGACACTAACGCGCTATGCACCCTTGCTCAAAATAATGGTATTGGTTTTACCAATATTTTATCTGATAATTTCCCCAGTGGTAAACACCCAAAGTGCCTCCAACTCCCAGCTGCGGTAAAGGAGCATTGCGTGAAATGGTTCTAGGATATGTACTCAAGGTTAAATATCCGGGTTATAGGGTATATACATGGTATAGGTTGGTCAAAGCGGCCATGGTGCTTTCCAGATGGCTGTATTTTCATATCTTCTATCAAAAGTGCAAGCAGGCTGGTGAGAAACACATGAAAACCAGTCTTATCACCTCTTGAATTGTCCTTCTTTTTAAACTGACCACCCTAAGGCCTTTAGTTGCGTTTCTCTTACTACTGATAAATTTGAGCATCTCTGGCTGGTGATTTGTAGGTTTGTTTGTTTTTGAGAACAGCGTGATAGAGGTTGGAAGCTGCTCTAATTCTTAGTAGTTTTCTTATCCATCTAAAGGAGTCTGCAGTTAATCTTATCAGTAACTTACAAGAGGATAGAAGGACAAATGATGAGTAGAATGTAATTTTTTTAATATACTTTTTAATTTCTTTTAAAAGATACTTAGATTACATAAATATTACGTTAAAAAAATATAGGGGATTCTCATATAACCTGCTCCTTACCCCTCCCACAACATCCTTCATTAGTGTAGTACATTTGTTATAACAGATGAACACATTTTGGAGCTTTGTCACTAAGCCAGGATTATAGTTTACGTTGTAGTTGACACTCTCTCCTGCATAATTTTGTAAGTTATGACAAGATATGTAATGGCCTGTATCTGTCATTGTAGTGTCAGTCAGGACAAATTTCCAAGTCCTGAAATGCCCCTATGTTATACCTGTTTTTCCCTCTCCCTCCCCTCAGAACCTTCAGGAGCCACTGCCTCCACATCAATGATGAAAGTTCTTCCATTGCTAGAATCACAGTAAGTCTGTAGTAGAATACCAGTAAGTTTACTCTAGTCCACCATTCATTCCCCAATCTTGAGGATTCTGGGATGGTGATGCCCACTCTACGTCCAATTCAGAGGGGCCTTAGATCCCATGGAGCAGGTGAATGGGACTCTCTTGCTTGCAGCTGCAGACTTTCTCTGTTCCTTGGTTGTTGTCCATCATCATCTCTTTGACAGTTGTCTTGGTGAGTCCAATGAACTGGACAGTAGGTGTTGCAACTCTGTTGATATTCAGGGCCCGATTGGCCCAAGGACAATAGTAGGGTGTTTTTCTTCCACAGCCACAACCCCTACCAGTAGAGACTTTGTTACCACCAGGGAACAACCATCCCATTGCGGGTAAGAAGCTTGGCACTAGTAGTAGAGGTGCTAGTCAGGGAGTCTGACTTCTCATATGGCTTGCTGCTAATTTCATGGATACATTTGTATCCAGTAAACTAAGACTTTGTGCCTTCCTTTTGTCATATTTAAAATAAATAATAAGGAATATATACTTCCAAATCACATTCAAGTAAACATCTAGTATCAAGGATTATAAAATCATCTTAAGTGCCCCTAAATGTTCTAAGTGTATTCAGTTGCCACTTTTGAAATTATAAAACAAGTCTAAACTTTGCTGTTTCTGTGAACAAACTGATTTTTACTTACTACTTTCCTGGTTATATTTTCTTTGCTCTAAAATGCCCAAGGAATAGAAAGAGAGAGCTCATCCTGAAATAGGAAGAGAACGGGAATATTACAGGAGCCATTGGAGGGGTGATGTAAAACTAAGTATTGATTCTGAGTGACATCAGTAAATTGCCATATAGGAATTGTTTAGTAAAAAATATTTTTGCCTAAATGACGATGAATTCAAGGGATGGTTGCTGCTCATATTGCAGCCTGGAAGATTCTGATAGCAGCTCTAGAATTTGGTATCTAAAATTTGGGACGCATGAAAATGAAAATTATAGGAAATAAAATGCTCCAACATACTAAAATATTTTACTTATGATTCACAACACTTAAAAAAAATGAGTTCTTGCCAATATATTTTGTATCAGCCTTTTCTTTTTGCAGAGAATTCTTGAATTTCATGCACCGTGACAATATATAGGTTGTTGCTTGTATTTACTTGACAATAGTCATTAACTATATCTGGTTTATGCCAAAGATTGCAAATTAAACATAAAAGAAGCAGGAACAAACAACAGAAGTATGTTAGAAGCATTTTGTAATATATCAGAAGAGTAGCAAGGGCATATCATTAACACATACACTTTTATTTTATATTTCATTTTAAATAGAGTCATCAAAACATATTCTTCTGCAACTTACATTTTCACTTACTCACATATTATGAGTATCTTTTCCAAGTAATCCTATCATAGATTTGCCTTATTATTTATTCATTTTATGTATATAATATAATTTGTTCAACCATTGACCTCTTTATGGCATTACCTATTTAATTTTTGCTTTCAGGTAGAGTGCTTTGGTGAACATAATTACACAATGTATCTTTAGGTAGTCATGTTGGTGTTTCTGTAGGGTAGATTATAATTGTCTGATTGCAAAGTCACAGTACAGATATTTAACGTGTTTGTAGTGATTGCCAAATTCCCTCCAAAACTGATGTTCCAGTCTTTATGCCTTCTGGGAAATAGTGCCTATTTCATACATATTTGCAGTTATCCAACATTATCAGTATTTTTATTTTTTGTCAGCCCATAGACTTTAATTGGTATTTAGAGCCTTTTGGTTCAAGATGGTAGACAGATCATATGTATCTAACTCTCCTCTAGTTCATTAAAGGGAAAAAAAAATATTTTAAAAACAGTAAATCCGTAACAGCACTGGAGAATTGCTAAAGGTATCATCAGGGGCCAGAAAGTTTGTAAAATTTGTGGAAGACGTGATTAGACTGATGGAGAAAGCTCTGCATGAAACACAATTCAGAGCACTTTCAAGGCTGGGGTCGGCAAACAAGCTAGAGTGTGTTAGCCCGAGAAAGAATCTGCTACAGCAGAAAGCAAAAGTGAGTGATGGAGGGAAAAATACCCAGCTCTGATAACATTGTTTGAAACCATCCATCTGGTCCTATCTGAATTTAGCACTACCTCATGGATGTCTCATTAAGAAACACTTAGTTTGAAATGGGTTTCCATTACTTGGTGACTGAAAGTCCTGATAACATACTTAACATATTCTGGGGGAATTCTAGCACTCTGATGATACAGAGAAGTTCATAAAAGCTTCCAAAGAGGAAGAAGAATTCGAGTGACGTTATGCCTTTTGTAAGCAACACTGGATGGTAGAAGACAAGGAAGCAATGTTTAGAATTTTGGTGGAGAAGGTTTTGAAGCTAGAATGCCATACTTAGGCACATTATCAATAAAGCATGAAGGTAAAATAAAAACAGTTTGGATGTATAATAATTCAGGAAGTTTGTGGAGAGATTGTAAAAGGAGGTAATGTTTCAGCAGTATGAAAAAGGAGTAAGCCTTAAGAGAGCTGAAGGAGGTTAAAAAGATCAGTTGGAAGGGACATCTAAAATCTCCTTTAGCTAGAAATGGTTTAAGGTCAATGGATTCTTTATCTATCACTCCTCTTGGTTGTCCAATGAGTAATATTTACCCATTTATACAAATTACAAGTACTCTTCATTGGTTTTCCATTTAGAATCAGCCTATTTGGACAGACTTAACAGTCTCAAAGTAAACTAAAATGTGTGTGCTTCAGAATGCAGTGAGGACGAGTCCAGGTGGTGTGCTTTAAATGATTTCAAAATAAATATAACTCCTCAGAGTAAAATATGGTGGAATTGGGATCTGAGTAGAGGAGGGGCTATGAGTCCACATTAGGATCAGGGAAAATGGAGGACAGGGACAGATCAGTTGACCTGCTGCTGTGTCTGCCCTGAGACAGCCTCCTCAGAAGAGAAGCTTTGGCGTGGCCAGCCCAAGCTGTTCAGACTCGTGGGGACCTCATGGCGGGGACCAGCGCCTGCCTCTTTAGGGAACCGTTTGGACCATCATGTCATTCTCCTCTTCTCTTTCCCTATGACCCTTCATTACCCAGGACTGAACACGTAGTTTTATTGATGAAATGGTTTTTGGTCAGAAAACGGGACGTATTCCCTCTTCTGGGAAAGAGGATCATCTGGGATAAAAGGATGCCTTTTAATGGACTGATAACTTGCATCTTAAATATTTAAAAAAGAGAAAGGGAGGGAGAAAGCTGGAATGTTCCTCTTTAATTTTCCACATTTGAGATTGGTGTGAAAGGACTTAACTTCTTTTCAGAGAAATGACTCTAATTCTTAAAGTACCTCAACACAGAAAAGAGAAACAAAAAATGCTAATTGGCCATTAAAGGAAGGAAGTTCAGTATTTTTTGACTGTCTGGCAAAAGCTTATATTCCCCAAAATAAACATTTCTAACGATGTCCAAAGACCACAGGGCAAAAAGGAAATGGGCTAGTAAAGACTTTTTAATAATCCAAAATAGCCTGGGAGAAATAAAGACAGTTTTAAGATTCTATGGATATATACAGACTTGACTCTTTGAAAACTGAAAAATTCCGTCTAAATATTGGGTTGTTTTTCCTATACCATGGTAAATATCTTGCTCTAAATCATTTCTTCTTCACAGTACCCAACATATAGCTACCACTAGCTATCATTTGGTTTCTCTGACTTCAGCTATCACGAGCTAAAGGAAATATGAAATTTCTAGAACGTGGAATGGACCCCATATCGCAGGCCAGGTTTGGGCAAGAAGAGGGAATGGAATCATCTTTAGGGAGCAACTAGAGAAGAACCCAAGAGCATTCACTGAATGTCATCAAGACAGCTTTATGAAACCCACACCTGTGCTGGGAGAATTATTAATTAAAGTAGTAAAGGAAGAAGCGCAGCAAATATTTTTGAAGTTGATGTATAAAAAAGGAATGATCCAAGAAACCTACTTTTAGAAAGGCATTCATCAAAAAGAAAAAATGATCAGTCTATGGGAAGTCTATGGGAAGAGGGAAGTGGATGTAGCTCAGTGGGTGGGCGCCTGCTCTCCATGTAAGAGTCCTGGGAACAATCCCTGGTGCCTCCTAAAAAAAAATGTCTACGGGAAGAAGAATGAGAAAACAGAAAAAGCTTATGTGGCTCTTATCTGTAACATTGACAGGATAATGATGGCGAATATGTTTATAAGGCAAATCATTATGAAAGCTGTTTTATAAGTAATTCCGCCTAAAATATTTTTTTGGAAACCTCCGTTTGTTTCTGACCCGCCCCTAGATGAACAAACATATCCACGGACATATTTAATTTACAAAGGACTTGAAGTCTATTGAAAGAAAGGGGCCATACTCAAAATAATAGCTAATATTTAGAGTCCTCATTCTGTGCTCGGTCTTGTGTTAATCGCTTTGGTGTATCATATCCTTCTCATTAGTTTTATGGGATAGGTGGCCGTTGTACAGATAAGGCTTTGAGAGGTTAAGCAACTTGCCTAAGATCTTACTTTACTGTAGTAGTAGACTTGGGCTTTGAACCCACACCTTCTTAGTTGGGAGCTGTGCCCTCATTTCCTCTGGCACTATGATGGCATTACTGTTGCTACAATTTCAATTTTATAAATAATACTTACACTCAATAAACAGGAATTTTGCTGATGCTTTACATTGTAAGTTGTAATCTCAAGGGATTGCATTTCCTTTCATCTCAGAATCAAATAAACTTGTAGTTAATAAGTATTATCAAAATACTACTGTGATTTACTGAGCACTTAATGCATGCTGGGTACTGTACTTTACTTGTATCATCTCAATGAATTATCTTGTCAATTTTCAGGCGTTAAAGAAAATGAGTAAAGAGGCAAGTCGAAGATGGACAACCTGGGTTCAAATCCTAGCACCATCATTTATTTGCTGGATCTCCTTGGGAAGTTTTTTGTTTCGTTTTTAAAGATTTATTTTATTTATGATCCCCCTTCAACCTCCCCTCCCCCACCACATTGTTTTGAACTCACCATCTTCTCTGTGTCCATTCTCTGTGTGCTCTCTGTGTGCTCATCTTCTCTTTAGGAGGTACCAGGAACTGAGCCTGGGACCTCCCATGTGGGAGAGAGGCACTCAATCCCTTGAGCCACCTCTGCTCCCTGCTTTGTTGTCTCTCTCATTGTGTTTCTCGTTGTGTTTCCTTGTTGTGTCAGCTTGCCATGCCAACTCATCACGCCAGCTTGCTGGCTGTCTTGTTCGTCTTCTCCAGGAAGTACCAGGAACCGAACCTGGTACCTCCCATGTGGTAGACAGAAGCTAATTGCTTGAGCCACATCTGCTTCCCTTTGGGAAGTTTTTTTAATTCACAAACCTCATGTGCACCATTTGTAAAATGACTATGATAATACCACCTTGGGAAGCGGACTTGGCCCAATGGATAGGGCGTCCGCCTACCACATGGGAGGTCCGCGGTTCAAACTCCGGGCCTCCTTGCTGTGTGGAGCTGGCCCACGCACAGTGCTGATGCGCAAGTAGTGCCATGCCACACAGGGGTGTCCCCCGTGTAGGGGAGCCCCACGTGCAAGGAGCGCACCCCGTAAGGAGAGCCACCCAGCACGAAAGAAAGTGCAGCCTGCCCAAGAATGGTGCTGCACACACGAGAGCTGACACAGCAAGATGATGCAACAAAAAGAAACACAGATTCCTGGTGCCACTAATAAGGATAGAAGCGGTCACAGAAGAACATACAGTGAATGGACACAGAGAGCAGACAACTGGGGGGAGGAATGGGGAGAGAAGAAAAATAGCACTTTCATCATAAAGTGGTGAGGTTTAAATTGCTTATCAGAATAATGTCTGGAACATACTAATTGCTTAAATGTTAGCTTTTTAAAATTATTCCAATTTATAGGTGAGAAAACAGTCTCAGAGAAGTTAAATAACTTGCCCAAGCTTCATAATTCTTATGTAGCAAAGCTAGGATTCTAGTCTATATCTGTTTCAAATCTTGGTCTTAGCTCTTAACCGTCTGCTGTAATGCCATCGCAGTGTTTGGTCTCACAGCTCTGCTTTCTGAGCATCATTCAGAGAGCTTTTCCACCCGTAGTTTAAACTCTAGCACATAGAGTCTATGAATGGAGTGACACAGTGCCTGGGCACGTCAAGGTTAAGTCAATGAATGAATTAGGAAATAAACAGAGTTCCAGGTGACCCATTTTCAAAGATTGAATTTAAGAGCACTTTCTATCCAAAGGAAACAGAATTAAGTGGAACTGCCCTGTATTTTCTTAAAATATGGCCTATCTATTTGAAGAAACATTTAGAATATTTTATTGCTAATGGCAGCTTGTTCAAAAATACATAACCTTAAAAAAGGGAGCAGGACTCTTTGTTTCAGTTGACTTTGCACTAAAGAAAAACCAACAACACAACACAGAATCCATATCCCAAGTACAAAATTGCTTAAAGCATGTCCTGAATTGTTCATATTTAAGGGAATCTCTTTGTAATATAGTATTGAAGGGTGGCGGAATGAGCTCTTTATTGGTTAGCTACATGACCTTAGGCTTTTCTTTCTTTTTTTTTAATGCTTTGGGAAATCAGAGACCATGAACTGTATGTAATCGTGTACATTTTACTAGAAGGAACAGCCTCTCCCTCAGCCAATGGCAATATCCAGAATTTCCTGCTGGGGGCCTCATCCCAGGATGGCACTCGTTATGTGAATTTGCCACATTCTGGACTCAGTTGCAGTTGGCTCAGAACACTCATTTGTCAACATGTTACTAGGGGTTCCTTCTCTCAGCTTTGGACTCAGAGTGTACAAAGTCCTGACCCAACTGTGTAAAACCAGAAAGCCGATTGATGAACGGGCCACGAATCCTACTTGCCAGAGGGGTAGACACAGGTGTCCAGCCAGCCCATTACCTCTGGGTAGGCACCAGGGGGTTACTTTTACTTAGGATGGGAACAGCCAAGAGGAGTGAGTTTTGTGACTTGAGTATTTAGCAGTATGAACCTAGGATTGTTGAGGCCATCCAGTCCACAAGAGCTAGCGTTCCAGGTGGATTCAGGATTTTACCACCCTAACCCGTGCTTGGGTGGACGCTCCAGCGTGGCTTTGTTTGACCTCAGGAAGTTACTTGCCTCACTGTGCCTCAAGTTTCTCACCCATCCCAAAGGTCTGAGTAGATGGTTTTGCAGAGGCTCATGTGAAACCATCATCTTCTCCATCATCGGTGCTTCCATTGACCAAAAGCCTCCTTTCTTCACCCAGAAGCCACTCTGTCTCTTTCAAATTGAGTTTACACAGCTTTGATTTTAAAAGATTCACTTTTCAGAGGCAAACATTTTCCCTGGCTTCCAGGATCTTGTAGGTTGCCAGTAAAGAAAATGATGATAATCGCGCTTTTTAAAAAGAGCGCCCACATAATTAAGTTAAAAGATGTTTAGGTTCTTTCTGTGTTGATAAAACATGTAACATTCTGCCAAAACTTTGCAGAAGGTGGTCCTGTCTGTGTAAACCATCTATTTTTACCTTCCCTGTGGTGTTTTGGATTTTCTTCCTTTTCCTTTTCCTTAGCTATTTGTGTTGAGATTTTTTAAAAAGCATTGCTTTTTATGGTGATTATTTTTGACAAATCTATTTCACTTTACTATGGAACAGAGGGTGCAAATTAGCTTGCTGCTTCCCTTTCCATATGAAAGGCTGCAATTGCAGGGAACCAAGAGTGAGGAACAAGAGGGATCTTTCTGCCACAAAGACCATTGATAATAGGGAGTGGATGTGGCTCAAGCAGTAGGGCTCCCACCTCCCACATGGTGCGGGGGAGTGTTCTGGGTTCGGTTCCTGTTGCCTCCTGAAAAAAACAAAACCAAAATGACAAGCCAAACAACAATAAAAACCAACTCACAGGGGAGCGGACTTGGCCCAGTGGTTAGGGCGTCCGTCTACCACACGGGAGGTCCGCGGTTCAAACCCCGGGCCTCTTTGACCCGTGTGCAGCTGGCCCATGCTCAGTGCTGATGCGCGCAAGGAGTGCCCTGCCACGCAGGGGTGTCCCCCGTGTAGGGGAGCCCCACACGCAAGGAGTGTGCCCCATAAGGAGAGCCACCCAGCACGAAAGAAAGTGCAGCCTGCCCAGGAATGGTGCCGCACACATGGAGAGCTGACACAACAAGATAATGCAGCAAAAAGAAACACAGATTCCCAGACTGCTGACAACAACAGAAGCGGACAAAGAAGAAGGCGCAGCAAATAGACACAGAGAACAGACAACTGGGGTGGGAGGGGAAAGGGGAGAGAAATAAATAAATAAATAAATCTTTAAAAAAAAAACACCAACTCAGGGAAGCTGAGGTGGCTCAGTGGTTGAGCGCCAGCTTCCCACATACGAGGTCCAAAGGTTCAACCCCAGCCCCCGGCACCTCAAAAAAAAAAAAAAAAGAGCAATGATAATAACTAACATCTGCTTCGTAACCATTACCGCGTGTGCGTTATCTAATTTAGCTGCCTTTTGGCTTTAGCTTTTTCTTAGAAAACAACCATTTTGCTCTTGGTCTCTGACTGTGTGCTTAGAAACCATGATCCCCCTGTTTCGGATCAGATGTTTGCTGGGGAAGCGAACTTTCCAATCTCTTTCTGGAAAAAGAAAGCTGTTACCAATGATCATTTGTAGTTGGGCTCATAATGTAGTATTTTATTTTGAACATTTGGCAGCCATTTACTTGTTTTCATTTAAATCGAGGAGTTAGAGTTTCAAGGTAAATCATTTTCACGTTATGAGTTTTGATTTCCCAGCGTTTCCCCCTTGATGTTTCAGGGAAATGTATTATCCTAGATTAGTACAAAATCAGGCACCAATGCCTTGGTATTAAATGTCACACAGCTGTATGAACTTTTTATGAGATGAAGCTGAGCTGCAAAACATTATGTGTGGATTTTGGAGAGGATTGTTTCTGACTGGTGAGTTATGATGCCTGCATTTTTGTCTACAGTACTAGAGTTGGGTTGATCGGATTAATGCATCGTAGACGTATCAACCTGAATTATAAAGACGAGAAATATGTTCTCATTGCAAGCAATTCTTTGTAGGTAATGGCGTTAACTGTATGAGTTTTTTTAAGCTATTGAAACATACTCCGGATGATTGGAAAAGGCTTCTATGCCTTGATTCCCTGGGATACTAATATGCATAATCTCTAAAAGGAAATGGCAATATAATGGCCTTGCCAGGGCTGTCGGTAGTTGATGACACACCAGCGCCATCAAATCACAGGCTGCACTAAATATGATTAGGAGCTGTCACAATACATTTAGCCCTCATCGGTTAGAGGCAGAGTCTGGGCCAGAGGTCATTCTCTACAGGAAAGTGGGCATTTAGTGCTTTTATTTGTGCTAATGGTAAATGATAGTTAATGAAAATCATTTATAAACCTTGTCCAAACCAGTGTTTCTCTGCCGAAAACGGTGGCTGGCTGGCTGGCGGAAGGGCTATAATTGCAATACGGTTGACGCCGTGGGATAGTAATTGGGCTTACAGCTTAATGAACTCTGTGTCCAGTAACTCATTTCCACATCGTGAGAAAACAGGCTGAGCTAACAGCCTTCTCTGACGGGAGCCCGTCCTCCTGCTTTGTCTAGTCGACCTTTGGCGCTCTGCACTTTGAAATGAAATATTACCACCTTTGAAATGACGCGCCCAGTCTGAGGTCTCGTACGTTTTGTTCATGGTTGACACATAGCCTAATGATGATTAATGGCCTTTTCAAGTGTACTAGTTGTTAAAAGGTCACTTAATCTTTACATACCAGTTTAATTAAAAAATGTATCCCTCCTACACGCCTGGCACTCATTTTAAGGGAAGAGAGAGTGGCCACAAGTTGATGAGAAATCCTGTATTTGGCATCTCTTCTCTTTTCTCAGGTGTCCATTTTAATCATTAAAAAATAATCTTTCCATCCATTGTACCTCTTTCCACTAGTTGCAGTAAAGTTTCTTCTGGTCAAATCCATTTCCTGCAGCTTCTTGGGTGGATTCCACTTCATCAGTCAACTGTTGGCTGCTCACCTTTACTTTCCTTTAAACCATGGATTTTTGAGTGAAACAACAGTCACCTTCTTGAAGGACTAGTCTTACAATGAAATGTTTGTGAAGACTCTCACTGATCTATAGGAGACTGAAAAATTGAGGCTGGTTTAGACAGAAGAGTTAATAACCAACATTTATTGAGTGTGGACTTTGTGCTATACCCTAAGCCCTTGACATGCATTATCTCATGTAGTCTCTGCAAGAACACTATGATGCTATATTGCTTTTATCCCCCATGTACAGATGAGTAAAATGGGAAAGCAAGGTTAAGTAATTTCCCAAAAGTCAGGCAGCTAATAAGCAGGTACACCTAGCCTATGTGGCACCTGTATGCAAATGAGGAGGTGGCCCTCCCTCTGGTGACTGGTGAAGTACAGGATGCTTGCACCCACTGTGGGTGCCCTTATGCATTGCACAACCACACAACCTGCGTGGCAGCCCAGTTGCTGAGTGACAGGTCCACGAATCGAAACTGTGGCAGTGGAGCTATGCTGTCCAGGGGAAATAGAATGCAAGCCACATATGTAATGGTAAATTTTCTAGTAGTCCCACATTTAAGAAAAAGTAAAAAGAAACAGGTGAAAATATTCTCATTAGTACTTTCAATTTAACCCACTCTATCTAAAAATTATCTTTTCTACTGTAATCAAGAGCAGGGTTATCGAGATAGCTTACATTCTTTTTATTTTTTGCCATCAAGTCTTTGAAATCCGGTGTGCATTTTATATTGATAGCACTCCTCCATTCAGACTAGCAGCATTTCAAGTGCTTGAAAGTCACCTGTGGCTAGTGGCTACTGTTTTTTGTGTTTTTTTAAAGATTTATTTATTTCTCCCTTCCCTCTTTATTTTGTGCTTGCTGTCTGCTTTCTGTGTCCATTTGCTGTGTGTTCTTCTGTGTCTGCTTCTCTTCTCCTTTAGGTAGCACCAGGAACCTATCCCGGGAACTTCTGGAGTGGGAGAGAGGTGCTCAATCTCTTACGCCACTTCAGCTCCCTGGCCTGCTGCGTCTCTTATTGTCTCTTCTCTGTGTCTATTTTTGTTGCATCATCTTGGCTGCACTAGCCCTTTGCATGAGCCAGCACTCCTGCACAGGCCAGCACTCCATGCAGGCCAGCTTGCCTTCACCAGAAGGCCCTGGGAACCAAACCCTGGACTATTATATGGTAGACGGGAGCTGAATTGCTTGAGCCACATCTGTTTCCCATGGCTACTGTCTTGCATATTGTAGTTCTAAAGTCCTAAATTTTAACCACCATCCTGTTTTGGTTCTGAAAGAAGAATAAGCTGAATTCAATCAACCTGTCCTCAATTAATATCACCTTATGAGAAACAAGATAAGAGATTCTGAACATGGTTTTCACTGGCTCTTCTCAGTGTAATTATGGACGCTTTGCTATTGCAGGCAAGAGTATGTTAACATTAATAATGATAGAACCAGGTCTTGGTGGTTTGGAGCCTGAGTTCTATGTGATGGATTCTGTGGATCATTTAGGTACTATCTTTTGGCTGTTCCTTTTGTCCTTCTCATTTCAACCACAGGTAAGCAAGAAATGAAGTGGCAGTAAGACGCAAACCAAAGAGCTTTTCAACTTGTCATCATCTCTGGGAAGATTAATGTAGTCCCGAAGCTTAGAGACGTTTCTGAGCAACTGGTTCAAGGACTTTAAGTGATGTTTGTAATCTGTAAAGTCAGATGGAGTTACTGGAAGAACAGAAACACAGGCTGAGCCCAGCTCTTGACTTCTTACAGTGCCAGCTTGCTTAGTTAACAAATTACATTTAAATTCATAGAATTTTTTCCTTAAATAATTTACTTCATTCTTCTTGATAATAGAGTATGAATTCGACTGTATGTCATCAGTCTATGACTGGTCATATCTTTTTGGAGAATGTTCAAGATACTTTTGAAACTTTCTGGAAAGTGATGACATCACTTGAAAGGGTTTGTAGAGCCTTAATTACCAATTAATTACTCTGATTGCAGTCTGGGAAGCCTGCCATACAGTGAAGAGTGGTACTTGAGTGGCGTGGCCAGCTTTCCTTGAAGCAAGGGCAGCTTGGAGTAGTGCAGCATTTTGGGAAGAAGATAGCCGTAGAATCCTAGGTTTTCTCCATGCTTCCTTGATTTTCTTCTCAATGACATGGGAGAATGACCCCACCTGTGATTGTCATTAGGAACTAATGAGGGCTAATGTAAGACACACAGCTCTGTGCCCAACCCAGACAATCTATAAACTGCAGCCATCATCATTACTAGTAGAACTAATTGGCATATCTTTTTAAGTTGGTTATATTTTTCTTTCCTCAGAACCCAGCTATTAACAATTATGGTTTATGGTTAATAGAAGCCATCTTTTAATGCTGAGGGTCATGATTCCACTTTATAGCTTATGCTATTAGAAACACAATAACATTATTCCCAGAAAAAGAGTGATTTGATAAGTTACCAGAATAAATTAAGAAAGGGTGCTACAAATTATACAAATTTTGTATACCAATTATATAAAATTTTGTCCAATTTGTACTGGACAAAAAGTAGAGCTAAAAAACCAAGGACACACATATGTTTTTCTGTTAAAAAAATGTTAAAAGTAATTATGATTTCTTCCTTTTCCCATTCCCTTTTCTATATTCTCCTTCCTTCCTCCTTCCCTCCCTCCATCTGTTCCTCCCTAGGAAATGAGCTAAGTTAGTGGAAGGTTTGGGCTTGGAATTTTATATGTCGAACAGGGAGTTTTGTGACTTTAGAAATGTAACTCACAGATCAAGGTTATGTGTTTGGATTATGACTGTGTATATTTTTATTCAAGAAATATTATTACCCTGAGTTGCCAGGGTTTAGAAAATGGGTGAATTAAAGCAAAGGCTCACAGTCTTAATTTCTATCTGTTATTTCTGTTGTCCAGATCTTTGGAATAGATCCCAAATACCTCTAAAAGAATGATACTCATTTTTTTGAGTAAGAGCCAAAGAAGCACAATCACTGATGCGTAGTTGGGTATCTCATTGGTTAAGAGACTTTGGGTAGGTAGCATCCTAATTAAGTGCAAGTTAAGAAACTAAAAGGAAGAGCTGATACATGTGATAACATAGATGAACCTCAAAGATCTACCACATGGGAGGTCCGCAGTTCAAACTCCAGGCCTCCTTGACCCATGTGGAGCTGGCCCATGTGCAGTGCTGATGCGCGCAAGGAATGCCATGCCACTCAGGGGTGTCCCCCGCATAGGGGAGCCCCACGCGCAAGGAGTGCTCCCCATAAGGAGAGCCGCCCAGCGCGAAAGAAAGTTCATCCTGACCAGGAATGGTGCCGCACACGTGGAGAGCTGACACAACAAGATAACACAACAAAAAGAAACACAGATTCCCCTGCTGCTGACGACAACAGAAGTGGACAAAGAAGAATGCGCAGCAAATAGATGCAGAGAACAGACAACTGGGGAGGGGGGAAGGGGAGAGAAATTTAAAAAAATTTTTTTAATTAAAAAAAGTTTTTTTTTTAAAAAAGAGGATGCCATTTATTGTGAAAGAAATTTTTTAAAAAAGGAAGTTTAGGGAAGTGATATTGAGTAGATGGCAGGATGGTTGGTAGACTGGAAGGAGATATTTGGAAATAAATTAGGGATGGGCAACTTGTGGGATCCAGGAATAGGGTCTACCTGAATGTGTCTTCATTTATGATCTCACAACATTTTGTTCTCTTTGTTCAAGATTGGATGTTAAAGTTCAGTTGTTCAAGCTGGGATCAGATGACTCTCCTTGGGTATGTTGGGGTATATCTGGGATTTAAATTCAGAGTTGAGTATGCCACATCTCTGTGGCTTTGGTGTTCCAAAGCATTGACCTTCTGGTGGCAAGACACAAACTCTGCAGCTGTTGAATATTTTGCAATGGAATGGTGCTACTTTTCCTTCCAGTTTTCATGTTGTTTATCTCTGGTATGCAAAAAAAGTACAAAAGAGAGACAAGGAAGACTATACCGCAGTTTAATTCTATATCTGTAAAAAAAAAATGAACAAAACTCATAATGACATTTATACAGAGTTTCTATTAGCAATTAATACCTTAGCCTTATGTTTCTCTTCTCATTTTTTGCATGTGGATACTTCCTTGAACAAACACACACAACAATCTGCAACACAATTTTACAACTGTGTCATTGGTGTGATTATTTTCCCCCCAGAAGTGAAATCTATCAGTCCCTTTATAAGTCAGTATTCATGGATGATATCAGACATGATTGTGTGGCTTGATGGATACAGTGGGGAGGCCAGGGTAGTATTTTGCACATATCTCTTCGAGGAGTTGCGAAGATTACTTTGACATTTTAAATTTGTGTCAATACACATTGTAATTCAGAGAACATTTTGCATAATACTAGGCACATAATAGGACACCAATAAATTCATGTTGGCTGATTGATTGATGTGGCACCTGCAGTGAATAATTACTTATCACTCAAGACAATGATTAGGATCTAGTTCATAATAGAGGTTGTGAAATACAACACGTTTGTTGGTTGTTTTTTCCTTTCCCTGGAAAATGGTTGCCGTTTTTTGAACTCCTCTAGCCATAGCTGCTGGTATAGGAGAGTCTCAGAGTAAGAATATGAAGCAAATGGTAGAAGATGCAGGTCCTGTTATAGCCTCAGTTCCAGAAAGTCATACATTCTAAGAAAAATGGTCCAAATCATCAACTGCACCAGGAATTCTTGCATATGCCCCCCAACTTTTGTCAGGAGTTTATAGGGTACAGTTGTGGTTTTGCAGTCCATCATTTGTTCATCCTTGTGATTTTTGTCCAGGTAATCACCCGTTCTAATTTTCAGACATGAGATGAGTATGAGCCCACAGCTCTAGAGGTGGGTTCTGGTTAGTTTAAGCCAAGAAAATTCCAATTACTGGTGAGAAAAGGATTCTGATTATTGAAAAACTAACTTCATGAAAGTTAATTCTTCAACCACAAATGAGTCTGGGAGCATTCTTTCAGTTATAAATGATAGAAAACCCAATGAAACTGATTTAATATTGGCTCATATAACTCAAAAGTTCCAGGGTAGGGCCGGCTTCAGGTTCAGTTGATCAGGGCTCAAATCAGGATTTAGTTTCTCTTTATGTCTTGGCTATGTTCTGTGTGTATTTGCTCATTCTAAATATAGGGTCTCCCTCTCAAAGTACATTAATTTTGGCATGCTTATATATATTATCATTTTAATTTAATAAAATAAAATACTAATAAAATGTGAGGACATTAAAACATTGATGGTGGCTCTCTATTAGTGTGGGGTCATAGGTGATTCAAGAAGCTTTTTCTTTTACATTTTTGTTTTTTTTCCAAAAATTCACACATGACAATATAAAAGTTTATAATTATTTTGTATGAACTAAGTGCTATACATTTAGTAGTAAAAGAACTCTATTATTGCATTCTTTAAATATAATATTCTTTTGGTGGGAAGAAAAAAATGGTAGAATAACATGTTCCAGGACTCTGTTCCCTGCCCCTTCATAGAAATTATAAACAAGAAGCACAAAACTGGCAGAATTCTTTCTCAAAGCTCTGATAGTTAAATGGGTATAGTAAGTAGGTGAATCAAGAAAAGGACAATTTAAAAATGGTAGTAATACCTCATGGGACCCTTGCTGTCCCTTCCCTCACCCACTCCCTTGCTCAGTGTGGAGCCAGCCCATGCTCCCAGTGCAGGTCCCTGGTCTTGGTACCAGAGGGAGCATAATAACTCTTGTGCACATGCTTGGGTCCATATATGTCTGTGCCCGTCTGTCTGGTGATCGCCTGAAGGACTGGATAAGGCCATGCATTCACAGGGTCCCAAAACTTGCTCTGTGTGTGGAGGTAGCTTGTAGGGCAATAGGAACCCTGTGGGAAAATGGTCAGGGCAAAGGAGTGCTGGCTTTGGAATGTTAAGTTTGCTACCTGGGACTGGAACAGGACACTTTCTTGAGGAATGGGGCCATTTGGATCTGTGTAGATAGGAGAATTCCTTGGGCCAAGTGCACAAGCCCAGGACAAGATACATGCATAGAGAAGTCCAGGGAGGACCCTACGCTTTCACTTCAGGCTGGTTTTTAGACACATTGTAAGGGAGGCTAAACTCTGAAGGAGAACACCCACACAGGCTAGTCTGCAAAGACCAGGAATTGTGAGCTGGCATTTGAGGAAATCTCTGTTTGAAAAATAGCAGGGTAGAAGTTTTAAGGAAGAAATACCTTAGTAACTAGATTCCAGAGATAATTTTAAAAATGTTAAAATGTCCAGGGTACAACAAACTATTACCAGGAGTACAAAGAATGGGAAATGATGACCCATGCAAACAAGCAAGAGAAAGCTTTGGAAACCTTTGGCAAGGAAGACCAGATTTTAGACATATCACACAAAGACTTTTAAAAATTGTCTTTAGTGTGCTAAAAGAGCTAAAGAAAAACTAAAACACAAAAAACTAAAAGAAATTGGGAAAATGATTGATGAATCAAAAGATAATTTCAATAAAGAGATACAAATCATAAAAAGGAGCCAAACAAAAATACTGGATATGAAGACCCCAGTAACAGAAATAAAAAAATATCCCAGACAGGATCTACAGCAGATTGGAGCTGGCAGAAGCAAGAGTCAGTGACCTTGAAGATAAGACAATTGAAATTATTCATTCTGAGGAGCAGAAAGTAAAAAGAATGAAGAAAAGTGAAGACAGCCTCAGTGACCTGGGGGGAACCTTCAAACATATCAATATATGCAATATGGAAGTCCCAGAAGGAGGAGAGAAAGGAACAGAAAGAATTAGTTTAAGAAGTAATGACTGAAACTTCCCAAATTTAATGAAAAACAGAAATATACACAGCCACAAAGCTCAGTGAATTCCAAACAGGATAAATGCAAATAGGCCCACACTGAGACACATTATAACACAACTTTTGAATACCAAAGACAAGAGAGAATCTTTGACAGCTTCAAGAGAGAAGCAATGCATCATGTACAAGGAAGCTTCATGAAGATTGAATGCCAGTTTCTCATCAGAGATGATGGAGGCAAAAAGGCAGTGGGTGACATATTTAAAGAGCTGAAAGAAAACAAATTGCCAACTGAGAATTCTATAATTGGCAAAACTATCTTTCAAAAATGATGGAGAGTTTAAGACTTTCCCAGATAAACAAAGGCTAAGGGAGTTCATCTCCCTTAGTTTGGCTCTACTAGAAATGCTAAAGGAAGTTCATCATTTTGGAAGGAAAAGGACACTAGACAATAGATTAAAAAGCATGAAGATCTCCAGAAAAAGTAACTGCATGGGTAGATATAAATACCAGTGCTATTGTGTTTTTTTGGTTTGTAACTCTACTTTTTACTCGTTAGAGGCCTAAGATGCAAATCCATAAAAAGGAATGATGAGTCTATGGTTTGGGACACAAGGTATAAAGATGTAATTTGTGACAAGAACAACATAAAGGTAGAGGAATGGAGGTGCATAAGAACATTGTATATGCTATGAAGTTTAGTTGGTATCAAATCAAATGATATTGTTATAGATTTAGGTTGTTAAACTTTAGTCCCATGGTAACCACAAAGAAAATTGTGGAAACATAGCACAAAAGGATGAGGGAAGGGATTCTAAAGGTTCACTACATAAGTAGCTAGTAATGGCCTGGTGTAATCTGTCCTCCTTCACTAAACACTGTATTCTTGCCACTCTATTAGAGAAGGTGGCAGGGCTCCCCAGCATGGAAATTCGATATTCTTTCAATTATTGTGTGGGTCTCTACCCATGAAGATAGCACCTCATGACCACTTGAACAAATTCATACGCCATGGAGGCATGCCCCAGGTATGCCCATCCCCACACATGCCCCCATCACTGACACCTCACACCAGTGGTCCTCCCCTGCCACAGGTGTGATGCTTCTGTGATCCAAAACCTCCCTAAAAACAAAGCAAAAAAATATAATGATAAAGCACAAATAAAATAAATAAAAATTTTTTTCTTTGTGTCTTTCATCACTGTAAGATGTGTTATTTTTTATGTACAGTGACAGTTTCTTCTGTATGTTCCCCTGGTGTCTTATTTTTTTTTGCTTTATCTTCAAAGAAGCTTTAGGTTACAGAAAAGTCACTTAGAAAAGATAGGGGATTCTCACATATCCATACCCCTTCCCCTCTCCCACTCTCCTCTATTAATAACCTCTTTTGTAAGTATGGTACATCCGTTACAATTGGTGTTCAAATATCGAAGCATTGCTACTAATCATGGTCAATGGTTTACATTATGGTTTACATTTTGCACCATACACTTTTCTGGGTTTTGACAAAATTTAAAATCACCTGTATTCATCATTGCAAGATCATGCAGAACAATTCCGATGCCCTAAAAATACCCTATGTTCCATCTGTTCTCTTCTTTCCTTCCCCTCCCATTGGAACCTATGGTAACCACTAAGTTGCAATTTTGGAAGAATAAGATTCATAGTTAGATGCAATAATTTTGAGGACTTAATATATTGTTGTCTTTGATTAGGTACTGCCTATGTTCTTGAGAGATTTTTGTCTCTCTAATTGAGATCGTAGCAGGATTCCTCAGGATGGGGAGTTTAATATTTTCTTATTTATTGTGTGAGTCTCCACCCACTGAGATAACACACTATGACAAGGTGAACACCAGTAGTTTGAAAGTGTAAGGATGGAAAAAATATTCTATGCAAACAGTGCACACAATTTAACTCAAAATGGATCAGTGACCCAAATAAAAGAGCTGAAAATATGAAACTCTTAGCAAAATATAGACAAACATCTTCAAGACCTTGTATTAGGTAATGGATTCTTAGATTTTATACCAAAATCATGAGCAACAAAAGAAAAAATAGATAAATGTACTTCATAAAAATTTGAAACTTTTGTGTGTAAAGGACATTAACCATAAAGTAAAAAGAGAATCTACAGGGTGGGAGAAAATATTTACAGATCATATGTCTGATAAAAGTTTAATATCTAGAATACACAAAGAATTACTAGAACACAGAAACAAAAATACAACACAGTTAAAAAGACTTGAATGGACATTCCTCCAAAGCAGATATACAAATGGCCAATAAGCACATGTAAAGATGTTCAGCATCAGTATCCATTAAGGAATGCAAATCGGGGAAGCGGCCTTGGCCCAGTGGATAGGGTGTCCGTCTACCACATGGGAGGTCCGCGGTTCAAACCCCGGGCCACCTTGACCCGTGTAGAGCTGGCCCATGTGCAGTGCTGATGCGCGCAAGGAGTGCCTTGCCATGCAGGACTGTCCCCCGCGTAGGGGAGCCCCACGCGCAAGGAGTGCGCCCCGTAAGGAGAGCCGCCCAGTGTGAAAGAAAGTGCAGCCTGCCCAGGAATGGCACCACACACACGGAGAGTTGACGCAGCAAGATGACGCAACAAAAAGAAACACATAGTCCCGTGCCGCTGACAGCAATAGAAGTGGACAAAAAGAAAAACACACAGCAAATGGACACAGAGAACAGACAACTGGGGTGGGGAGGAGGGAAGGGGAGAGAAATTAAAAAAAAAAAAAAGGAATGCTAATCAACACCACAGTGAGATACCACCTCATGTCCACCAAATGACTATTGTTTAAGAAATAGAAAATAAAAAGTGCTTTTGAGGATGCAGAGAAATAGGAACCCTCACACGTTGTTGTTTGGAATGTAAAATGGTGCAGCTGCTGTGGAAAAAACTTGGTGGTTTCTCACAAAATTAAGCATAGAATTACCATATGACCCAAAAGTCCCACTTGTGGGTTTATACCCCAAAGAATTGAAAGCAAGCACTTGATCAAATATTTGTACAACAATGCTCATGTCAGCAATATTCACAATAACGAAAAGAAGGAACCATTCAAATGCCCATCAACATATTAATGGATAAGCAAAATATGGTATTTACATACAAAAGAACAATATCCACCTGAAGAAAGAAATGAACATTTTCTGGTACACGCTACAGCCTTGAAGGCATCTTGTTGAGACAATTAAACCAAACACAAAAGATACATATTGTATGGTTCCATTTATTAAAAAATAACTAGAACATGCAAATTCACAGAGACAGAAAGTAGAGTCCGGATTTCCAGTGGCAGGGGAGAGGGGGAATGGAGAGTGACTGCATAAAGAGAACAGGGCTTTTGTTTGGAAGGAAAAGTTTTGGTAATAGATGGTGGTGATGGTAGTACCACATTGGGCATGTGATTAATTTCACTGAATTGTAATTTTTTTGGTTAGTTGAGATGGAAAATTTTATGTTGTATGTATGTTAAACCAAAATTCGAAAAAGAGACTAAAGAGGCGATGACAATCCTAATTAATGACTCTGGAGTGAATCCAATAATGAAGAAAAAATGTACAAGAGAACTTTATTGGGATAAATGAAAAAATAGAAATATGGACTGAATGCTTTATATAAATGTTAAATTTCTTGAATTGGCTAAGGTGGTTGCATAAATTAGTGTCCATGGTGTCAGGAAATGAACTTGGAAGTGTTAAGTGTTAGAGGAGCATACTGTATGCAACCTGCTATCAAATATGTAGAAGATGGATAGATGGATAGATAGATAGGTAGATAAAACAAATCTGGAAAAGTGATAATAGTTGATTTTTGTGTATCTGGGTGGGGAGTACATTGGAGTTTTCTGTATTGCTTATTGCTTATCTCTGTTTATTTTTTATGTATTATTTTTGAAACATTCTTGTGTGTCTGAAATTATTTCAAAATTAAATGTTTTTAAAAAAATGTTTTCTTCCTTCCTCTTTCATTGGTTTTATTTTTAGAAAATCTTTCTCCAAAATTAGTTATATGTTTATGGTCTATTATACTTTAGCTCTTCAGTGCATTTGATATTTATTTTGGTGGATGGTATAATGTAAGATTCTAACTTGATTTTCTTTTTCCAAATCATGAAAGTTTCAGACAACTTTTTTCAAACAATCCATTCCTTTTCTATCAATTTAGATGGTTAACTTTCTCTTGCTTAAAATAAAGACAAGCCTGCCAAACTCATCTAAAAATTCCCTACTGTTGACCTTAGGTTGCCCATCCCCACATGGCGAAAGGAGAGAAAGAGCCAAATATGAATATTTTGGAAAACAGAAAAGAACTGATGTTCTCTGTTTAGAGAGATGTATGGCTATTTTGAGATAGCATTGGTTTAAAAAAGTCTAACCTCTGCAGTTCTCCCTGTCATGTGACAGCATTGTTTCCTGTTTTCCCAAATCCTTCCTGCTGTAACACTTGTTAATGTAAGAGAAGGCTGCTGATTAAACATGGGAAGCTATTTGTAAGCACTCTGGAGAAATCAATAAACAACCCTGTCAGATTTGCATCTTGTCCCACATGGCAAACATTACAAATACAGAACTCTGAGGAAAATATTCATGATTATACAAAGTAGCCCATGTTTGTGCATAAACAAGACATTCATTGGAAATGTTTTAATTGTTCACTTTTGTTTTTTGGCGGAGAACCTGTTCTAATCTTGTGAGTAAAGTTTTATATTTCAATGCATAAACATCACCATTTTGGAACTGTTTTTGTATAGTCTTGAAATAAAAGGTTTTAGTGTAATATAGGGATGAAATCTTAAGAACTTTGTAAAAGAAACTTGCCTAGGTTCTCTCTTAACAGTGACTCCTGGAAAAGAAAATTGTAATGAACATTGTGTTGGTGATCTAATCAATGAGAATTTTAAAAGCTTGATGATCTTTTGGTTGGTATATTAAAATCCTACATGGAAACATCTCTGAAGTTATTTCAGTTTTAGAAGCCCCATTGAGAGCAATAGGAATCTTGCTTGGGAAGGACTGCATCTTTGAAAAATTATATTGAGGGAAGTGGCCTTGCCCAATGGATAGGGCATCCGCCTACCACATGGGAGGTCCGCGGTTCAAACCCCGGGCCTCCTTGACCCGTGTGGTGCTGGCCCATGCGCAGTGCTGATGTGTACAAGGAGTGCCCTGCCACACAGGGGTGTCCCCTGCATAGGGGCGCCCCATGTGCAAGGAGTGCGCCCTTTAAGGAGAGCCGCCCAGTGCGAAAGAAAGTGCAGCCTGCCCAAGAATGGGGCTGCACACACAGAGAGCTGACACAACAAGATGACACAACAAAAAGATTCCCGGTGCCACTGATAAGGATAGAAGCGGTCACAGAAGAACACACAGCGAATGGACACAGAGAGCAGACAACTGGGGGCTTGGGGGTGAAGGGGAGAGAAATAAATCTTTAAAAATAAAAAATAAAAAATTATATTGAATATTCTGTACTTACACAAATCAAGAGTACTATGGCTTTTTGCCAATAACAGCCTATAGATTTGTTTATTTCAAAATTGCTTTACAGCCTACCATTCCAGCCTACCACCGTCTACCTCAATTTTCTTAAATTACTTCTCCTATAAATATCACTGTTACTCATTTTGATAGACTAGTTAAATTAAATGTCATGTGTCCATCATATTTTTTAATTAGAAAAATTGTGGGTTTACAGAAAAATCATGCATAAAATACAGGGTCCCCATTAACACCTCGTATTGGTATTTATACGTTTGTTACAAGTGATAAAAGCACATTTTTCAATTGTCCTATTAACTATAGACCATGGTTTAATTTAGGGTTCACTATTTGTGTTGCGTAGTTCCTTAGATATATTTTTATAGTTTTATTCTTGTAACATATATACAACCTAGTGTTTCTCCCTAACCACATCTAAACGTATAATTCAGTGGTGTTAATTGTATTCACAGTGTTGTGCTATCACTACCATCCATTACCAAGACAATACCAAACCATTATCATCATCCCAACAGAAGCACTGTACATTTTAAACCTTAACTCCTTATTCCCTACCTCTTCCCCATCGCCTGGTAATCTATAATCTAGATTCTGACTCTATGAATATTTATTTATTCTAATTATTTCATATTAGTGAGGTCACAAAATATTTGTCTTTTTGTGTCTGACTTATTTCACTTAACATGGTGCCTTCAAGGTTCACCCATGTTGTCATGTGTATCAGAACTTCATTCCTTTTTATGACTGAATAATATTCCATTATGTGCATAAACTACTTTTTTTTTTTCCCATTCCATGATTAATGAACAGTTGGGTTGCTTCCATCTTTGGGCAATTGTAAATAATACTGTTATAAACACTGGTGTGCAAACATCTGTTGGGAGTGCCTGCTTTTAATTCTTTTGGGTATACCCTAGAAGTAGGACTGCTGGGTCACTCTACTTAGGTTTCTGAGGAACTGCCAAACTGTCTTACACTGTGCCTGCACCAACTTGATTTCAATAGCAAACACATCTAAGACTTTTCTTATACCCCTCAGTCTCTTCATCTTTTCTGTACTTGTTACAGATTATATCTTGGTATGTTGTATGTCCAAAGTCATAGATTTATCATGACTTTTTCCTGGAGCTTCCTACTTTGCCATCTTCCCACAATCCTCCAAGCTTCTCCATCATTTTTTTATGAGATGACATTTCCATGATGGGCTAGAGTCTCTTGAGACTTGTGAACTGAATGAGACCATCTGCATAGATGCGTTTAGTGTCTATTTAGAGGCTTTTTAGAGTCTGTTTGATTGATAATCAAGACTCATTCCTGTTGATTAACAAATAGGTTTCTCTTTCTGGTGAACTGTGTTTCCCACGCAAAAATACAAAATTCTCCCAGTCAAATCTTGGAATACGTAGGAAACTATATTCTTGAAGTGGGTGTCAGGTTTAGTTTGAGTCTCTGTTACAAAATATCTAATATTTATCAGATGCTTTGTCACCCTGGGAAATTGCAAATGGAGAGGCCATTTCATATCTCAGATAAGCATACTGGAGCGAGTTCATGGTGATGTTCTGTTTTGGCTTTATTGTTATGAACCTGGAGAAAAGCCTGTGTATGGGACTGGTAAAAGTTATTTTACATACACTCCAGTCTTTGCTCTAGGGCACAGCTGTACCACCATGACTGTTGTCTCCTTGGTAATTACTTTTTGTTCTCCTACTCTGTCAGTGGGGGCAATTGAATTGGCTAATCCCTCCCTCCCTCCCTCCCTCCCTCCCCTTTCCTTGACATGTACTTCTGAAAACAAGGTTATTAAGATTTGACTAATTTTTTTCCTCTTTGTTTTTTTAAAAATGTTACATTTAAAAATATGAGGTCCCCATATAGCCCCCACCCCCCTCACCCCACTCCTCCCACATCAACAACCTCTTTCATCACTGTGGCACATTCATTGCATTCGATGAATACATTTTGGAGCACTGCTGCACTACATGGATAATAGTTTACATTGTAGTTTATACTCTCCACCAGTCCACCCAGTGGGCCATGGCAGGACATACAATGTTCAGCATGTCCCTGCAGTGCCACCCAGGACAACTCCAAGTCCTGAAAATGCCTCCACATCATATCTCTTTTTCCCTCTCCCTACCATCAGCAGCTACTGTGGCCACTTTCTCCACATCAGTGCTACAATTTCTTCTATTACTAGTCACAGTAGTTTTATAGTAGAATATCAGTAAGTCCACTCTAATCCATACTCTATTTCTCCATTCTGTGGACCCTGGGGTGGTGATATCCACTCCACCTCTAGATGGAGAGGGTGCTTAGATCCCACATGGACCCCTGCTTGCAGTTGTGTAGGCACTTTTGGCTCCCTGGTGTGGTGGTTGACCTTCTTTACTTCTCTGTTAGCTGGCCAGTGTAAGTGATTTGGCTAATTTTTATGCCTTCCTTCCCCTCCCCTCCCCTCAGGGGGTGCCATGTACTTTTGAAAACAAATCACTATGTTATAATTAACTGGAGATTGACTCTTGTAAATACTTAGTGAAAAATTTATGCTACAAAGTACACTATTATCTGGGTGAAAAACAATTTAATTCATATGTATCTGTGTTCCTCAATAAAAATGTTTGGTTTTTTTTCCTTGTGAGCAGAGATTGTCGTAATTTTTTTTAGCCCAGTGCAGTGCTCAGGACATGTAAAGACTTGTTTTGGGGTTCAAACAGATGGGTAGAAGCCCTGCTGAGAAGTGGGAACAAAGCTAATGGTGAAGGCCCATGTTCTTGGGTGGAAGAGGGAAGAAGCATTGATCCTTCCCCGTGGGAAGACACCTTTCACTCTTTTTTTAAAGATTTATTTTATTTATTTCTCTACCCCCCAGTTGTCTGCTCTCTGTGTCCATTTGCTGTATGTTCTTCTGTGTCTGCTTGCATTCTTGTCAGTGGCACCGGGAATCTGTGTTTCTTTTTGTTGCATCATCTTCTTGTGTCAGCTCTCCATGTGTGTGGCGCCATTCCTGGGCAGGCTGCACTTTCTTTCGCGCTGGGCGGCTCTCCTTACGGGGCACACTCCTTGCGCGTGGGGCTCCCCTACGCGGGGGACACCCCTGCGTGGCAGGGCACTCCTTGCGCGCATCAGCACTGTGCGTGGGCCAGCTCCACACGGGTCAGGAGGCCCTGGGTTTGAACCTTGGACCTCCCAGGTGGTAGGCGGACCTTCTATCAGTTGAGCCAAATCTGCTTCCCACCTTTCACTCTTAGGATGTGTCATGACCAGATTGGTGCTGACAGCTGCATAGAACATTTGAAAAGTCGCAGTGTGGAATCATCCATGCTGAATGGGTGGTGGATGGGGAAGAGCTGCCCCAGACTCAGGGGTCTGAAAGAGACTGCTGTCATCAAAGGCTCAAGACAGCCAGGACAATACAACTGTTATTTCAGGAAATCCACAGAGGCAGAGCACCCCAGAAAGAAGCTGGCTCTAGATTTTAGGCCTGAGTTCAGCAGCAGCAAGCTTCTTTCAGAAACAAGAAGTAATTATGCAGGTGAATTTTGCAGAAATGGTGTGCATGACAAATTCCTGTTAATATGAAATGTCGGCTACTTATTTACCTGTAAACAAGCTGAGTCTTGTCATTTAAGAAGAAAGATATCTTTCTAGTACAAAAATGACTATTTTTGGTGCATTTGATTGTAGGTTAAATAAATAAATGCAAATCTGCTTTGTTAAAATAATTATGCTTCCTGTTTTGGAACACTGTAAATGTTTATATATACACATATATATTTATATGAGTATTTTACTTGTAGTGGGTAAAAACATCAGTATTTTAATAGCTGGTATGAAGTTCTTTTTAATGAACTATTTTTGTTTAGGAAAATCTAGAGAAAGGTGAAGCCATGGAAACAAGGTCGGTATAAAAAATATTAAGCAAAGAGATAGCTGAATGTATTGGTATAGGTAGTGAACAAGGATGGTAGGAGAGAGAGGTAGAGGTAAGAAAGAGAAGAGGAGAAGAAAGGAGTGGAGAGACGGAAATGAAGAAAACCTACGACATCATGGAGGGTGGAGTCTATGAAGAGAGGGGCTAGAGAGAAATTCCCAATGTTAAGTTGACTGATGGGCATTTTAATCTGGAAAAGTCTAATATTCACATTATGTATGAGACTGCACTGTAAAGTCTGCTACACAGCCTGGTGTGTGGTTGGGGCAACCCCAGTGACTGAGATCCATGAGTAGGCTGCTACAGAGCCAAGCGAGGTGCTGTGTGACGTGAAGTCTCAGGAGATCTGGAAAAGCCCAGTGGCCCCATTGTGGCCTTGAGGCAAAACTCCTTTAGGGATTTGGAGAAAATCTTGAGGAGGATACTGAGCTTTCAAGGCCTGGCCGATGTCATCTATACCCAAAAGGAAGGGATAGTTGGACGGGTGAGTGGGTAGATATGAAGAAAGATGCCACAGGTAGAAATCATTGCTTGGCTAAGTTAGGGTTACATAACCTAGGCTTTCCATCTCTACCAGACAATGGTATAATCCAGACTAGTGTTAACACAAGAGAAAAAATGGAACTTGAAGGCAGCCCAGAGTTGGCTGTTGGAGGCTTCCAGTTTTGAGGGAATCTGAATGGACCGTTCGAAAGGCCAGGGCTTTCGTGTATAAACATGAAGCTTGTACAGTCAGCTAAAGGGGGGATGATGCAAAATACCAGAAATCTTTTGGGTTTCATAAAGGGTATTTATTTGAGGCCAGCTACCAGCTGTAAAGCGTAAGTTACTTTTCTCACTGAAGTCTGTTGCCATGTGATGGAGCAAGATGGCGGCCAACGTCTGCCGGGGTTCAGGCTTCCTCTTCCTCTTAAGGCTCCGTGGTCCAAGCTTCTTCTAGTATCAGCTGTAGGCTGGGGTAAGGCTCTCTCTCCTGGGACTTGTTCTCTCTGGGCTCAGCTGCTCTGTTTTCTCCACAAGGACAGCTGTAACTATCAGGCTCTCTGTCTTCCCAGGGCCTCTGCCTTGTCTATAGAGCCATCTCTAGTCCTCTCTGTTCTTCTCCTGCGTGTTTACTTCCCGGGGCTCCAGCTTAAAACTCCAGCTGTCTCCTCCGCCTTGTCGTTTTCTCTGTGAGTCTCTGCCCACTAAGTGGGCGGCAACTCGACCTCCTACTGGCCCAATTGAAGCCTTAGTCATAATTTAATCAAGTAAAAGTGAAATCTCTGGACTCAATACAGTCTAAGGGTACCACTAGCACAGGGGAACTGACCAGTTTACAAACATGATCAGTATTTCCTTTGAAAGTAATCAATATTATCAAACTGCCACAAGGTCCTGTTTGGATCCAAGTCTGGTTTAAAACCGCACACCTCTTGCTCTCTTTATTCCAAAGAAACAACTTCCTTTAGTGGTGCTATAGCCATCCCTGCCACTCCTGAGAGAGGAAGAAAGAGAGAACAAGGGCCGGGGACTAGGAGATGCTCTTTCATTTCCCTGTCCTCATTAAAAACCCTCCTTTCAAGCCAGTTCCCCCAGAAACACTTCCCTGACTCTTGAGAGGAGACCCAGGATGAATTTTAATGCCAGTGGATTGAATTAGGCTACTGTAGAATAGGGGCAGTTGATCATTCATTTTGGTCTTACCAGTGTGTGTGTGTGTGTGTGTGTGTGTGTATAGAATCCAAAACATGTTTCAACAGGTAATTTTCTCCTTCCGTTTGCTAGGGGCTTGTTATCTGTCACCAAAACTCAGTGTGCTTAATTAAAAGGCACACATGAGAAACACTTTCTCATGTTCACTAGATACATGTGAAATCTTGATTTGCCTACTTGGGAACCATTTTACTCAAACTTTTTATTAATGGAAAAGGTTTTGGATCTCACCTGGTGCTAAGGAGGGCCAATTCTTCACAAAAGAAATGTGAGCAAGTACTTGGCATTTTTTAGTCATGCATTTTCCAGTTGTCTCACACGTGTTCTCCTTAGACTTGGGCCCCTGTCTTATTCCACTTTTATCTCCAGACATACCTCACATCCTTTTGGAGCACAGTGCAAACACTGAGTAAACTCTTGCTGAATTACCTCCGTTTGTGAAGGAAATGCTGCAGTGAAGAGGCGTATAAGCCTTTTGGTTTTCCTGTTGTGTTGAACCTTAATTAGAAATTCTTTGAGGCCATGAAGGTTGTCATTTCCTTGCCTACTTTGAAGTACACACATCTCTTGGGCAGAGATTTTTTTTGTGTGTGTGTGTGAGGTAGCAGGGCAGGGAATTGAACCCGGGACCTCGTGTGGGAAGCCGGCGCTCAACCACTGAGACACATCAGCTACCCTGGGTTGGTTTACTCACTTGTTTACTTGTTCTTTGTTTCTTTGTTTTTAGGAGGCACCAGGAACCAACCTGGGACCCTCCCATGGAGGAAGCAGGTGCTCAACCACTTGAGCCATATCCTCTCCCTGAGCCGAGATTTTAGTGGTTGATAATTTAGTGAAGACATGGATAGAGTAGTGTAGTTGCCAAGATCTTGAGGCAGTAAGTGCTTGTTTGCCACTTACTTATAGTTGAGTGAACTTGGAAGGTTATGGATGACTTTGTGACTTAGTTTCCCAATCTGTAAAAAGGGAATAATAATAGTCTCTACCTAATAAGGTTGTTGGAAAGATGAAATGAATAAATATATGTTCAGTTCTCAAAACAGTACATAACCCATAAATGTTTATACAAGTGTTAGCTTGATTGCTGCTATCATTATTAAAATTCTTAGTGTTTAGTGTGATGTGAATCAGGGCATGTCTTTTTCTTCTCCTTTACATTCCTGAGGTACACTCTTTTATTTATTTATTATTTCTTTATTTTTTTATTTTTATTTATTTATTTTTAAAATGTTACATTAAAAAAATATGTGGTCCCCATATACCCCCCACCCTCTCACCCACTCCTCCCACATCAACAACCTCTTTCATCATCTTGGCACATTCATTGCATTTGGTGAATACATTTTGGAGCACTGCTGCACCACATGGATAGTGGTTTACATTGTAGTTTACACTCTCCCCCAGGCCACCCAGTGGGCCATGGCAGGACATACAATGTCCCACATCTGTCCCTGCAGTACCACCCAGGATGACTCCAAGTCCTGAAAATGCCCCCACATCATATCTCTTCTTCCCTCTCCCCACCCTCAGCAGCTACCGTGGCCGCTTTCTCCACCTCAATGCTACAATTTCTTCCATTACTAATCACAATAGTTCCATAGTAGAATATCAGTTATTGTTCTCTGGCTACTGAATTGTGAAAGCTGGAATAGGGGCACAAATTTGGCTTTGTTTCCTCGCTAAATAATAGACTTTGCCCAGCCCATGAAAGCATACACACAACCAGGAGCTGGGCTGCTTTGGGCTTGAGAACAGAAATGTCTAAACATGTCTAGGAACTGCCCCTGCAGCCATCACTCTCTGTCTAGCTCTGGACCAAGTGGGCGCATTTATCCATTTTGATTAGAAGGTGAATTGATAGGCATACAGGTTCCCTCAGGCTTAGTCCCAGATCTGCCTTGACTTAAAGCAAAGGAAAATATTCTATTTCCCTCCTTGTATCATTTCATACTGGAATTAGACTTTGGATGAAGTGCCTTGGGGTCCTGGTGATGGCCATAAATAAAGAGGGTGCATATCCCGCTAACACCTGCACCTGCCTTCACTGTTACACCATTGGAGGACACCAGATCCTCTAGGTGATTTGTTTAGTTATATAATAAAAGCCGTAATGCGCTGTGGGAATGCCCCAGAAGTGCCTTTAGGAATGTGATTTAGTGATGCTCCAAGGGCTCTTGGTGTAGTTATAAATGTTCTGACCATATAAAGGAATAAGCAATTTGGAATCTCATGTGATGAGTCATTTTTATGACGCACCACCATATCTCCGGTCCTGTAGGAAGTGCTGGGGTTGTCCCTGGCACCTATGCTCACGCGTGGGAAGGTAGAAGAGCTGCGTCTTGTCTGCTTGCCGCTTCGGGGTCTGTTTCCACCCTGAAAGTGTGTCGCAGGAGTCTGACTGCCGTGGGCCTTGTCAGGGGCCAGCAAACCCCGGCCCACGGCCCAGTGTGGCTCGGCCCCAACCTTCGTATGGCCCAAGAAGGGTGTTTACAGTTTTCAACTGGGTGACAGAAATCAAAAGGACTTTTCAGGGCATGGAAAAGTTACCTGAAACCCAAACTTAAGTATCCATAAATAAAGCTTTAGTGGCAACCAGCCACACCCATTCATTTACTCTTTTCCATGGCTGCTTTCTGCCCTCAAGCAGAGGAGCTGAGCAGTTGTCACAGAGAGCAGGTGGCCCACAAAGCCTTAAACATTTACAACCTGGCTCTCTACAGAAAAAAAAAAAGCCAACCCCTGGCCTTCATCAATAGGCTTCTTGATTTTTTTTTAAATATTTATTTTTTATTTATTTCCCTCCCCTGCCCCCAGTTGTCTGCTCTCTGTGTCCATTTGCTGTGTGTTCTTCTGTGACCGCTTCTATCCTAATCAGCGGCACCAGGAATCTGTGTTTCTTTTTGTTGTGTCATCTTGCTGTGTCAGCTCTCCATGTGGGCGGCGCCATTCCTGGGCAGGCTGCACTTTCTTTCGCGCTGGGCAGCTCTCCTTACGGGGTGCACTCCTTGCGTGTGGGGCTCCCCTATGCAGGGGACACCCCTGCGTGGCAGGGCACTCCTTGTGTGCGTCAGCACTGCGCATGGGCCAGCTCCACACAGGTCAAGAACGCCCGGGGTTTGAACCCTGGACCTCCCATGTGGTAGGCAGATGCTCTATCCGTTGAGCCAAGTCCGCTTCCCTCAACAGGCTTCTTGTTGGACTTGGCAATTGGGGGGTTGCTATAGAACAGCAGAGGGCAAAGGAGGTGGGCCCCGGGGGAGTTCTTCTCTAGCCTCCTCTGTGGGGGTTTCTGAGGGTTGGCTGCGTTCTCCTCCGAAGAGCACTGCTTGCCCTGGAGACCCCCCACAGCAGCCTCTGCTCCCCACTGCCCCTTCTGGCCTGGCACGCTAATGTCCTTGCCTGTTTCTAGCCCTTGGGGACAGCACCATCCCTGCTGGTCTCCGCCCTCTCTTCCCCCACTTTTGCAAATAGCCCCTTTCTCAAACGATTCTCCAACTGCCTAATTTGTTTGTGACACCGATTTTCTTCTTGGACTCTAATGGATGGAACGGGTAATAAAGAGTCAGCGACCAAGATAATCTTCGATGGTGCAAATAAAATATTAAGTATAAAAATTAACCGAGTGCTCTAATAGAGAATGACTGGTCTGGGAGGCTCTTGTGGCGATGAGGTTTAAATGTCGAGAGGAAAAGAGTGAGGAGAAGATGGAGGGACACGGCGTTTCAAGGTGAAGAAGGGGCTGGTGTAAAATTCTTTCAACTACAGAAAGGGCACCTGTGGGCTGGAGAACACGAGTGGCATGAGATGAGGAGAGAGAGAAGCAGAAACCGGTTTTTATAGGGCCTCGCAAAAGGCCTTGTGTTATAAGTACAATGGGAATATTTTAAGCAAGCATCATTAGGGATTTTAAACATTCACTCTGCTTATTGTTTGGAGAAGGAATTGTTTGGTGGCAAGAGTGGCTGGACAGACGGACAGACACCACTTACCAGGCTGTGGTTCTTGCATCCATGGGCAAGTGCCTGCCCAGAAGGCCAGGATTGGGTGCTACTAGTAAATACTGTTATGTTACCTTCCAGTGGAACTTTGGGGAAGTTGCCATACTTAGGCAGGCCTGGAATTAAGAAATGGAAGAGTCAGTGATGTGATTGAAGAAATGGTGATGAATCGAATTCGGTTTCATCAAACTCGCTGTTTTACATGGAAAGGGCATTGCATTTCTTTCCTTTATTTCTTTGGGAGCTAATGTTCCACTTTCTGCTTTTATAACTCCTTGTAAAGCTTTAAAAGCCACAAGCTACCCTCTCCTCAGAGATTAAAGAATAAAAGCCAGTTCTGGACTGATTTCCATATCTGGTTTCTTTGAGGGCAAAGTGGGAAACTTTTTGGTATTAGCATAAGCAGTTCATGATTGTGTTTTGCTTGCGCTAACTGGTTTGCTTTTTTTAAAGATTTATTTTGTATTTATTTCTCTCCCCTCTCCCCTCCCCCCCGAGTTGTCTGCTTTCTGTGTCCATTCACTGTGTGTTCTTCTGTGACCACTTCTATCCTTATCAGCGGCACCGGGTATCTGTGTTTCTTTTTGTTGTGTCGTCTTGTTGTGTCAGCTCTCTGTGTGTGCAGTGCCATTCCTGGGCAGGCTGCACTTTTCTTTCGTGCTGGGCGGCTCTCCTTATGGGGTGCACTCCTTGCGTGTGGGGCTCCCCTACGCAGGGACACCCCTGCATGGCACAGCACTCCTTGTGCGCATCAGCACTGTGTGTGGGCCAGCTCCACACGGGTCAAGGAGGCCCTGGGGTTTGAACTGTGGGCCTCCCATGTGGTAGGCGGATGCCCCATCCATTGGGCCAAGTCCGCTTCCCAATGCTAACTGGTTTTGATTACGTCCTCTGTACTTCTCTGAATTGTTCTTTTGTGATTCTTGGTCAGGGTGCTGTGGCTAACTTTATTCATTTTTTCTATCTGGTTGTGTCATCGTCTTTTTGGTATTTTATATTGCCACACGGGGGCCTGTGCCTCTCTGTGCTGTGTGGGTCTGGGATACCTTTTTTCTTTTTTTACCAGGAGGTCCTGGGGATCGAACCCGGGTCCTCCATATGGTAAACGGGAGCTCAATTGCTTGAGCCACAGCCGCTTCCCTGCGGTTAACTTGAGTGTTTCAGCCACATTCCTTATAAGCCCATGCCTTATAAAGGCTGGTATTCATTCTGCCCACCTCCACCTCCCTGCCTCTACACACATACATGCACACACGTGCATGCACAAGCACATACACTGTTAGCACTGCTGTACTAATAGAATGAGATCCTTGCTGGCACATTGCAGTTGTTGCCACCATCCTGGAAAAGTGATGTCCTTTACCTGGGGTCACACTGCAGGCCAGTCAGAGTAACATTTTACTGTCTTTCCCTCTGGCCTCTCTTCCATGCAGAATTGGGCATCTCTGTGCAAGAGATTTTGCCCCTTCTCCATTGTCGGTCTTCTGCTCTTTAAGATGAAAACTGTACGCCTAGGAGTGATCCTTCTTAAATACCTTGGGTAAGTTGACAGATCTCTTCAACCATCTGCCTGCTTTGTCTACTTAGCATTTTCTCCCAGCTTCTGAGTTTCACTTAATTTTCTGTGGTTTACGCAGTAAGTTCTTTTGGTAAGGGCTATATATGGTTTAAGATAGAATGATAAGCCTAAGTACAGGCCATTCGCTTACGCAGATAGCAGATAGTTATCGGATGCCTAATAGAGAGCAGACTGCGCTAGTTCTTGGAGAGTCTTTGTTTTCCTGGAGCACATAGCATGTGATAGAGCAGTTGGGCCCTTAAGCAGTACTTATAATACAATGTAGTAAGTGTACTAAAGGACACTGGTTATTAGAGAGGCCGCGAAGTGTAGTGGTGGACAGCCCAGATTCTGGAATCAGACAGTTTTGGTTCAAACCGCGGCTTCACTACTCATTATCTCTGTGATCCTGGACAATTTGCTTAAACTCTTTGTGTCTTATTTTTTTAATCAGGAAAAAGGAGATGCTATAAGGATTCAGTGAGCTAATACAGTGAAACCACTAGGCTGGTGCTTGATAAATAGGAAGTTACTAAACGATCAGGACCTATTAGCATTAATAGCTCTCCTAATCCTCAAAGGCTAAGACTCTGAAAGGCAATGATAAAATTTAATGTGGGCTAATTATCACTTGGATTCTGGAAAAAAATTTCAGAGCATTAACGAGAAACCAGTTTCTGATTCTTAAGATCACATGGTGCCTGAAAATTCTGGATTGAACCCTTAAAGATTCTTTTAAAATAGTTTTTCCCTGCTTTAGATGCAAGCCTTCAGTATCTGCTTTGCTATGTTGCAAGAAGAAGAAATGAATCTTTTCTGTTTAGTAAGAGAGCCAGTTGCACTGATTCTAGGTCACATTTTTCATCATGTAATCCTGGACTTAGTGCCTACCTCTTTTATATTAGCTGTCTTCCCCAAGGGCTTTCTAAGGAAATAGGTGACTGCAAAATTGGACCTATTAGTTTTAATTCCTATTTTTCAATGTCCCTTCTGAGTGGTGTAAGCAAGGGTAGCCTTAAGAAATTGCTTTAAGTATGAAGTAGAGAAAGCGTAACCATCAGGTCCCTAAATTTCAGCAGCCTTCGACCTGCCAGTAATCCCAGTCTTCCAAATGTTTTTCTGAAATCATTACACCTTCTAGATCCTGTTGACACATCCACTGCCTTGACCTGTTGAAGAACTGTATCTGAGACATCTCTACCTCCTCATTGACTAGCACTTATTAGCTGGTCAATTATTGTTTGTTGAGTTAACAGATGAATAGATTTTAGTGTCTAGGGCTGGGATAAAATATGTGTAGCTCCTACCCACCTAAAGAACTTACTTTCCTCTTTCCTCTCTTCCTTTTCTATCTGATTGCTGGACAAGAAACTATAATATTTTAAACTCCAGGGCAGAGCTGTTGAATGTAGTTGTGCATTTTGGCACTGCACAGCAGCATCTCAAGAAGCTGGCGCTGGCCTGATAAGGGCTCTATCTATTCAGAAGAAGGGTGCCTTCTCCCCCTGCCACAAATTTACTGTCCATGGGTCAAACCAAGTGTCCTTAGGGCTCTTCCCTCATAGACAGGCATCTTGTACAAATTCTTCTTCTCAAAGGGGGTACACCTTTATCTAATTCATATGTTGTCTAGTAGTAGCCATAGCAGTAAATTCAAGATGGCGCCCAATTTTCCATGAATACCAGAAGGAGAGAGGGTGCAGGAAGAGTATAAATGCATGGCCTGTTTCATTAAGCCTGGCCCAGCGTAGATCTCTATCATATTAGAAAGCCAGCTCCCTCTCCTGTCACCCAGCCCCTTGGTCTCCTCTATACTGCAGAGGGTTTTGCCCTTGTTTGCAGGTCGTTTCATAATCATATGGCCCCTCATCTCAGTCCAGAATATTAACTTTCAAAGCATCTCCTGCTAATGAAGGTTTAGCACCGGTTGTAGGAAGGTGAGCTAGAAGGAATTTATAGAAGGCTACAGAATCCCTCCTTGCCCACGTGGCTGAGACTTCCCCATTCACTCCCCTTGAAGCTGTTTTGAGGCTGGCTAACAGGGAGAAAAATGAATAGCTTGTGTTCTCTCCCTGCCTGTCTCCAGTTTGGCTCCACTAATGACTAATGAAGAGGCTGGAAAGTAGGGGGCCACAAATCAGCCAAGTCCTCCCCGAGCTCCTGCTGGGATGCGAGGAGTCCCAGGTGGGAGTGAACTGGGGCCAGCAGCCTTCAAGGGGGCAGGAGGTCAGCCCCAGGTCTCAGGCTTCGTGCAGTAACTTTGCTTCTCTGTTGGCTGATGAGTTCAGTTGGAACTTTTCAGTTCACAAAAACTGATGGATTCTAGGATTCAAGTATGTAACATTAATGAGTGAGGCTGGTGTGGTTAAAGAGGACATGGTGGGGACAGTAGACAGGTGAGAGTGGTGGCTTCTTTTGTTTTTAATTATTTATTTACTTATCCCTGCCCCCGTTGTTTGCACTTGCTTCTGCTCTCTGTGTCCATTCGCTGTGTGCTCTGTGTCTGCTCGTCTTCTCTTTAGGAGGCACCAGGAACCGAACCTGGGACCTCCCATGTGGGAGAGAGGTGCTCACCCACCTGAGTCACCTCAGCTCCCTGCTTTGTTGTGTTTCTCATTGTCTTTCCTCTTTATGTCTCCTTGTTGCATCATCTTATTGTGGCAGCTTGCTGTGCCTGCCTGTCACACCAGCTCATTGTCTTGCTCATCTTCTCCAGGAGGCCCCGGAAACCGAACCCAGGACCTCACATGTAGGCACCGGAAACCGAACCCAGGGCCTCCTATGTGATAGGCAGGAACTCAATCTCTTGAGCCACATCCCCTTCCCCGGTAGCTTCTGCAGAAAATCAGTATCCAGCCCCTCTTCTCCAGTGAGACTGTAGATAAGAGGCTTCCAGATGGACCAGCATTTTCAGAGGAAAAAAATATAGTTTTTGATGTGAAAGCTAGCAAGTTTTAAAATGTTGGCTCCAATTCTTTTAAAACGATGGGGGCAAATAAAGTACTTCTGCACTGAGATTCAGTCCTCCTGCTGGCAGGACTTCTGGATTGGTGGGGCTGGACCCAGAGGGAGGCATGGACTGTCGAATTGTAGAATTATTCCTACAAAGCCTTCTGCCCCGGCTGGGTAGGGGCAGTGTGAGGTCTGCAGGTGGAAATGCCACCAGGGAAGGGTTGGGGTTGATGAGGCGAGGGTGAGGGGCTTTGACCATGAGGATGGCTGGGATCAGGCAAGGGGACCACTTCCGAGAGCCTGGCGCTGGCCCTGGGCTGTCCCGCACATCTCCAGGTCCTACACAGCATGCTAAGAGCAGGCCATGCCTGCCCAGAGAAGCTCCTGGGTTTGGGGAGGGTGAAGGCTGCTGTGCCCCGCCCCCCCCCCAAAATGTCTTATTTGAATACCATACATTAATTCAAACCCCAGCCAGAAGAGGAGCTGCCTTGCAGTTAATAAAACTTAACGTTCCAAAGCCCCCTCCTCACTTGCACAAGATCCTTTCAAAGTGGCAATACCTGATATTGTGCTCATAACCTTGTGCTCTTTTTTTTTTTTTTTTTTAAGTCATCCTCCCTTGGGTAAGTTCGACACCTGAAAGCCTGAATCTGGCTTGTTTGGTTCTGCCACTAGATCTGCAGGCTCTCCACATGGTCATTTCCTGATTCTGCACCTCAGTTTCTGTATCCGTCGGGGAAGAGAATTCCACCCATATTCTGGGAGTTCTTTCCAGGTTAAGATAAAAGGCAGGGCGAATCTGAGCAGAGGAAAGTCTAGGTGCCTTCTTCTAGTTTCTGCTATTCGATATTAGTATTTATATTAGGATAAAAACATCACAACAACTTCTTGTATGTAAGAAAAATAGATAACCGCAGTATGAGATTGCACAATCTCCTCCCTCTCTGTCCCATGGCATGTAAATTATTCTTTTTTGAAAATCCTGCCTTTCAAAGGCTTCAATTTGGTAACTCGATATCCCAGCAGGGTGGAGGGTAAGTGGGGCTACTTGTTAGGTGTTAGCTGCGGCCAAGCACTGTGTTTCTTGACCCTGCTCCTTGCTGCAGTCCAGAGAAGCAAGGAAACAGGATATCTATTTTCCAGCTGGGGAAGCCAAAGCTCCGAGACGTTCATTTTAACTTGCCCAAGGCCCAAGAAGGGGCAGAGCCAAGATTTGTATCCCTTCGTGATGCTGCGTGGCTAGAATGCAAGGAGCTGCCTGGAGCGTGAGGAGGACATTTGCTGATGGCAGCCGCTTTGCCAAATGGCATCAGGCTGGGCAAATGGGAGCTGACATTGAGCCTGCGTTCCCCACTACACAGAGGTCCCTGCAGCGCTGCATCGGCTCCCACGGATGCCCTTTCCTCACTCACACAGTCGTGCAGAGCTGTAGCTGGGGCCCTGGGCAGCCTTGCACCCTCTTTCCTTTCTATAAGACTCTCACCCACACATTTTAAAATGTCCTTCCTACTCTTCTCGAAACATGTGTTCCTTTCCTATCCTGAGGTCCCTCTCCTTCATGGAAATTCTCCTGGCTTCCTGGTTCATTCGGTTGTGATCTCACATTGCTCTCTGCTCTCCTTCATTCTTGGATTTATTGATTCCTTCATCCACAGATGTTTATTAAGCATTTACTATGTGCTTGGTGCTGTTTTGGATATTTCTGAGATGTCGCGGTCTGTATCCACCACTCTATGGATCGCAGGTTTCTTAAGGGCAGTCCCTTGTTTTTCTTGAACCACCCACTTCATTGGACCTGGTCCAGAGCTTTGCATTTAGGAAAGGCTCCCTAAAAACTTTTGTTGGATGAGCACCTTTGCTTGAGAGTCTCAGTTTTCTGGGAGAGAAAATGTTGGGGGAAAAAAATATAGGGTTTAGGATAAGAATTCAGAGTTTAGGAGAAAATGGAGAGAACAAAACAAGAAATAATCAAAATAAAAGTAACTAAAGTTCCCCTAAATAGTCTCTGGGTAGGGGAGGATTGGCTGGCTAGAGCAGGGGTTCTTAATCAGGGGCCCGTGAGCTTGAATTGAAATTCAAAGAAACATTGTTCTTGTGGGGACGTGTTGTTCAGGTGTGATATGTTTATTAAATAATACACAGGATAGTGTGGGCTTAGTCAGGAGTCCCTGGTTTTCACCTGACTGGCAAAGGGGTCTGTGGCACAAAATGGGTTAAGAACCCCTAGTCTAGAGTATGAAAAGAAGTCATTAGAAAGACAAAGCAGTTCTTAGTGAAGTAGATTAGGAGAGGGATAACATTTCAGGAGGGAGCTTCACACCTTGTAGTCTTTCTATCTATTCTAACCCAGTTTTGCTTCATCTCACTAATGTTGTTTTCATTGCTTGGTTCCTTTATGATGCAAGAGTCATTATCATCCAGAGAAATCTCAGGGAGTGCTTGGTGTCAAAGTGTGTTACTCCCTGTTAGAGCTGAAAGAAAATAGCTTCCTAAAAGATATGGGTAGAGATCAGAGCATGGAATCAAGATTTATACTCATTTCCATTGAATTTCTTTATGTAGTTGTGGGCAAAAGTCCCTTTAGTCACAATTAATGATTGTTTTCTTCAAGAAGAGTGCTCGTCTCTAACGTTGAATCCATTAATGAGATATATATGTGTGTGTATATCTATGTATGTATATTCTCATTATAAAATAATCAAAGTCTGCTAATTATAGAGTGGTTTGTGTTGACAACAGATTTTTTTTATACTTTTGCCTTCTAGCGTATTCCTATGTTTCTTGCCAACCATGGAAACACACAGAAATTACTGAAACTTTCTGTAAAATTTATGAGATTGTCTTATTTTTATGATAAAAGATTCTCCCTTCAAGCTACCCTCTGGTCAATTTTAAATTTTACCCAAATTAGGTTGAATCACAGCAGACAACTTAAAAGCGTATTGTTTTTCTCTTTTAAAATCAATTCTAAGCAACTCACGGTTTGAGATTTACAAAGTTCTTGGGAACTGTTTGTAATATCCCGATGTTGAAATATCCTATTAAGTGGTCAACATGCCAAAAGGGGTTCTTGACTAGGGACAATTGTGCACCCTGTCCCCAGGAGTCATTTTTCACACCCCGGGCTGGTGTGGGGAGCTGCTACTGTCATCTGGTGTGCAGTGGCCAGTGATGCTTAAAAATCTTACAAATGTACAAGATGGCCCTGCCCAACAAAGAATTATCCAGTCCCAATTGCTCGTACTGAAGTTGAGAAGCCCTGCACTAAATCGTTATGTGGAAAAAAGCTCTCAATTTTTAAATGCATGTGTCAGGACTTTGACATTTAATGGAGGAAGGAACACATAGAAAAGGTCTCACTTACTTAGGTAAGTTGTAGATGACTGGCTGTTGACCACTGAACATCATATGCAAAATTGGCCGTATCATTTTTTAAGAGTCACAAATATGAATTATTTAAATGTATAGTATCCCTTTATCCCAGCTTTTTAAATCTCGAGACTTTGAACTCAATTCCTTAGAACCATGTGAGCCATGAAGAAATGATGAACTGGGTTTAAGACATCTCTTTACATACACATTATTTCCTTGGTGAATAAAATTGTCTTAATCTTTAAAATCTTCATAAAACCCTGAAGAACTTTTCTGAACAACCCAATCTGTTTTTTGGACAATTGACCTTTGGGGACAGTTTACACCTCTTTTTCAAACCTGCCTTAGTTTTCTTCTCAGGCTGCAGCACAAGCTTTCCTATCCCTCTCCACTGTGGCTGCAGTTACCTTGTTTACTCTGTCCCCGGGGATTTATTTACTGGAAGCATCTTCTTCGTCTTCTTCCATTAGGTGACACATACAATCTGCAGAGATCTGACCATGGTACACTTGTGGGCACTTCGGCATGGACTTCCTGGCTTTCTGAATTGTCATCAGGGGATCATTTGTACATGCCTCCACCTGCACCTCTCTTCAGGGTCCCCCAGACTTTGCTTCTAGTGAGTGGTAGTTTCCTAACACCTGCATCCAGACAATGCCTGAAGACACCATCCCTGTTGCAACATCCAATGCAGTGCTCATGACCACTGTCCTTCACAGATCTGGTGCGTGCCAAGCCTGGTCAGCAACGGGTCGGTGTGATGTGCTATGGCATATTTCATCAGGCTAGGAGTTGGAGAGTTAAACTGCAGTGACTATCACCTCCTCTTTGTTAAAAGTAAAATTTATTGAAGTATATCATTCATAGACAAACCTACATAAACAGGAAGTGTATAGTTAAAGTTGTGAACTTACAAAATAAACACGCACAATATCATACAGGGCTCCCATGCATCACCCCACCAACACCTTGCATTGTTGTGAAACAGTTGTTACAAATTGTGAAAAGTATGGTCAAAATGTTGCTACTAACTATAGCCTTTATCTTACATTTGGTGTATTTTCCCCCCAACCTAATTATTAACACCCTAAACTAGCATTATATATTTGCTATTGCTTAGGAGAAAGCATTCTCATATTTGTCCTGTTAACCACAGTCCATCACCCTCTGCTGAATTCCCTGTGTTGTACAGTCCCATGTTTTGTACAATTTATTCAAAGTGTACACTCAGTGGCTCTCATTGTCATCATAGAGTTGTGCTGTCATCACCTCAGTCAATTTTGGAACATTTTTATTACTCCAAAAGGAAAAATCCCATACCTCCTTATACCCCCCTATTGTTGTCTCTTAGTATTAAAAAAATATCTTCTTGCTATTGCTGTACAATATTCTAATATTATCATTAACTATCATCTATAAGTTATATTAGTTGTAATTTTTCCATGTATCACCATATTCTTAACACTTTTTAAAAGAAGAACAGTCTTATATTTATACTGTTAACCGCAGTCTTCATCCACCACCAGAATCAGTTATACATTCCCTAAATTATTCTCTAGTTTCCTTTCAACTGACAGTTATGTCCAGACTACTCCTTTCAGCCACAATCACACTTACAAGTCAGCAGTGTTAGTTGTACTCATTATAATGTGTTATTCTCAACTCTATTCATTTCCACACTTTTGCAATTAACCTTATTAATAATGCTACATACATTAAGCATCATCTCCCATTCTGAACTCCCTTTCTATTTCCTAGTAACTGATACTCCAGAGGTTACTCATCATATTTAGTTCCTATTAGTGAGACTTTACAATATTTGTTAGTTGGGGTCTAGCTTATTTCACTCAACATATAATAATCTTCACTCAAGTTTCATCCATGTTGTCATATGCATCTTGAGTTCATTTCTTCTCACAGTGAACAGTATTACGTTGCATGAACATACCACATTTTGTTTATCTGTTCATCAATTGATGGACACTTGTGCTGGTTCCATATTTTAGCAAATGTGAATAGTGCTGCTGCGAACATCAATGTACAAATGTCAGTTCACGTCCTCGCTCTCAGTTCTTCTGAATATATTCCTAGTAACAGGATTGCTGGATCATACGGCAGTTCTGTAATCAGCTTCTTGAAGTGCTGCCAAACTGTCTTCCACAGAGGCTGTGCCATTCAACGTTCCCAACAATAGTATCCCATCTTCTTTTAACAGGTATTTGACAAGGACTAACTTTGCTGGCAACCATTGTCTTGTATTTGGTTGTGTTCCAAATTATTCTTACCCAAACATAGCCATTAATACCCCCTTCCCATCTTCTCCTGTAATTCAGTTGGTATCACTTGGACCTTGATAATTTTAACAAACCCTATTCTGCTGAATGAGGTGTCTGGCTGTTGTATAGACCCTTTCTATGACATTTTCAAAACACTTAAGATTTCTCTTTTCTTCAGAATTTATAAGGGCTGCATGTTTATTTTAGCATGACACTGGAAACTATAGCAAGTACAAAGAAAAAGTTACTAATAATTTTACAATTTACTGTTAAAATTTTAGACACATTGTTCTAGGCACGCCTGTGCATAAATGGACATGGCATTATTTTTTTTCAACAAGATGAAGATCATACTGTTACTTATCTTATTTCACTTAAAAATGAAACAATCCTTTACCTACATCCTCATGGACTTTGAGTAACATTTTTAATGCCTGCATAATATTTCAGCAGCTTGTAGGGTCACAACAAACATGCATACATACTAAACACAAAGTTTTTTCATGAATAGTTACATTCATTCAGTATTTTAATTTATTCCAGTGTTTCACTGCAATAGGCAACACAAATATTTGTGTACATCTCTGGTTTCTTAACTCAGAAGGTAAAGTCCTAGATGTGAAATTGGTTAGTAAAAGGCTATGAAAAATTTTAAAAGCGTGTTGCCAAATAACCAACAAAAATGTTTGCCACTTATTTAATTTTCTTATGCTGAATTGGCTAAAACTTACACCATTCATTCATACTTGATTTTTTATCTTTCTTTCAAAGGAGATTGTTCTACTTTCTCACATTAAGCGTATTATTTTGAGGACATATTTGCTATTCCTTACTTTCTTAACCAGTGTTTAACCAATCAGGAATGTATGTTGATTTTACCAGCTGACTGTTGTGCATCTATCTATGTTAGCGTATAGTTTCTATCATTTGCTCTATGATGTTATATTAATGTACTTCCTGACGCTGAGTTACCTTTGCCTTCCTTCTGTGAGTTTTTTTGGTTCTCCTACTGTGGAATTAGAAGTGTCCTGTGTGAGAAGAGGTTTACAGAGATGTTCTGTGGCTCATGGACTTTAAGATGGGGCCATGTTTGTTGTCCTGTACATGACCAACTTCTCTTGCAGCTATTAGTGCAGTGCACAGCTTGGTTGTTGGCTTCTAGACGTTATTTCCTATCTGTTAAGTATGTTGTGGCTTCCAGTTCTTTCTCAAAAAAAAAAAAAAGCAAATTTTATTGATACATATTAATACAGCATACAGTTTGTCCAAAGTGTACAATCAAAGGTATTTGGTATACTCACACAGTTGTGCATTCACCACTTCAATCATTATCAGAGAATTTTCATTATGTCAATAATAATAATAACAAAAAACAGACAAACCAGCAAACAAGCAAGCAAATTCTTCACATCTCAATCTCTTTCTGCTTCCCCTGATGTATGTAGCTGCTATTTCTAGCTATTCTTGCACAATTATTTAATGATTTATTAAGCAGTTTTATTGAGATATACTTACATACCATATGAGCTATCCAAAGTGTATAATCAATGACTTTTAGTATAATCACAGTGTTGTGCATTCACCACCCCAAAAATTTTAGAACAATTTCATTACTCCAAAAAGCCTAACCTCATTCTATTTTCTGGTGACCTGTATTCAAGTTATTAACTCCATGAGATGACACAATATATTTAGTTCGTAGTAATGCAATCATACGGTATTTGTCCCTTTGTGTCTGGCTTACTTCACGCAACATAACGTCCTCCAGGTTCATCCGTGTTGTCATATGCTTCATGACTTCATTTCTTCTTCAGCTGTATAACATTCCATTGTGTGAAAACACCATAGCGTATTTAACAATTTGTCGGTTGATGGACAGCTGGTTTGTTTGCGACTTTTGGCAATCATGAATAACACTGCTATGAACATTGGGTGCAGATGTCTGTTGGTGTGCTCTTAGTTCTTCTGGGTATATACCCTATAGTGGGATTGCAGGGTTGGTGGCATCTATATTCCACTTCTGTAGGGACTGCCAAACAGTTCTCCACAGTGGCCATACCTTTCTGAATTCCCACCAACAGTGAGCAAGTGTTTTTCTCTCTCCACATCCTCTCCAACACTTGTAGTTCTCTGTCTTTTTAATAGTGACCATTCTAATAGGTTTGAAATAATATCTCATTGTAGCTTTGATTTGCGCTTCCCTAATTGCTAATGCTGAAGGTTTTTTCATGTGTGTGTGTTTTGGGTTTTTTTTGCCATTTGTATTTCTTCTTTGGACAAATGACTATTTAAATCTTTTGCCCAATTTTTAATCATGTTATTTGTCTTTTTATTTTGAGTTGTAAGCACCTCATATATATCATGGATGTTAAACCCTTATCAGATATGTGATTTCCAAATATTTTCCCCACTTTCACAGAGTTCTTTGGGGTGCAGAAGTGCTTAATTTTGAGGAGGTTCCATTTATCTATTTTTCCTTTTGTTGCATGTGCTTTGGGTGTAATGTCCAAGAAACCACTACCTACCACAAGATCTTTAAGATGTTTCCCTACATTTTCTTCCAGTGATTTTATGGTCCTGACTTTTATATTTAGGGCTTTGATCCATTTTGAGTTGATTCTTGTATAGGGAGTGAGATAGGGATCCTCTTTCCTTCTTTTGGTTATGAATATCCAGTTATCCCAGCACCATTTGTTGAAAAGTCTGTTTCATCTTATTAACATGGCTTTGGTAGGTTTGTCAAAAACCAGTTGACCATAGAGGTGAGGGTTTATTTCTGGACTTTCAATTCTATTCCACTGATCAATGTATCTATCTTTGTGCCAATACCATGCTGTTTTGATCACTGTTGCTTTGTAATATGTTTCAAGGTGAGGCAGTAAAAGTTCTCCCACATCACTCTTCTTTTTTAGAATGCTTTTGACTATTTGGGTACACTTTCCCTCCCAAATTAATTTGGTAATTGTCTTTTCTATTTCCATAAAGTAGGCTGTTGGAATTTTGATTGGTATTGCATTGAATCTATAAATCATTTTGGGTAGGATTGACATCTTCATGATATTTAGTCTTCCAATTCAAGAACATGGAATGTATTTCCATTAGTTCATTGATTTCTTTTAGGATTGTTCTGTAGTTTTCAGCATCTAGGTCCTGTACTTCTTTGGTTAAATTGATTCCTAAGAATTTGAGTCTTTTTGTTGCTATTGTAACTGGATTTCCCCCCCCCCCCCGATTTCCTCCTCATATTATTCAGTACTAGTGTAGAGAAACATTATTGATTTTTGCATGTTGATCCTGTATCGTACCACTTTGCTGAACTTGTTTATTAGCTCAAGTAGCTTTGTTGTAGACATTTCAGAGTTTTCTAAATATAGGATCATGTCATCTGAATATAGTGACAATAGTGAGAGGTTTACTTCCTCTTTTCCTATTTGAATGCCTTTTATTTATTTATTTTCTTGTCTAATTACTCTAGCTAGAATTTCTTGCACAATGCTAAATAACAATGGTGACAGTGGGCATCTTTGTATTGTCCCAGATCTTAGAGGGAAAGCTTTCAACCATTCCCCTTTGAGTATGATGCTGGCTTTGTGTTTTTCATATATGTCTTTTATCATATTGAGAAATTTTCCTTCTATTACTATCTTTTGAAGTGTTTTCATCAAGAAATATGTTAGATTTTGTTGAATACCTTTTCTGAATTGGTTGAGATGATAATGTAGGTTTTTTTTTATCTTTAGTTTGTTAATATAGTTCATAATGTTTATTGATATTTTTATGTTTAACTACCCTTGCATACCAGGAATAAATCTCACTAGCTTGCCATGTTTAAGTCTTTTGTTATGCTGTTGGATTCTATTTGCAAGTATTTATTAAGAATTTTTGCATCTATATTCATAAGAGAGATTAGTCTTTAATCTTCTTTTCCTGTAGTGTCTTTATCTGGCTTTGGTATTAGGGTGATGTTGGCTTCATAAAATGTATTGGATAATTTTCCCTCCTCTTCAATTTGTTAGAAGTGGTTAAATAGGACTGGTGTTAATTCTTCTTGAAATACTTGGTAGACATCTTCTGTGAAGCCATCTGGTCCTGGACTTTTCTTTGTTGGTAGATTTTTGTTGATGGATTCAATCACTTTAAATGTGATTGATTTCTTAAGTTCTTATATTTCTTGTAGTGTCAGTGTAGGTTATTTGAGCATTTCTAGGAATTTGTCCATTTCATCTAGGTTGTTTAGTTTGTTTACATGCAGTACTATCCTCTTATGATCCTTTTTATTATGGTGGGATCAGTTATAACGTTGTCTTTTTCATTTATGATTGTATATATTTGCATCTTCTCTCCTTTCTTTGTTAGTCTAGCTAGGGGTTTGTCAATTTTATTAAACTTCTCAAAGAGCTAGCTTTTAGTTTTGTTTATTTTCTCTTTTTTTCCCCTCAATTTCATTTATTTCTGCCCTAATCTTTATTATTTCTTTCTGTCTACTTCTTTGGCTTTGGTTTCATGTACTTCTTTAAGTTCCTCCAGTTGTTCAGTTAGATCTTTGATTAATACAGGTGTTTACTATGAATTTCCCTCACAGGGCTGTCTTCACTGTATGCCATCAGTTTTGATAAGTTGTGTTCTTGTTTTCATTCAATATATTTACTAATTTCTCTTAGATTTTCTTCTTTGACCCACTGATTATTTAGGAGTATGTTGTTTAGACTTCACACATTTGTGAATTTACCTCTTTCCTGTCTATTATTGAATTCAGTTTCATTACATTATGATCTTAGAAAGTGCTTTGTACAATTTCAGTCTTTTTATATTTATTGAGAGCTGCATTATGACCTAACGTGTGGTCTATCCTGGAGAGAGATCTATGGGCACTTGAGTAGAATATATAATCTGCTGAGACCCTGGTACCTAAAAAATATATACAGTTACAGTCTAATATGTACTATGTATATAGGTGCAAAAATTAGCAACAAAATTCCAGCAAACCAAATCATTATATACAATGATTAACTGGACTGGGATTTATTCCAACTATGTGAAAGTGGTTCAACATAAGAAAATCTGTTAATGTAATATACTACATTAACAGAACAAAGGGAAAAAATAGATGGCTATCTCAATTGATGCAAAAAAGGCATTTGACAAAATACAGTTCTCCTTCTTTTATAAAAACACTCAGAAAGTTAGGACTAGAAGGAAACTTTCTCAGATAATAAAGGACATATATGAGAAACTCACAGCTACCATCCTACTTAATGGTGAAGGAGAAAAGCTTTCTCTCTAAGGTCAGGAATAAGACAAGGTTACCTACTGCCACCAGTTATTCAACATTGTACTGGAAGTTCTTGCCGGAGCAACTGGGCAAGAAAAGAAATGAAAGTCATCCACATTTAAAAGGAAGAAGTAAAGCTTTCACTATTTGCAGATGACATGAAATATATAGAAAATTCTGAAAAATCCACAACAAATCTACTAGCTCTCATAAACCAATTGAGCCTGGGTACAAGATCAACATGCAAAGAACAGTGGTGTTCCTTTACACTAGTAATGAACTATCTGAAGAGGAAATCAAGAAAAAATTTCCATTTATAATAGCAACTAAAATGATCAAATATCTGGAAACAAATTTAACCAAGGATTTAATGAACTTGTACGTGGAAATCTATAAAACATTGCTGAAAGTAATCAAAGAAGACCTAAATAAATGGAAGGACATTCCATGTTATGGATTGGAAATTTAAATATTATTCAGATGTCAGTTATACCAAAACATTTTACTGATTCAGTGAAATCCCAATCAAAATTCCAAGAGCTTTCTTTGCAGAAATGGAAGGCAAATCATCAAATTTATATGGAAGTGTAAAGGACCCTTGAATAGCCAAGACCACTTTGAAAAAGGCAAACGAAGTTGGAGATCTCACATTTCCCAATTTTAAAGCTTATTACAAAGCTATGAGTAATCAAAACAGCATAGTTTTGGCACAAGGATAGAGAGAAATGAGATTGAATTGTGAGTTCAGGAACAAATCCTCACATCTATGGCCAATTGATTTTTTGACAAGAGTTCCATGTCCACTCAATGGGGAAAGAATAGTCTTTTCAACAAATGGTGCTGGGAAAACTGGTATTCCATATGCAAAAGAATGAAGCTGGACCCCTACTCACATCATATCACAATGTAACTCAGTTAATCTAAGCCGTAAATGTAAGAAACAAAACTATAAAACTCCTAGAAGAAAATGTAGGAAACATCTTTAGGACCTTGTGTTATTCAATGGATTCTTAGACTTTATACCAAAAGTTCCATCCACAAGAAAAAAACGTATCAAAGGCCTTTATCATGAAAGTAAAAAGACAACCAACAGAATAAGAGAAAATATTTAGAAACCACATATCTGATAGGGGTTTATATATCCAGGATATATAAACAAATCCTACAACTCAACAATAAAAAGACAAACAACCCAATTAAAAATGGGCAAATGACTTGAATAGATATTCCTTCAAAGAAGATGCACACAGGGCAATTAGCACATGGAAAGATGTTCAGTATCCTTAGCTATCAGGGAAAGGCAGGAACCATTTTTCACTCACTCGAATGGTGACTATGAAAAAACACAAAATAAGAGCTGGAGAGGATGTGGAAAAAAAGGAACACTCTTTATTTTGGAAGGGGACAGATGTTAAATGGTGCCATAACTGTAGAAAACAGTTTGGTTTTTCCTCAGAAAGTTAAGCATGGAATTATATGACCCAGTAGTCCCACCTTTGAAAATAAGGATTCAAACAGATATATTTGCCCACCAATATTCTTGGCAGCATTATTCACAACTTTCAAAAGATAGAAATGACCCAATTATCCAAAAACAGATGACTGGATAAACAAACTATAGCACATACATACAATGGAATATTACTTACCTGTCTGAAACATGTGACATCATGGATGCACCTTGAAGAATGATACAAGCTGGTTGATTGAAACAAGCCAAACACAAAAGGACGAATACTGTATGATCTCACTTATGTGAAATAATTAGAATAATTCAATTCTTAATTAGAAACTAGAATGCAGGTTACCATGGGCTGGGGTTGGGTTAGGGAATGGGGAGTTAATGTTGAGTTTATGTGGAGTTTCTTTTGGGGGTGATGGATAAATTTCAGTGATTGATGGTGGTCACGGAAACTCAACTTTATGAATGTAATTAACAGCAGTGAATAGTGTATTTCAAGGTAGTTAAAAGGAGGAAAATTTAAGTTATGTACATGTTTCCAGAATAAAAAAAACAAAACAAAATCATAGGAATATACAACTTCATAAAACTAATATAAACTATGGACTATAGTTAATAGTTTAATTATAGTAATATTGTTTCATCAATTGCAAGAAAGTTACCACACTAATGCCAACTGTTGATAAATAGGGAAAACTGTGTGTGTGAAGGGAATGTAGGGAAACTCTGTACTTTCTGCATGATTTTTCTGTAAACCTAAAATTTTTCTAATAAAAAAATTAGATTGTGCCGTCTATGGTGGGAAATTGGAACTGTTGCCTGGTTTCAGTGGTGACAATGAGTTGATGTATTTATTATCATCGCTCTTTACAAGATTGATTTTGTAATCCTAATTCATATAGTATGGCATAACTGGTATGTTTGCACATAGTTTTCTAGAAAGAAAAAGTGAAAAAAATTTAATGCACAGCTCAAAAATGTATTGGGTGACCAGAAAAAAGTGCCTTATTAAAAATATTTCTACTTTTAGCTTTGAGAATTAACTGATGTGAAGATCATTTAAAATTGTAATTTATCTGAATGGATCCACAGGCATAATGGCAGTGAATGTGACATCATTCTAATGCATACCAGCATTATCTGATAGATTTTAATTTTAGCTACTCCAATTATTTCAATCGCTCTTTAGGCTGGAAATAATTTTCTGAAAACTGGATTGAATATTACATGATTCACCTTCTAAATAGCATAGAAGGAATAATAATTTTTGAGTCACCATTTTTGAGAGCTTTCTGTGTACTAGCCACTGTGCAGTAGTGCATTTTAATTTTGGTGCCCAAAATTGACATGTGCCCAGAGCTTTTCAGTAATTTTGTACATGTCCGTAAATCTATGAAAATATATTTGGAGAATATTGTGAATGTGTGTAATGCATTTCTGGACCTCTGTCTCTTTGCAGGGGAAAGTATAATTTGAAAGCTGATGTTGTATTAAATACAGGAGGCTAAATTCATTGTGATTTAATAAAAAACAAATTTAAGTTGAGTGATTCTAAACAATTTCAGAATATATAGGATTGTGGAAGGTATCATACAAAGCATTGCCTGAGAAAAATCTTTGTAGAAGGGAGGGAAAACACAGATAGTTAGATGTTGACAGGGAATGCTAGGTTTTAACAGTAAGTTTTACTAGAGCCATTTATTCTCAACAATTCCCAGTGGGTTGATGACGCTTCTAATGATCTGTGTTTCAGAGCTACTCTAAATGTGAGAAAATCATTCACAAAGTACTCATTTTAACTCATAAGCTCTAAGTGATATAATAATGGGTTTATAACAGCCTCACTTAAAATTTTTTTTGAAAAGTGGATATTTTGATTGAAATATTTCAGACTGTTTCAAATTTTTGTAAGGTGCAGAAATCTCACGTAATTGTGTCATCCTCCCTGTAATAGTGAGGAAATTGAAGATTGAATGTAGGCACACTGTTTTGTATCCAATGAATATATTACCGTAAAGCTGTATGTAAATCACATTTAAAAATCAATTGAATCATTTTAGATATATTAGAGGATCTCTCTTTGTGAAAGAATCCATTTGGGAGAGACTTTATAGACTGATGTGTCATCTCCTACTTTATAGTATTTAAATATGGATTTTCTCAGACTTACGCCTTGTAGTTCATCATTCTGACATCGTAACTTGACTTAGCCACGTGGTCACTGGACACTTCTGGAGAGGATAGGATATCCAAAGCAAAACTGAATGTGGAGATAACAATGAAGAGAGGGAACAGAGTCTTGCATATATAATTAGTTTTGTAGTTTTTCAAAAGATTTTATTTATTTATATCCACACCCCACCCTACCCCCAATTGTCTGCTGTCTGTGTCTGCTTGTATTCTCATTAGGCGGCACTGGGGATCTGTGTTTCTTTTTGTTGCATCATTTTGCTGCGTCAGCTCTCCGTGTGTGCAGCGCCACTCCTGGGCAGGCTGCACTTTCTTTTGCGCTGGGTGGCTCTTCTTGCACAGGGACCACTCCACTCCTTGCGTGGGGGGCACCCTTATGTGGGGGCACCCCTGTGTGGGCTGGCACTCCTTGTGCACAGCAGCACTGCACGTGGGCCAGCTCACCACACAATCCAGGAGGCCCTGGGTATCGAACCCTTGCACCTCCTATATGGTAGGCGGATGCTCTCTGTTGAGCCACATTTGCTTCCCTATAATTAGTTTTTAAATTTTTATCTTATCAAGGTTATATTTACAGAATTTTAAAAAAATTATCCAGTTCTACAAGGTTCACGTTGAACGACAGTAGGCCCCAGTCATGCTGTTTCTCTCAGCTTTGGTTCCCATTCCTAGAGACACCCACTTCTACCTTTTAGGGCAGTTTCTTCTGACCTTTACCTCTATATTTTCAAATAGCATACTTATACTACTATTTCTTGATTTTTTTTTTCCTCCCAGTTTTTGATGTTAGCTCTTGACTTTCTCCTTGGGATGATAAGGACCTAGCTCTTCTCTTTAGCCCAGCTAAGGAATCAGAGATTCCTTCTCCCTCTCCCTCTCTCTCTCTAGAAATACCATAATGTTTGTAAGTATCAGAAGAGTTACCACAGGGATAACTGGCTCATGGCAGCCAGGTGTTCATAGCAACGTTGCTTTTTGATCCTTCGATGTTGGCTCTTCCTCTCATTGTGAAGCAGAATTCACCAAACTCACTGCTTTTTTATCTAAAGTTTCAGCCAGTCTTCCTGGTCTCTACCCTGTCCCCTCTCTCACGGGCATCTGCTGCCGCCAAGTCCTGGGTCCTTCAAGGGTCTGAGGTACAGATCCCCCAGTGAGGGGTGCCTCCACGGCCAACCCACTCCCACCTTCTCTGTCCGCTATTTCATCAGCTCTCCCGCTTTTACATTTGAATTGTTCTTATTTTATCCTCTTCCTCTAACTTTTTCACCTAAAAAAAGCCTTTGCTGTTCTGTCTTGTGGGGTTTTGAGTCAGAGGGGTGGTAATCATATGTGTTCAATGTATGGCATCTCAACATTTATTCCAACAGTATGTCCATAGGATAACAGGGCACTTTTTATGCAACTATTTTGAGGGAACAGAAATATTTGAATGTCTGCTGTTTTCTTCTTTCCTGTAGGCTGTATGTAGAGCTCTGATCTGACCTTGAGGGGATGGGTACAGTTAGTGGTTTTACTTTTCCTGAAGGTGAAATGTCAGGGGGTCACGCCCAGAGCTGGTAATCAAGTCTGTAACCGCAACCCCATGGAATTACACCACACACGTGGTCTACTTGCCCAAATTCAGCTACTCCAATTTAGGAGAAAAAGTTTACAAAAGGATATCCCTTTGTCCCAGGTTTCGTGTACCATCCCCCTCACTCCCAACACAAAGGTAAAAAAAAAAATTATTAATAATAATAAATACAAGGGCGAACTAAAAGGATCAATTCTTGGCTTTTGTAATTTCAAGGGTTCAAGTCCTGGAGATTTAAAGATGAATTAAGAGATTTTTCAAGGGTTACTTTGCCTACACTTAATTTTTACCTTCAAATCTGATTTTTGACCCTAATCTTGTATCACATGAGAATTTACTATGATCTTTTCACTCTAGTATACAGAAGCAAGATATTGAATGTATTCTTATTCCTGTGGCAACATGGTATTGTTGGAGAAGTTGAGTCTTGTAATTCATGCAACCCTGGGTTCTTAATTCTAGTTATGCCATAGAGGACATACTACTTAACTTTCCTCAACCTTTGTTTTCTTTGTCTTCATAGTGGTTATTGTTATAGCTATCTCATCGGTTTAAGAATTTATATTTGGCAGTGTTTTAAGTACCATGAAGAATGCGAGGTCCACAGTAGATACTTAAAAGCTTAATTTCTTTATTGGGCCTGACTGCTGAAAATTCTCTTACTGTCTTTCATGGATCAGGTATCTCATTATTTTCAAGATCTTGGTGTAATAGCTCATATTTATTGAGCCCTTACTACTTGGCATTGTTTTATTTTCCTTGCATGTAATTGACTTATTTAATTCTCTGAAGCCCTGTGAGTTAGATAATATTGTCGTGTCTTTTTTATTGTTAAGGCTCAGAGAGGTTAAATAACTTACCTAAGGCACAGTGCTGCATAGTGGCAGAGCTGGGATTAGAACTCACAATAATGGCATTTTTCTAGCATGATTTAGAAGAAAAGGTGAACTCTATGGAAAATTCATAGGAAATTTCTTCTACAAAGGAAGAATGTAAAATATACATAGATTGTATATTTTTGTCATAAATGAAAGAAAACCTATTCAAAACTAGCTTGGACAAAAAAGGGGATTTATTGGAACTGAAAGAATGGTTGATTCACAGACTGGTAGAAAGGCACAAATTCAGGAAAACCTGGCACCAGGGAATTAAACTTCACTGGGAATTTCTTTCCATGTTTCATTTATGCCTCTCTGTTCCTGTTAGCTATAACCTCTTTTATTGTAGACAGGCTTTCTCTTAAGTGCAAGAGCCATAGCACATAGATGACTCCCAAGTTTCACATTGGGAACTGACTTTCCTTCTTGGGTTCAGTTTGAAAAATCCCAGGAAAGGACTTGGATGAGGAGCTCATTCTTGGAGCAATTAACTGTAGCTTAAAAGTAGAGTTATGAAGAACCTGCTTTTCCTAAGGCAGGCTTGTTGACGTGGGATGAGAGGGGGTGAGAGGAAGTAAATTAGTTAGGAATGCTTTTGACTGCAAGCCACAAAATAGCCTTAACTAATGATGGCTTCCCTTAAAAAGATATTTATTATTTATTATTATAACAAAAAAATCTGGAGTTAGGGTTAAACCATTAGTTCAGTGACATCATCAAGAACTTTGTAGTATTCTCTTGTTTCACTCTATCCCCATAGTGCATAGGTTTCATATTCATGCTTGCCATCTCTTGATCACAAGATGGCTGCCAGAGCTCCAGATACCCTGCACAGATTCAAAGTCAGAAAAGAAAATGGCTAGCAAGGTGATATCTTCCTTCAGTCCCTTTTATCTACTATTTCAGAAGCCCACAGCAGATTTCCCTTTATGACCCATCAGCCAGAATGATACTATGTGAATGTCTTTACCTGTGAGGGAGTCAGGGAGAATAGGAAAAAACTCATTAGCTTCTGAAGTGGGAGGCAACAACTGCATAGTGGTTTGTGTCAACCATGTCTGCCACAGGTGAAAGGCTGGACAGATTTGCCAGTTGCCATGAGAATGGAGAGGAAGGGTATTAGGCAAACAGCCTCATAGATATCTACTACATAATATATACGTCATGAATTCAGACTTCAGTAATTTTGAACTATCTTCAAGAGTGCAGACCTAGCCAATTATATTCTCTCTTGCCTCACAAATATCCTCTAGAACTAACAGAAATTTAATCTTGTTTTAAGGCCGACCTCAATCTACCAATCACATGTGGCATCTGTTTGCTTTGAATTCAGAGAACTTCTTAATTGCATAACTCATACACTATGTCACATACTACCTGATGACTGCTTACATTTTGCTGTTTTGCTCTGTAATTTAGCTTTTGATGCTAAGTTGTCTGATTGCCCTAATTAAATTGTAGATACCTTAAAGAGAATAAGCTTCCCCCTAATTCTTTTTTTTTTTTTTTTTGAGGTACTGGGGCTGGGAATTGAAACTGGGACCTTGTAAGGGAAAGCCAGTGCTCAACCACTGAGCCATATCAACTCCCTGAGTTGGTTTTTTTCTTTTCTTTTGCTTATTTATTTATTTTTAGGAGGCACCGGAAACTGAACCTGGGGCCTCCCATGTGGAAAGCAAGTGCTCACTCACTTGAGCCCCATCCATACCCCATCCCTCTATTTCTGTCATAAAGCCAAAAGTCAAAAATATAGGGCAGAGTGAGCAGTCAGTTAATACATGTTGGTTAATTCATTCTTTACAGGGTGATCTATTTAATCCTAATTTGTCCATGATGTGTAATTTATTTTTAATGTACCGCATGCCTCTCAGGTGCCTTAGAAGAGAGAATTGGGGGAGAAGATTCCTTTAGTGTAGAGTCCTTTTGCTTAGCTCAAACTTTGTTTTAGGGCACTATTTCAATGCCAACTTCCTCTTCAAAATCTCTGATGGCACATCATTGCACAGGCAATAACAAATAAAGACTATTTCTTTTTCCGCTCTCAGCTGCTGTTAGGTTTGTAACATAGACAAAACAGTTGCTTTGCCTGTCCAGTGTGCTATTTCAGTTCTGTCTGTGTTTGAAGTATTTTCAGTAATGCCATAAGTTGTTGAATTTTACTTTCTCTGGAGTCAAGTGACTATTATGCATGGACAGAAAAAAGAAAGGAAAGGATTTAATGTAAGCACGGCAGTTATTTGAAAGAAGTCAAGTTCTTTAGAGAAAGGGAGATGGCAATGAGATGCCAAGCTCTGTGTGAAAAGGTGCAATGCTAAAAAATGGTGAAGCCAGCTGTAGGCTCTGTGTTTGCTTAGTATTTAATGAATGAAAATTCTGTTTGTACCTGAGGATGATAGAATTTGAAATGGTTGCATTTCAGCTTCATAAGGTTCTTGTTCTTGAGAGGGTGGCTCTGTTTGTTGGTATTTTTTTTCCCCTTTTTGTCTTTGGATGTCCAGCTGGTGTTTTGAGACAAGTATGATTATGGAATTGGATTCGAAGAGCAGCACTAAATCATTCTCACTTGGTACTTGACCTTCATCCTAAACAGAATAGATTTCATGGGAGGAATCAGGTTGGGGAAGATATAATTTAACTCTGCCATGGGTCAAACAGAAAGGTTAAGTCCTTTCAGTTCCTCATTCTATGATATTGCTTGGCAATATTTTTGAAAAAGCAATTTTTAATACGAGAAACACTTCCTCTCTGTGCCATATTTTTTATTTAATTACTTTAGCACACAAGTCAATTTTAAATAAGTTTTTTTAAACTAGTATTTCTTCCTTTATCTTTTAAGAAATGATCAATTTTTCTTTTTGTGTGTGTGAATTAAACTTAAAAATTGTATTGCTTCTATTTTGACATGGCAGGTGGCAAGTAATGAGTATTTCAAACATATAAGGCTGTGATTTCACTATCTGTTTAAATATTGTAATTTGGAAGATTGGAAATTGGATTTATTTGTTTCTTTCTTCCTTTGTACCTCAAAACACGATGACACTTGGGGGGGTTGTCTTCTGCACCTTTCGTTAGCTTTTACATAACCTCAGTTTGAACCATTCCAGTGAGGTGGTCTCAGCATCTCTTTTTGTAGCATTTCCTCTGCTTAATTCCCTCTTTGTGAGGGAGTTCTCCAGGCTCACTGGACTCAGATTTACCATGTCCACAAGGGGGCAGTATTGTTTTTTCCCCTTGCCAGAGAACTTTTGTCTGTGGTAGGTTGGTAGGCTCTAGCTGTTCACTGAGGATATTAGCCTCCAAAGCACTCTTGTTTTGACTCTTTTCTCTACAGATGTAGTCCTGTCCATATATTCTTCTCATTTCTTTAATTAATCTGTAATATTTTAACCTCTCTCTAGGTATCAGAATCAACTTGTCTCTTGGCCTTTTCTTACTACCCATCCCTTGACATTTTCAAGATGGCGTGCTACGAACTATACGCAGCATTCTAAATGAGATTGGCTTGTAATCATCTCCTCCATCCCTCTAAGCAGCATCTTCCAGCTGAATGCCAACATGGGGGCTGACCTGTAATGCTATTTCTAGCTCTTTCTCCTAACTCTGGCCTCTGACTTTGCACTCACTCTGCAAGTTCACATTTAATCTGTTATCAGTCATTTTCCACTCACCCAACTCTTTGTTTGGAAACAGTTCTTGGTTGACATTCTCTTACCTTTTGTGAGTTGGCTTGGAACGTTCCAGTAACTGCTTTTTGCAAATGTGACCTGATTGATTTTGTGGCTAGTCCCCTGTTAGGAAGGATTGTAACCTTGGGGATTAGGTCCCCTTCCTGTAAAACTGCAGGCTGTCCAATGGGCTGTTTGCCTTTGGACATGATGAACGTAATGGCTTGGGCAAATTTGGAAGTGCTTACTAGCAAAATTGTATTAATTTTCTGGAATGCTTAGAATCACAAAAAGCCAGCAAGGTCTGGGCCAATTCCAGTATAGGACTTTCTTATAACAAAATAATCATGAAATTGCTGTCTCTAGCATTTCTGTGACATGCAGCTCTAGCTACAGTATTTTAAAAGGATAGCAAAGACACAGTGCTCCTGTCCAAAATTGCACCCTGGGTCCCCTGACCCATGTAAAACTGAGACGCTCATAAGAGGTTAGCAATCTCAGCTTACCACACACTCGCTCAACTTTCTGAGGGCAGGACATGAGTTTCTGCACTGCCCTTTGTGGCACCTGGCACAATACATCACACCTGATAGGCATTCATGAAAAATTTGTCAAATACAATAACACGCACAGAGATTGTGTGGGCAATCCATGTGCCACAAAATGTCCCTTGCTGAGCACCTCAGTTCATGACGTGACTTGGCCTAGAAGCCAGAGCCTCTACTCTCATTCTGACACTCATTTCAGTACTATTGCTGGCCCCTGTTGCAAGCTAGACTCTCTTCGCAGAGAAGACAGTCTAGCTTGCAAAGCCTTGAACATCAGACACCGAGCTTATGATGGCCTGCCATCCCATGTAGTAGGCTATGCAGTGTCTCTAGACCATCTCAAAAAAGGAAGCCATTCCAAAAATTGCATAGGCTTTTCCCCCCTCCCATCTTTTCCATTCTCTTGACTTGTGACACCATGGCAACACACCTCCCTTAAAAAGCAGTTGGGGCCATTTTCAGGAGAGGTACAACTGAGAGCTTTCATTACTTCTGTGAAGGTTCCATTTTTTGATATTGTGGGCATTTGGCTTCTGGTGCTATATCATCTTTCCATTAGGGTTCAGTTTCAGTCATTCCTGATCTCTTGTCATCAAGGCTTCACTCACTGATCTGGCAAACACTGAGTATTTACTATGTGTCAGGCACTGAAGATAGAGCAGTGAAAAAAGTGGATGAAATCTACTGTTGTGGAGATTGTATACTCAAAGGGAGAGAGAGAAAAATACATTAAAAAAATTATAGTAGGTCAAATGGGAAGTGCCATGAAGATGAGTGAAGTGGGAAAGGAAAGTGGGAATAGGGAATAGTAAGTGGTTGCTAGAGGTAGAGGGCTGATAATTTTCAACACTGAGATCAAGGAAGGGCTGATTGATAAGGTGATATTAGAGCTGAGACTGGGAGTAGGTGAGGAACTGTGTGAAAGCCAGGGGAAGAAATTAGATTCATCCTTGACCTCCCTACACCTGATATTCCATAACATACCAGACCAAAGGTAGACTTACAGGAATGTTATTATATAGCAAATGGGGGATGCTTTGGAATAGGACAAAAGCCAAGGCAGATGCCACTGGATATTGGAGGATATTTCAAGACAGCAAATGCTGGAAGTGGCTGTGTAAAGGGCCCCTGTGTACAGCAGCTCACCGTAGTTCCTGCTCCTTTAGTTCCTGGCCCTCTATAGGCATTTGGGCTCATGACTTTGATTTAGGTTATCCACTGTTGTGAAGAAATAACAAGTGTTTACAAAGTTGTACGGGCAGAAGCCTAGGAATGTTTGCGGATTCCTGCTCCTTTATCTGGAATCTATACTAGTTCACCCTATCACACCCCCTCCCCCTTTTTTAAGGAGGTCCTGGGGATTGAATCCAGGATCTTGTACATGGGAAGCAGGCTCTCAACCAATGAGCTCCATCTGCTCCCCAATGAGAGCTGGATTTTCTGTTTGTTTGTTTGCTTTTAGGAGATACCGAGGATTGAACCTGGGACCTCATACGTGGAAGCAGGTGCTCAACCACCCACGCTGCATCCGCTCCCCTGCCCCATCCCCTTTTACTTTTCCTTGCTCCTAAGCCTGACCTGAAAACCTTCCACCAGAGTCAATGGTGCTGCCGAATCCGTCTCCGTGTCTGAATGACATGAGACCAAGTGATCCAGAGAGCAAAAGGCAATGCTAGAATTTTATTATGTGTATGATCTAATACATGTTACATATATAGGCCTATATAAGTGTGAGTATAAGCACAGGGTATTAACGTGTGTGTGTGGTTTATTTACGGGAAGTCTATACTCAGGGAAAGTCCAGGCCAAAACTTGAAGCCGTGCCTTTTTGTTCAGACAGGATCAGGGAAAGAGAACTTAAGCCAAGAAACGAATCCCCTGTATTCACTGGATTCTCTGTGGTCATAATGTTTTCCCTCAGAAAGACACTTTCTTTTCTTAGGTAAAAGTGAGTGTTCCCTGCTTGCTGTGTACGTCTCCTGTTACATGAGTTCATGTGTTTTCTTTTCCGTAGTCATTCCTACACTAGACCTACGAGCGCGGGGAAGGTTGACGTTGGTGATGTGGTTTGGGTCCTTCACATACCCATGGTAATTGGATTAATGCCGCAAGAGGGAGGGAGGTCTGACACGCATCCCTCGGAACGGCCACATGTGTCACCTGGAAAAGGCCTTCAGAGGTGCACGTGGGATGGAAACGAAGCAAAGACACCGTTTTAAGCAGTAACAGAGTGTGAAGAGGGGCCCCAAAAGAGACCATTGGATTTAGCAGGGATTCTGAGCAAGAAGGGCCAAGGGCCTCTGAAGTTATCCCAACGAAATCCAAGGAATGAAAACAACAGGAAAAACGGACTGAAAAAGCATTGGAGTGAAGGGATTGAGTGGAGCTCAGTGCCTGGCGTTGCATTTCCCCTATCTGTGAAGAGGTGGTTTTGGTCTTCTGGCTAGTCGCTCGAGGAAACCAGCGCACTCTCTCTAGCTTTAGGGGAGCTCTCTTTTGATGGAGCCCACTTCTGTGGGAAATCCAATTCCGAGAGGAGACCGTTGTGCTCTGTGGAAAATCAGCCTCCAGGAAAATCATGTGGGAACTCTGAGGAGAAAGGAAAAGCTTCTAGGGAGATGGTTTGAAATCCTCTGAGCTGCACATAATCAGTGTGAACTTTCCATGTATATTGACTGTACATTAAGAGCACTTTAAGCAGTAAAGACCTCAAAGGCACGAGTCCATTATGAGGCCAAACAGCAAGAGAAAGCAATATTTTCCCAGAGAAAAGAATCAGGCGGAACAAAGATACCAGAAGTTGGGCCTTTTTTCCCCCCTGTTCATTTGTGAGAAAATGTGCTTTTGATTGATATCTTCCAAAGACTGTGTTCAGCAAGCATATTTTTGATGCTTAATGAATGTTCAGAATAGTAATTTAAAACATTTGGGGTGGTGTGCCCCCAGGCACTTTTTTTAATACCTCCTTTATTCTTTCCAATGTCTGGAACATGAAGACTGAGAATGAAAATAATTGTACTCGCTCTCCTTTGCGCCCTTTCCCATGAGTCTGAGCGCGCACATTCCATGTTCTGGCAAGACCTCTTATTCTCATGAATTCTTTGCTTTCATTTTTTTAGGACCAGGGCTGGAACGTTTTCTAGGAAAGTATGTCGTTCTGTAGAAGACAGGACCTGGGGTGACTCCGATGTACCTCGTTTTGCTTCTTCTTCTTTGGAATTCTTCTACTAGAGGGATATGTTTATAGAAACGTTGAATGGATTTAGAGAACAAAACTCAGTTTCTAACTCATGCCAATATACTGATATGAGAAGTGATCTCCCCTTCCTGTTTGCACTTGTGTTTATTCTTCATGTTTGTATTTGATTTTTCTAGTTACACATTTTGCTTTGGTGGCATTTGATAGCAAGACATCACGTAGATGAGAAGCTATTGAGGATTATCAGACCATGACAACTTAATAGTGTCTTGGTAATGTGTCCGTCTTATACCTACTCTGATTCCTACACAGCTTAATTTCATATGCTTCTTAGAAAGATAAAAACAAGAAAAAATAGCACGATACAACGGACCACTAATTTTAGGCTTCGTTTACACACAAGTAATGCTCTATTGTTAAATAAACTCTAAAGAGCTTTCTGTTATCCTCTGTTGTGGTTGCAAAATATTGGGCTTGTAACAACCCAGTCAGTCATATATTGGTGTTAAATTAGATAAAGACATTTAATAAGAAGAAATGTATGGGAAACGGACTTGGCCCAGTAGTTAGGGCGTCCGTCTACCACATGGGAGGTCCACGGTTCAAACCCCGGGCCTCCTTGACCCCTGTGGAGCTGGCCCATGCAGTGCTGATGCGCGCAAGGAGTGCCCTGCCACGCAGGGGTGTCCCCCGCGTAGGGGAGCCCCACGCGCAAGGAGTGCACCTGTAAGGAGAGCCGCCCAGCGTGAAAGAAAGTGCAGCCTGCCCAGGAATGGCACCGCCCACACTTCCCCTGCCGCTGATGACAACAGAAGCGGACAAAGAAACAAGACGCAGCAAAAAGACACAGAGAACAGACAACCCGGGGAGGGGAGGGAATTAAATAAATAAATAAATCTTTAAAAAAAAAAAAAAAAGAAGAAATGTATGAGAAAATAAAAGCATCAGAATACATCATTGCTTAGCACTAAACTGTGTTACTTCTTTAAGACATCACTAGCAGTATTTTAACTACTGTATAATTTTTCATGGGCATAGTTACTAAACAGCATCACATTTTAAGCCTGTTAAAATTCTTAAAGGCTACAAAGCTGTCTTTTTTACTGTGGTCTCTGTTTTACTATCAGGGAACCCAAAGAATATGAGTATTAATAATCTACCATTTTTGGAGGCCAGCTGTATTAGTCAGGGGTCTCTAGGGCAACAGAATCAACAGGAGCTACCTCTTAATAATATGAGATTTTATAAGAGTCTCTCATGTGACTGTGGGGGTGCACCAGTCCAGGTTCCACAGCAGGCTGCAAGCCAGGGGCTCCAAAGAAAGTCCAATGAAGGTGAAGGTCCTTGATGAATTCCGGGAGATGTTGATTGTCCAAAGATGAGTTGGGAAATTCTCTCTGATTGCTGAAATCACTTTCCCTTTTAAGGCATTCAGCTGATTGGGTAAAGCGTCATTCATTGATGATGGCAAACTCCCTGACTGATGTAGATGTAATCAGCTATTTATGCAGTAAAGTCACTGGTGACTAAAATCCATAAATGTCCTTGTATTACAGTTAGCCCAGTGCTTGCTTGACCCATCAACTGGACACAATTACCTGGCCAAGTTGACACATTAGCCTAATGATCACAGTCCACCCCTTGTCAACTTGGCAGCCATACACATTACCTTAAACCATACATAGTCTCTAGGTAAAAACAGTAACAGACAGACATATATATAAACCATCATGCCTTCTGTGTGCCTGTTGGTATGCTGTGGATTTTGTACTTGTTATCTCTTATCCTTGCAGTAATTCTAGTACCACTGTACAGATTACAAGTCTGAGGCTCTGAGAGTTTAAGTAACTTACTCAAGTGGTGGAGACTGGATTCAAATGCAAGTACTTCTACTCTAAATTTAGGACCTTTTCCATTAGTTCAGTTATATCAGAATTGTTAGGGGTGGGGCAATGGTGTTGATATTCTTTAGAAGGTCCCCTTGGAAATGCCAATTCAGAGCTATGGTTGGGAAAGGCTACCCTTGCACCATTTTGTCTTTTATGGGAGCAAGTAAAGAACTCAGCTTTGATACAATAAGATGAAGAGTTACAGACCAGCAAAAGTGGAATTGCCCATTTCACATTTTCAGGTTTCTCTTTGAAGTTGCTCATTTCTTGCAAGGAGAAGAGGGGATATATTATGTGTACAAATATGTGTGTGCATGTTTGTATGTGGGTCTGTGGCCACAGGAATTTCTCTAGTGTCCTTAAGAATGGAAAGCTATTTAAAATGGTAGAAATGTAGATGGGATATTTAGATGGAAAAGATACATTGAAAATGTTGAGTAAAACTGTGTGCCCACTGATAACAAGTGCCTAGGAAAAATAATTGAAATGTTATGAATATAGAATATAAAGTTGACTAGGTTCATGTTTTGCATGTGCATCTGTGAGTATGTGTGTGAAATCTCTTTGAGTTCCTTATTTTGTAAACCTAAAAAAATTAAGAGTGTAGTTATTGAATTTGATGACTACATGTTTAAATCTCCTAGTTTTTTGAGTAGAGATGGTAGGAGGTCATATTTTGGTGATGGTGGTGAGGTTAAAGGACTTACCTGTTCTTTTCTCACCTCATATCCTTGACATTTGAAGTTTATTGCCCAAGAAACAGATCTGTCTTGAATACATCACGGAATGTCTGCAAAGGAGATTCCAGATCTCGAATGTTTAGTTTCTCTTCTTGGCTCAATGTGGTTTCGTAACAGTGGAAAATCCTTCCTCTCCTTTCTCTGCTGTCCAGCTAGGTTGATGAACCCCAATCTCATCCCCTTGTAATCCTTGTTCGATACTCAGTTTGGCTCCATGCCCTACCCTTTTCACAAATCACCCCTTACTTAGTTTATAGTTTTGATACTCATGGTTCTTCTCAACTCCTTGGAAAGTTATCTATTGCAACTACAATGGAAGACTACCTGGTTTCAAATGGTCAGTAATATCATTGGCATAGTTTGTTTGGGTATTTAACTATGTTAAAACGTTTATTTATTTGGAGTTTCAAGGTAGGATAGAGCTTCAAGTCACCAGTAAGGCTAATAAAATCTATCTCATTTTCATCACTGGTTGGTTGCAAGGAGATTTTGAAATTTGTAGTTGTTTTTAGTGCATATTCTTGCTGTTTTACAATGGGAAGTGATTACTCCTAATATTTAGTTAGTACTACCTTACAAGAGTTTCTAAAAAAGAGACATATACAAACTTATTGGATGAATTAAGCATTTGTTCTCTGTTCTGGAGTGGTGTGGAGTTTAGAAAATGACCTCGTCAGTGGCAGGGAAGGAATTAGAGACACGGACAATCAGAGATGTGTTAGGGCTGAGGAGTCACAAGGCAATTTAGGGTCTCTTCACTTTCTTTGCTTTTATTAACTGAAGGAAGAATGGAAATTTTGTGATTGTAAAAAAGTCCACTTGCTCTCTTAATCACTGTCAAGAACAATATTCAAAAATATTTGGATAATCCTCCCACACTATCTTCCTTACTGGAAGTGGATCTTTTCAATAACTCCAACGGCCCAGGGACTAGAAGTTGTCGTGTTGCCTTAGTGACAGGAGACTAGGACAAAAAGGGACCTCACAGCTAGATCATTCTTCTCTTCAGGAGCGGAGAAGAGATATCCAGAGCTGTGGGCTCTTGGGAATAATTTTAAGCTCTGCTTAATCCAATTGTGACTTTGACCCACAGACTCCTATTATGATTTTCTTTGGGATATGAAGTAGAAAGTTCTTCCCTACTCTATTCAGGAAGAAATAAGGATAAAGCAGACAGGGTTTCTATATAAAGGAACTTCAAGCAGGTTATTTGTATATTATTCTTTCTCAAACCAAGCATGGGGATGCCTTATCAGATGGGGCACCATGGCCTTTGACCTTCCTTGCTTAGAATGATGGTTGTAGCATTACTCTCTGCTCCCACTGGAAGAAAAAGCAATACATGGATAGTGCCAATGGAATTTCAAGCCCCGTGGGCAGCAGAGAATATAGGGTTGTTTTTAAATGAGGTGACCATTGGAAGAGATGGGGAAAATCTAGTATAATGGAGGTGTGTATGGGGGAACGAATGGGTCAAGACTGGCAGAAGCAAAAGCTGCAGTCAGAGCCTGAGGGACCCAGAAGGATTGTTCCCAAGGCCCTTATTCATGCTTCAAGACTGCTTACCCTCCCCTTCCCAAGACGTGAGATCTCTCTCAGGCACAGATTCCCAAGAAAGCCTGTAACTTTATGAAGCAGCAAGATTCCATGCAATGCCTTTAAGATGCCTGGGTCTGCTTTCCATGGGTTTTTCTGTTTGCTTTCCATTTGACCTCCTTGATTCTCTTACATTCTAGGCACGTAGAGAAATGCACATTTTTTTGGTGGTTGGACCCTTCTATATATTTGAGTTTCCAGGAGGGCATCCCATTTGGAAAAGTTTTACTTAGTCACAGCGAGGGGGAAAAGAGAGACGACTTTGCATTTGAGGTAGTAGCCTTGTTTCCATGACATTTAGAAGATGGATGTTCACCATTGCACATCCTTCTAGGCTGAGCATCCGGCATACCTTGAGAAGATGAATGGATCGGAGAGGCTGGTTCATACATTATCTTTGTTTTGCTGCTGGCTAGCGAGGGAGAAATGTTACGCCAGCCAATCAGTTGTCCTGCTCTTTTTATGTTCATGTAAAATATCCAGAATGCTGAACACTAAAAATTTCCATGGTACTTTAGTTCCTGGAGGAAACTAAAAATAGAAGAGTGAGAATGAATGAAACATAATCCAGCCTTCTCTAGTCTCTTTCTCTCATTTCTGAATAAACCAGAAGTCTCTTTCTGGCACCCTAAGACGTGAAGATTCCTAATGTCTTGTTCCATGCCCTCAGAGGGCATTCTCTGGGGCCTGGACAGAGTCATGCTCACAGCTTCATGCCTGAGGCTTTCTCTCAGAGTCCAGTGGAAGTGGGAGTTTAGAGACTTGAAGACACGTGATTTGCAGGAGGGAATTGTCTCACGAGGACAGGGCTTTGAATTATCATCATTTATATCTGGTCAAATTAAAGGACAGTGGGCCTTTGAGCTAGTCTCTCTTTTGCGTTCAGAAATGCTGGAAGAAATAAATTGCTGACAGGTTGGTATCACAGCAATGATAATGATGTTCATTTGGCAATTGTGCTTTCAAAGCAACTTAGAAGAAAGTTTGGGAAAATATTTTAGAAGTAGATGACATTGAATATTGTTGAGACTATTCTAAATATTCATATCATCTCCTTGCCCAAGGTGTGCTATAGTTGCAAATATATATCACTTTTTAGGGTGTAATCTTTTGAAAATAATAGTAGAACCGATTCAAACTGGCTCAAGCAACAAAGGGGATATTTTGGGTCATGTAACTTTAGCAGGTCAAAGCTGGGTCAGGTTTCAGGCACTGTTTGATCCGGACATCCATGGTGTCACTCAGACTCTGGCTTTACTGCTCAGTGATTCTCCTGGCCCTGCCCTCCCCACGGGGTTTTGGCATCACTCAGAGTCTGCCTGCCCTCATGGTAGTAGATGGTTGCAGAAGTTCTGGCCTCCTGTCCACACATGATGCTGGGCAGAGCAGATAGAGATGTCCTTCTTTCTTCATTCCTAGGAAGGTCCTGAAATTCCTGCTGAGCGGTTGGTCCACTTGGCTGGCTTAGACTAGGTCCTGTGCTCCCCCTGGAGGTAAGGGTAGAGTCTGCATTCCCAGAACCCTATGGAATGTCAGGTATAAATGGAGAATATCAGAAAGGGCTGAATGGATGGTTGGGTGCAGCCAAAAAGTGTCCATGATGACATACTGGGATTAAGGTTCTTCTAAGTATCGTAGACCAAGGAAAGAAGTCTTCCAGTTCACTTCCTTCCCATCCGTTCCTGTTAAGACATATTTCTGATTATTCTTAACATATCATTCTCTGTTCAGTTCTTCAGGAGACCCAGAGAAGCCAAATCCTCCACCCCCCTCAATAGTGCATTCTGTTATTTCATAGCCATTGCATTCAGTCTTTTCTTTCTAATTTAAGTAAGTCTTGGTGTACTCTAATCCCATTTTTTTTTTCTTATTTAATAGTCACTGGAAAAAAGGGCAGCTGCTCTTGCCATTGTGTTTGATATCCCTGAATCTGTTTTCAGTGTTTTGTCAGAACTTTATTAGCTATGCCTCCTGTCAGAGGAGTTGACAGTAGGAGTTTTACTATAATTTTTATTAGCCCTGCCACAGTAAGGCAAATGCCTGTGTTTTCTGTTGCCTCTAACTTATGGATGGAAATTCTCATTTGAAGCAGGTTTAACTGAGTTATCTGAGGCCATACGTCGAGCTACAGGAGAGAGATTGTAGTAACATCCACAGTTGCAAACTTCCAGGAGTTGGCACACTGCAGCCCATGGGCCAAATCCGTCCTGTGGTCTGTTTTTGTAAATACAGTTTTATTGAAACACAGCCCCATTTGTTTATGTGTTGTCTATGGCTGCTCTCACCACTACAGTGGCAAAGGCGAGAGGTGATGGCAGAGACCATATGGCCTGGTAAGCCTGAAACATTAATATTTACTCTCTGGCCCTTGACAGAAAATGTTTGCTGACCCTGGATTGAACAAGCCACATTTTTCCCTTTAAAAACTGTGCAAGATTTTACAACTAGATACTACACCCTTCCCCAGCCATTCTGTGTAGAAGTTGTCCTTAAAAGTGATCAAAGGATGTTGGGGTTAGAAACCATCTGAAAAATACTCATCTAGATCTAGTCGTTCATTCCACAGATGAGAAGACTGAGGCTCACAGAAGATAAGTCACTTGTCTACAAGTTAGATGTAGAACAGAGGGCCCTTTGGTTTACACTGGAGAGTACCTAAAAGTGCTGCCACCGAGAGGGGAATGAGGTCTGAAATATTTTCTGGAGAATGTTAGGAGGAGCAGTGAAGCTCTGCCACTGACCAATTTGAGCAAGTTATTTAATCTAGTTGAATGGAAATGTCTTCATCTGTAGAATGAAAGTAACAATAGTTCATACCCCCAGGGGGCTATGCTAAGAGTGAGAGTGGGACAATCACAGTGACCTACTTTGGAAGGGCTCAATAAACATCAGTGTTGCTATCATCATCATCATCATCATCAAGTCATCAGCATCATTATCATCACCCTTATCATGGGCATGTTCTTACCTGTCCTGGCTTCCTTCTTGCCTCTCCTGGAAGAAGAGGAGTCCACCTTCCTCTCCAAGCCTAACGGCTTCAGCTGGGAACTGAATCCTTTCCTCTCATGCCTCCTCAAGGACCTTATTCTATCTTACACTATCTTTTCTGTATCTTCTATTGCATTCTTTCCAAGTTTCCTTCAAACTATTCACAAAATATACAAGTCTTAAACATTGTAATAAAGACATTGCTTTCACCTATTTCATCTTAATACAACGTTCCTACTTCCCCCCCTTCCTATCTTTTCTCCAGTGGTTCACATCTCAAGGTCTTCACTCCCTTAAGTTCCATTCTAAATTCAACTCCTCTAAAACCACCCTAGCTGAGGTCATCAAGAAATCTGTAGGACTATATGTAGTCTTCACTTGCCCCAACCTTATGGAGCATGAAAACCCTTGACAATACCCTTCATGGGGAACCTTCTTTTCCCATGGTTTTTAAAAAATGATCCTATTTTGTTTTTGAAAAATCATCCTATTGGGAAGCGGATGTGACTCAAACAGTTGGGTACCTGCCTATCACACGGGAATTGGTTCCTCCTCAAAAGAAGAGGAAGAGGGCAGACAGGAAGCACAAACAATGAGGTGTGTGTGTAGGGTGGGAATTGATAAATAACATAAATCTTAAACAAAAAAGATTCTATTTTGCCCTGCCTCCCTATCATCTCTTTGGTTTTGAAAAATGGTCCTATTTTGCCCTCCCTATCATCTCCTTCTGGAATTCTTCCTTTTCTGCCTGCCTTGTAAATAATGTTGCATTCAGGGTTGTTTACCTCAATACTCACTTTAGTAATTTGATACTTCCCCGTGGCTTCCGTGACTGTCTATTGAGTGGTGACTAGCTCTACCAAAATGTAGCAGTAAACTATTAACCCCTTTCCTCTCTCCTTCCCAAACATCAACTCTACTTGATTCTTCACCCTCTTCCTCTTTATTCTCATGATGGTTCTAATATCTACTATGTACCGAACACTTGTTTTGAGCTGTGCTGAGAGCTTTACAGGAAGCATACCACTTTTGTTTTTCAGTTAATTGAAGTTCACTCTTTATCTATATTTCCTTATTTTACCTAGTTTCCATTTTCTATACCAAGATTCCATCTAGGACACCCCATTTCATTTAGTAGTCGTGTCTCAATAGGCTTCCCTTGACTGTGACCATTTCTTAGGCTTTCTTTGTTTTTGATGACCTTTATAGTTTTTAGCAATACTTGGCAGGTGCTTCATAGAATGCCCCTCAATTTGGATTTGAATGATGTTTTCCTCATGGTTAGACTGGGATTATTGGTTTTTGGGAGGAAGACCACAGAGTTAAAATACCATTTTCGTCATATCTTATTAAGGGTGGTACATATTACCAGCATGACTTATCACTGTTGGTGTTAACCTTGATCATCTGACTGACTATTTGTCAGTTTTCTCCACTGATAAATTCTTCTTTCCTCCTCTCCGTTTCCATACTATACTCTTGGGAAGGAAGTCACCATGCTCAGAACACCCTGAAGGAGTGGGGAGTTATGTTCTACCTCCTCGAAGGAAGAGTATCTACATTAATTATCTGAAACTTTTCTGCACAGAGGTTTATCTAGTCTTCCCCACTTATCTATAATTCAACATTTATTTGTACCTGTATGGAATTATGGATATTTATTTTATTCTTTGAGTTATAATCCAATACTATTCTTTTTTCTTCTTCTTCTTTTTTTTCTCAATTTGTTCCACTTTTGCCCTTTGGGAGTTCTTTAAATTGACTTATTTGTCCCTTTGACATACTCCTACAATAGTAGTATTATATGGAAAAGTAATTTCAGTTCATTTCTCTCCTCTCTTTTTCCCTCTCCCTCCCATTTCTCTAAGGATCTTGGATTCCTTTTATTGGTGAATGATACTGAAAATCAATATCTAGGTGTATTTATTGATACTGAGATGCAATTGCTTCTGTGTTCTCTCAGCTGAGCAAAGAAATATATGTGTATTCCAACTTGTACATATACACATATCTATACATAGTTCTATGTGTAACCATCTGTATCTATATTAAGCTAAATATGAGTTCATACTGATGTCCCCAAGCACCAATTCTAGCCTCCTCTCCTTAATGATAACTTAACTCTCTGATTAACTATAACTGCCCACTCCAACAGAGAGAAACCTGGCTTCCACCACCCATCATCCCTTTACTTAATTGTTCAATTCCAGTATTTGGTTATAGTTATAGTAGAATTGTTCATCTCCACCCCTGTGGGAAACAACTCTATCAAGGTATAGTGCTTCTATATAGTTTCTTTTGCCTTTAGACTTACAGTCGCCATTCATTTCCTAAATTACTCAGGTTAGCATTATTTTCCCCTACCCCCTTCAGTGAGGTTGTTTTATACATTTGTCAATATAGTTAGATGGTTTTGTTACATTCTGCTTTCTGCTGAGATCACCCAACCTCCTAAATGATTTTTAATTGCATATATTAGGGTCACACTTTGTGCTGTAAAGCTCTATGGGTTTTGAGAAATGCATAGTGACATAGCCTTCTTTCAGTATCATACAAAATAGTTTTACCACCTTTAAAATCCCTTTGTGCTTCACCTATTCAACATGCATCTCTCTTCTACCCCCCAACTCCTGGCAACCACTGATCTTTTTACCGTTGCTATAGTTTTACCTCTTTCAGAAAGTCATATAATTTGAACCATACAGCTATGTGGTCTTTCAGACTGGCTTCTTTCAGTTAGCAATTTGCATTTAATGTTTGTTTTAGTTTCTTTGGCTGCTCAAGCAAATGCCATGCAGTAGTTGAGCTTAAACAATGGGAATTTATTAGCTCACAGTTTTTGAGACTAAGAGACAATTCAAATCAAGGCATCTTTGAGACAATGCTTTCTCCTTGAGACTGGCATTCTGGGACCGGCTGCTGACCGTCTTGGTCCTTAGCTTGTCACATGGCCAGGCACATGGTGGAACCTCCTGGTCTCGCCCTTCTTTTCCAGCGTCCATTAAAGTTCAGCTCCTGGCTGCTTCCTCTGTGGCTTTCTCTCTGTCCAAAGTTCATTCGAGGCATAAAGGACTCCAATAATAGGATTAAGACTATCCTGATCAAGCGAGCCACCCCTTAACTGAAGTCACCTTATCACAAAGCCCTACTTGCAAGGGGTTCACACCCACAGGAATGGATGGAGTTTAAGAACATCTTGTTTTAGGGGTGCATACAGCTCCAAACCACCACAGTGTTCATCCGTATAATTTTGTAGCTTAATAACTCATTTCTTTTTATCAGTGAACAATATTCTATTGTGTGGATGCACCAGAGTTTATCCATTCACCTATTGAAGTATGTTCTTGGTTGCCTCCAGTGTGGTAATTTTGAATAAGGGTGCTATAAACATTCAAGTCCAGACTTCTGTGTGGGCATAATTTTTCAAATCATTTGGGTGAATATCTAAAAGCACATTTGCTGGATCAGATGGTAGACTGTACTTAACTTTGGAAGACACTGACAAACTGTCCTCCAAAGTAGCTGTGTGATTTTGAATTTACATCAGAAATAAATGAGAATTCCTCTTGTCCTGCGTCCTCACCAGCATATGGTATTGTCAGTTTTCTGGATTTTAGCCACTCCTGTAAGTGGTAATAGAATCTCATGGCTGTTTTAATTTGCAATTATTTAATGACATAAGATGTTGAACATCTTTTCATATGCTTTTTCCCCCCAATCCATATGTTTTCTTTATGGAGATGTCTGTGCAAATTATTTGGCCATTTTTAAAATTAGGTAGTTTGTTTTCTTATTGTAGAAATGTAAAAGTTCTTCAAGCATTTTGTATATAAGATCTTTATCGGATATGTTATTTAGAAATATATTCTCAAACTTCTGGGATGATAGCAGACTAGAAAGATGTGGGACTCTCTTCTCTCCCAGAAAACTAGCTAAGGGACAGGCAGAAATGATCTATAAAAAAATCTTCTAGATTTTAGGACACCAGAGGAATGCTGAACACCACCCAGAAGAGAGAGACAAAGGAAAAGAATCCCAACAGCAAAACTGTGGGCTGAAAGCAGCAGCTGCAACCACCAGCACCCTGCTCCAGACTAAAGACACTTTTGAATACTCAGGACTCTGGGACAGTGGCTACAGATAAAGGGGACCACAGGTATCCATATCCCTGGAAACGATGAAAGAGAGAGGGACACAGCCAAAGGCTGACTCAGCTTCTGACCCACAAATATGGTCTGACCCACAAATTCCAGGCTGAGTGGGGCTGAGCCATTGTTTGCGTTGGGATCCAGCATGGGACTAAAGAGATCCAACCCTCTAAATCTCCCACTCTACTAAGCCAGACTGATGGTTGCGGACCCAGTTCCCCAGGAAAAGGGAGAGAGCAGGACATAGCCTAAGGTGGGCTCAGATTTTGACCCACAAATTTGGTCTGCTGTGTCCTAAGAGCTATTGCAGGCTCGGTGGGATGGCACCACTGTTTGCCTTGGTAGCAAGCTCTAGACTAAAAAGATCCAGGGCTAAAGCTAGATCCTACTCTCTCATTTCCCTTTCTACTAACCAGGACTGATTGCTAAGGATGCAGGAGGGAGTGGAATTATTTTCTGTCCGGGAAAAGGGAGGAGGTTGCCCGCAAAGGTTGGAGAATTGTCTCTGAAAAAGTTTGCATTCCAAGGCCTCTAGGCAGGACCCTCTATCACATTGATCCAGTCCATGTTGCAGCAAACATACTCTGACCAGGCATTAAACTGAGAGGGCTGCTAAAGCACACCATCTGCTGGCAGACCAAGGAAGTGCATGTGAGGAATTTAAGTAAGTAATAAAGGCTTTTTCCAGCCTTTATAATCTCCCTCCACAAGGCTTTCAGAAGCAGATCTATAACCCATTACTGGATCCAGAGCCCAGTTTGAGCAACTAACAGGCACAGTCCTAAAGACTCAGGTTGAACCAAGAATCAAAGAACAGCAGTAACACACACCCTCCTCCCACTAAATTCCTATGAAAGAGAAATTGAGCATCTGAGTAAACTCACCATCTAATCAGATGCCTAGATATCAGTAAAAAATTATGAGCCATACTAAGAAAATGGAAGACATGGCTCAAGAAAAGAAATAAATCAAAACCCAAGAAGAGATGCAGGATTTGAGACAACTAATTTATGAGATGCCCATGAATTTCCAAAATCAAATTAATTGGTTCAAAGACAATATGGCTAAAGAGATAAATGACATAAAGAAAATACTGAGGGAGCACAAAGAAGAATTTGAAATTCTGAATAGAAAAGTAGTGGAGCTCATGGGAAAGAAAGACACAATAGGTGAGATAAAAAAAACACATTAGAGGCATGCAACAGCAGGCACAAAAGGAAAGAAGAAAAAATAAGTGATACTGAAAACAGAACAGATGAAATTAAAGAGAGAAAGAACAGGGAGAGAAATGAATGGAAGAAATTGAGCAGGGCCTCAGGGAGATGAATGACAACATGAAACATAACAACATACATGTCACAAGAACTCCAGAAGGAGAAGAGAAGGGAAAAGGGGAAGAAAGAATATTTGAAGAAATAAAAGCTGAAAAATTCCCCACTCTCACAAAAGATATGAATTTACATGTCCAAGAAGCACATTGTATGCCAATCAGAATGAATGCAAATAGACCTCCTTCAAGAAACATACTATTCAGAATGTCAAATGTCAAAGATAAAGATAAAATTCTGAGAACAGTAAGGGAGAAGTAAACCATCATATATAAGGAAAGCCCAGTAAGAATTTGTGTGGATTTCTCATCGGAAATCATGGAGGCAAGAAGACAGTGGTACAATGCAATTAGAGTACTGTGGCAATTTGATATTATTTATGAATTCCAAAAAAGAGATATTGATTATGTTTCTAAAATGGTCAGTTCCCCTGGGTGTGATACCTTTTGATTGTGTTAGATTCAGCTGAGATGTCTGATTAAATCATGTTAAGATTAGGATTTTGATTCAACCATGTCATTAGAGTACAACTCAGTGTTCAGTCCCAGTCCCCCTGAACTAATAAAACATATTCTCACACAGAAGCAGACATGCAGGAAGAGAGAGTGCTCCATAGACATGGCCCTGGGTAGAGAGATGAGCCTGATAGTCTGCAGCTGACCTTTTAAGAGAACATAGTACCTGAACCAGGAAAGAAACAAGCCCCAGGGAGAGAGATGAGCCTTATGCCAGACTACAGCTGAGATTGGAAGAAGCTGGGACCATGGAGCCTTAAGAGGAAGGAGGAAGGCTGAACCTTTTCAGACATCACTGCCATATTGTGTCAATAGACTTTAGGTGAGAAAGTACCTCTTATGGTACCTTGAGTTGGACTATTTAGGACCTGGTAACTGTAAGCTTCTACCCCAAGTAAATACCCTTTATAAAAGCTAACAGAGTTCTGATATTTTTCATAAGCACCCCTTAGGCTGACTAATACAGATACTAAAAGACAAAATTAGCTAGCCAAGAATTATTTATCCAGCAAAATTGTCCTTCAAATATGACATATTTCAAGTATAAAATATTCACAAACAAACAGAAACTAAGAGAGTTCATGAAAAAGAATCCATCTTTGCAGGAAATATTAAAGAAAGCTTTGGAGCCCAAAAGAATAAGAGAGAGAGAGAAGCTTGAAGGAGAGTATATAAGAAAGAACAGCTGAATTAATAACCAAAACAATAAAGACAGATGAAAATGAGATGTGACACAACAAAAATCAAAGAATAAAATGGTGGAAGTAAATAATGCATTTACAGTAATATTATTGGATGTGAATGGATTAACTCACCAATAAAAAACTTTGGCTGAAAGAAAGGGTAAAAAAACATGAGCCAGCCATATGCTGCCCACAAGAGTCTAGCCTTAGACCAAGGGATATAAGTCAGCTAAAAGTGAAAGTTTAGTAAAAGATACTATGTGCAAACAGTAACCAAAAATGAGCAGGGGTATCTATACTAATATTGGGCAAAACAGACTTTAAAAGCGAAAAAGCTATGAGAGACACAGACAGTCATTATATGTTAATAAAAGGGACAATCCACAAGGAAGATATAACTATCATAAATATCTGCACACCTAACCAGGGTGCCCCCAAGAGTTTGAGGCAAACTCTTGCAACACAGAAGTGAGAAATAGACATCTCTGCAATAATCATTGGAGACTCCAACACACCACTCACATTATTAAATAGAACAGCTATATAGAAGATCAACAAGAAAACAGGGAACTTGAACAATGTGATAAGTTAAACCTAACAGACATATTCAGAACATTGCATCCAAACTCAGCAGTTTATACAATCTTCTCAAGTGCCCATGGATCTTTCTCCAGGATAGACCACATATTAGGCCACAATGGAGCTCTCAATAAATACAAAAAGATTGAAATTATGCAAAGCACCTTCTCAGATCATAATGGAATGAAACTGATAATAATAACAGACAGGAAAAATGTAAGTTTGCAAATGTATGGAGGATAAACAACACACTCCTATATAATCAGTGGGTCAAAGAAGAAATTGCAAGTGAAATTAGTAAATATATTAAGACAAATGAAAATGAGAACACAGCTTATCAAAACTTGTGGGATATAGTGAAGACAGTTCTGAGAGGGAAATTATAGCCCTAAATTCCTACATTAAAAAAGAAGAAAGAGCTAAACTCAAAGATCTAACTGAACAATGGGAAAAACTGAAAAAAAAAAAAAAGAACAGCAAAGCATTCCCAAAGCAAGCAGAAGCAAAGAGATAATAAAGATTAAAGCAGGAATAAATTAAACTGCGAACAACAACAAAATAAAGAGATGAAACCAAAAGCTGGTCTTTGAGAAGACCAATGAAATTGACAAATTCCTAGCTAGACTAACAAAAAAAGAAAAGATGCAAATAAGTGCAATCAGAAATGAAAGGGGGAAGCTGCAAATGACTCCACAGAAATAAAAAGGATCATAAGAGGATATTATGAGAATCTGTATGCAAAAAAACCAAAAAACCAGACAACCTAGAATAAACAGACAGATTCCTGAAAAGCAAAAACTACCTACACCAATGCTACAAGAAATACAAGAACTTAACAAACCAATCACATTTAAAGAAATTGATGCCTTATCAAAAATCTACCAACAAAGAAAAGTCCAGGACCAGATGGCTTAAGTGAATTCTACCAAGCATTTAGAAAAGAATGAACACCAATCCTGTTTAAACTCTTCCAAAACAGTGAAGAGGACGGAAAATTACCCAACACATTTTATGAAGCCAACATCACCCTAATACCAAAGCCAGATAAAGACACTACAAGAAAAGAAAATTAAAGACCAATGTCTCTAATGAACATATATGCAAAAATTCTATGAAATACTTGCAGATAGAATCCAACAGCATATCAAAAGATTTATACATCATCTTTTGTGGAATTTATTCCTGGGATGCAATGATGGTTCAACATAAGAAAATCAATCAATGTAATATGCCGTATTAACAAATTGAAGGGGAAAAAAAAACCCCACGTGATCATCTCCATCAATGTAGAAAAGGAATTTGACAAAATCCAGCATTCTTTCTTGATAAAATCTCTTAGAAGAAAAATTCCTCAATATAATAAAAGGCATATATGAAAAACCCATAGCCAACATTGTACTCAATAGGGAAAGGTTGAAAGCTTTCCCTCTAAGACTGGCAACAAGACAAGGATGCTCACTGTCACAGTTGTTATTCAACATTGTACTAGAAGTTCTAGCTAGAGTAATTAGTCAAGAAAAAAAAATGAATCCCAATAGGAAGAGGAAGTAAAAATCTCACTATTTGTGGAAGACATGATCCTATGTTTAGAAGATTCTGAAATGTCTACAGCAAAGCTACTTGAGCTAATAAATGAGTCAGAAAGTGGAAGGACAGAAGATCAACACACAAAAATCAATGATGTTTCTCTACACTTGTACTGAACAATCTGAGGAAGAAGTCAGGGGAAAAGTCCATTTACAATAGCAACAAAAAGACTGAAACACTTAAGAATCAATTTAATCAAAGTAAAACAGAACTTATATGCAGAAAACTACAAAACAATGCTAAAAGAAATCAATGAAGACCTAAACAAATGGAAAGACATTCTGGGTTCATGGACTGGAAGACTAAATATTATGATGTCAATCCTACCCAAACTGATTTATAGATTCAGTGCAATACCAATCAAATTTCCAGTAGACTATTTTATAGAACTAGAAAAGGTAATTACCAAATCATTTCGATGGGAAAGTGCACCCAAACAGCCAAAAGCATTCTAAGAAAGAAGAGCAACATGGGAGGAATTTCACTGCCTGACCTTGAAATTCATTACAAAGCTACCGTGTTCAGAAAAGCATAGTACTGGCATAAAGATAGACATAGTAATCAGTGGGATAGTATTGAGAGTCCAAAAATAAACCCTCACATCTATGGCCAAAATGGCAAACCAACAAGTTCATGTTAACAGGACAAGACATTCTCTTCAATAAATGATGATTGGAGACCTGGATATCTTATCACCAACAGAATGAAAGAGACCCCCAACTCACTCCCTAATCAGGAGTCAACTCAAAATGGATCAAAGCCCTACATGTAAAATCCAGGATCATAAAACTACTAGAAGAAAATGGAGAGAAACATCCTAAAGACCTTGTGTTCAGTGGTGGTTTCTTGAAACTTATAACTAAAGCATGTGGAACAACAACAGAAAAATAGATAAATGAGACCTCCTCAAATCTGAACACTTTCACGCATCACAGGACTTTGTCAACAGGGTGAAAAGAGAGCTGACTCAGTGGGAGAAAATATTTGGAAATCACATATCCGATAAGGGTTTAATATCTATGCTATATAAAGAGTTGCTACAACTCAACAATAAAAAGACAAACAACCCAATTTAAAAATGGGCAAATGACTTGAATAGATGTTTGTCCAAAGAAGAAATACAAATGTTGAAAAAACATGTTAAAAAATGTTCAACATTACTAGTGATAAGGGAAATGCAGATCAAAACTACAGTTGATATCATTTCACACCTATTAGAATTGCCATTATCAAAAAGACAGAAAAGTACAAGGGTTGGAGAGAATGTGGAAAGAAAAGAATGCTTATTCACTGTTGGTGAGAATGTAGAATGGTACAGCCACTGTGGAGGACTGCTTGGCAGTTCCTAAAGAAGTTGAGTATAGATTTGCCACATCACCCTGCCATCCCACTGCTCAGAAGAACTGAGAGCGGTGACATGAACAGACATTTGCACACCTCTTTTCATAGTGGCATTATTCACGATTGGAAAAAGATAGAAACAACCCAGATGTCTGTCAGTTGATGAATGGATAAACAAACTGTGTTGTATTCATATGATGGAATATTATGCAGCTGTAAGAAGAAATGAAGTTATAAAGCTTATGACATAATGGACGAACCTGGAGGTAATTATGTTGAGAGAAGCAAGTCAGACACAAAGGGACAAATACTTCATGATTATGCTACTATGAACTATGTTGTGTAGTATATTGTATGATTACATTTATAGAAAATGTAAATATAAATCAATTTCTAAAGATGAAAAGAGTATTTTCTCCCAGTTGTCTTTTCTTGTCATCCACTTAAAACAGTGTGTTTCATGGAGAAGTTTTTAATTTAATGAAGCCCAACTTGTCAAAATTTTTCTTTCCTAGATCAGGTTTTTTCTTTTTTTTGGAAGTTTTATAGTTTTACATTTCACATTTAGGTCTATGATCTATTTGAGTTAATTTTTCTGAATGGTGTAAGTTCTGTGTCTAGGTTCTTAGGGACATTCAATTGTTCCAGCACCATTTTTTGAAAAGACTATCCTTTCTCCATTCAATTGCCTTTATCCCTTATCAAAGATCATTTGACATATTTGTGGGGTTCTTTTCTGGATACTCTATTCTAGTCCCTTGATCTGGGTGTCTATTCTTCTTGTTGGTATAATGCTGCATTGACTACTGTACCTTCATAGTACATCTTGATTGATAACTCGTGGTATGAAAGTTTTGGCAGCACATCACTTTTTAAATTTATTTTCAGTAAAATATTAGTGATAAAAAGTACCCACACAGAACATTCAAATGATAATATATAGCTTTGTAAATTTTTGCAAAGTGTGTACATTCAGGTAACCAGCTCCCAAATCAAGAAACAGAACACTGCTGTGATTGTAGAAGCTTTCCTAGCACCACCTTACAGGTATTACTCCTCCACCCAATGATAATCATTATCTTGACTTCTAACAACATCGATTGTTTTTTGCATATTTCTGCACATTATTTAAATGGAGTCAAACAATATGTACTGTTTGATGTCAGGCTTCTTTCCATCTCATTATGTTTCATGATTGTTTTTTTGTTGATTGCTTATTCTTATCGCTATGTTGTGCTCGATTGCGTGAATACACCACAATTTATGTACTCATTTTTTCTGTTGCTGGACATTTGGATTCTTTTCAGTTGTTATTACAAATAGGACTGGGCAAGCGGACTTGGCTCAACTGATAGAGCATCTGCCTACCATATGGAGGGTCCAGGGTTCAATCCCCAGGGCCTCCTGACCTGTGTGATGAGCTGGCCCATGCACAGTGCTGTCGCGTGCAAGGAGTGCTGTGCCATGCAGGGGTGCCCTTGCGTAGGGGTGCCCCACATGCAAGAAGTGTGCCCCGCAAGGAGAGCCAACCTGTGTGAAAAAAGTGCAGCTCACCCAGGAGTGGCACCGCACACACGGAGAACTGATAGAGCAAGATGACACAACGAAATAGAGATGCAGTTTCTTGGTGCCACCTGACAATGCAAGCGGACGCAGAAGAACACACAGCAAATAGACACAGAGAGAAGACAATGGGGGGAAGGGGAAATAAATAAATAAAAAATAAATCTTTGAAAAAACAAAAACAAACAAAAATAACCCAAATAGGACTGTAATGATATTCCTGTATATGTCCTTAAGTACCCATAAGAACACATTTCTTTTTGGTATTTTCCTAAGACTGCAACTGCTGGGAGTTCTTATTCATGCAGCATATATTCTTATCCTCAAAACAGTTCTATGACATAATTACTGTCTTGTTATTTTCATTTTGTATCTAAATGTAATCTGAGTCTTAAAGTAAATTACTTGACTAATGGCATGGGCTATTGATTTACCCACAGGGCATTCTGAGTTCGAAATCCACAGGCTTCTAATCACTGTCCTTTTCTCTTCCTCTAATTTAAGGATGTCATCATATACAAATGGTCCTCTATTTCAACACTTCCAAAGTTGATTGAGACACACAAAACTCTTTCCCCCGCCTTTGTCTTCTCTTCCCTCCCCTGGGGTGCCTGTAATGCATAGTTGTGTGTTCATGTTGTCATTCAATTCCCAAAGTACCTGCTGAATTTTTTCTATTCTTTTAATCTATCTGTTCTACTATCTATGCAATTTGATATGTTCTATCTTCAGTGTTACTAATTCTTTCCTGTACCTTCAAATCTGCTGTTCTGTGCTTCCAGCGTATTTTTAATTTCTTGCACTTTGCCTTTCATCATCATCAGATCTCTTTTTATGCATGTTTACTATTTCTTTTGTATGCTCTGGCAATGTCTTCTTTTTTTCTTTATTTCTGAAGAGGTTTTAGATTACATAAAAGTTATGTACAAAATATAGGATGTTTTTACCCCACCTTCCCTCACCTTGTCCCCTATTAATCACATCTTTCATTAGTGTGGTACATTTGTTACAATTGATGAACAAATATTGAAGCATTGCTACTAACCATGGTCTATTGTTTATATTATGGTTTACACTTTGCATTGCATGATTTTATAGGTTGTGATGGGATATATAATAGCCTGTATCCATCATTGCAATATCATGCAAAACAATTTCAGTATTGCAAAAATGACACATGTGGCACCTGTTCTGCCCTCTCCCTCCCCTTAGCACCTGTGGCAACCGCTACCTTTATGTCAGTGTTACAAGTTCCTCCATTACTAGAATAATAATGTCTACTTTGGTCCATAGTCACATTCCCTCCTTATGTTTGTTCATTCCTCAATCTTGAGCATTTTGGGATGGTAATGCCCACTCTCCTTCCAATCGAGATGGGGCTTAGATCCCAAAGGGGCAAATGGATATAACCATCTTGCTTGCAGTTATAGATACTCTCTAGTTTTTGGGATGGGTGTTGCCCATTATCATAATTTTATTAATTGTCCTGGGCGAATCTGATGAACTAGAGATTAGGTGTTGGCTACAACTCTGCTGAAATTCAGGGCTCAACTGCCATATGAACAGACTGAAGATTTAAGTCTCTGGGACATATGTTTCAAGAGTATAGTGCTAATTACTAACCATGGTCAATGGTTTACACTTTGCACTGTACGCTTTTATAGGTTTTGGCAAAATGTATAATGACCTGTGTCTGTCATTGCAAAATCATGTTGAATAATTCCAATGCCCTAAAATTGCCCTAAGTTGCACCTATTATTCACTTCCCTTTCCCTTGGAACCAATGGTAAACACTATGTTTCAATTTTTCTAGAATAAGGTTCATATTAATATTGAATGCTTGACATACTGGTCTGTTTTCTTTAATTAGGCACTGCCTATGTATTCAAGAGATTCTTGCCCCTCAGTGTGAGGATATAGCAGGACTCCCCAGGATGGGAGTTTAATATTTTCTTGTTTATTGTGGAACCACTAAAACAATGCCAGTTTCTACTGTGACCAACAGATGGTGGTAACAATAACTTGAAGCTAGTCGATTGGACTTTTGAACAAATGAACTTGGGAAGAGCCTCTTAGACCTAGTATTTCTTTTAAGTTCTACTGAGCTGGCCAGAGTGACATAGACCTTGATATCGTTCCTCTGTCTGTCTCTCTCTCTTTCTCTCTTTTGGTTGGACTCTGAGTCCCATCCATTTTACTTAAAAAATACTCTTGAATGTGTATCCTTCACCTTCCTTGTGCCCCAATCCTCTCTCTTCCTGTCTCTGTATAGCTCCCATCACAGGTGGTAATTTATGTACCCGCCTTGCCTTGTTGTGCTCTGCAGCCCGCAGGGCAGTCAGGGCTCTGCTTACTCTGTGCCCCAATGGCTGTCTTAGTGCCCAGCACGGAGAAGTCCTAATGTTTGAGGGCTGAATCAAGTTCTCCCGGTGGAGACCAAAAGGTTCAAAGTATCTGCTCTTTCCTTGTGGTCACATGAACTTCAAGGGCATTTTTATTGATCCTTTCCGCCCTGAGTGGGCCGGTCCCGTGCTCTGATCCACAGGGCGAGCGAAGCTTGTTATTACACAGGCTGCTGGACCCACTGAACGATTCATTTGTGCAGCCATCTCCCTTCTGCTGAATGCTAGGAAGTGATTCAAGGGACAAAATCATTTAAGGAAAAGGGTGCTTGTCACAGGAGTTCTAGTGGTGGACAATTGGCATGACCTGGCTTTTCGAACAAAACTAGTTGCTGGCGATTAAGCGTGGAAAGGGGCTTGGCCAGTTTGAGATTAGGTGGCAGCATATACAGATCCTCCGAGGACAAATCTGTCTCTTGCTGAGAATTAAATAAAGTCCTTATCTCAGACCATTTGTTTGTGGGCTAAGGACATGTTTTTAGTGGCACAGTTTTATATCCTTGGAAGGGGCTAGATAAAAACATTAAGCACAGCAACATGTTAATAATGTAAAATGATATATTTTTTTAAAGATTTATTTTTATGTATTTCTCTCCCCTCAACCCCTCCTCCCCATTGTCTGCTCTCTGTGTCCATTCACTGTGTGTTCTTCTGTGTCCGCTTGTATTCTTGACAGCAGCACCAGGAATCTGTGTCTCTTTTTGTTGCATCATCTTGCTGCATCACCTCTCTGTGTGTGCGCCATTCCTGGGCAGGTTGCACTTTCTTTTGCGCTGGGCGGCTCTCCTTACAGGGCCCAGTCCTTGCGCGTGGGGCTCCCCTATGTGGGGGACACTCCTGCGTGGCATGGCACTCCTTGAGTGCATCAGCGCTGTGCGAGGGCCAGCTCACCACACAGGTCAGGAGGCCCTGGGTTTGAACCCTGGACCTCCCATATGGTAGGCAGACTCTCTATCAGTTGAGCCAAGTCCACTTCCCTGTAAAATGATTTTAATGGACTTTCTCTTCCAACACTTTTCACACAGCTATAACTTTTCAAGGTTTGCGTTGGCGTTCTGTAAAGGAGTCAGACTGGGTGTTAGCTCTTAGCTCTGCCACTTCCTCTGTCTGTGATCTTGGGCAAGTTATTTAACTTCTCTGCGCCTCAAACTTCTCATCTGTGACGTAGGTTTGATAATATTACCTTCCTCATAGTGTTGTGATGGGGTTTAAATGAGTTTACATAAATAAATCTAAGCAATTAAATAAATCTCTTAGAACTGTGCTGGCTCATATTCAGTGCACCCAGTAAATAATGACTCTTTTTGAAAATCACTCCAGATACACCTGTTTTGTGATGTTAGCTAGGCAATAGAAAGCATTTCTACAGTATCCATCAACAAATGTATTTATTATTATATTTCATGATGTAGGAGCTTTTATTACTAAAAAATGACTAAATGTAAATGAGCTTATATTTGAACGATTTTTCTTTTATTGCATACTTTCTGTGTATTTTTTCCATATAATACTTCCATGCTCTCAACAGATGTAATGCATTCTTATTGTTTGTATTGCACCTTAAAGTTTACAAGCCACCTACACTTACAAAAATCTCATGTGAATCTCTCAGAAATCCTTGCAAGATGGATTTTCGGCCCCATGTTATTAAGAGATGCGAAAGCTATGTCATACTGTGTTTAAGGGAATTTTGCAAGGTCTAGAGGCTAGTCAATCATCTGGCTGGGACTGGAATCCTTCTCATTGCTTTCCTTGTCCCAGTGGTTCATGTTCATTGTCAAGTGCCCCAAGTGTGTGGACAAATATGAGGGAGATCAGTGAGCTACAGTGGAATGCATAAATGCCCGTTAGTAAAGCATGCGTGCATACATAAGCATTCACCTGATCACAGAAATTACATTCTTAAAAACCCTCATCAGAGGAGAATTCATGGCTGTGGACATCACGTTTAAAATAAGAATGGAAGGTAGAGGACCCACATAAGTCTATGAAAACCTTGAAAATTTTATGTTCATTGAAATAACTTGAAGCTGGTCCATTCATTAACACAATAACAGTGAGGGTTTACACATTTTTAGCGAGTAATGAGGTTAATTCCAAGATCCCCCTTCTCAACAGTGGCAGCAAGTTGCCTTTGTGACTTTTTGTTTTAGCAGATACTCTGCTTACCGCAAGTTTTTTTCTTTTCTTTCTGAGTTAGCTTCGCCATCCAAATGTTCAATGCCTTTCTGGTTTTATGACTCAGAATTATTGATTTCTGCCTTCCCGGGGCCCACATCTGTCAGCCTCTCTTAGCGGACTCTCAGCTTTCTTCCTTTGCTGAGACATGGCCAGAATGCAACATTAAGCTCCAGTTTGCCTTGTGCCTTCCTTCAACCTCTCTGTCTCACCAAGCCTTTGTGCCAAACCTTCTTCCTTTTTTGGTATTTCCTTTATCTTCTGTTTTCCTTCCCAAGTCCCAGGACATCCTTGTTAATATACCTACAGAGGACTGACCTGGACATATTCTAGAACTAAAACCATCACCATTTCAGAATAAAAGTACAAGCACTATAATTTTGCAAAAGACTTGATTCAATATGTGGCGAGTTTTATATATGTCCTTCTCACAGTTCCTTAGGGAAATTCCTTTTGAGGTCCTGGAACTTTAGGACTCATCCAGATTCATTCTTGCTGTTTGTTTGTTTGTTTTTGTTTCTAGGAGGCACTGGGAACCGAACCTGGGACTTCCCATGTGGGAAGCAGGTGCTCAACCCTTGAGCCACATCCGTTGCCCAGAGTCATTCAGATCAGTTCCCTTCTCATGGGAAGCCTGCAGTATGATGAACAAAGAACAGCTATTATTTATTGGTCTTAAGATCCCTTAAAGTTTTCTATGGCCCCATGCTGCACATCTGTCCTACCAAAAGTCTCCTGATTGAGTTGTATTTTTATTTGAAACATCCTTGCTAGCTCTTCTGCTATCCCACTGTAAGTACATTAGGGAGATATTTGTCTCATTGTATTGCCAATTGGTTGAAGGAAGGTTGTAACTGATAAGTACCACGGATGGGTGAGTCCTGACCAAGGGAAAGTAATCAAAGGACCAGAACCTCTCTCACCCTCTTCTGCAATTGTGTAATGTGCAGCCCAGGTGTCCCCTTCAGGACCAAGGTTTTTGTTCCACCAGCTGCAGTGAGCATGGCTGCTTCCTGCCCCCAACTCCCACTGTCTCCCATGATTGCTCTCTGCTGAAGGGAGTTGCTTTGCTCAAGCTCACGATCCTTCCCAGACGAGAAGAGGCAGGTGGCATCCAATGACTTTTCCCGTAGGCACTAGTGCCCGGCCACCTTGCCCGGATTTGGTCCAATGCTGAAGGGGCCTCCAAGCTTCAGAGCTCCCCAGGGATCCACTGTGATAATTTGGCTCCTCCCTCTTCCAAATTCCACTTCTTTCCCTTCCTCACAGAACTGATCCCAAGAGTCTTCTCCATAAACTTCCCACATGCAAATCTCAAGATCCCTGAGTCTGTTTCCTGGGGAACTCAATCTCAGATAATTAGTCTGCCTATCTCTGCAGAAAATAGAGGGCAAAGTCCCTCAGTGTCCCTCCATCACCCCCAAGCAAACTAAAGTGGTCCAGGGCTATCCCAACTTGAAAATCCCATGTTTGGTGGTGGGCTGAAGCAGTGTGCCTGGATTCTTGATCCTTGGCATGGAACCGAATGAGGAATACCGGGAACATGAAATCCTTGTACTTTTAGCTCAGTAGAAATTTCTTGTTACGATCAAGGAAAACAAAGATTGATTTAACCCAGAGAGACCCTTATTTTGAAGTTTTTAAACACCATCCTCAGTGGTGAGGTTGGGCATACAGTAACTAGTGAACAGGATAGAAAGGATCCAATCCTCATGGAGCACAGGAAGGCAATTACAGTATGGCAAGTGCTAGGATTGGGGCAACTCCATGTCCTATGAGAATAAGTGAGAGGTGCTAACCTGGAGTTGAGCAGGAGTTAGGGAAGGCTTTTCCATAGATGTTGAGAACTGAGGATTTGCAAGGATCCAGCAGCTAAGGTAGTGTGGAATCTTAAATCCAACAGGGATGTATGGAAGGCTTAGAGAAGAGATGGGGCCCTGGTGGGTTTGAGGAATGGAGCGATGCCCGTGGTTCCAGGTTGATCTTAGAGTGCCAGGGGGTGAGCTGAGCTCTGTAGTTGGAATGGTCAGCAGAGGTCAGATCCCACATAACTGAGTGAAACATGTTAAAGAATTTGATCGGTATCCCCAAAGCAATGGAGAGGCATCAGTGGAGTTTAGGAAGGGGCTGATCTGACCCTGTGTGCTTACTTTATGAATTTAGTCATTGTGAGTTGACTTCTTTTCATTTATAATAGAGATCAGTGCAGTCATATCGACTGAAAAAGCAATTGAAGTCAGAGCCCCAAGTAATTAGGATGAGGGATTGTTCTCCTCAGTGATCTTTGGTTGGGAGAGGCCTGGCTGTAGAGGCACAAGCAGATTTCAAGAATTCCCAGACTGGGAATCAACGATTGTGGCAGCTCAAGGTGGAGGCACTGAAGCAGCCTTTCTCGGTGCTTATGTATGTCTCTTCTCTCCTCCAAGGCACTCTTACTTTCTCTTCTGTCTCCATGTAACTTTGTCATGGTCTCTTCGCTTGTGTCTCTGTTTGTTTTGTTCTCTGTCTCACTGGGTCTTTCTCTGTCTTTCTCGCCAAAACAGGTATCTGTTACAGAGCTTCCCCTGAAGAAGTCCCCACGCCCACACTCCTGCAGTGTATCCCACCTGGAATTGCCAATCATGCCTGGAACAGCCTCTTGAGCATTGTAAGCGCCCAGTGTTGGGTTAAGCAGCTTTCTCTCATAGACCCTTTTAGGACTGAATGGGAAACATCAACTACCTTCTTTCTGCTCTTTTACTCCTATCTAAGCTTCCTTAATTAAAAAATAATCATATTTTGCCCTGAGTAAATATTCGATCTTACACTTAGCAGACGTGCTGACTTCAGTACTTCATGGGAAGATGCAAATCTACTGCAGGTGCCCCAACCCGAATATCATGACCGAGTACTAATTGTTCTGCAGGAACTCATTCTTTTTCATATTGCTAAGTTGTGGGGACTAACTGAAGGCAGAGATTGATCTATTAAGAACAAGTGAGGAAGTGGATTTGGCTCAACTGATAGAGCATCTGCCTACCACCTGGGAGGTCTGGGGTTCAAACCCTGGGCCTCCTGACCTATGTGATGAGCTGGCCCACGTGCAGTGCTGATGCATGCAAGGAGTGCCATGCCACACAGGGGTGTCCCCAGTGTAGGGGAGCCCCATGCACAAGGAGTGTGCCCCATAAGGAGAGCCACCCAGTGCAAAAAAAGTGCAGCCTGCCCAGGAGTGGCGGCCACACACGTTGAGAGCTGACGCAGCAAGATGGCGCAACAAAAAGAGACACAAGAAAGTGGACTTGGCCCAATGGATAGGGTGGCCTCCTACCACATGGGAGGTTCATGGTTCAAACACTGGGCCTCCTTGACCCGTGTGGAGCTGACCCAGGCACAGTGCTGATATGTGCAAGGAGTGCTGTGCCATGCATGGGTGTCCCCTGGGTAGGGGAGTCCCACGTGCACGGAGTGTGCCCCGTAAGGAGAGCCACCAAGTGCAAAAGAAAGTGCAGCCTGCCCAGGAATGGTGCCGCATATACGGAGAGCTGACACAGCAGGATGACACAGCAAAAAGAAAACAGATTCTCAGTGACACTGATAAGGATAGAAGCGGTCACAGAAGAACACACAGCAAATGGACACAGAGAGCAGACAATGGGGGTGGGTTGGAGGGGAGAGAAATAAATAAAAAATAAATCTTAAAAAAAAAAAAAGGAAAAAAGAGACACAGATTCCTGGAGCTGCTGATGGGGAGGGGGAAGGGGAGAGAAATAAATAAAAAATAAAAATCTTAAAAAAAAATAATAAGAAGAAGAAGTGAGAGAGAATGACTGGAACGTTCTACTTTGGGGAACCAAATCATAGAAATCATTTGACTCCATCAACAACACTTGCCCCAGGGAGCAGATGTGGTTCAGGTGGTTGAGCGCCTGCTTCCCAAATGGGAGGTTCTGGATTTTGTTCCTGGTGCCTTCTTAAAAAAAAAGCAAAACCAAACAACAAGCAAAATAAACAAAAATCCAACTCAGGGGAGCTGATGTGGCTCAGTGGTTGAGTACCGGCTTCCCACTTACGAGGTGCTGGGTTCAATCCCTGGTACCTGTTAACTCAAACAAACAAAAATCCTTGCTCTATTCAGCTGTTCTTTACATTCAGGAAATGTTTAAAAAAAATTATATTGACTGATATACTTGCTAATGTTTGGGGTTTGTTTTTGTATGAGGATGTTACTGGAGCTACTTTTACTCCCCCTAAAATTTTCCATTTGATGTAGGATGCCGGTTCCCTCTGGCAATATGGAATGCCCATCAGAGGTTGCTAAGGGACAGGCCTCTCTCTCCCTTCACTTCCTCACTCTCCTGCACTTGTAAATGTCTCAAATCCTTCTAATGATTGTCTTCATGGAATGCAGGCACGTCTTACACTGAGAGAAGAAAGGTGGCCGAAAGAAGCCTTAGCCAGAGTGCTCAGGGCATGGGGGTACTTGAACAGGCTGCCTCTTGATGCAGTTGAAATACTCTACAATGTGCTATTTCACAGTGATTAAATGAAGTTAACTTAAAATTCTAAATATAAGTGAGCAGCTTTCCAGGGCAATGATTTTTGTTAATTTAATTTTTTATTAGACAAGTTGTGAGTTTACAGAATAATCATGCATAAAGTACAGGATTCCCATATACCATTCTATCATTAACACTTTTCATTGCTGTGGTACATTTGATACAATTGATAAAAGCACATTTTTATAATTGGACTATTAACTATAGTCCATCGTTTACCTTAGGGTTCACCATTTGTGTTGTACAGTTCTTTGGATTTTTTAAAAGATTTTTATTTTATATAACCTAAATTTCCCCCTTTTAAGCACATTCCAATACCCACTTGACTGCTGTTGATTATGTTAACAATGTAGGGCATTGTTCCATCATCCATTACAAAAACTTCTCCATTGTCCCAAATAGAAACTGTACAATTTAAGCCTTAACTCCCAATTCCCTACACCCCACTCTGTCTCTAGTAATCTATGTTCTAGATTCTGATTCTATGAGTTTGCTTATTCTGATTATTTCATATCAGTGAGATTGTACAATATTTGCCCTTTTGTGTCTGGCTTATTTCATGCAACATGATGTTTTCAAGTTTCATCTGCATAGTCAGGTATTAGAACTTCATTTCTTTTTACAACAGCGTAATAGTTTATCATGTGTGTATACCACATTTTAAAATCTGATATTCATGCACTGATGGACACTTGCCTTGCTTCCATCTTTTGGCAATAGTGAATAATGCTATGAACATCAGTGTACAAATATCTATTTGAGTTTCTGTTTTTAGTTCTTTTGGGTATATACCTAATAGTTGGGATTGCCAGGTCATATGGTAATTCCATGCTTGGCTTTCTGAAGAACTGTCAAACTGTCTTCCATGGCAGCTGCACTCATTTACATTACCACCAGCAATGAATGAGGGCTCCTTTTTTTCCATATCCTCTCCAACATTGGCAATTTTCTGTTTTTTTTTTTAATAGTTTCCATTCTAATGGATGTGAAATGTTATCTCATTGTGATTTTGATTTGCATTTCCCTAATGGCTTATGATGTTGAGCATCTTTTCATGTGCTTTTTGGCTATTTGTTTATCTTCCTTGGAGAAATGTCTATTCAACTCCTCTGCAAGGGAGTAATGACTGACTTTTCGGTAGGTTTGTGAAAGGGAGGAAAGAGTTGGGAGATGTAGGCAAGTCCCTCTGTCACCCTGAATCTCCCTCTTAAAGGAACTCAGAATAGATGGTAGCTACTGTCTGTTAAACCTCACTCTTTTCATCCTACTTTTGTACATCAGCTTCTATGGAACACCTGCTGCCTTCTAGAATTCCTCCAGCTCCCCATTAATTGTTCTTTAGGCTTGCCTGGTAGGAATTATTTACAAAGACTTCTTTAAGTTCTTCGAGGTTTCTGTTGCTTATAGTCTCACTCTGTACCCAGCAGGTCCTCAGGAAAAACATATTGAATGGAATTGAATATAATTATATTTCAAATGCTAGCTCTTAGATGCAGCTACTCTTTACTCTTTACTCTTTAAGCATTGAAGTCCTTAGTGGAGAGAAAGCCTCAAGCAAGGAAACTGAAAGTTACTGGAGGACCCTTGTGTTGTTTTCTCTGTGCTGCTAGACCTGCTGACTTATTCAATTATTGTTCTTCAGATGGCTCCAAGCAGCGCTACCTTTACCCACTTCTGCCGAATATAAATGGACCACCTATCAATACTTGTTAATTGCTCATGGATTAATGGTTTTCATCTCGATTGTCACTCTCTTGTTCAAAGCCACCATTGTTTCTTGCCAGGACTACTGTGGCGCTGGCTTTTCCTAGTGGTTTTCAGACTTTAATGTGCTTCGGATCTCCTGGTGGGCTCACTGGAACAGGTGACTGGGCCCCACCACCAGAGTTTCTGATTCAGTCTTGGGTCTAGGGCCCAAGAAGATGCTAACGAGTTCCCAGGTGAAGCTGACGTTCCCAGTCCTCAGACCTCACTTTGAGATCCTAAGCCCTAAGTAGACTCCTTGCCTCCTTTCTTGGCGCCCATCCCATTATCCATACAGCTGAGAGAGCTGATCAAACTATTCAGCAGCTGGGCGTAATATAGTCCATAGTTCTGACTCACAGGCCTCAAGCTCTCTCCCTGCCACCTGTACCTCACCAGGCTGCAGTCCCACCTGCCTCCCTTCCGGGCCTGGCACAGCTCTGCTCTTTCCCACCACCATCCCTTCACCAGCTCTGCTGTCTGAGGGAACCTTCTCCAACCCTCTTTTCCCCCCACTTATTTATACTTCTCTTTTTTTGTTAAGTTTTATTTATTTATTTTCTCTCCCCTTACCCCCCACCCCCACCCTGGTTGTCTGTTCTCTGTGTCTATGTGCTGCGTCTTCTTTGTCCACTTCTGTTGTTGTCAGCGGCACGGGAATCTGTGTTTCTTTTGATTGCGTCATCTTGTTGTGTCAGCTCTCCGTGTGTGCGGCGCCATTCCTGGGCAGGCTGCACTTTCATTCGCGCTGGGCGGCTCTCCTTATGGGGCGCGCTCCTTGCGCGTGGGGCTCCCCTCCACGGGGGACACCCCTTCATGGCACGGCACTCCTTGCACGCATCAGTACTCTGCATGGGCCAGCTTCATATGGGTCAAGCAGGCCCGGGATTTGAACTGCAGACCTCCCATATGGTAGATGGAAGCCCTAACCACTGGGCCAAGTCCGCCGCCCTATTTTATACTTCTACCTCCTATCCTTCTCAGCTCCAATTCAATTTCTTCAGAGAAGCCAGCCCCGACTGCACAAAAGCTGTGTCCCTGCTTAATCTCTCACAGAGAATCTTTTTCTTTTTCTTTTAATTATCATCGTTAGCACACTATTTCATGATATTCCTTCATGTTGTTACTTTATGAATGACTGCATTTCCTCTTTGATTATAAATTCTCTGAGTAAAGGCCCATATCTGTTTTGGTCGTTGCTGAAAATCTCTAATGCATAGCGGTGCCTGGCATGTGGTAGACTATCAAAAACTTTTGTTCAGGGAAAGGATGTAGCTTGGTGGTTTGAGCACCTGCTTCCCAAAAATGAGGTCTTGGATTCCATCCCTAGTACCTCTTAAACAAACAAACAAGCAAACAAATAAACAATTTGTTCAATGAATAATTAGATGGCTGTTTGGGTGAATACATTGGTAATTTAAAAAAAAATAATGTATTTGTTTTTTATTATCATGACAGTTTGAGATTATTTTTGTGCATCCCAAAAAGAGAAAGATTATATTTGTAAGCTAATCTGTTCCTCTGGGCCTGATACCCTTTGATTGCATTAAATTCAGCGAGGGGCCTCCGATTAAGTTTACTTGATAAAATCAATTGGGTTACATCAGTAAGGTTTAGTTCAGGATGAGTCCCTGCCCCTGGGTGGGCCAATATAAATGGACGCTCACTCAAGAAGACACGATGGAAGAGAGAGAGCTCTGTCATCTTTGATCCTGGGGCCCAGGGAGAGATGAGCCATTCACCTGATAGTTTGCAGCTGACCTTGGGAAGAGAGCCAAGACTGATACAGAAGGCCCGGAAAGAAATGAGCCCTATGCCAGGAGAGACTGGACACCCTGCAGCTGGGAGAGAGGAGGCCCAGAGGGGAAGGCTGACCCTTTGCAGAGGTCAGTTGCCATCTTGCGTCAACACGTGGCAACTGACTTTGGTGAGAAAGCAACCTTGAGTTGAACTCTTCAGGGCCTTGTAACTGTAGGCTTTTACCCCAAATAAATACCCTTTGTAAAAGTCAACAGATTTCTGGTGCTTTGCCTAAGCACTCCTTTGGCAGACTAATACACTTAGAGAAGTGGGTTTACAAAGCAACCATGCATAAGATAGATAAGGTTTTGACATCATTGGAGGTTATAGAAAAAGCTTTGGAGAGTAAGAAAAAGAGTACCTGCAATCTACAGCTAGACGTACTGGCTTATTTGTCAGAGAACATAGGCAGAATCCAGTTTTGAAATTTTGCCTGAGAGTCCAACACCCCTCTACCTGTACTTTGCTTGGTCAGATCCATTCACAACACTGCGCTTCTCTTAAAATTCCTTTCTCAGGCAATCTGATTCTGAAGTTAATAAAACCCATGCCTGTGACTCAAAGAACTGATCTGTATATCTTTGGAATGTCAGTTTTTATACAGAATAAGGTCAACATTTGAGCAACATATCTTTGGCTCAAAATAACAAGATTCTTCAGAGAGAGTTTGATAAAATTTCGAATGCCCTCCTTTTTGGGTCATCCTTTAGCATTGCCCACTTCTCTGGGGAAATTAGGCCTCCTTCTGGACTCCATGGCTTGCTTGTATCTTTTCTGGCCACTCTTCCTGGAATCCATTTCATGCACCCTGTGCCCAAGGAGAACCAAGGCACTCCTCAGAGTTCACGGATAAGTAGGGTGCGTATCTGTTATGCAACAGAGCAAATTCTGAACCCAAGCATGCTATATTCTTATCTACTCTAGCGCAGAATGAACCTTTCTGCCTACACATTGGATCCCAATTCTCCTTTTCAGTTGTGTGGGCTTGAGGAGTCAGAGGAGTGCAAGCAATCATGCAGGGCAAAATAATACCCTGTAGGGACAGCCTAAAAATAGTTGGGACATCTGAGATGGGTGTTCATAATCTTTACCACTCATGGTCCATGCAGAGAGGTGGTCCCAGAGTGACATTTTTTTGACTCTGGGACTTTAAGATTTTTTTTTTTTCTTGCAAAGAAGTGGATTAGGGAAGCATGTTGTCAGATTGAGAGAATTGTCAGAATGTGGCATTGGCTTAATTTACTCAGGCACAAAAATAATGTCAGGGATGCCTAGTAGTTGGCGAGCCAGAGAGAGAGAGAGTCTGTGCACCTGGAGTTAGGATGATACCCTAAATTAGGACGGGCAGTACTTCTTTTTGGCTGCTCAGGGTCTCATTTTCTGGTTTCTTCATTGTGGAGAACCACAATGCCATGCCTTAGATTAGGGTGCGGATTGTTGGAAGGCACTTCTTTATGGGTCTCTCTAATTTCTTTTGTTCCAGATTATCTTTTCAAGGATGTTTGTACAGCAAACAGCCTTGGACCACAGAGATAGTGTTATCTTCTAGGCAGCAGATAAGCTTGCCTCCTGTCTAGGATAATAAAGATAATGTCTCTCTCCAGGGTGAAGGTTGGACAGGTTTGCTAGCAGCCCCCTTGTGAGATTGGGGTTGCCCAAGCTCAGGCTCTTCAGCTGTGACACATGCTGCCCGTGTGTGCAGCCCTCACCTGGGTCGCTCTGCAGATGTGACTGTGGAACTCATGCTGCCTGCTGTGTCATGAATAAGAAAATTCTTTTGTCGCTTGCCCAGAGGTCTAAGCAGTAAGTAAACTGTGGCAGCCTTGCTGTTTACTTCACAACTCTTGACAGCTGACCCCAGCCTTTGGTTCCAGGGACAGGCACGTGAACCAAAAATGGTAGGCTATTTGTGATAGTCATGTGACCAGGTTAGGCCAATGGGAATGATCCTTAAGATTTTTGCTAGAGTTTTTGGGCAAGAGATGTAGAAAATAAGCCTAGCCTTCTTTGCCACCATAGGGGAAGAGCCCCTTGAGGGGGAAAAAAAAAAAGCAGACCCAAGAAAAGGGGAGGGTCAGGAAGCAAGAGAGATTAATTGAGATTGGGTCGATTTCATATCTTAGTGTTGATCGGAGGCCTAGCTATTACCTTGTACTTTTCTGTTACGTAAACTATTAAATTCATTTTGCTTAAACCAGTTTGCATTGGATTTTTTATATTAGCAAATGAAAAAATCCTATCAAATATATTTGCAAAATGGAAGAGTAGGGCCAAACCTCCCAAAAGGCCACCATTCTGTGCGGCGGCTTGCTCGGTCGGTAGAGGTGGGGTCTGGCTGCGGACGAGGGGTCGGTCCAGCTCAGGACAAGGGGTCGGTCCCGCTTGGGACGAGGGATCGGTCCCGCTTGGGACGAGGGGTCGGTCCGGCAGCAGACGAGGGGTCGGTCTCACAGGGGTTGCGCGGTTTGGCTGACGGGGTCGCCCGGCGAAGCCAGCGACGAAGGGGTCGCCCGGAGAAGCAGGCAACGAACTGGGGACAAGGGAGGCCAGGCCCTTGTCGGGGGCTCTCAGGACTGGAGGGCACACGGCAGAAGAACTACTGCGGAGACGAGGTAAACACGCAGGTCCACTTTATTGAGGGAGAGGCAACAGTTTTATAGGGGCTGGGGAAGGCTGATTGGTCGAAGCCACGCCCTGTTCTGATTGGTTGCCAGAGAAAGGTCAGTGGGCGGTACTGGACGGGGGAAGGGTGGTGATTAGGGATTGGCTGTTGCTGTTGCTGGGGGAAGTGGCAGGGTTTAGTGATTGGTGGCTGCTGTTGCTGGGGTAGAGGGCAGACTGGAGTTTCCCGCCCACGCCTGGCTGTTGCTGCTGTCGGGGGGAGGGAAAAGGGCAGACTGGATTTTTCCGCCCACACCTGGCTGTTGCTGCTGTCCAGGGGAGGGAAAAGGGCAGACTGGATTTTTCCGCCCTGCGCCTGCGCAGGGAGAAAGAAGAAGAAGGGTGCCGCCCCACAAGGCATCGTGTGGCGCCATCTGGGAGGAGGGGCGGCCACGGAAGCATGGCTGCCGAGAAGGGGAGACCCGAGGGCACTCTGCGCCCATGCCGAGCTTCCTTCAGGGGTGGCGGTGGGCCCGACCAACCACCCTATTACAGGGGCAGCGGTTTGGAACAGGCCTACTGCGGCCGCCGCCCCCCGCCAGGTCAGCAAACCACACTTCAGCCCGAGGGGTGACCGCAACTCTGGGTCCATTAAATTGTTCACACGACTCCAGAATTGAGGCTTAGTCATACTTGTACTTCTGGTCTCTCCTCACACTCCCATTGGGAACAACCCTGTTTTATTTTGCAAAAGCCAGCCAGGAAACTGGGCTTTCTATCGAAGCCTTTCCTCTCTGGACATATAACCCTCACCTTCCCACCCCACCTTGAAATATAGCTAGGCAATGAACTGTTCACCAGGACAGGGTGCTTGGGGCCTCCTCCAAGTAGGTGCTCGGAGCAGGTGTTAGGTTTTCACTGCTCTAGTTATACACCTGTGTGTCTGCTCCCAAAGGTGATGGAGGAGTTGTGAATCAAAGCAAATGCAGAGTGCCCAGAGGGGCATGTAATTGCCACAAGACAGGCATGTGTGGAAGGCAGGAAGCACGGCAGCTTCTGAAATCTAACCCATGGAAGGAAGTCAGGAATTTGGGATTGTGTTGCTGTTTGCATCTAAGTCAATCCATCAGAGCCATTCCATGTCTCTGTAGAGCAGGGATTCTTAACCTTTTTTGTTCCATGGACCCCTTTGCCAGTCAGGTGAAAACCATGGACTCCGTACTAAGTCCACACTATACAGTGTATTATTTAATAAATGTATCACACTGGCACCAACATGTCCCTGTAAGAATAATGTTTTTTAAAAAGTTTGATTCAAGGTCATGGATCCCTGTTTAAGAACCCTTGCTGTAGAGAAATGATGGCCATGTCAAAGTTGCATTATCAATAAAGACTCTTTAGTGTTTTCATTATTATTTGGTGGGCAAGTGTTGTGGAATTTAGGGTGACACAATGAACCTTGTGAGGTTAAACAGGTGGGTAAACCCTTTCTGGACCAGCTCTTTCAGAACCAGCTTTATTTTCAAAGGGAAAACAATGTTTACTTTTTAATTTCTGTGTGTTCTATGACTGGGTGCGTATATACATGCGTGTACACACGTGTGTGGGCTATGGATGTATGATATGCAGGTGTGTGATATGCATATGCACGTGGGCAGGTATATAAATGCTTTTCCCTCTTTCTTTGTACTATGGGGAACAAAACATAATTCCTTTTCAAAATTTTGTTACTATTTTCACATAATCAGCAGAGTGTTTATTACCCAATGACTTTTTACCTTTCCAGAAAAAGGATTTCAAGTGGTGGTTGGATGAGGGGCATAAAGAATCTGGAACAGATACAGCTCCCAAGGCAAAGTTGTTGCAGGGGTTACTAAGAGAGAGAGGATCAGAGACAAAAACAAGGAGTCAGTAAAGAACCACTTTAAAAACTAGCCCTTTAAAGAAATGGACCCAGGCAAGACTGGCTCCTGCTCATCTTCTAGACCTTTTTTTCTGACTTCTTGTCATACCAACCACGTTTCAGTCATCCAAACCATGCATGGCTCTTCAGAAATGATTCCCTCCTCTGTCTGTCCACACTTTCCCCTTGTCCCTGGCTTCCTGCTTCTGTGCTGTTGCATTCCTGCTCTGCCTGAAGTAGCAAGCCCTTCCCTGCATAGCCCTCCTATCTTAGTCTTACAACTTTCAGAACCACCCAGGACCGGGATCGAAATTACTACCAAATTCAAAAATTTGCATCATCCTTCTGGCCAGATGCTATCTCTTACTTTCCCTTTGACCCAAAGGAAAAGCAAATGTTGAGTGATGCTTCACATCTCTTAATACACACACACACACGCTCAGTCACTAAGCTCATTTTAAGATCAGGTTCTTGAGAATGGTCCTGGGGCATGTCACCAGTGAGATGAAGATGTATGAGGAGTGCACAGAAGTTGGAACTCTTTCTTTTTTTGTTCCAGAGAATTTCCACTTGAGAGCAAAATTTTAATTGGACGTCTAAAACTTCCAGATAAGCTTTTGTTCACCATTTGTCAAGAATTTACCAGAAGAAAGGAAAAAAAAAAATCAATATTCTACAGCGCTTCTTTCATCCCAAGATGGTTGAAAGACTTTAGCTACAAAGTGAGGAGATCAGAAGAGAAACAGATTTATATATATATATCTATATAACAACACAACACCCCCATCTTAACAATGTCATTAGGCTGAACAGACCCTTTCTAAAACCATTTCTGATCTCCTTTCCAAAGGCAATCACTTTTAATGGGAGTCCACAAAGATGAGAAGAAGTACAGAGAGGAAAATGCAATTGCAATTTTCTCTTCTCTGCACTTTGGGGAAAGAGATCCCAGCTGTAAATGCGGACAATTTGCAAACAGTTATGTCAGACTTTTCTGCCAAATTAAAATGCCTTTACCTATCAAGATAAGAAGCATCACTCTCTGATAATAACTACAAACAGCTGGGAGGTGGAAAATGGGCCTGAAATACCCAAGTGTGGCTCTAGTGCAATCTTTTCTAGGAACCCATCAGATTTCTCCATAGTACAGTGATGTAATTTCACAACTTTCCCACCATTTGCAGCTTGCTGAATATATTTGAAAGTTTCCTAGTATTTTGTTGTCTCAGTGCTTTGGTATATTCTACATAAAATGGTTTTATTTTGTTCAATAACTGCTACCAATTTGCATTATCCAACTCCACTTCTTTCTTGTGTCATGGACTGCCTTGATGTGTGGGCTGGCTTTTTTATTTTGACAATGTCTTAATGTTTTACATTGGTAAGAGTCATACCCTTTTGGTCAATTTTTGTTATTAAAGGAATCCCACTTTATTATAAAAGTCTCACTGTTACCATTTTAAAAACTTAATCCCATGTTTAATTCATAATTCTTCATTTCAGCCATCCTCCCTCCCCTTCTCCCCCTGTCAAGGGTAAGCTTTGGCTCTAGCAGTTGGAGTACAGTGGATCTGGGTCATAGTTTGTTCCCCCATACAAGTTTCTCTCTACTTTCTTGGAATATACAATAACTTCTACACCAACTGCAAAGCAATCCTGACTTTCACTACTTGAAATTAGATCAGATTTCACAGGTACTTACAAGAGTGTTCCTATAAGACTGCCTTCATGTCAGATACTAGCTGCAAGTTTGGGGGTTCCTAGGCCACCCACACTTCTGAATAACTGGCTACAAATTTGGACAATTTCTGGGAGGGTCTCAAATGCTAAGCTTTCTTGTCCTCTCCCCTAGGAGTCAGGATGCATCACTCTTCTAGCACATTGGAGGGTATTATCCGCCAGGGAAGTTCACCTGAACATCCATGTCCAGAGTTTTTATGGGGTTTCATTAGGAACATGATTGAGTGACTGAGTGCCTAGGTGGTTGAACTTGATGTCCAGCCCCCCTCCATTCCCCTGAGGTCAGGCTGATAGGATAATTCCCTAAGCCCAAACTTCTAATCACATGGTTGGTCTTTCTGGTGTGGCTAGTTCCACCCTGAGTCATCTGGTTGGCATAACCATCAGCTCATCAAGAGGCCAACCATGAATAACTACCAGTAATCCTATCCTGGAAAATTCCAAGGATGGAGAGGTTACCTCCTAGGAGCTCGGACAAAGGCCAGCCATCTTTTTAGAGACTTAACTCCTTACAGAATGACTACCCTGGTATGGGGGTGAGATGAAAGCCTTGCCTGGCATGTGTGCCCATATGAGATTGTACTATTCTTCTTTTGTTTTTTTCCCCAAAGATTTATTTTTTGTTTATTTCTCTCCCCTCCCCACCCCCAGTTGTCTTCTTTCTGTGTCCATTTGTTATGCATTCTTCTGTGTCCGCTTGCATTCTTGTCAGTGGCATGGAGAATCTGTGTCTCTTTTTGTTGTGTCATCTTGCTGCGTCAGCTCTCCATGTGTGTGGTGCCACATCTGGGCAGTCTGTGCTTTTTTCACATGGGGCAGCTCTCCTTAGAGGGCACACTCCTTGCACATGGGGCTCCCCTACATGGGGGACACCCCTGCGTGGTACGGTGCTCCTTGCACACGTCAGCACTGCTCATGGGCCAGCTCATCACACAGGTCAGGAAGCCCTGGGTTTGAACCCTGAACCTCTCATGTGGTAGGCGGATGCTCTATCCATTGAGCCAAATCTGCTTCCCTGTACTACTCTTCTTGATTGGACATAACTGTTGACCTAGTTTGTGACTTAGTCGTTGGACCTTTTAGGATGGGTGGTGGCTCCATCAGGCCCTACTGGTAAAGAGCTTACTCCCAGGTGGGGAGACTGTGGTACAATGTCATCTGGTTTTTGTGGTGCCTCCATCTCTGTGGCCTAATGACATTTTCAGATATAACTCACATGTATCTTGGGAAAAGGAAACTGGGAGCTGTTCTTATCCCTTTTATACCATCTCTTCCCAGTGCTCTTTTCCTGCCTGCAGGAATACAGGGACTTGCCATTAAGTTAAGTGACTTAACTGACATCCAGTGGGGACACTCAATGTCATCTCCCCTTTTCTCGCAGTCTCTCTCTTTGGCAGTGTTGCTGGATGGGGAGGTAGCTGCACTCGAGAAACCCTTCAGTTCCTCAACCTCTACTTTTCCCTCTTTTTCTTTAACATCTTCCAAGGTGGTGTGGGTGTGGGGTGGCAGGGGATGGGTGGTGGGCTGGCAGTTAATTCTGGTTCTACCAACATTTTACCTTTCAGTAAGCCCTGTGGGAATGTGGCTGGCTCTGTGACTTCCAGTTTGGGATACTTAATACATCTGCTCTTAATTACATGGAAAACAGGACTCCATCCTTGACTTCCTTCTGTAATGCTGGCGAAGATCTGATAAAAGGAAAGAGGGAATGGGAACATGTTGGAAAGAAGTACAGATTATTTTCATGGTAACTACCTTGAGGCTGAAATCAGATTTGGAAATTGTAACTGAAAGCCCATCAAACCATAGAAATTTAAATTCAGCCCCACTTTGGTTCCTGCAAACACTAGGGTCTTGACAGAAGCCATTCTGTCCTCCTTAACCTAATGCTAAGTTGACTAGTTGATTAACAAAAGTGCCCAGCTTGTTCTGAAGTGAAAATGAAGGCTGAAACTGTAACTGAGAATCAAGAATTAACAAATAATTATAAGTAAAATCATGAAGTAGGTGCCTTGATATTATAAGATAGCAAAGGGTTAACATCTGAAATTGCTGATGCTGGCTGGATTTAGCCTAGACCTGCTATTATGATGGTCGTTCTAAATAGGTCTCACCCGTTTATGGATATTCTAGACTTAGCCTCTGCCTTGGGTATACTTACTACTGTAACGGTTACACTGCACCCTCATGTTTTATATCCATGTGGAACACCTTGCACTGACCTCTACTCTGTCCTTCCCTAGCCCAGGATGATCTCTGATAATGATTGTAACTTCAGAGCTCACCCTGGTTTGATACCCTCCACCATCATGCTCAACCCCCTTAATGTTTACTAATGAAGGAAACTGTGTCCAACTTCACCCCAATTGTTCATTAGCACCCCGATGGTATAAAATATTAGAATGTCTGCAGATGAAGGAGGCTGATTTGAGACTGTACATCTCTGATCTCCCACTGGTGAATAAACCCACTTTTCCTTCCTAGCCTAACTTGGGTGTGTGTCTATTCAGCCATGCTGAATGAATTAGCCCACCAAGGACCATCCCGAACCCTCTTCTCCGTGGGTGCAGAAAGCTGTGATCCTTAAGGAAAAGGCTTGTCTTTTCATCCCCAGAGCCCAGCGTGGTGCCTGGCACACACTTGCCTGCTCAATGTTGAAAGAAACTTCTGGTTAGCAGATGGTAGAAGGCAATGATGTGATTTTTCTATGGGAAAGACTAAGTTGGAGAAAATGTAATTCTGGAAGAAACATATTCTACGTTTTTCTCCCATCCTTCTCTTCCAGAGTTCCAATGTTTGATTCCCCTGCCTTGCCCACTAACTGTGCAGTGGGAAAATTGGAATCGTTTGGTCTTTGACATGACCGTGAATCGTGGTAATTGTTAATACCGAATCACTATTTTTAAAAGCTGGGATTCAGCTTGATATGGCAAAATGAAGAGGTCGTAAAGCACTCATCTCTGGAGCACAATGGAATTATGATTATACACCTAGGTACAGCTACCTTGAATAAGAAAAATTTACAGCAGCACAACCCCTAATGCTGGGCAAGAGCAGCCTGTGTTTTGGACCACACATTTCAGAATGGTATTCACCAACACACACACACACACGCACACATACACACACTGTATTTAATAAAGAATATGCTGTGCCTCTGGTACTGAAGATTCAGCAACCAGCATTGGCAGCTAAATATCCATGCCAATGGCTCCTAATACTGTTCAGGCCCCAGGGAAATGCTTTCCCACATCTCTTCCGCCAAAGATGGTTTTATATGAATGCCACAAAGGTTTGTGTGTTGTCCTGTCTGTATTTTGGAGTATGGGAAGAATTTGAGCCGCCAAAGCACTTAGGTAGGACAAATGACTAATTGACTTGTAAAACTTTTCTCACAGCATGAGTGTGGTAGTTTATTGCATTAAATGTATTGTTTCTCACTAGTACTGAACATCCATTTCTTGCTTCTCTTCATGGTTCCAGAGATATTCATGAATTAATGTGTTCTTTGCAGTAGTTGCACATGGTGACTAAAGAATATTGTGCAATATTAAACAACTACTCATTTCCAAAACACCGATCCATCAACAGACACCCAGAATGATGTGATAACAGTTAAATTTACACTCTTGTATATTTTGCTGACTTTCAGTTATATAAAAACCATAATTTTATGAACGTCTAAAAAAAGTATAGTTATGAAGAGTTTTCAAGGAAAGAGACTAGAGCATTTTATTTATCTACTGTTAGCTTTATATATAGCCTTAAAAATCATATGGTATGTAGGCTTTTATATTAGTCAGCCAAAGGGGTGCTGATGCAAAGTACCAGAAGACTGTTGGCTTTTATACAGGGTATTTATTTGGGGTAAAAATTTACAATTATAAGGCCCTACAGAGTCCAGCTCAAGGCTGCTTTCTCACCAAAGTCAGTTGCCACATTGTGAAGCAAGATGGGGGGAGACCTCTGCCTGGTCTCTCCTTCCTTCTTCCCCTTAAGGCTTCATGAGCCCAGCTTCTTCTGACCTCAGCTGCATGCTGGCAGAGGACTTGTCTCTCAGGCTTCCTGTATCAGTCTGGCATAGGGCTTGTTTCTTTCCAGGCTTTGTCAACTACTCAGCTGTTCTGTTCTCTTGAGCTGCAAATATCAGGTGAATGGCTCTTCTCTCCCCGGGGCTCCAGAATCAATACTGACAAATTCTCTCCTCTTCCTGTGCATCTTCTTGAGTGAGCCTCTGTTTATATCAGCCCACCAAATGGGCAGGTACTCAACCCTGAGTCACGCCCTAATGACGTGGTCAAATCAGAACCCTAGTCTTTTATCAAAGTAAACTGAAAACCTTTTAATTTAATATAATCAAAGCTATCACACCCAGAGGTACAGACCAGTTTACAAACAAAATTTTTCTCTTTTTTGGGGGATTCATAAATAATATCGAATTGCTAGAGCTTTCATTTATTTTCTTGTACTGGGTCCTGCAAATAATAGGGTTCGGCCTAATGTTAATTGTCAGGTTATAATAGTTGCCTAATAAAAGCTCCTTCCCTTTTCCTAACCTATTTATCTTTCATAGTGAAAGGACATCTATATTTCTGATGCTTTGTCAACATATTATGGAGGTAGGATTGTTAGAGGATGACTCTGGTTTCTGGGCTTCTAGGTTTTTGTCTGTGTCATATAAAAGAATTTAAGTATGTGCCGTAAGGTAGGCAAGGGAGTAAAGAGTTGATTAAGAAACAAGAAAACGAGAAAAGTACATGGTTGGAGGCATGGACTGCAGGCCTACTGCAGGGTGAGTTGTGTACTTGGGACCCTAGGTCAGGGCTTTTTAAAGTCTGTTTGCTGTTCTGATTGGCTGTCCCGCTTTTCCTTTCTCAGGAGGCCAATGGTGAGGCCTTTTGAGGATATCCTGGGCTTTCCCTCTAGTTCTAAATGAGATTCTTACGGCCAGGATCTCACAGTGTCTTTCTGGCAGCCTTCTTCTCAGGTTTCCAGGAGGGGTCTCATGGCCATGTGGTCTGTCGGCCATGTTGCTTCCCAGGCCAGCTGCCTTCACCTTTCACTATACTAACCTGCCTCAGGGCTATGGCTAAGGTTTTCCAAATTTCCACTTTGGTATATTTCTATGGAATTCAAGACAAATTTCATATTTTAAAAAATGTAAAGCAAGCTGTGGTGGTTAAGTTCCTGTGCTGACTTGGCCAAGTTATGGTGTCCAGTGTTTTGGTCACATAAGCATTGCCTAATTGTTACTATGAGGATATTTCATGGACTTAAATCATCAGGAAGTTGATTGCATCTATGTCTGATAACATTTAAAATCAACTGAGAAGATTACCTCCAACAATGAAGACATCTCATCCATCATTTGAAGGCTTTAAAAGAAGTGATAATTTCATCAGTTGGAGAAAGAATTTCCATCTTTACGACAGCTGGCCAGCCAGCTTCTCCTGCAGAATTCATCAAAAACCTTCGTCAGAGTTATCAGCTTCTGGCCTCCCCTACAGAATTTGTACTTTGCCATCCTCACAGTCATGTAAGCCTATATATATATATATATTTTTTTTTTCATTATATATATATACAGTTTTGTTTCCTTAGAGAACCCTGACTAATACAGATTTTGATGCTGGGAGTGGTCCTTGAGAAATGGAATCTTAAGGATGAGATTTCTGAGTTAGTTCTGAAGTTTTTGGAATTGGTTCACTAACCTGATTAAATTCAAAGGCACTAATGACTCAGGATGGCACAGATGGCCCATGGCAAGAGTTGGTAATAGAGATATGCAAAATATTACCACTGGATATAACTGTTCAAATGCTTATAAGAGGCAAAACTCTGGGTGAAAGTGTTTTTAACACCTTAACAATTTTGTGGAGTTAAAAGGTTATAATCATGCTGGCTGATTGCTCCTAAATATTCTAAACACTGTTTAAAAGAAAGGGATGAGCTCAAGACTTCCAATTCCAAATTTAAACATCACATGAAGGTCTTGAAAGTTTTCTTGTGTGCCTTGAAAGAAAATCTTATTTCATGAAGCTGCAGGCTTGAGATTTCTGAAAACCAGACCCAGAGTCTCATTGTGTGAATGGCTGAATTACAACATAACTGAATTCCCAAACTTGCAGGGTGTCTGTTGTTAAAGTGAGGGCATTGATTGGAAAGGAATGGGACCCTGAAAATTGAAATGGAGACGTATGTGTTAATGATAATGACAGTAAAAACACTGAGATCCTAGATTCTGCTGAGGCTTTGACAGACAAACCTTAATGGTCTGCCTTGAGGAATCAGTCACCCAGTCTTCAATCTGCTTTGAGGAATCAGCCATCCAACCTCCACTTGAAGAGGTTAACCTTGCTATGCCTGATAAATTTGTAACCACTGCCCCTAAGGTAACAGCCCTCACTGACCTGAAGAGATTACTCCTGTTTCACCAGATGAAATTGCAATTGAATGGCTTGCAAGACACTGCTAATTCTTTTCTTGACTCATCCCCACTCTTTTCTTCAACATATGCATATGCGTTTTTTCTTTATCTTCCAGACTTATATCTATACTGAAGTCCTTTTAAAGACCCTGAAAGGTGAAATACAAAGTGTGATCCATGAGTAGGATGTTGTACTGACTTTTCCAACTTGTGTACACAGAAATCAGGGGAATATGTGTGGGAATGGGTATTAAGGATGTGGGATAATGATGGAAAGAACAAGAAGTTGGATTAGGCTGAATTTATTGATATGGGCCCACTAAATGCATTGATTCTGGATTCAATGTTGTAGTGCAAGGATATAGAAAGTGCTCAACAGTTTGAGTGTTTGAATGAAGCATGGACCAAAAGGTGTCCAATGTTGCCTGAAGTTGAAATGCCAGAACTGCCCTGGGATAAAGTAGATGAGGGGATCCAAAGGTTTAGAGAGACTGGAATGTTAAGAGTGAATTTATCTGTGCTTGCTCTTCTCTTTAGGTAGGTATTATTGTGGGAACTCCTATCATTGAACTTGGATTCTTAAACACATTGTGGATGATCAGATCCTGGGTTGGCAGAAGCAAAGTGGCAGCTGTTAATCAACAAAGACATGATAGTTATGGCTACCGTAATGAAAAACAGACTCAAAGCAATAATCAAAATAGTCTAACTTGCACAGACCGATGGTCCTGGCAAGTAGGTCATGGGGTACCTAGAAGTAAAATAGATGGGCAGTCTACTAAATTCGTACCTGATCTGTATAAGCAGAAGAGTTCTATGTCAAGTGAACAAAAGCCTAATTTGAATTTCAAAAACAGCCACAGCCCCTAAGTCATTTTCCAGACTTGAGACAGTTTACAGAGCCCTTGAATGAAGGGAAGACTGGGTCCCCTTGTGGAGGGATCCTATTACAGTGCCAAAAGTTTATACTGTCACTCTTCTTCCCAGCCTTCTTCAAAGAGATCTATGGTCTTTTATTGGGGCAGTTGTGCATTGGGGAGAAGGAAATGATCAGGCATTTCAGGGATTATTAGACCACTGGTGCAGAAATGACATTAATTTCTGGAGAACTGAAATTTCGCTGTGGTTCACCAGTCAGAGTAGGGGCTTCTGGAGGTCAGGTTTTAGCTCAGGCCTGCCTTACAGTCTGTGGTTATTTCCCCAGATCTGAAATGCATAATTGGAATAAACATACTTACCAACTGGCAGAATCCCCACATTGGTTCCCTGATTTGTGGCATGAGGACTATTACAGTAGGAAAGGCGAAATGGAAGGCACTATAATTTCCCCCTACCTAGCGAATAGTAAATAAAAAGCAACACCACATCCATGGAGGGACTGTAGAAATAATGCCACCATCAAGGACTTGAAGGATGCGGGGGTGGTGATTCCTACCATACCTACATTCAACTTTCCTATTTGGCCTGTGCAGAAAACTGTTGGATTTGGAGGATGATGGAGGATTATCATAAAATTAACCAGGTAGTGACTCCAATTGCAGCTACTGTTCCAGACGTGGTATCTTTGCTTGAGCAAATCAGCACATCCCCTAGTACCTGATAATGCAGCTATTAGTCTGGAAAATGCTTTTATTCTCAATTTCTATGAGTCAAGACCACCAGAAGCAGTTTGCTTTCAGCTGGCAAGGACAGCAAAACACCTTTACTGTCCTACCTCAGGGGTGTATCAACCCTCTAGCCTTATGTCATAATCTAGTCCTCAGGTACTTTGATTGTCTCTCCCTCCCACAAGACCTCACACTGGTCCCTTATATTGATGGGACCTAGTGAGCAATAAGTAGCAACTACTCTAGACTTAGTGGTAAGGTATTTGCATGTCAGAGGGTGGGAGATAAATCCAACAAAAGTACAGAATCCTTCCACCTCAGTGAAATTTCTAGGTATCCAGTGGTGTAGGGTATGTTGAGATATCCCTTCTGAGGTAAAGGACAAGCTGTTGCCTCTGACCCCTCTATAGTAATTTGATGTTATTTATGAGTTCCAAAAAAGATATTTGATTATGTTTGTAAACTGGTCTATTCCTCTGGGCATGATACCCTTTGACTATAGTAGATTCAGCTGAGATTAAATTATGTTATGATTAGGGCTTTGATTTGACCATGTCGTTAGGGTGGCTCAATTTCTATCCCCACCCCCTTTGTGGGCTATATATATATATATACATGGACACTCACTCAAGGAGAACACAGAAGTAGATAGACAAGAGAAGATGCACCAGGTAAGGGAGTCCCATAGATATGGAAGAGGATCCTAAGTCCTGGGAAGAGAGAGGAGCCATTTGCCTGATAGTTTACAGCTGACCTTGTGAAGAGACCAAAGCAGCCGAGCCTGAAAGAAAGTAGCCCTTCAGCCTCAGCTGAGATCAGAAGGAACTGGGGCCACCTAGCCTTAAGAGGAAGGAGGAAGGCTGAACCCTTGCGGACATCGCCCGCCATCTTGCTTCAACTCATGGCAACAGTCTTTGGGTAAGGAAGTAGCTCTTATGATACCTTGAGTTGGACCCTTTAGAGTCTTGTAACTCCAAACTTTTACCCCAAATAAATATCCTTTATAAAAGCCAACAGATTTCTAGTACCTTGCATCAGCACCCCTTTGGCTGACTAACACATCCTCTTAAATCCAAAAAAGAGGCATAAAATCCAGGTGGAATATATGGATTTTCAGACAACATATTCCTTACTTGGATGTGCTACTCTGGCTCATTTACTAGTTTTAAGTTAGGACCAGAATAAGAGGAGGCTCTGAATAGGTCCAGGCTGCTGTGCAAGCTGCTCTACCACTTGGGCTGTATGACCCAACTCATTCAAGTGTACTGGATGTTTCAGTGGCAAATAGACATGCCATCTGGAGCTTTGGCAGGTCCTTATAGGAGACACACAGCACAGACCCATAGGACTTTGATGCAAAACCTTCCCATCCTCTGTAGATAATTACTTTCCTGTTGGGAAACAGCTTTTGTCCTGCTACTGGACTTCAGTAGAGATCAAATGTTTAACCATGGCCTGTAGGTTATCATGTTATCATGAGAGCTGAGCTGTACATCATGGACCCACTAAGTCATAAAGTTGGACATGCACAGCACCACCCCATCATCAGATGGCAGTGATATATGTGAGATAGGGTTTGAGTGGGTCCTGAAGGCATAAGTTAAATAAAGTGACCCAAATGCCATAACCCCCATTTTTGCCACATTTACCTTCTCTTTCCCAGACCATAGTAATGGCCTCTTGGGGAGTTTCTTATGATATTTGTGTCTGGTTTACAGATAGTTCTGCATGACATGCAGGTACCACCTGAAAGTGGGTAGCTGCGGCACTAGAACCCCTTTCTGGGACATCCCTGAAGGAGAGCATTGAGGGGAAATCCTCGTAGTGGGCCCAACCTCAAGCGAAACTTCATTTTGGTTAGAGGAGAAATGGCAGGTGGTGTGTTTTATACTGATTCATGGACTCTCACCAATGGTTTGGCTGGATGGTCAGCAGCTTGGAATGAACATGATAGAAAATGGGTGAAAAAAAGGTCTGGGGAAGACAGTAGATAGGCCTTTCTGAGTGGGCCAAAAAACATGAAGATATTTGTGTCCCATGTGAATGCTAAGTAAAGGGTGACTTCAGCAGAGAAAGGTTTTAATAATCAAGTGGATAAGATGACTTGTTCTGTGAATACCAGTTGGCTTCTTTTACAGTCACGCCTGTCTTTGCACCGTGGGCTCATGAACAAAGCGGCTATGGGTAGTAGGGATAGGTTATGCATGGGCTCAGCAGCATGGACTTCCCCTCTCCAAGGCCAGATTAGCTATAGCCATTACTGACTGCACTGTCTGCTAGCAGCAGAGACCAATACTCAGTCCCTGTTATGACAGCATTCCCCAGGCTTATCGTCTTCCACCTGGTGGAAGGTGGATTACATTGGACCACTTCCATCATGAAAGGATGTGTATTGTTGTCTGGAGGAGACACATACTCCATATGAGTTTGCCTTCCCTGCAGTCAATGCTTCTCCTAAAACTACCATCCATGGACTTACAGAATGCCTTATACACTGTCATGAGGGAACCCACTTCATCTCAAATGATTTATAGGAATGGGCACATACTTATGGAATTCAATAGTCTTATCATGTTCCCCTATCATCCTGAAGCAGCTGGCCTGATAGAACAGTGGACTGGTGTTTTGAAGACTCAATTATGGTGCTACCTGAGTGGCCATACTTTGCAGGGCTGGGAAAATATTTTCCAGAACACTATATATACTCTAAATCAGTGTCCTCTCTATGGTGATATTTCTCCCAAAGCCAGGAAACATGGGTCCAGGAATCAAGGGCTGGAAATGGGAGTGGTACCACTCACTATTACCCTTAGTGATCTTCCTGTCCCTTCAATCTTAAGCTCTGCTTAGTTCCAAAAGCATGAGTGCTTCCACCATGAGATGCAACAATAATTCCATTGAAGTTAAGACTGTCACCTGACTACTTTGGGCTCCTCATGCCTCTAAATCAATAGGCAAAGAAGGGAATTACGATAATAGCAAGGATGATTGATCCTGAGTATCAAGGGGAAATAAGGCTGCAACTACACAATGAAGGCAAAGAAAATTTTGCCTGGAATACAGAAAATTCCCTAGGATGTCTCTTAGTACTGCCATCCCCTGTGATGCAAGTCAATGGAAAACTGTAACCTAATCCAGGTAGGATTACCAATGGTCCAGAAACTTCAGAAATCAAGTTTTGGGTCACTCAACTAGGCAAAGAATCTTGGCCAGCTGAGGTGTTTGCTGAAGGTAAAGGGAATATTAAATGGGTAGTAGAAGAAGGTAGTTATATATACAAGCTAGGTCCACATGACCAGTCATTGAAATGGGAACTGTAATGGTTATAAATATTTCTTCCTTGTTTTATTATGAGTATGGTTTAGTTTGTCAAAAGCTACTGGAAACAATATACCAGAAATTGTTTGGCTTTTATAAGGGGAATTTATTAGGTTAAAAACATACAGTTCTGAGGCTGTGGAAGTGTCCAAATTAAGGCATCATTAAGAGAGAGTGTCTCACCAAGTTACAGCTTTGGGTGATCAGGCACATGGCAGCAGCATCTAAAGATGGTTTCTCTCTGAGATCATCTGTGGGAGATCAGATATATGGCAGGGCATAATGGCAACAATGCCAGTCTCTACTTTCTCTTCCAGGCTTTGTTTCCACCAGGCTCATTTGTGGGCAATCAGAATTTAGCTCATCTGCTTCCTCTCCTCTGTACCTCCTCTCTTTCAGCCTCTCAGGGGCCTCTTTCTGTGCCTCTGTGCTACACTGATTCAATCCTCCAGCCTCCAGGACCTCTCTCTCAGCCTCTGGTGGTTTCTCCATCTCTGCTGTCTCTGCTGCTTTTAATCCTCCATTTGTAAAGAACTCCAGGAAGAGGACTAGGACTCACCCTGGGTCATGCAATCTAATAAAAAACTTTCAACAGAAATAATTTAATCAAGAGTTCCCACATGGGAATGGATTAGCTCCAAGGACTTGATCTTTCCTGGGGTCCATAAAAACCTATAAACTATCACAAGTATGTTTGCATATATACCTGAAGCAAATATCTTTGTTTTCTTCCATTGCTTATCCCCTTATCATATGACATAATTTGTCTTAGCTCCATGTCCTAGCATTTAAGTTATAGGATATCAAGTTTAAGTGTGAATATTACCCAAGGACTTGTACTCTACTCTGAGAAATATTATTATGTTTCCTGTTGTGTGCAGGACAGTTGACTGTTATTGTTTGTATTTGGAGATTAAGTATGGTCTAAGATGTTTATGGCTGCCAAGTTGATAAGGGATGGACTGTGATGGTTAAGTTTATGTGTCAACTTGTCCAGATTATGATGTACAGTTGTATGGTAAAGCAAGGTCTGATCTGTTACTGTGAGGATATTTCTTGGGCTAAATAATCAGGAATGTGATAGCCTCTGTGGCTGATTACATTGAAAATCATTTGAGGATATTGCCATCAACAATTTGAGATGTCTCAGCCAGTCAGTAATGATTTTAGCAGTTGAAGGGAGACTTTCCGTCTCTACTTCAACCAGCCAGCTTCTCCTAGGGAATTCATTCTAAACCTTCACTGGAGGGAAGCAGATGTGGCTCAAGCAGTTGAGCACCTGCCTATCATAAGGGAGGTCCCAGGTTTGGTTTCCAGTGCCTCCTAAAGAAGACCATCAATCGGAGAACTACTGCAGTGGGTTGGCATGGTGAGCTGATACAAGTTGATGCAACAAGATGACACAATGAAGAGACAGAATGAGGAAACATGAGAGACTCAACAAGTGGGGAGCAGAGGTGGCTCAAGCGTTAGGCTCCTCCCTCCCTCATGGGAGGTCCCAGGTTCGGTTCCCAGTGCCTTCTAAAAAGAAGACAATCACAAAACATACTGTCACAGAGAGAAGACAGCAAGCACAAATAATGGTGTGTGTGTGTGGGGGGGGGGGGGGGGAGGAATAAATAAAAAAAATAAATCTTGAAAAACAATAACAACAAAAAACTCTTCACTGGAGTTCCCAGTTTGTGCCCGACAGAATTTGCATTTTCCCATCTCCACAGTCATGCGAGCCAAATCCTAGAAAAAAAAATCTCATGTTTACATAATATATACATATATGTCTTCTGTTGTTTCTGTTTCCCTAGAGAACCCTGACTTATATACAAGTCTTTGAATGTTGTGTTTTACTAAGACTGCATGTTGGTGAGAATTAATTACAAACAGGCTAGAATTGGAGCAAGCTACTTGTACTTAAATATTTCTTCTTTTCCCAGCATGGATGCAAGAATCTTTGGTTAGGGAAATCATGTTTGTCTAACTATTTAAAGATCATTTTTGTCATTAACAACAATAGAAGCAACAGTGGTCAGATTAGCTGACTGTGGGGTAGCATTTTACAATTTTAAAGTGCTTATATATATTTTACCACCTATTAATAAGTTAGGAAAGAAAACTATGACTTCTGACATTTTGATAGATTTTATTGCAAAATTAATGGCAACACTGAAAGGTTTGTGCCTTTGCTTATTTTTATATTCCATTAGCAAACTGAGCCCAGACATTAATTTCCTTCTGGGTTATGCATTTCAGAATATTTTAAGTTTTGTTTTCTTTTCTTGGAAATGGAAACATAACTATAGTCTTCAGAGTATGTTTATGCTAAGATGGTTTGTATTTCATTCTGACAAATCACTAGCTAACTCTCTGTGCTAAGCATAAGTTGGTGATTAGAGTGTTTGACCTTTTATATTTCAGAACTCTTTGGGGTTTTGCATTTATTGTTCATGATGTATGTATGTGCATGTGTGTGTTTGTCCTGAGTATTGAGTTTGGGGTCTGTGTGTCATGTACATAAAGAGAGACAATGGGAATACAAGTGTTGGGCAAGGGCTTGAGAAATCTGGGTTCTAGGCTCCACTTTAACCTCTTTGAGCCTCACTTACCTTACTTGTCCAATGGTAATAATATGTATACCCCATTTTTAAGAACAAACCGAGATGGTGAATGTGAAAATGCTTTGAAAACCAATCAGTATGGCAAATAAAAGACATCACAATTAAATGATATTAGGAATATATGTGAGCAAATTAGAGCCTAGAGGTCAAAACTGACTTGCCACCTGTTTTTGGAACTCAACTACATCCATTCGTTTATGTGTTGTCTGTGGCTGCTTGCTTTCACACTACAGCAGTAGAGATGAGTAGCTGTGACGTGACTATATATCCTGCGAAGCTTAAAATATTTAAACCTGGCTCTTAGCAGACAAAGTTTGCTAATCCCTGCTATAGACCATAGACTACTTGGTTGTAATTCTCTTTAAGTGTTGAGAAGAAATAGTCATCTAATGTGATTTTTTTTAGGAGGAAGTGTCATTGATTTTCAGTTGATGAGGGAAAGTTCACTATTCTTCATGGAAGAATGGCAGTTAATAAGTACAGAAGGAATACTAGAATTAGAAAATCTCCATTTTGTAGCCCCTATGAAATAATGGAGCTGGACGAGAGTGGTCAACATATATTAAATCCTCTGTATAAAGTGTTGTTGGGCAAAAGGATATCATACTGTGCCAAAATATGCCATAGATCACTTGCTAACTGTGAAAGGAAAAACATACTTTTACAAGGGAGAGATCTCATGCTTATCCATGTACTCAATCTCACCATTACTAAAAGGTGGACAAATGGAAATAATGTTCCTTTTAATATGATGCAAGGTTTTGAAAAACCTTCATCTATGAAATAATCTTGTCAAAATATGTAAGGTGAATATAATCAAGACATACATAATTTCCAGTTTATAGGAAATACCGAGAATATAGGAATCAGTTAAAAAACACTGCAAGGAAGCAATCAGAAGAATTCCAAAGTAATAACATGGGGCACTCTTCTAGATTATGAGGTATAACGACCCAATGTAATGTCAGAACCATAAGTGGATCCAGTTTGCCAAAAAGGAAGCTATAAAAGATATGTGGGCCATTTGGGGGAAATTTGAATATGGACTAGATATTGGACAATATTAGAAAATTATCATTAATTGAAAATATCATCTCGTAAATGCTATAATGGCATCGTGTAATGCATGCTGAAATTTTCCAAGTCATCTTCAAATTACTTCAAATGTTCAAATGCTTGGGACAGACACCCCCACTCAGACATTTATGGTAAAACATTACCAGTTGTAATAAATCTAGGTGATAGAGTTCATTGTACTGTTCTTTTAAATTTTCTGTGTTTTAACATTTTTAAAACAAAAACTTGGAAAACAAAACAGGCAGATATTGCTCTCTTCCTTTGATAAAGCAAGAGCCCAGGAAACTGAGGTCTAGCAGAGGCAAGGCATGGGCTTCTTCGACATTTAGCCAATAATGCTCTCCAGGGTGGTTTTCTCTGGTGTTTCCTGTCCAGCCCCTGCGGGGAAAGAATTAGAAATGAAGCACTCTGTCTTCATGGCGATCTTCATTTCTGATGATGATTCATCTTCTAGCCAGGGAATCCCCCTGAATAATATATTTGTCTTATAAAATTTCATCTTGATAGTTGTCACCCATCATTCCAGTCTGTCAGACGCTTTAGAATTGTGGTCCTCTCATCCATTCTACTAGTTACTGTTCCAGTCTCGTGATGTCGGAATGTTTGATGAGCTCACTTTCTATGTCTTCACCCGAATAGGTCCTGTTGAAATGCTGCACCCTCTTCCTCCCTCTCTAGTCTTCTCCAGCTCAGGACTAAGTCGTTGCCCCCTTCTGAAGCTGGCAGAGAACTGGTTTTGTTCTATTTATTCAAATACAAATCAATCTTACTAATACATATTTATAAAGCATAAATCATCCAAAGTGTACAATCAGTGGTATTTGGTCTAAATCATATATTTGTACAGTCATCACTTCAGTCATTCTTTGAGCATTTTCATTTTTCCAATGATAATAGTAAACAACAAACAAACAAACAAAACACATCACCTCTCTTTGCTTCCCCTGCCATGCATAGCTGCTATTCTATTTCCTTCTCTCTGGTTTATTGGTATTGATATTTTGTAAAAACAGTCATATATAATGCACTCATATTTGTATTTTACTCTCTTATACAGTCCCATGTTATGATTTTTAGCTTTCCTTCTAGTAGCATACATGACCTTAGACTTTCCCTTTCAACCACTGTCCTACCCATTCAATAGCACTGCTAGTTACAAACACTATGATGGGCTTTCACCAGTTCTATGTCATTTCCAAAGATTTACAAACAACCTTTTTACCAATTCTGTACTGATTAACCCTCAGCTTTCTATTCTCTACCTTCCTTCTATTTTCTGGTGACCTATATTCTAATTAACTCCATTCTAATTAACACAATATATTTTGTTCATAATAGTGTAATCATGCAGTATTTGTCCTTTTGTGTCTGGCTTGCTTCACTCATCGTCCTCCAGGTTCATCCGTGTTGTCATATGCTTCACGACTTCATTTCTTCTCTCACTGCATAATATCCCATCATGTGTATACACCACAGTTTGTTTATCTGTTCATCAGTGATGGACACTGGCTTGTTTCCAGCTCTTGGCAATCATAAGTAATGCCTCCACCCAACATCAGTGTGCAGATGTGACATAGACCTTTTAATCAGACCTCTTCAGGGCCTGTGATAAAGTCAGCTACAAATCACCCTGCCAGCTCTGCATCGGAATCCCTTATGCCCCAGCTGCTTCAGAGTCTCCCTGCCTCACCCCTTCTTGGAGCTGCTGCCCCTGTGACCTGGTCAGTGTGGGCTCTCGTTGGCTTCAGGCAGCTGCAGCCTGAAGGTGGCTCTTCACATGCCCACGTAATGGCCTCTCACCTTCTCTGCTGAGACATTTCTGTTCACTCTGAGGTCTGAGCAGTTCTGAGAACCACACTTCAGCCCAGGCATGTCCAACTTGGAAATGTGATGGGAAAATTCTTTGATCAAAGGGAGTCTGGAGTCTGTAAATAAATTCCTTGTTCTTTCTTCCCCCGGGCAGACTGCAATTCATCCAATAAACAAGCGGTAGCACTTAGTGCTTAATGTCTTGACTGTGCCTTCTTCCTGACCACTCTCTTTCTTGCTCTTTCCTGTTTCATCTGGACCCCAGCAACTCAGGCAAAGTCAGGCTACCTCTATTATGAGTTTGCATATTTCCAGTGTGCTCCCCAGGATGCAGTAAAAGATGCCAAATGCCTTTCTTGAACCAGGACCCGTTGTTCTAGCATTCCCTTGCATTTCCAATCCTATAATCCCTCAGTACATCTTTATGAATATCAGGAATACCTTTGGAGAATGAGATCAGTTATTCTAAAATGTAAATATTTATTTTATTCCAATCATACAGTGTCAAATTTTTTTAAATAAAGAACTAAAATAAAAAATTTTAAAAAACTTTTTAAAAAATAATCTTTGTGGGGGGCAATATCTTTCTCCTTTGAAGAATAAGAGATATCAAATTCTTCATGTCAGTGGCTATGACTAAATATATGGAAGAGCTATTTCAAGTTTATTCTTGTTGCCAGGAGTAATTGCTTTGCTTTGTTTTGTGTATAGTTTTATACCTTTTTTCCTATCATTTTAAACATTTCTAAAAGTCAAGGAACATGATTAATGAATTAGCCATGGTTCATTATGTTATTTAAAAAAATAATTTTGAATATATATATATACAGCTAAACCATTCTCATTTGAAGTGTAGAAATTTGCCTTAGTAATGGCTCATTGAGAGCATTATGGGATGTTGTTTAAGAGCAGAGGGTTTTTAAAAATATATATTTTTTTATTTTTGTTTTTTTATAGTTTTTTTTTCACGTTTTCTTATTTCCATTTTTTAAAAAATTCTTTCTTAAGAGCACAGGTTTTAAAGTCAGATTCTTTAAAAAGACTCACATCCTTTCTCTCCTATTTACTAACTTTACCACTCCAGCAATTTCCTGTATTTAATTTCTCTTTGCCCCAGTTTCCTCATCTGCATGGTAATACCAGTACTCACTTCACTGGATTATTATGAAAATTGAATGTGTTAAAATATATAAAAGTAATTATTAAAGTACCTGGCAATTAGTAAGCACTCTAATGTTAATGGATATTATTAATTACTACTACTATTACCATTACCTTCTTTTCTAGAAGTCATGTGCCTTTTAGCCATACTCTATACTTATAAATAAGATCTAAGCAAGCTATATCTTGAGCAGCTATTTTAAAATACCTATTTTAAATACCTATTTAAATACCTATTTTAAAATAGGTATTATAAAATTCTAGCACTAAATACAAGCTCCTTGTTTGGATCATTGTACAGATTATATTTACTTTTATGCCACATTCAATACTAACAAGTTTTTTTTTTTTAAAGATTTATTTTATATTTCTCTCCCCTTCCCCCCGTTGCCTGCTCTCTGTGTCCATTTGCTGTGTGTTCTTCTGCATCTGCTTGCATTATCCGGTGGCACTGGGAAACTGCATCTTATTTTTTGTTGGGTCATCTTGCTGCGTCAGCTCTCGATGTGTGCGGCGCTACTCCTGGGTGAACTGTGCTTTTTACACATGGGGTGGCTCTCCTTGCGGGGCACACACCTTGCACATGGGGCACCCCTATGTGGGGGTGCCCGTGTGTGGCATGGCATTCCTTGCATGCAGTTCCACTGAACGTGGGCCAGTTTACCACACAGGTCAGGAGGCCCTGGGGATTGAACCCTGGACCCTTCATATGGTAGACGGACGTTCTATCAGTTGAGCCTCATCCGCTTCCACTAACAAGTTTTTGATCTATTTTTCTGGATCATAGTTAATTGGGGGCCTCTTATCAGAAAGAGGGGGAGTGCCATTGTGGCTACTAGGGGCTGCTAGGGAGAGAGAAAACTTTGAGGTAATAGATGATGATTAACTCTTAAGTAGGGGACAGTATGTGACAAAGTCACAGGAACCCTAAGGACCCTAAATCCTGAAGGTTTACTTATTTAATAAATTAACAAATATACATTGGGCACTTACACTGTTATGGCTCAGAATACAAGGGCAAATACAGTTGGTGATGGAGATTATATGCCCAGGTGGAGAATAGGGAGTGGGGAGGGAAGAAAATAACTAAGTAAATTCATTTAAACAAGGCAATTTCAGAATGTGATATGTCCTAAACAAAAGGCACAGAGTCTTGTAACTAATGTGAGAGAAGAGTGGTTAGGAAAGGACTTGGGGGTGAGACCTTTGAGATGAAATGTCAATAGCCAGGGCAGAACTATTGCATGTAGAGAAGGAGCAAGTGTGAAATCCATGAAATATGAGGTTGCTTCTTAGATTCAGGCAATAGAAATACGGCCAGAGAAGCTGAAATGTAGCTAGCCTAAGGCAGAGGTGGAGAGTAGAGCTGGGGTATCATAGGAACTGAGGTTGGAGAGTTAGGAACGGAGAAGCCCACCTAGAGTACTGAAGGCAGTGGTGAGGATATGAAATTTTATTATAAGAGCTGCAGAAGCCATTGAAAGGTTGTAAACAGGGGAGTGATATGCTCTAAAAAATATGTAATATATGCATACACACCTACATAGTTTATATATAACGCATGTATTATATATATGAAAATCGACACCACGAAATATAGAATAGATTGGAAAGGGGCTTGATTGAAAATCGGGAGACCAACCAGGAGACATTAGTAGCAGCTTAGTTGAGAGACATTGGTGGTTTGAACTAAGGCACTGGTAATAGAGAGAGAATTTCCTACGTTTTAGATATATTTTAGAGTTTGACTTGAAAGATTTCTGAGGAGTTGAGAGGCTGTGGGGTTGGGGGATAAACCAAAGGCAAGGATCAGACCTGCTGCTGTTTCTTGACTTTAACACTCTGAAGGACGGTGGGACCGTTTCCTACAGCGCAGAAGTCTAAGCAAGGACGGACTGAGAGTGATGGCATCAGAGGTACCTTTCTGGCGATATTTGGTTTGGGAGGTTTTAGACTTCCAAGCAGAGGTGCCAGGTAGGCAGTTGACTGGGAAGTTCCTGAAAAGAGAGGGAACGATGGATATCTCATATAGTGCAGTAACCTCTGAGCATCATGTAGAATGGGCAAGCCCAAGAATTTAATTAGGCTTTCAGGTTTTTAAGATACATATTGGTGCGCAAATTTTGAAAACATCTGTGACCTAGTTAGACAAAAGCCTGTTTTACTAATTACAAAGGCCTATTACAGGTTTCCTTAAGATAGACTTCTTTTATGAAGAAGAAAAACTCCATTTGTACTTCATATGAACAGTCCAGTTCACACTAAGCTCTCTCATATTTACTAAAATTGTCTTGTTAAACTTTCCGAGAGCCCAGAGTCAAGTCCTTTCCCACTTGTGCCATGTGCTCCCCTAGCTGAAGAACAGAGGCACATGAACTCAGTGATCTTAAGGTTGACCCGATGCCACGCTTTTTACAGGAAGCAGGGTCCCAGGGTCCCATTTGTTTAAAGCATCTGCTCTTGGGAGGACTGACTGAATGGCGCAAGTTGAGCAATTAAGGAAGGGCAAGGGTCCGAGTTTTGTCATCTACGTGTATTACGGAAGGTCAGGGTTGGTATGCCAAGGTCATTTGGCCTGGCCCAGGGAGGTTCCATTTTGGAGTGGGGAGTATGGCCATGAACCGCTCACCGTAGCCGTCAGAGCTGTGGCAGCTGACGCCCTCTCAGCCAAGTTAATTGGCAGTGCTGTCCCAGAACCTTCTCAAGCTTTGACGCCTTTGATCCTGGAGGGGGTTTTGCCATGTTTTTTCTTTCTTTCTTTTTTTAAGATTTAAATGTTACACGATATTAGCTTCTTAACAAGCACACCGTGCGTTCCTCCCTTCACAAGCACCCTTGAAGGATCGCCTGCTAATTTATTTTGCAGACAAGAGTAGAGATTTTATTTCTTTCACTCTGTGTAGGGTGGCCTCCCGGCAGTTTATGTTCCAGCCCCTCGGTGGGAGAGCCTGCTGAATCTGTAAAGGTGTCATTATTTACTCTTAATATTCTCAGACGGTGGCAGTTAACATTGCACGTATGAAATAAAAGCAACAGATACAAGGTGAGGACAGCTTTCTATAGGATATCTGCGGCAGGCAGTATCATCTGCTTTCTGCCTCAACTTTTTCTTTTTCTTTTTTTATTTCTCTCCCCTTTCCCCCTGTTGTCTACTCTCTGTGTCCATTCACTGTATGTTATTCTGTGTCTGCTTATATTCTTGTCATGTGACACTGGGAAACTGTGTCAGTTTTTTTTGTTGCGTGGTCTTGCTGCATCAGCTCTCTGTGTGTGCGGCGCCACGCCACGGGCTGTGCTTTTTTCGCATGGGGCGGCTCTCCTTGCGGGGTGCACTCCTTGCACGTGGGGCTACCCTACACGGGGGACACCCCTGTGTGGTACAGCACTCCTTGCGCACGGCAGCACTGCACGTGGGCCAGCTCACCACATGGGTCAGGAGGCTCTGGGTATCGAACCCTGGACCCTCCATATGGTAGGCAGATGCTCTGTCAGTTGAGCCACAACTTCTTCCCTCAACTTTTTCTTTTCTTTTTTTTTAAAGATTTATTTATTTACATATTTCTCTCCCCTTCTCCCTGCCCTGGTTGTCTGTTCTCTGTGTCTTCTTTGTCCGCTTCTGTTGTTGTCAGCGGCACGGGAATCTGTGTTTCTTTTCGTTGCGTCATCTTGTTGTGTCAGCTCTCCATGCATGCAGCACCATTCCTGGGCAGGCTGCACTTTTCTTTTGTGCTGGGTGACTCTCCTTACAGGGCTCATTCCTTGTGCATGGGGCTCCCCTACGTGGGGGACACCCCTGCGTGGCGCGGCACTCCTTGCGCTCATCAGCACTGCACATGGGCCAGCTCCACATGGGTCAAGGAGGCCTGGGGTTTGAACCGCAGACCTCCCATATGGTAGACGGATGCCCTAACCACTGGGCTAAGTCTGCTGTCTCAACTTTTTCTTGAACACCTGAATTCCATGTTAACCTTTTGCCACATACTGACTGTTCCTGTCGGATGGGGCACGTCGCCTTTTGTGCGGATCTTCAGCAGTGCAGGGAGCAATGGAATTTGCACGATTCAAGTAAATGGCAAGATCTTGGATTGAGTCCCTGAAGGCTGGAAAAGGGGAGATGAGCCAGAGTCCTTCACTCTGGCCAGGGGATGACAAAGATATTTCTGCAGCAGGTATACTGAGCTGGGTGTTTGTAGTCCTGTTAAATGGGAAAGAAAAAAAAAAATAGCAACGTCTCAGGGCAGACTTGTTTTGGGGAAATTCCTAGACTGACATTTCCCTGGAGACTGCTTCTGGGGAGGATCATGGCAGTAGGCCTATTGGAGCCTGCCTGTTCCACATTTTCTGAAGCCTTTTCACCCTTCTTAGCGTGCTGTTTGTACAGTGCCTGCCCCTGGGTTGCGTCAAATTTTAATTTGTTTAAAATAAATGTTTAATCTTCTGCTTTTAGAGTCTGCACCTTGCATGCAGGTTTAAATGGAGGCAGACGGGGTGTCTGGGTTTTTCCTTTCTCTACCTCTTATGAGTGCAGACCTCTCTTAAGTTTCTGTTTCTTTATTTGCAAAACAGAGATGATGATTTCTACCTCAATATGAGAGTTAAATGCAAATAGAAGGCATTGCACACGGGGCTTCTGAGATAGGACAGACTCTGTTAGTTTCCTAGTTTTACCTCTTCTTGACTGCATGAGTTTGAGCAAGTTATTGTACCTCTCTGGGCATCAGTTTCGCCGTAATTGAGGTCATGCCTATGTGGTCAGGTGCTTGTAAATGACATGTGGAGAATACGTAGCACAGTAGATGGCCCCTAAGACATGCTCAGTAGGCAGGAGCTTCTATCATTATAGCCTTTTGTATGCATACCCTGGAGCCTGATTCAAAAATAGCTTATGATATTTCAGATTTCAGCATAAATTGGGTCGGCCTTGAGCTTTCCTAGACAAGGCTATGCAGTCAGTACCTCATCATATCCTGGTCTTGAATGAAGCCTTGACCTCAAAGGCATCATCGTGGCAGGACCAAGAGCCTGAAACCAGGAGGCTTGCCTCTCGGGCAGAACCCGTCAAACATCAGGAACTTCTGCTCTGGGGGTGTTTGGGTGGAGTTGGGTGTTTTGTGGTTGCCAGTTCTTGGGGAAAATCAGGAAAAGAAATTTTTTTTTTTTTCCGGGAAAGATCTTGATTCAATGCAGTGCCAATGTCAGGTCCTCCAAGACCAGTGTCAACTGGATATCAGCTCTCAGTGTTATTTTTAGGACCATCTTTCATTCATTAGGAAGTAGCTACAGATGGCTGTCAGTGTGGACGTGGAGGTCCTCGAGTTGTCACACCGTGGAGGCCAGGGACACGAATACACCAGCTGGCTCTGGGATTGCGCCTGGTTTTCAAATAGAGTAGCATTTATCCAAGTGGGCTCTCAGAGAAGGATGCTGATTGACATTGCATAAAATAAGGGTTCACTTGACAGATTTTTGGGGAATGAGGAAACGTATCTTGGAGTGAGAGATGGACATGAGTGGAAACTCCAGGTGACCTCTCTTCTGCCATTTGCAGTGAAATAATATCATTAGTACATTTGATCAAACTCTTACCTGATGCCCAGTACTTGATCCCTAATCCTCTCCCAAAGCCTCTAGAGTCCTTGGCCCTACCTCAGGGCTTTGGAGGAAACCTTCAGAAAGGCTGTATCACGGCCTCAAAACTAGAGGAAGGGCAGTGGATATAGTTCAAGGGGTTGAGTGCCTGCTATTATTACCCATGTACAAGGTTCTGGGTTTGATCCCCTGTACCTCCTAAAAACAAAAAAACAAAGCAAACAAATGAGAAAAAAACAACAACAACTCTCACTGGGGAGTAGATGTAGCTCAGGGGTTGAGCTCCTGCTTCCCATGTACAAGGTCCTGGGTTCAAACCTGGTACCTCCTTAAAACAAAACCAAGAAAACTAGAGGAAGAACTGGGCTTCAAATCCAGGTCATTCTGGTGCCATGTTCCAGGCTTCCTGCAATCTTGGGATGTTATGTACCATATCTTAAAAGCAAAACACCAGGCACTGCCTAGAGTATCGGAAACCGTACCTCTACTGGATCAATCTGGGGAATGGTGAGCTGGTGGGTTGCCTGGAGAAGAAATAACAGTGATCCACTTAGCTGTGAAACACAAGGAGAGGACAAAGGATAGACATGATGTTTAATATTCAGTAAATGGTAAGGCATGGATACCAATCAGTGAGAAGATCCTGGATTTAAACCTCAAGTAGGGTCCCGGAAGCTGGTTGCAGTGGCTACTATGACATTTTAGTTGCTGTATCATGAAGCAGTCCAGAAAATTCCAAGAGAGAGACCAGGAGCAGACAGGGTGGGCATCTGGAGGGCTTCAGGACAGCAACGATTTTCAAATTAGCGTAGAAGGGTTTTTGTACTTTTACTTTTAATTCTTTTTTTTTTAATTTTGATGTCTTCTAAGTCAATACAGTTGCCTATCAGCTAACATCAGCCTTGGCAGAGGGATAAAACTGGTTTGAGGTACTGTGATATTTCCTAACTTGCCCAGTGGATGAGTTATTTGCACACCTGCCCCGATTACTGTAAAGCCATGTTCATTCTTTAATGGAAGGGTCGGTAAGACAAGTGGCTCTGCAGAGAGAGTTTTTGGTCTGCCTTTAGCTCTTTTCTTGTTTTAAAGCCAATATCAGAAGGAGTAGTCCTCTGTTTTTCCAGCATTGTTTATGTTCTGGTATTTATATGGAGTTTTCTGTCATGCTCTAGCCTGGAGCACTGCCTTACAAATGATAAGCAAGTTGAGCTCCTTCAGCCTCTCCTAAATTTTAAATATGAGCAGAATTGGGTGCTGGCTATTTTTTTCTACAGCAGTTGGAGTCAAAGCCAAAAAACTTCTCAACTCCCCTCATTGTCTTTCCCATACGTGATTGTTCCTCCAGATTCATAATGTTACGGAAAACGTTTGGTAAAACACATTGATTTTTATTTAAGTTCAACAATGCCCCAGTGTCCTGGTGTACTTGGTTGACATTAACATAAATACGTGACTAATTTAAAATGCAGCTGGTGCTAGACTTGTTGGGTTTGCTTTCCAGATCCTGCTTTGGTCCGAGTTCCTTGACCAACTGTGGAGATTGGTTTTAGGGACCCAGTGGTCCATTATGCTGCTTCCTCTTCTCCACATTTCTGGGTGGGCTGTGGTGTAGAGATTTGGGGACTGTGCTGGAAGTGTGATGAGGAGTGTGTGTGAGTGATGGTGTTAATTGTGTGAGAGCATGGTAGGAGACACTACTTTCTTTTTCTTTTTTTTTTTTTAGTTTATTTTTAATTTATTTTTCTCCCCTCCTCCTTACCCCCCTCAGTTGTCTGCTAGCACTCTGTATCCATGCACTGTGTGTTTCTGTGTCCGCTTGTATTCTTGTCAGCAGCACCGAAAATCTGTGTCTCTTTTTGTAGCGTCATCTTGCTACATCAGTTCTCTGTGTGTGTGGCACCACTCCTGGGCAGGCTGCACTTATTTCACGCTGGACGGCTCTCCTTACGGGGCACGCCCCTTGTGCGTGGGGCTCCCCTATACGGGGGACACCCCTGCATGGCATGGCACTCCTTGAGTGCATCAGCACTGCGTGTGGGCCAGCTCACCCCATGAGTTGGGAGGCCCTGGGTTTGAACCCTGGACTTCCCATGTGGTAGGTGGATGTTCTATCAGTTGAGCCAAATTCGCTTCCCAACACAGTGCTTTCTATACAATTCTCACTGGTAAGTTCAGGAACATTTAGAAAGAGAATGATAGAAATGCTTACTTTTTTAGGCATCTGTGCCATTCTCTTTTGGCAGAAGATATACTTTATGGCTGTTCTACCCAAACTTTCTGAGTAAGTCGGTGGCCAAACCAGGACTTGGTCACTAATATCAAAGAGGAGGACACAGATGTGAACTTTATTATAGTAACTTTCTCACTGATGCCCGCCCCTTCTACCTGCAAACTTCTGGATTTTGCAACTTCCCATCCCTTCTTCCAATCCAATAGGGACCATATTATTTGGCAGTTCCTCAGAAATTGTGGTTTTTTGAAAGGCGGCCCTGGCTTGATCCCCACTGATCCTATCAGCAGAGACCCTGAGACCAGCTTGTCTCCCATTATAATCCATCTTTCAGCTGAACCAAATTCTCCAAGGAAACTGGACTGAGGTAGCCTGGACCACCCAGGAAGCCTATGGAGTGATAGGAGGCAGGAAGATCTGGTGATCCATTCAGTTTCTGTACAGTAGGTGCCTGGATTTTCTCCTGCTATCAAAGCCAGATGCTACTAGACTAGAGGTGCCTCTAACAACCCAGTGACTTCATTTTCAACACTGGCCATGAGAGATGGCTACTCCATTTTGCCTGGGCCCAGGAGTCATGGCCACTAATGTCTTCCATTTATAAGGCACTTGTGGTTATTTGCCAACTTTATTTGATAATGGTTTCATGCCATGAATGTTCACGTGGAGACCTTACTTAATGCCATCTCCAAATCAGATAAAACTATTTGCTAATTGAAAAATACATTGGCATGAGTCAGGACGGACACGAGTCCATTTGCCATCACCCCTTCCTAAAGGTGGAGGGTGACCTTGGTATAGAGGATGATGGAGTAAGAGCCAAGATACTTGGGCCTTTGTACTGCAGGTAAGAACTAAATAAGTCAGACTTCTTTTTGCCAGCCTTTCATGGGAAATATGATGGGACTTATTCTTTACTTAACAAGGGTCATATGAGGAGATGAGTAAAAGTTGCGATGTCTGTTGCTTTTATAGGAAACATGGACAGGTTAAAGTGGTGACTATAAAACCTAGGGAAGGGAAGAGGACTTGGTCCAGTGGTTAGGGCGTCCGTCTACCACATGGGAGGTCCGCGGTTCAAACCTCGGGCCTCCTTGACCCGTGTGGAGCTGGCCATGCGCAGCACTGATGCGCACAAGGAGTGCCATACCACGCAGGGGTGTCCCCTGCATAGGGGAGCCCCACACACAAGGAGTGCACCCCGTAAGGAGAGCTGCCTAGCGCAAAAGCAGTGCAGCCTGCCCAAGAATGGCGCTGCCCACACGGAGAGCTGACACAACAAAAGGACGCAACAAAAAGAAACACAGATTCCCGGTGCCACTGATAAGGATAGACTCGGTCACAGAAGAATACACAGCGAATGGACACAGAGAGCAGACAACTCGGGGGGGGGGAAGGGGAGGGAAATAAATTTTTTTTAAAAATCTTAAAAAAAAACAAAACCTAGGGGAAACAATATTGCTGAAGAAGAATTCAGTAAAGTGATCATGGAAAGACAAATACCAGCATGGAGGAGTAGCAGGAACCAACAGTTCTCACAGCAGTTTTTACAGGGTTTGGTGATGGACCCCTACTCAAATGCATTTCAGGAGCAGGGTAGGAAGAGAAGGAGATGGTATTTGAAAATCTAGGAGTAATGAACATCTGAGAAGGAAGAAGAATGAACTTATAATGCCAAACTGAGAAAAAGAAGATGATAAAGATGCTTCTAATAGGATGTTGCCTCTAGTCTTTCCACTGAAGTGTGAGGAAGAGAAAGTAGAGGTCAGAGGAGAAGGCTACCCAAGCAGCCTTGTGGGAAAGAGAAACATTTCACAGAGCAACAGCAACTCAAATCACTATTTAAGGCAAAGTTCAAAGAGCAATTCAGAACTGGCTTCAAAAGAAGTCGACTGCTGCCATAAGAAGCCTCATCCTGTGGAAAACTTAGTTACAGTGCCTGAAGCTGATGATGAGGGAGATATTTTTTACCATGACTTAGGTTCCAGAAGTGATGTCAGGCTTGGGGTGGGAACAGCCATCGACTTGTTTTGGAAGGAGATATTTGGAGGAAAAGATGAGAACTATTGCTTAACGCTAATGGAAATGCCGTTAAATAAAAAATGGAAGTTGCAGGTTTTCTCCTTCAGACACGCCATGCACTGGGATTCCAGGGTGCAGTCATCTTCTATGTAGCTTCCTTCCTCTCCAGCCAGGGTAGGTGTTTATTGGGGGTTATTGCTCATTTCTTAATGGCTGTGGGTTCCTTTATCCCAGAATTACCACCAGGTGCTTCCTCTAGGTTTGTCTACTCTTCACTTATAGATGCTACCCCAATCTCTTGGCCATCCTGCCTGGATGGTTGGCTTGACCCAGGCCCTGTACAGTCCTACCTGTTTTATACTATATGAGAAGCTCTTTGAAAATAAAAAACACTTAAATATACAATTTAATAGAGAATTATTATCTACTCGTAATTAACTGGGCAAAGACACTTATTTCATCTTAGTTCCACAATTCTTGCCTGTTTCCAGTTTCTTCATCACTGTGGATTGGATCAACTTAAAATTTCTGAGATGTCAAGTCACAAACTCTTGTGCAGTTTTGAGGCATTATTTGTTTTAAGTGATTGCCTATAACCCTAGCTCCTTTACCCCAGCTTCCAGTGTAAGGCAGAGTTGTAAAGCACAAACACATTGGAGTCAGATGCCTGGGTTTAAATTCTGGTTCCGCCCCTTTCTAGATATGCGACTTTGGGCAATTTTCTTTGCTCTACATGCCTTTTTTGTTCTTCTGTACAATGAGGATAATAAAAGTATATACCTCATAGGGGTGTTGTAATGATTTCAGAGGTAGAAAATATCTGGTTCACAATAAGTTTTCGTTATATGTTAGTTATTATTATCATTATTAGAATCACAGGGTTCCTTTGTGACCAGCTTTTTGTGATGTAGTAGAAGCATGATAGACTCAACAGTGAGCCAGATCTGGGTTTGAGCATTGACTTTTCCGTATATTGGCTGTGCAGCCATGGGCAAGTTGCTCAACTTTCCTGAGCCTCAGTTTGACTCACCTATAAAGTGGTGCTCATGGTATTGCATGCAGCCCTGTTGAGAATATTAAATAAGATGGTATATTTAAAACTCAGAGCCTAGGTAGCTGCTGCTGTTGTTCTTGTTTGTTTCTCGTGTTCAAACATAGGCTCAGGATTACCTGTGGGTAAGAAACGTAACTGAGACTTGAGGAACAACATTTCCTGTGCTAAGATGAATCTTACTTTGAGTTTCTGCTCACTTGCACTGTTGACCTGAACTGTTGTCTTTTCTTGAATTATGGCCCAGTGACTCTTCTGGCCTTTTTAATCTTGGTCTTTCTAGGCTCATCTGAATCTCTGGGCTTCCTGTTGTGGCCCTGCCAGGCGATCCTTGATCAGAATACTTTAGCACCTGCATGGGTTCAGCTCCTGGGTGCAGCACTTACCCTAGGCATGTGGCTCAGTCTCTCCGAGCCTCAATCACCTATCAAATTGTTGTTGTAGTGATGATCTCATTGGCTTGTTGGGGGAATTATAAATGAGATGAAATACAAAAAGACCCCAGACTGTACCCAGCCCTTAGATGGTGTTCTGGCTTAAATTGCTTTCTCTGGAAACAGATTCAGGCAGAAATTTGCTTGCAGGAGATTTGGCAGGGAGTGATCTCTGGCACAACATCTGTAAGGTTATGAGGGTGGCAGGACTGGGCAGAGGGAGAAGTTGAACTGCAGTGTAATTACGACTGAAGCTTCAGCCAAACTCCAGGGGTGACTTGGGCCTGGATGACCCTTCAGGCTTATCCCAAATGAGGACAAGGGGCCGAGACTTTGTACTGCATCACCCAGTCATTGGATTGGCGCAACCCCGGGAAGAGGTCAAGCTCCCTTGATCAAGGGCAGTTCCTGGAGTGGGATGGAGCTTTGAGCTCTCAGCTGGCAGGACTCCTGCCAGCTGGAAGAATGGTTGCCTCGGTCCTGAAAGGGCTGTTTCTGGGCACACATTACAGTATCTACTGTAAGCTCCAGTAATGTTGAATTGCCTGTCCTTTAGTCTTTGGCATCCATTTCCTTTTTCCTCTTAATGGTGCCAGCCTTTTCTCTGACCAGCTCTTGCTTTTTCCTCTAGAGACTCCTAACTATAATATTGCTCCTCTTGAATTGATTCCTAAGACTGATCGTTTTCTTTTTTTTGGAGTGGGGAGGATGGGAAGGTCAGGGCAACCAGTTAGTCACTTCCATTACTCAATGAATAAAGACCCAAAGTAAAAGTGGCAGTTTTCTTTTTTTTAACATTTAAGGGCCACTTCAGATAATTGATCAGTATCGGGTCTACTCAGTGTTCTGAGATGAAAACAATGGTAAGGCTGTGACTGCACTTAGTAGGGAAGATCGCTGTGATGAATGCATGATGCCTAATGGGGCGAGCGGCATAAGAGACTGGGGGTACACGCACTCCAGGTTTGCCATCCCAAATGTAGAGCCTTTCCAGCCATTGTTACAATACTTTAGACTTTTACTAGTCTTCCTGGCTAAATTTCTGTACAACTGCTTATGTCTAATTAGCCCCTTTAAAGCCTAATTAAGCCATATGCCTGCAAATGCTTCTCAGGTCACCTTAATCACTTCATCCACAACTTACGTCTCCAGGAAACCTTCCATTAATTAATTAAAAGAGTTTGTTCGAAGAGGTGGGTTACTTCCATGAATCCTTTATTTGCCTTCCCATTAAATCTGGACTCACCTTTTGTGAACACACTACATTAATGCTTATTTGTTTGTTTTATGGATTTGTTGAGTGTATCCCCAAAGGAACCTTCTTTCTCTGCCATCCTTGCCTGTCTCAGATTGTGTAAGCTCCCAGAAGGCAAATACTATGTCTTTTTAAATTGCATTGTACAGTACTATGCGCAAACGAGCAATTAATTCTCAAAATACTGACAGTGGAAGAAGTCACAAAGGAACCTGACGATATCTTAAATGATTTAAATGATGTCTTTAATGTATTGGTTTTTCTCAGGTTTTTTTTCCTCATAAAAACTGTCGGAGAAAATGAGACAATGTTGAAAGTATATTGAGTTTCTCTGCACTAAAGCACCGGTTAAATTAAAATTATTATTAAAAGATCCGTCTTAGGTGTCTCCGTCTGCAAGTGGTTATTGTTAGATGCCTCCATCAGGCTTTTCACAGCGTCCTCACAGGCTGAAGGCCAGTAACAGTGGACATGAGAGTGGTGAAGGACCCCTATGTGATCTGGGTCAGAGAGCCTGGCAAACGTATTCTGTAAAGGGCCAGATAGTTCATATTTTCAGCTTGGTGGGCCAGATGGTCTGTGTCACAACTACTCAACTCCAACACTGTAATGTGGAAGCAGCCAGACAACACATAAACAAATGAGCATGGCAGTGTTCCAATAAAACTTTATTTACAAAAACAGGGATAGGCCAAATTTGCTAGCCCCTTATCTAGATGATAAGACTAAATGCCCCTCACTACTCTTGAAGTGTTTCAGAAAGTCATTAGTAAATTGAACAATTGGTGAGAGACACGATATCAAATCTGAAAATGTGAAAAAGGTTTTAATGACTTCTGTTGACATCATTTGTTTTCTTTTTGGGGCACTCCTGGGCATGGTGCCAGGAATGCTCAATCAACTATAGGTTCCATGGGGGTAATCCTTAGTTCCAAGTGCCCTGGGCACTTCTGTTTTCAAGATCCTGGCTACCACGGGCTTTCAGTCTGGGCTCCTATACTTACCTACTGCCCGATTTGGGGAATTCACTGAATCCCTCTGCACCTAACGTTGTATTTATCTTGTATGAAGTAGATTATATTTTTCCCTACTGACTTAATAAGGTTTTGTGGAATACTGCTCAGGAACATACTTGATTATACGTTCCTGTTAAAAAGTTAAGGAATGTTGAATTTTCTTGACTAGTCTTTCTTTCAAGCTCAGCATGGTAGTTGGTCGATTTATTTATTTATTTGTGTGTAATAGTTTGTGATACTGAATATCTAAGTACTTTTTAAAAAATAATGCATATACCATAGTTGAATGATCCACAAACTTTTTCTTCACATTTGACTCATCTACAGCACTTTTAAAAATGTTTTGGCACTACTCCACATGAACTGAATTAATTAATCTGAATCCATACATTTAGTGGCTTAACACCAAGCACATTTATTATCTGAACACAGGCCTCACTGGGCCACACACAAGGTGTCGGCAGGGCCTTGTTCCTTTCTGGAAGCTGTAGACGAGACTGTTTCCTTGCTTTTTCCTGGGACTAGAAGCTGCCCACGTTCCTTGGTGCATGTCCCACTTCCATCATCTTAAAAGCCAGCAAAAGCTGGTCAAATCCTTCTTATATTGTTTCATTATGATCTTCTCTTCTCTGTTTACATCTCCCCCTGACCTTCTCTTCTGCCTCCCTCTTCCACTTACAAGGATTTCTGTGTTTTTGTTGCGCTCTCCTGGTTAACCCATGATCTGCCTATATTAAGGCAGATTAATTCTATCTGCAGTCTTAATCCCACCTACCCCCATGCCATGAAAACTCACATAGTCACAGGTTCCAGGGATTAGGATGGAGACTTCTTTGAGGGATGATTATTCTTCCTGTCCTACCAGGCAATTCCAATTCAGAAAGGACCAGGGCATGAACCCTATCTAGATTGAAGCCAGTCCTTTCCCACACGTCTTCTATTGATAGGTAGTGCCTGAGCATCCATTCCTTCATTGACTCACTAATCCCGGCATCCTCTATTGAGTTCCTGTTGGGTTCTAGGTGTTGATGCTTGGGATATAATGGTAAATGGGACAGCCAAGGTCCAGTGAATGGAAAAGGTATTTATTTAATTAGAGAAAATGCCAGTGCTTTGAGTCGTCACAGGCAGAGTCCTTTCCCAGATATTGAGACCAGGCAAGGGTTAGGAAATGATGTAGGAATTATGTAGGTAAAGAATGTTGAATTATTTAATAGCCTGAGTACCTCTTCCAGATACTTAAAATATTGTCATCAGTCCTCAACAACAACCTTGAATAGTGGGAACTATTACTGCCATTTTGCAGATGTAGAAACTGAGTCTCAAAAAAGGTTAAGTAATAGCCATAGCTGTTTTATGAAATAACATTCATGGCCCTATACTAATCCATTAGGATGGCCATCTTTTTCAACACCAGGCTAATTTATTACCCTCTTCTAAGTCTAGTTTTCTTTCTGAAGAAAAAAGAGCAGAAGCCTGATCCAGCACTATGGTAAGCGCCTTCACATTGCCCGAGCGTGTTGAGCTTTGTGGTTTGTTTCCTGTCTGAACCAGGAGAGCACCATGTTCTCCATGAAGGTGTAGTCAGTTTTAGTTTTCTTAGGTATAAAGGGAATCTTAGCTTGCACTCACTGTTGTCATTGGCAACACTGTAGTTCATCTAGATATCAAAGTGTATGGGATATGACGGTCTATCATCTTCTAGATCTGAACACTGCAGGATCATGGCCATCATGTGTTGGAGGTTTCAGGACATGCTGCTCTTCTAAGGATTAGTAAAAGAATCACAACCCTGCTCTTTGAGCACAGCTATTTGTAGGGCTTCCATCATGAATCTGTCAAAGTGAGCCATTTGACTCTCACTTGCAAGTAACCAGTAGTTTCTCTCATGACAACATAGACCATGCTTTCTAGACTAGTCATTTCCATCCATCGTGTAGAAAACTAACGTCCGCAAGCATTGATAGAATAACATGCAATGCATAGAACATTGAAATACACTGGGGACTGCCCTAAGGGCCCTTAGGAGTTTTTTTGGGTAGCTGTTATTTAGCTGTTGATGCTCGGGATAGAAAGGTAAATAGGAGGGTCAAGGTCTAGTAAGGAGTTTTACCTAAATTTCAAGACCAGGTAAGAATTTTGGAATCAGCAATACCCAAAACTGATGTCAGAATTCGGTGGGTAGACACTCTTGAATTGTAATAGCCTGAGAGGCACTTAATACGTTATCTTTAATTCTCACCAGAACACATGAGGAAACTGAAGCTTATAAAGATTCATTAACTTTTAAGGTCCCATGAAGGGATGGGCGAAACTGAAATTGGGTTGAAGGAAGACTCAATGGCTGCACTGCCTTACATGGTGACCATCAACCAAGTGTGGCAATTTAAATTTAAATTAAATTAAAAAAAATTAAAGTCAGTTCCTCTGTCACACTGGTCACACTTCAAATGCTCATTATCCGAATGTGGCCAGTGGCTACTCTATTAAAGAATACAGATCATAGAATATTTTCTTCATTGTAGAAAATCTTATTGGACAGTACTGCTGTAAGGTCTCTAGAAAAGACTTAAAACAGTCCTAAAAGATCTTGTTGGGTGGGTGACAGGGTCAGTACCAGTGAGTATCTAGACTAACAGAATCAGAGGCAGACTCTGGTTCATGAGTCAGGTTCAAAGCCTGTAGTTCTGTTTTACTGATCATAGTGTAGGATAATAAGTCCCCCAACTGATACATGGAGGCTGGGCGTAGAATCCCCAGGTAACACACAGTATTTTCAGGGTACCATATGCCCCTCTGTATGGGATTTATCTACAGAACAATAGAGGCAGTGGCCTTGGTATAGGGGAGATAGTGGGCTATTTTAGCAGAGTTAACACTGCTCCTTCATCCCTGGACCTAGAGATTAATGTTTGTAATTATATAGAGAGTGCATAATAAATCAACCAAATGTGTCAAATTAGAATGATTACTCTGCTTTACGATAATTTTCAAGTGGGTTTCTAAGGAATAGATGAGATAAACTAGTAACAAACTAATAAGGAATCAATCTTATCTGTTCATTAATAGGGGTCCATAAGGGAATCTGACATTATTTCTCTTGTCTCAGTGAGTATAAGTTTACCATTGCATAATGGTCTCAATTTTGTGGAACAATTTTATAAATTTTATATCCTGCCACCTGTAAGATCATCCCATAAGAAAAGAGGGGCAAGTATGGTGATCTTGCCATGAGCAGATGAGGGAAATGGGGAACCCAGGGCCTTACCATATAGTCCAAGTCGGTTACTTGGGTTGATGCCATATCAATGGGACTCCAGTTTTAGGATATTTCTTGCAGAGCATAAAAAGATTGTAACCCCACTTGCTAGGAAAATCTAATATGTAATTACTACTTTTTCCTCATTTTTCAGAGGCTTTATCCTTTGAACAGTCCCTATTAATGAGGTTTTACTGCATTCAAAAAGATATTGATTCATGACAGATTCAAACAACCCCAGTAGACGATTTGTAAACTCGTTTAGTGCATACATTTCCATTTTTGCCTCAATATTGAAGCAATAGGAGACTGAAGAGTTGCTGTTTTAATCAACTAATAGAGACTAAGGAGTAACCAAGGGAGGCACCTAAAAATGAATCTTAGTTTGCTTATTGCTGGCAGACATCCTTTAGTTTCTATCACTGCTGCAGGCTGTTAAAGTAAAATGGTTTTGTTATTGATGGTCTCCTTAGTAATTCCAGCGTGGTAGACGCTAACAAACACACATAGAGTGAACGGTCCTGAGTGCTATTCTTCAAATAGAGATCAATGACTATTTTATTTGTTCAACCCTACCTCTGGTCCGTGGCTGCAGCCTCCGTCATGGGGTGGCTGGAATGATTAATGATCTGCTGGAGGTATTAATGCCTTGTGTTTGGGTTCTCTAATTATAGAAGCAGATGGGAACCCAGCTTTTAGAGGGGGCTTTGAGATTGAAAGATATTTAAAAAGCAGGTGATTGGTCCAGCACTTCCACTTCTCTCAATTTAACCATAAATCAGTGGTAAGTGATTTTTCCACTGTAATTTTTCATAGGTTTTGAACTTGGGTAATGAGCATCCCCGTCCCAGAGTGAAACTGTGATTTTCTTAGATCTTGTTGGAAAGAAGATGAAGATTTATGAAGGGGCTTAGAGGAAAATGTATTGTGTTTCTTCTTCTTCTCTGCTTATTTTTTTCTCCTTTCTTGTACCTCCACCTGCTACATCTTAACTTTCATGTATGGCATAGAGTTTATGTGAAATGGAAAGGCTCCAGGGTGTTTTGACCTACTTTCTAGTAACTACAACTGCAAACACGCAGTTGGTACTATATAAAATAGTACTGCGTGCCATACTGAGGAGAACACGTGGAGAAGCAACCAGAACATTTGCCTGAGCTGCACCGGTTCTTTCACTTATTTGCCGAATTTGTTGACTTCAGATTTTTGAAAAATACTGGTCAGCTCATGGTGTTAGTACCCCCCAAAAAAAGCTGCTGTGAAGACTGTGAGAAAGATTCTGAAACATCCTCAGGAAAGGGCAAGGCTTAAGTTGGAATCACTTTGACAGGTTTTCTTTCCCTAACCAGGACTGCAGCTTACCCCACCTTGGATATTGTGATATGGCTGTGCCTGTACATGGCTTTCAAGTTGTGGAAAAACACAGGTTTAAATTTAAAGAAAAAAAGTAATTCTTATTTTTTAGCATTTTATCATCTAAGAAATAGATGGGTGGCAAAGAGCTTGTTAAAAGTAGATTTCTTTACAAAAACCCAAATGCAACAAATGCTCATGTTTGCCTTTATACCACAGCACGTGGAAAGAGTCTCCAGGTCTTCTAAGGGATTGAATTTTTCTGTAGCTGCAAGATTATTTGAAGCCCTGTGTTTTAGTTCAGGGGTTCTTAACGTGGGGTCCATGAACTTAAATTGAAATTCCCAAAAACACTATTCTTGTGGGGACGTGTTGGTGCGGGTGTGATATATTTATGAAATAATATGCAGTATAGTGTGGACTTAGAAAGGGGTCCGTGGTTTTCACCTGACTGGCAAAGGGGTCCAGACAAATATGTTAGATTTATTCTCATTTTTAAAAAAATGAAGATAACATTAAACTGAATTCTTTTCCAGTTCTCTGAATGCGTAGAAAGTGATCGTCTTTCTTCCTTCCTTTCTCCTTGCCCCCTCCCACCCTCTCTTCCTCCTTTCTTCTTTTCCTTAAAAAATGTCTATTGTGCCGTTATTATGTACTGAACACTAAGCTAGCACTCAGTGGCTGGCTGGTGGGAGGGGACGGTGATTTTTTGGAAAGAATCAAAATACAGTCCTTGTCCTCAAAGACCTTACAGCCTAGTGGGGGAGGGTATAAGCTGATTTTGTTATTGTTGCAGACAACAGAATCCACCCTCACAACTTATCGCACAGATGCTTGAGGGTACTAAGAAGATGGTAGAGCCTTTGGAAAGGCTAGGGAGCCAGGTTTGGATGTCACGCAGGCAGGTCCAAGAGCAGCTGGAGAAATGCACAGCCACAGACTTGTTCTAGGGGACTCCCAACGCTGCTGCTTCCCAGAACAACAAGCCCCTTTTACACCATGCTTGCAAGAAGAGGCAATTTTCCCCAGCGTATTTGTGGTCTTACCCTGCCTTCTTTTCCATTCCAAACCTCTTACCGAAGTGCGTAATAAATGCTGTGGAAATACCTGTCCCAAAGAGGAGGTGGGGTATTCTGGGAAGCTTCTTGGAATGTGGTTACAACTGCTGAGTCTTGAAGGGCATCCTGGTAGTATTAGTCAGCATAGACTAGGTTTCTGGTGCAAAAAGAGTCTCAGAATCTCAGTGGCTTCACAAACATACACACGTCATGCTTGCACAGTCTGCTCGGGGGCAGGACTGGGTACACAAGTTGTGGGGCCCGGTGCAAAATGAAGACGTGGGGCTCCTTGTTCAAAAATAACCATTTCAAGATGGTGACGGGATACCTTGACTCAAGCACAGGGTCCAGTGTGATTGCATAAGCCACATAGCCATGACGTTGGCCTTGTGTGTAAGTTCTGGAGGCACTGCAGGGACCCTCGCCTCTATTTGGTAACCCAGTGCCTCGAGTTGCCATCTCTACACAGCCTCCTCCACTTTTACCAAAAGTGGGCGAGAGAGAGCCTGGAGGGCCACCAAGGGGCGTTTCACTGCCGCAACCCAAAGTCACACAGGCTAATTTTGCTGATAGCTCTTGGTCTAGGACTGGGTTTAAGTAACTACAAGGGGGCTAGGAAGTAGTGTCTCCTGTATGGCCAAGGAGGGCAGGAAGAAGGCATGGTGACCCAGCAATATCTACCCCCACTGGCTCAAAGAAGAGGGATGCAAACAATGGCATTGCTGTTTGAAAATTTTATCGGCATTTGAGTATTAATAAATTCAGTGCATCTTAAAAACTCAAGCCATATGCTTGCTTATTGTCATTCTATACATTTTGAAACGAATACTCCCCAAGTAAAAATATTTTGCTAAATCCAAGGGCCTATAGAATAATTAGTAATATCAAATTAAGGACTTTGAGAGAGTTTGAGTCTAAGGCTTTGGAATAATGAAAGATGTTTTTGTTTTAGTGCGCATGTCTTAAGATACAAATTATATTTTTTATGTGAATCATAGATTTATGCCTCCTGATTAGATAAGGATATTCGCTTGAATTTTTTATGCTTTTTTAAATGAATAGACTTGAATATATTTGCTTAGACAACAAAATAATATCACTGAAAGGATTCTAAGGGTGCTTCTTTTTTTTTTCAGTAAATGTCTTAGTTTGCCCAAGGGCTGCTGATGCAAAGTACCAGAAATGGGCTGGCTCTTATAATGGGAATTTTATTTGGGGTAAAAGCTTAAGGTTCCAAGGCTGTGAAATGTCCAAATCAAGGCACCATCAGAGATGCTTTCTCACCAAAGTCAGCTACGGGGGATCCTGGCGTCCTGTCACGTGGCAGTTAGCCGTATGGCAGGGCTTGTCTCCTCAGCCTTGAGCTGCTCATTGGCCCAGCCCCTTGCGAACTTCTTTCTGTGCCTCTGTGGCTCTGCTGATTCCAGAGTCTGGGACTTTCTCTGACTTTCTGCAGCTGAAGGTGACCCTGGAGTCCTCCCTTTCACAGGGCCAGGTCAAAATGGCAAAGCTCCGTTTTCCTGGGTGTCCCTTCCTCTGTGTCTGTGTTTATGTGAGGCCCAGCAAGAGGGTGGAAACCCACCCTGTGTCCCACCTCACTGACGTCATCCAATCAAAAGGGTCCCACACCCACAGGAATGGATTAGATCAAGAGCATAATCTTTTTCCTTTTGGGTTTCATAAAACAGCTTCAAGCTGTCACAGTAAATAAAGTGTTTTTCTCTTTACAGTTACCTCTTGCTTATTTTTCTTTTGGCTCTGATTTTTTTATTATTATTTTTTGCTCTAGTACTTGTAAGTTTACAGAAATATCATGCATAAAATACAGAGTTCGTATTTATATACCACCCTATTTTTAACTCCTTGCATTGGTAAGGTACATCTGTTGTGATTCATGAAAGAACACTTTTATAATTGTACTCTGAACTATAGTTCCATCATTTACAATAATGTTCATTGTTGTAGAGTCCTAAGTTTTTTCTTTTAATTTTTATCCCAGGAACATTTATATATGACCTAAAAGTTCCCCTTTAACCACATTCATATATATACTTCACAGTTTATATATGAAGTATATATGTGAATGTTAATTACATTCACAGTATTGTGCTACCATTGCTACCATTCATTACCAAACCTTAGAATCAATCCAAATTTAAATTCTATAAAATTTAAGCATTAACTTCTCATTCTCAACCTAGGTTCCCAACCCAGCCCCTGGTAACCTATAGAATCTATAATCTAGATTCCAAAACTTTGTTCCTGCTTCTGCCAGGAGTTCTGACTCATCATCACTGGTTATAGGTTCAGATACACTCACATATGAAGTCCAATTCACAGAGGAAGAGACCGAGGCACTGAAAGGTTATGTAATGTGCTAGGAAGTAGCAGTGCTGAGATTCACACTCAGGCAGACTCACTGCTGATCTTCTGCTCCTCGTCACAGCAGCATGCCAGGGACTGTGTATACCTCCATGCGTGCGTACACCCGCAAGCACCTTGATCGCTGGGCAGACTTAGGGTGTGCCGTCTTCCTTTTCCTAAATTTGCCATTTCAAATCAATCTCCCTTCACAGTGAATTTCTATTATTGAGGAGTACATTGAGTTTGTACACCTTTAATTTTACTAATTTAAATTTAATTTTGCTCCCTGTAGCCATTCTGCTCTGGAATGGAACTGCTTCTCGAACATTTTGTTATTTCGATGTTGCACATGTGAACTCTGTTCTACTGGAAAGAAACCTGGACTTGAGAACAAATCATCAGTCCCAGCCCAAACACTTTCCAACCAGGCCAACTGTTCATTTAGCCTTTCCTCAGCTCTAAAATGGGAATGATGACTATGATGGCCACAGTGATGGATATGATGATCAAGATGATGAATGATTGTTTTCTGTTTTTTGTTTTTTTAAAAAAAGATTTATTTATTTTTTATTTATTACTCTCCCCTTCCCCCCCCCCCCCAGTTGTCTGCTCTCTGTGTCCATTTGCTGTGTGTTCTTCTGTGACCGCTTCTATCCTTATCAGCGGCACTGGGAATCTGTGTTTCTTTTTGTTGCATCATCTTGTTGTGTCAGCTCTCCATGTGTGCGGCGCCATTCTTGGGCAGGCTGCACTTTCTTCGAGCATAGCAGCTCTCCTTATGGGGTGCACTTCTTGCACGTGGGGCTCCCCTACGCGGGGGACACCCCTGCGTGGCATGGCATTCCTTGCATGCATCAGCACTGCGTGTGGGCCAGCTCCACACAGGTCAATGAGGCCCTGGGTTTGAACCCTGGACCTCCCATGTGGTAGACGGACGCCCTATCCATTGGGCCAAGTCTGCTTCCCTGTTTGTTTTTTCAACTTAATGGATGGCAGGGATTTGTATCTCCGAGTCTGGACCAGTGGTCAGAAAACTATGGTCCACAGGCCAAATGGAGTTACTCCACTTGTTTTTGTAAGACCGACCTCGTAGTGCAACAGTAGTGTGTCTGACTCCACTTGTTTTTGTAAGGAAAACTTTGTAGGATCACAGCCTTTGCCCCCGACTTATGTGTTGTCTGTGACTACTTTTTGCTGCAGTGGCAGGGTTGAATTATTACAACACAGACCGTATAGCCCACAAAGCCTAAAATATTTAACATGTGACTCTTTACACAAAATGTATTTTGAACCCTAATCTCAGTGGTATCGAAATATCTGTTTTGAATTGAGAAATTTAGCAATATCGTTTTAAGGGGATACAGGGCTGCCTTGATAAAGGTTTTACTATACACTGCAACCAGAAAATCCCCATGGAGAACCTAACCCAGTTTTCAGCTGCTGAGAGAGATGTGTAGCATTTATCTTTTCACTCTTGAAATGCTACCTACAGGGCCCCTGATGACAGAGGTCATTATGCAAACACAGATTCATCTATCCATGGTACCTCATGCAAGGCATTTGCACAGATGTAAATTGTATTAAGGTCTGAATAGAATGTACATATTTTAGTCACTTTAGGAAATTGCCCAGTCATCTGGATATCTTTCACTCTGTTTACCAGGAAACGTGAAATAGAGAACTGAGCAATTTTCTCGTCAATTTGATCAATGTAGACGGGCAACCTGGATGACTTTGGTTTAAAAAGAATTTTTTTTCCCCTCAATTGCAGGAATTTATTTATTTCTTTTACTAAATCAACCACTTAATTACTCCAATTTTCCAATCGACTTTATCCCTGAAGGCTGAGCCTGTTTGAATTTTGCGTGAGGTTGGTACAATTGAGATCTGTTCCTAAAGTGTAAGTTTTCTGTTTGTGTAGGATTCATGTTTGCTAATTCATCTACTTGCTTGTTCCTTTTGATCTGTAGCCTAAATTGTTCAAATTTCACCTTTGAATCAATCAGGTGCCTTTGTAGAAACACATGAGGAGAGGAAGAGAGAGATGGCAATTGAAGACCCAGGGCTGAAGAATTGGGGAAAATGTGCCCTGCCTGATGGCAAAGGAAAGATGTGAGAAGAAGGGCCTTGCTGAGGGCAAGAGGGTAGTGAAAGACCAAGGACTGGAGCTTTGGGAATGGTCCTGTAGGACTTGGCAGGCTGCAGAAGCAGCCAGTGCTTTAGAAGGAACTATCCATGAGAGAGTGATTGCTGGACTCAGAAGATGGGCAAGGGAGAGGGAATGCTTCAAGGACATCCAGTGGTCGGCAAAGTCATATTACAGAGTGCCATTCTGAGCACAGAAAACTGTGAGTTCCAACATTGTCCTGGCTTGAAGGGGTAGGGGATCTTGAGTGGCTTCCATCCTGTTCTACCTTGGTTGATTGGAGGAGTTTTCTGATTGTGCTACCACTCCTTCCTCTAGGTGTTCAAGAGCTTTCTAGCTACAGGGGGTTTATGTATGTCCTGGCCTCTAAATAAAGGGTTGTCCATGTGGAATAGGATGGGGAGGGGGACAAAAGCAGTCTCAGGACACAGACAAGTGTTGGCTTGGAATGACCATCAATGGGTACCATATTGGCCACTGTGGGTTTCAGTCCTCAGTGGTGTCAATGAGAGCATTCCTGGATGATGACATGTCCTACAGCTCCTGCTTCTGACCATGGACTTGCTTTGGAGGAGATCCTGGTTTCTAGCTCTCACACCTTCCTATTTGCACAGATCCTTTCCATCCTCTTTGCTCTGCTCACACATGCAAATTATTTATCCAGCTCGAAAAGTGGCTTTTGTACTTAATATGAAGTGTTTTTGTAATCTTTGCTTTCCCCAAGGGTGATGCGTATTCTAGAAAAGAGGTGTTGGGTTTCTAAATGAAGGAATTCCTGGGGGAGAATAATATTGTAATCTGATTTGCTGATTCAGCGTTCATTGGTGACACTGAAGATGGAAGAAACCACGTCTTAGAACTCAGACGCAGGGAGCACTCAGAAGGGTTTTTCGTTTGTGTGCTGATTGGTTGGTTTGTTAGTTTATTTTTAGATCCAGACTTAGAAATGGATACAGAAATGTACTAGCACATTACAGAATGTTGGGGAAAGACTTTATACAGCAACAGGTCCCAGGTGCAAAGAGTTCAGAAGGCGAAGAGTTCAGAAGGCACCTGTCACCGTCGAAGCTGGGAACCGAGGACTGACCTAGAGGAAGAAGGACCTTCACCAGCATCCTGTGGCAGAGGTCATGAGGAGTGAGAAGAGAGGTGATGGGAAGTCACAGGCCAGGGCTTAGAAATAAATTCCTGCAGAGAAAGGTTTGCAAATGGCTGGCATCTCTCAAAAGCCCAGGCTTCCCACAAGGGACCTTTTTTCAGTTGTATAAGGCTTTCAAAAATTTGATGGGTGGATGCCTGAGGGAGTGGTAGTGAACTTGGGTCTTGAAGAAACATAGTCAGCCTGGGAGCATAAGCGGGAACAGGAGGTCATGCTGATTAAAAGGTTCACCTGCACACGGATGGGAGTCGTATAAAATGGCTGGATCCTGAGATTCTCCAGTCTGGCATATTAAAATCAGTGCATTCCAGGTTTCTGTGAAGCCTTGACTCTGTTTCTGGTGCTTTCCTTTGAGTATAAGTGTATAAACACCAAGTTAGATTATACACCTGAGGGTTCAGCCTACATTGTTTATCTCAAAAAATGTAGAGCACAGTGGTGGGATTACAGCACTTTTGGTACACGTTTAACAAAATATTTTACTCTTTTAAATATTTTCCTTCCCTTACCTAACTAGAAGGGTCTTCATGACCTATATCTGTGCAAATTTTAATGTGCACATGAATCACTTAGGGGTTGTTAGAGATGCAGCTTCTGATTCAGCCTTTCTGGCAGGAGCAGAGCCTGAGATTCTGCATTTTTCACAGCTTCCTGGTGAGGCTGATGCTGTGAGTCTGTGGACCACACTGTAGGAGAAACGGCCCAAATGAAGGGAGAGGTGTTTGGTAACAACAAGGCCTTGAGTTTCACAAGCAGAAAGGCTTGAGTCCTTCTAATTCTGGCTCTGAAACTGATGAACTGTATGGCTTGGCAAATTAAGTGCTTTGAGCTTTGCTTCCTTATCAGAAAAAGCAAAGCAGTAAATCTCCTGCCTTTACAGTTATCATTCTAAGAGCTACGGTTCCCCACTGCATCTACCTTGGTCACTCTTTTATCTCCAGTGCCTTGCCCAATGTAGATGTTCAATAAACACTTCCTGAGTGACTGATTGAATGACTCAATGAAGACCAAATAAGCCGATTTGAGTAGGAACTGCATAGGGTAAGTAGAATGTGCAGCAGAGTACCTGGCCCCAAGACATTTCAGGATCTGTTAATTACTTCCCCATCACCCGCTCTTCCCCTCTGAACCAGAAAGCTGAGCTAGGACGCATGTCTTAAACTGTTGAAGCAACAACATATAAAGCATGTACTTTCTTAGTGAGGTCTCAGTGAAATAACAATTACACTTCAGATAACAGGAGTTTGATGGATGTATGAGAGATTGGTTTCATAACGTTATTGTACATGTAAATGGACAAGGGTAAATTACGCAATCACTTCTCACAAACCAATCACCTAAATAATTTTATGTGCCCCATATGCTGCTAGAGCACTGGGAGGGAAGCATTATAAAAAATAAAATTGAAACTTTTTAGAGACTCTTTGGCTTCAGAAGAGACTAGAACCAAGAACATAGATGATCTTAGGAATACGAATTTGACAAATCTGGCTCACCCTAGAGACCCTCTACTTTCTCTATACAATATTAAAATTTATTTGAGTTTAAGAAGCTTGGTCTTTTTAAAGTGTAATAATTCTGGAACTTAAAGAGTAACATTAATTCACACATCAGTGTCACTTAGTTTAAACAGATTGCTTTTCTCATATTCAATCAACAATATTTACAAAGTACTATGTGCCTAGAACTGAAGTAGGTACTGGAGAGATGGGATGAAAAAAGCAGATCCAATCTTTGTCCTCATAAGGTTTAGTTTCCAGAGGGGTTTGGGGAGACATAAAAACAAGAAAACACACTCAGGGCTGTCATTCTTTGGCTTTCAGAAGTAGATTCACTGAGTTGAGTTGTCATTTATTGATTAAATGCGTTTAAATCTTGTTCTGCTGGTTACTTGGTTACTTGTAATTATGATTATAAAACCATCACTCTTTCCCTAAGAATGCGGTAAACTTTTTTTTTTTAATCTTAATTTTAAGCTTATAATGGCAGGGGTTTTTGTTCTGTTCTGCTCTATCCTCAGCACTTATGAAAGTGCGAGGTATATGTTAGATGTTCAATAGATATTTGAATGATGAGAAACTCATCCACTCGGCAAGAAAGTATACTTAGTGAATTCTTAATGACAGCTAAGGACTTAAAGTTCTGTGTATACCGAGGACTAATATATTATCATTTCTCTGTTATATGTAACCAGTGCATGGGTTCCAGCCATATTTAATTTATTAATCCTGGTAAAAAGGAGAACTCACAAGTTATGAGCCTTTTATTACTGATTTTTTATGCCAAAGCATTTAAATAGGTGCATCAAAAAAACTAACAATAAATAGCTCTACTTGCAGTTTTCTTTATTAAAAATTCTCTTCTCGACTTGGTGCTTTTAGTTTCTGGAGTAGCTGCCACTGCCTTCAGTGGCAGTTATTATTAAAGTGTTTATTTAAGTTGACAATAGATTGAGTTTCTGTTTTCCTTTTCTTCCCAAAGCTGATTATTATTGAATGCATTATTATTTTTTTTAACCTGCTTTACTATTTTACAAACCTTGATGTGGTCACCAATGCTCTCAATTTCTTAAAAGCAGAACTGCCACCTGCTAATTTGGCCTAGTCCTTCTGCCACAGAACATTCATTGCCCAAAGCAGAAAGTACCATAATATCAATGGAAAACTTCGAAAAAAGGAAGATGATTGTCTTGGCTAACATGAATTCTGGCAGATATGCAGCTAAGTAATCATGTGATTAGCAGGCCTCTATGATCCTGATTGTCGTTATGATTATGCTAATAGGGAGAGAGAAGAGGCATCTGATGCAGTATAGTAATGAAGGAGCATACTTTTGGACTCACATCTGGCTGGTGAGTGGAATCAGTCTCCACGCCAACAGGCCAGTTTTCTTATTATGGGAACAGAGTTTCATCAAATCTTGGACAGGAAATCTTGGGCAGTTTCTGATCTAGTGATGATGAGTGAGTCCACACAGTGGCTGGATACTTTCCAGTAGATGGGACTGCCATGGATTCCAGAAACTGCCAACCATACTGAGATTTGGTGTACTTAGAAATGCGAATGGTATCGGTTGAAGTATTGTCATTTTGTGTCTGTGTAGGTTGTTTGTTTTTGTTTTTGGTTGGAGGTTAGTATTTAAAAGTGGTAGAGGAGAGGGACCTGAACGAAAAATACTGTTGAAACAAGCTCTTTTGTTGTCCTGAGATGATAGTCCTTCTAGTGGTATTGCCCCAGGAAATCAGTCTCTCTTTTTTTTTTTGAAGAAGTGAATATTTAATAAGTGAGGTGAGTCAGAGCAGAAAGAGTGCTCAGAGCTTGATTGTAAGTGGAGGGCTTTGTACCTGGGAAACAAAGGGTGGAGACTGACAGCTCAAGTAGCTGGAGACTCTTCAGATGGAGAATGTACTCTTGAAAGTAAATGCAGATAAACAGCACAAGAAAGGAACTGAGAGACCAGTATGATGGAAGAAGTGAAAGCCATGGCGCTGGACAAATGGAAGCTACCAAGTATTATACAGATGTTCAAATATGTGAAATGCAAAGAAGAAAAGTGGAAATGGGGGGAGGAAAGGAGGAGAGATTGCTCTACCTTTAACTAGTCATTTATATGTCATTGGGCAAAGTATAGGATCTGCCTGAGTTCAGAATCCTTCTCTAATAAGTGAAGTGAATGGACACTATTTTAGTAGTTTTCAGATCTTCCTTTGTGGACTTTAGAGGTACAGAGAAAGGGCCTTTTGCAGGAAGTAAGTCGTTCAAAAGTGATTGAAAATCAGTGAAACAGATCATCTCCAGATCTAATAGAGTAGGATTCTCTGAACTTCATCTAAATCAAAATTTCCCCAAGAGGAAAGGATTGATGGTGAAGAACAAAATAACTCATCTATACTAGGCCTCCAATTAACTGAAAAAATGTATTTTACTTTTTTAGTAATCTGTATATTAATACCGGTATTTTTAAAGTCTTGTTATTCTCATGCATGTGTTTTCTGGACTAGGAGTCCTTGAATTCAGTTTGACTCATAGGACCATCTAGTTCCTATAATGGTGTCAAGGATAAAATAGAAATTGGATTAAGGTCCTGGAAGGAATTGTTATATAAGTGATGTCCCCAATACGTGACCCCATTACATAATGATTTTAATTGGGACAGGTGATGAGGTCAGTGCTGCCATTAGGCTTTATTTGATTGGGTAACATGGTGACCTGCTCTCTTGTCTCCAGCAAGGTAAAGATGGTTTACTAGATTGCATTCATAAAGAGATGCCAAAGTTCTGCAGGCTTTTGGGAAAGCAGAATTAATCTGCATAGGAGCAAATCATGGGGAGGGCCAGTCAAGAAATTAGGGATAAGAGAGGGAGAGGACAAAGGACAGGATGATGGGATAAGAGCTAATTAACTCCTGTTGGGCCTCCTTTAGGATGAGTCCATGGCCTAAATAGGAAAGGATACAGAAGTCAGACATGGAACCATATGAACTTTTCCATATGTTCATAATGCTGACCCCACAGTTTGGCTAACAGATTTTCTGGAGTGTGGACTGGCCTTCTTGGTCTAAGAAAGGACACGGCATACACCTCATCCCAACTCATTCGTGATGAAGAGTGCCTTTTTGGAAAAGCATTTAGACAAGTCCAGAAGGACCAGCTATCTAACCTAACCTCATTCCTATTATTTTGCTCATCGTTGCTAGTAATGTTTTCAGAGGAAACAGTTGTTTTTTTTTTTTATAAATTTTGACCTGCAGTAAACAGTTTATTTTCATTTTTGGCCAGTAGGTGATTATTTTAGTAAACTGGGGGGGCCTTTTCCCCTTCAAAGAACTGACAATATTGGGGAATGAGTAAGAAAGCAGCTGGCATGTATACTGACTTTATAAAATGTATTCCAACAAGCAGTGCCACCAGACAAAAAGACCCCCTATAAAGTTGTTGTTTGCTTCCCTAGAATGCCAGTACCTTGAATTTGCAACTGCTGCCCCTCATTCACCTTTTAGTTTCAGGGTAGGTTTACACCAATAGAGTCTGACAAAGGTCGATAATTATCTCAGATAATGTTGTCTTACAGCCTCCATATCAAAGAAAGGTGTTGAAAGCAGTTGTTGAATTGTTTTCCTCCAGCAGATAATGGAGATTGGTTTTTGACTTGCTGTTATGCCCATAAATAGTTAATCCCATTATCGTAAAGAAAATGAAGCTATTAGCCTTATTTATAGAAGGATATTTTAAAAGAGTGAACAGTTGGAGCTGGAGAACACTTTCCCCGGCTTTTAAATGCAATTAGGAGATTCCCAACTAAGAAACCTGGAATGGAAATTTTCTCATCTAAATATAAGTTGCAAACACATTATTTTTGTGTATCCTTGTCTGTATAGGAACTCTTATAAAATCAATTATGTTTTGAAGCTAAAGAGGTTCCCCTAATAGTATGCTTTTCAGCTAAGCATTCTGAAATCCCAGATCTTCTTCTAGGGTCATTTTTCAGCCTTGTATCAAAAGCTTTGTGGGTATGTCATAATTATCACCTGGGGTGATGGCTACAAACATGCTCACGTCTTTATTGTGCCCCCCTCCTTCCCCTGTTCCTTAGCCTTCCCTTCTCTCAGTCTTCTGATAGGTTGGGAAAGTCTTAGAATCATTCTTGGCATTTTAGGGTTTGATACACATGACTAATAATGTCCTTCATAACACAGGAATTGTTTTGCTGCTTGAGAACTCTAACGTACTTAAAATCAATGGGAAGAACTAATCTACTTGGGGTGACACGTTAGAGTGTGTAGTAAATTAATTATAGGATTTTCATATCCTATGCAGAATCAGGAATTTCAGGAATCTGGTCCCCATTTAACTACAGTCCCACCTCCTTGGCCTGTGTGTATATTATTTTTTGTGTGGGTGCGTTTCACAGAGTAACTGTCTTGTCTAGCATCATTGCTCACTAAGTATGATGTCAACCATCATAATGATGAATGGACAGACATTGCGAATTGCAAGTTTTCATTGAAAGACTGCAGCCATCTTGATCCTTGGCTCGTTTTCCCACCTTCTGGCCATTTAGTTTGCCATGTGACCACCATAAATCTTCTTGGCCTTATCATTCATCTCAGTGCTTTTCCTAGCCCATTTTTAGTCTTTTGAGAAAATTTCCAGATTTCTTTCCTGTGATTTCATCACTGACCCTAACATCCTAGAATGCCTTGTCTGTTGTTCTGAATCAAATCTACCCTGAGGTCTCATTCTTTCTGGGAAGACTATCTTCCCTGACCAGTTTGGAGATTGCCATGATTATATCATCAACTGAACTAAAAAATGTGTTCTCAGTATTCCTAAATTCCTGTCTTATTCTTTCTCTGTGTTCACAGCTCCTCACAATCCAGATTCTTGTTTCTTAGCCTACTACCATAATTTTGTAAATCTCCTTCCTCATCCAGTATATCATAGTTGTATATGGTTAAAGCAGTTGGGCAAACATTTGGAAGGTAACAATCCTAGTCCACCTCTTTGCCTTTATATTAGTCTGGTAAAATTGTCCAGGACAGGGGCTTGGTCTACCCACATTTCAACCCCCAACTCCTAGAGCCTATCAACACTATCTATTGAGCTGAACTAAACTATCTCCAGTAACAGGATATAGCCTGCCTATTTTAAAGATGTTCAGAAAACAGATGTGACATAATATTAAAAAAATTTTTTTCTCTCTTTTTTTTTATATGTTACATTCAAAAAATATAAGAGGTCCCCATACACCTCCCACCCCCCTCACCCCACTCCTCCCACATCAACAACCTCTTTCATCATCATGGCCCATTCATTGCATTTGGTGAATACATTTTGGAGCACTGCTGCACCACATGGATAGTGGTTTACATTGTAGTTTATACTCTCCCCCCGTCCACCCAGTGGGCCATGGCAGGACATACAATGTCCAGCATCTGTCCCTGCAGTGCCACCCAGGACAACTCCAAGTCCTGAAAATGCCCCTACATCTTATCTCTTCTTCCCTCTCCCTACGATAACTTGCCTTCTGAAAAATCTTTGTGTTTAGCTCAAGTTATTCTAGCTGAGACTCGTATTGAGATGGCTTCTGTTTTGACTTTGGCAAAACCTTTGGATATTGCCTATTACTTGACTTAAACCTTCACCTCTTAGGAGAACTGTTATTCATGTACAGAGCTCCCAAGTTTTATTTTAAATATTTTAAGATAAAATGGCTAATATCCCAGGATATTTTTGATTTTATGAATTGAATATACCCATTGAGTCCTTTAAGCTTGGCTATTAGTACAAAAGCTTTATTTAAATGTGGACGAGCTTCATTTCCAAATTTCTTTTTCCACATTTCTCAGTCTAAATCTCAGCCTTATCTAAAGCATAAAAATGAATAAAAGTAGAGTCATTGCCCTTTGACTGATCAGCCTGGTTCTCTTTTTTTCAAACCACATGGGTGGTTGATTGATAGGTTCAGTCCTCCCCCTCTAACTGGCGATCCCCGCTTATACCAGCCAAAACCTTTTTGGCACACAATATAGTTGCTGGCCTATGACTAAGCTGTCCAAACATGCCATTAAAACTCACGAAATGCCATATTCATTTGCCCTGTTATTGTCAGGGACAATCTATGTGAATAAATCCAACCCTGCAATTTCCAGGTGGCAAGATGTTCATTTCTAATGTTCTTTATTTTTTATTTTTTAAAGATTTTATTTTTTATTTCTCTCCCCTTCCCTCCCCCCCCCCCCAGTTGTCTGCTCTCTGTGTCCATTCACTGTGTGTTCTTCTGTGAACTGCGTCTATCCTTATCAGTGGCACTGGGAATCTGTGTCTCTTTTTGTTGCATCATCTTGTTGTGTCAGCTCTCCGTGTGTTTGTCACCATTCTTGGGCAGGCTGCACTTTCTTTCATGCTGGGCAGCTCTCCTTACGGGGTGCACTCCTTGCGTGTGGGGCTCCCCTATGCAGGAGATACCCCTGTGAGGCACGGCACTCCTTGCGCGCATCAGCACTGCGCATGGGCCAGTTCCACACGGGTTAAGGAGGCCCGGGGTTTGAACCGTGGACCCTCCATGTGGTAGGCGGAAACCCTATCCATTGGGCCAAGTCCGCTTCCCTAATATTCTTTAAATATAGATAGATATCGATTAATTTAAATATAGATATAGGTAGTACTGAGATAAAATGTACTAGTATTAAAATATCCTCAAAAGGACAGGGGAAGTTGGAAAATACATACTCCCTATCTTCTCCCCCCAGTAGTGGTCTCAGCAGTCTCTATAACTTAAGCTCTGAAAGACCCTTTCCCTGTATCTTAGACCTGAGAAATTTGTTGGACATAGTAAATTGCCTGGATATTGCACTCAAGTAAATATGCTCTGTGTGTTCCCCAAAAGGCCAATATTTATATATCAAGCTCACCAAGTTAAATTTACTTTCCCACATTAAGTCTGCATGATGAATGACTTTATCTTGCCTATTACAGCCTGTTAAATCATAAATCCCCAGGCAGCAGAAAGAGAAAAAAATAACTTGAATGAAGGAAACCGCTGAGGGACAAACCATTATTATTTAAAGTGGTTATACTGCATCATATTTGTTAACAATAATATGTAAAACACCTTGGAAAACCCATTTAGTCTCATTTTCCTCCATTCCAATTTCTGTTGCTAACAACAAAAAAGGCATGTTGAATAACTGACTACCCCCAATATTTCCATTTCCCTATTTTATTATTTCTATAATATAGTTTTCTGTGACCTAATTTTATGTATATTCTTATTTGTTGTATGAATAAATAAATGAGTGAATAAACATGAGCATGGAAATATTTCCATATTCTTGTTGGAATGCCCCTGCCACTTACTGAAATTTTAACCCATTTCTCAGTGTTAGGGAAAATCCCTATATCTCAAAGGTGCTTCTTCTTGTCTTTGATTGGAGTTCATCTTTCCCACTACCATACTTCCATAGAACTTTGTATTTCTTAGAGATAACTGTTTTAAACAGGTTTGTATTAAAGCTTCTTAAATAATGCTCGTGATTACTGATAATTTGTCTTGTTCATTTCAAAACTATTTACTGAGTGCTTTTTATGCTTTCTTTATAGTCTACAAAGTAGAGCATAGGTCATTTGGAAGGTAGGGTAGCAATAGGTGGACCATATAATTTATTGTCAAAACTGGACACTTTTAGCACTTTAGGGATTTTGCTGGAACAGGAGGCATAATCCAGAACTCTCCTGTGTAAACGAGATATACAGCTCCCTAGACAGCATAAGTGATAATTCTGATTTAAATGACATTGAAATACATTGGGAGTTGTGCAGAGGATGCTGAGTTTGGGTGTCTTTTCTGATACCTTATAGTAAAATAGACTTCAGTCATCTTGTGAATAAATCCGTTCCTGGTGTGACTCCTGGGGTTAAATATTTAAAGACAAGAGAATTAACGTGTATAGGTCAAGCCCCAGTTCTTGTATATGAGAATAAAAATAAGATCTGTGGTTTCTGATGTACAGGTTCATTCTGTAAAGTGGTTGTATTCTTGAAATAATTGTTTACAGCATAGCATCAGGGTTGGGTATGTATCTATCTTATCTCCTTAACAAGACTATGAACTACTTCAAAGCAGAAAATCTATCTTATTCATATTTGTATCTCTTACAACCCCTTTATATATTCAGAGTCAAGAACTATATGCTGTAAAATTGGTAGGGAATCTTGGAAGAGTTCTGCTAATTCAACCTTTGCTTAATGGAAGCTCTTCTATAAAAATCTGTCATCGGTGGAATGCTCCACTTGTGAAGAACTTACTGTTTTCAAAAACAAGCCATCCAATTTTTGAATTGCCATAATTATGGAAAAACAGTCCCTTGACATAAATGAACACACATCTTGTTATAATTTTGATTTGATTTGACAGACTCCTTGAGCACTCATTACATCCAAGGCATTGTGAGTCCACCCACTAGTCCTAACTGACCTTCTGGGTTTACCCAGAATACATCTAAATTCCCTTCCCCTCAAATAGCAAAATTCTGCCATCATGGTCTTCCGAATTTTCTCTTAGGGATTCTTGGCTATTTCAGGTTCTTATTCCTTTCTGATACAACTTACTTTCCAGACTAATTTCCATTTTGTTCATCTTTGAAAGTACTGCAGATTGAAATTCTTTCCTAAGGAATATCTACTTTGAAGCAAAATTTCCAGGTGAGGTTTGAGCAATGCAAAGGGTAGTGGTTTGTTCCCAAGGCTGCCATGGACAGATGTGAAGATTATGTGCTGGGGGCTGATGCCTATCAAAGGAGACATGGGGAGGCTGATATCTAGCCTGCACTCCACCCACAAAGCCATGTGCTCTGGGTCAGGGTTGTGTCCGCATGAAGGTGTCATAATGGCCTACCAATACCAAGTCTATTGCTCTGGCTCCTTAACCCCTTACCCACCCCCTGTTTTATCTCTGGACTCCATGTATCTTTGTAATATTTCCTAAACTGTTTTGACAATCGTTATCACTTACGCATTATTTTGACCTTGTGGCTAACTGAAGTCCCTGGTTCTTATTTGTATAAGCTTCTGTTAAACTGGATTTCTTTTACTGCATCTGTCATTGATATGTGTCATTGAAAAGGACAAAAACTTCCTGCACCTTGTATAGCTTTTCTTCCACATTGACACAAAATCATTATAAACACTCTGGAAATATTTTTTCCCAACCAGCTGTTAATCCATTTTATCACTAGTCATTTCTCCATTTTCCTTAAAAGGATATATATTTTTGCATCATGAGGTCTTTATCATTATTATCAACAGTTAAAAGAAAGCAACTTTTAAAAAATACTTTATTTTTATTTTTTAAAGATACTTAGATTACATAAATGTTACATTAAAAAATGTAGGGAGTGCCCATATGCCCCGCCCCCTCCCCCTCCCACACTTTCCCACATGAACAGAATCCTTCATCTGTGTGGTACATTTGTTACAATTGATAAAAACATTTTGGAGCATTGCCACTAAGTGTGGGTTATAGTTTACATTATAGTTTAAACTCTCTCCCATACAATTTTTGTAAGTTATGACAAGAAATATAATGGCCTGTATCTGTCATTGCTAAGTCGTTCAGGACAGTTTTAGTGTCCCCAAAATGCCCTCATATTACACCTGTTTTTCTCTCTCTCTCCCCTCAGAACCTCCAGTGACCACTGCCTTCACATCAATGATAAAATTTCTTCCACTGCTAGAATAACGATAAGTCTATAGTAGAATAACCGTAAGTCTACTCTAGTCCATTTTCATTCCCCAATCCTAAGGATTCGGAATGATGATGTGCACTCCGGCTCTAACTGAGAGGGGGCTTAGATCTCACGTGGCAGATGGATACAACTAGCTTTTTTGAGAACTCACTATTACTGGTCAGGCCCTGTACTAAGGACTTTACCTGGGTTATTTCCCTTACTGCTTACAACAACTGTATGAGGAAAGTATTTTATAAAATACCTGTAGAAGGAATTAATACATGTCAAGCATTTAAAACAGTATCTGATACAGAGTGAATTCTCAATAAATATTAGTTATTATTATTTTAATTATCATATTTATAAGCATTCCAGAAAATACTTATAAATATGCCCAGAAAACGTAGGCAATTTGCCCAAGGTTAAAAAACTTGTTGCCTCATATACCCCACTATGCTTTCTCTCTTAATTGATAATAATCTACTGGGATATAATGGTCAAATAAAAGAAGAAAGTGGAGGTAGGGGTCCATCAGGATCTCCAACTGTCCCCAAATGCTGTCCCTACAAGCCACCGAGCCTGCATCCTACAGCAGTTCAGATACCTCATACTGTTTGGCAATCAGAAGCTGCGTGGCTTCTTTGTTTACTCATTGACACTCATTGATTCTAAAAGGATATCTTGGGAAGCAGACATGGCTCAACTGATAGAGCATCCACCTGTCATATGGGAGGGTCCAGGGTTCAACACCCAGGGCCTCCTGACTGGTGTGGTGAGCTCGACCACGCACAGAGCTGCCCCGCACAAGGAGTACCGTGCCACGCAGGGGCGCCCTGGCATGGAGGTGCCCCATGTGTAAGGAGTGCTCCCTGCAAGAGAGCCACCCTGTGTGGAAAAAAAAAAGAGCATAGCCCACCCAGGAGTGGCGCTGCACACACAGAGAGCTGATGCAGCAGACAACGCAACCAAAAAGAGACGCAGTTTCCCAGTACCACCAAGGGTGCAAGTGGACGCAGAAGAACACACAATGAGTGGACACAGAGCGCAGACAATGGGGGGGGGGGGAGGAGGAGAAGGGGAGAGAAATAAATAAAATAAATCTTTTAAAAAAATAATAAATAGAAGGATATCTTGAAACAGTAAAATGTTTTGCTAAGCTTTGTTATTTTATGTCCATGGCACTTCGTTGAATTGACTGGCAACCTTATCTAGGTAAACCAGGGTTAACTTTTGGGAATTGTTTCTTCTTTTGGGGAAGCCACAATTTATTTAAAACACACAATAGAATTTTGTTGAGGCTTGATATCAAGCTCACCATTTTTTTGGTGTCTGCTTTTGTTCCCCATTCCTTTTGAAAAAAGGATATTAATTGTTCTCTGGGCATCTGGCATCTCTTTTATGCTCCTTAAATCTTCAGGGTATATCTGTGAAGATGTCTGCTTGATCACTTAATATCCACCTGTCTAATTTAACTTCCCTTCTGGAGCATTAGAAAAACCAAAGAAAGAAGACTGGAGGAAACATAAGGGTATGTCTGTGGCTCCACATTCAGGAGAGATTTCTAGGGTGATAGCAGGTACAGAGCTTCCTTCTCAGGGGCACTGGACAAGGGTCAAGGGAAAAGCAACAGAGAAGACTTGCTTTACCTTAAAAATTGGTGTGGGTCAAGATGATGAATGGCCCCACATTCCCTTGACTACAGCTTTTGTTCTTTGGAGACTATCCAGTCCTGCTGACTCCATTTAAACAAAGTCTTTGCTGGACTGGTAAGCCAAATGGCTTCTAGTCTTGACATGTAAAAGTGGAATGCCAAAGGGCATTGTGGGAAGATGATGGAGTAGGAAGGACCAGGACTGAGTCCTTCCACCAGAACAACTCTTAGATGGGCAGGAACTGTTTGAATCAACTATTTTGAAACTCCAGAGCTTAGTAGGAAACTGTGCGGCATTCGGGGAAGAGTGGGAAAAAGAAGCTGTAAATTGTGGTAAATATCAATGAATTCCACCCTTCTTGCAGAGTTACCATCTACTCATACCCCAGCCTCAAGCAAAGCTGCAGTGAGATACTCAACCCCAGACCCTGGTACAGCTTGCTGGTGCCAAGATAGCGTAAAAGACCTGGTACCCCAAGATCTGGTAGTAGGTGGTCTCACAGCTCATCACTGCTTTTGATAAGCTACTTCAGATCTCTGGGGGCCCAGCCATTGTTCCTACTTATCCTAAGCAGAAGTGGCAGAGGTGATTCAAAGGCAGGATCCTTCTTCAAAACTATGGAAAACAGTTAAAGGGCTATAAAAAAGTAGGTCTTTTTGCTGAAGTTGCTTCAGTTAAGTTGTGGCCTTAATCTTCTCACTGAAGTCCTTTTTAAGAGAATGAAATTCAGACACACAAAGAGAAGGCCATAGAGGGAGTAGGCAAAAACTAAAAATCAGTGGAACCCAGAAGAGAAGGGAGAGACCTGGAGATACTACCATGTGTCTTGTCGTGTGATAAGCTGAGGACAAAGGATCACTGGTAGCCAGACCCAGGATGCCACAGGCTTCAGAGAGAAAGCATCTCCCTGATTATGCCTTGATTTGGATTTCTATGTTAGCCTCAGAACTGTGAGCCATTAAATTCCTATTATTTATGCCAAACTATGGCATGGTATTTGCTTGAGTCGCCAAGGAAACTATAACACTCCCTAACTTATTCTGTGAGGCTAATATCACACTCATATCAAAGCCAGAAAAACATACCACAAGAAAAGAAAATTACAGATCGGTATCTCTCATGAACATAGGCGTAAAAGTTCTCAATAAAATATTAGCAAACTGATTACAACAGCACATTAAAAGATTTATTCAGCATGATCAATTAGAATTTATCCTAGTTATGTGAGGGTGGTTTAACATAGTGAGATTAATTAATGTAATTACCCACATTAACAGAATGGAGGACAAAGAACACATGACCACTTCAACTGATGCAGAAAAAGCATTTGACAAAATCCAGTAAAATCTAGTACCCCTCTTGGTAAAAACACTTAGAAAATAGAAAAGAAGAAATGGAGGAAACTTCCTCAATATGATAAAGGGCATATATGAAATACCCACAGCTAACATTGACATCCAGATTGGAAAGATAGGAGTAAAGCATTCTGTATTTGCAAATGACATGATCCTACATACAGAAAACCCTGAAAAATCTACAACAAAGTCACTAGATCTCATAAATTAATTCGGCAACATGGCAGGGTACAAGATCAACATGCAGAAATCAGTAATGCTTCTATACACTACTAATGAACAAGCTGAAGAGAAAATTAAGAAATTCATTTACAACAGCAACTAAAGGAATTAAATATCTGGAAATAAATCTAACCAAGAATGTAAAGGACTTGTACACAGAAACCTATGAAACATTGCTAAAATAAATGGGAAAAAAGGCCCTAAATAAATGGGAGGACATTCCATGTTCATGGATTAGATCATTAAATGTTGAAATGTCAATTCTACCCCAAAGGGTTTACAGATTCATTGCAATCACAATCAAAATTCCAATGGCCTTTGCAGAAATGGAGAAGCCAATCATGGAATTTATATGGGAAGGTAAGAGGCTCAGCATAGAAAAATTCATTTGGGGGAAAAAAAGGAAGAACAATACTTGAGGACTCACACTTCCAGATCCTAAATCTTACTACAAAACCACAATAATCAAAACAGCTTGGTACTGGCACAAGGACAGACATATAGACCAATGGAATCAAACAGAGTTCAGAAATCAACCGTCACATTTATGACCAAATGATTTTTCATAAGGGGCAAAGTCCAGTCAATTGGGAAAGAATAGTCTCTTCAACAAATGAAGATGGGAAAACTGGGTTTCCATTTGCAAAAGAATGAAGATAGACCCCTACCTCACACTATAAACAAAACTCGACTCAAAATTGATCAAAGACCTAAGTGTAAGAGCCAGAATTATAAAACTCCTAGAAGAAAACATAGGAATCATTTTCAGGATCTTGTGTTAGGCAGTGGTTTCATTGACTTTATGCCAAAAGCACAAGCAACAAAATAAAAAATGATAAATGGGACCTCATCAAAATTAAAAATATTTGTGCATTAAGGGAAGTTATCATGAAAATTAAACAACCACCAAAAGAATGGAAGATAGTATTTGAAAACCACAAATTCAAGAAGCATTTATTATCCAGATTATATAAAGAAATCCTACAACTCAATCACAAAAAGACCAACAACTCAATTAAAAATGGGTAAAGACTCAAATAGATATTTCTCCAAAGAAGAAATACAGTGGTCAAGAAAGCACATGAAATGGTGCTCTACCTTACTAGCCGTTAGGGGAATGCAAATCAAAACCAAAATGAGATACCATTTCACACCCACCAAAATGGCTATTACTTTAAAAAATTGAAAATTACAGTGTTGGAGAGGATGTGGAGAAATAGGAATACTCACTCATTGTTAGTGTAAATGTAAAATGGTACACACAATTATGAAAGACAGTTTGGTGACTCTTCAGAAAGTTAAATACAGAATTAAAAATATGACCCAGCAATTTCACTTTTTGGAATTGAAATCAGGAACTCAGATATTTGCACACTGATGTTTATAGCTGCATTTTTACAATTGCCAAAAAAATGGAAGCAACCCAAGTGTCCATCAGCCCATGAACGGATAAACAAAATGTGATGTATTCTCACAATGGAATACTATTTAACCATAAGAAGGAATGAAGTTCTGAGACGTGTGACAACGTGGATGAACATTGAAGATATCATGTTGAATGAAATGTCAGACACAAAAGGACATGTATTGTATGAACTCACTGTTATGAAATAATTAGAATAAGCAAATTTGTGGGGTCAGAAACTAGAATATATTTACCAGGAACTAAAGTAGGGGTAGGGAATGGGGAGTTAATGCTTAAATTTTCTAGTTTCTATTTGGAATGATGGAAAAGTTTTGGTAATAGATGTAGCACAGCATTGTGAATATAATTACTACTGAAATATATATTTGAGTGTGGTTAAAAGAGGAAAATATTAGGTTTTGTATGTTGCTAAAATAAAAATATTTTTAATCCATAGTACTGTACAGTACAAATAGTAAACCCTAAATTAAAGCATGGACTATAGCACATAGTACAATTATAAAAATGTTCTTTCATCAATTTCAACAAATATACCACAGTCATGCAAGATGTTAGTAATAGAGTGGTATATGGGAACTCTGTATTTTATGCATGATTTTCCTGTAAACTTTCAACATCTCTCATAAAAAAAAAAGTGCAATGCCACTTTTATTATAAGGCTCTTGAGTTTAGAAAGGACCCATTCCCACATCCCTGGAGAAGAACCAGCTCATTTACAGTTGGCCTATCAGCATAGGAAATGCTTTTTCCTTTCTTCCCTGCTAGTTTCACACCACATGAGAAAATCCAATAGCTTAATCTCTACACATTACTAAGGGAACACCCAACAGTGATTAGAAAATTACAATTTAATCAAGAAAGACCAAATAGACTGTATCAGTCAGGATACTCTAGGATTTGCTGCAGTAACAAAGATCCCTAAAACTCAGTGGACTAAAAAGTTACTTCATTTTTTTAAGAAAGATTTATTTATTTATTTATTTATTTATTTATTTATTTATTTATTTATTTATTTATTTATTCTCTCCCCTTCCCCCCAACCCCAGTTGTCTGTTCTCTGTGTCTATTTGCTGTGTCTTCTTTGTCCGCTTCTGTTGTTGTCAGCGGCACGGGAATCTGTGTTTCTTTTTGTTGTGTCATCTTGGTGTGTCAGTTCTCCATGTGTGCGGCACCATCCCTGGGCAGGCTGCACTTTCTTTCGTGCTGGGCGGCTCTCCTTACAGGGCACACTCCTTGCGCATGGCGCTCCCCTACATGGGGGACACCCCTGCGTGGCACGGCACTCCTTGCGCTCATCAGCACTGCACATGGGCCAGCTGCACACGGATCAAGGAGGCCTGGGGTTTGAACCGCAGACCTCCCATGTGGTAGACAGACACCCTACCCACTGGGCCAAGTCCCCTGCCAAAAGTTACTTCTTATCCACACTAGATGTTCATTGAAGGTTGACTGGAGGGTTCTTCTTCATCTATATTCATCCACATTACCAGACTCAAGATGATATAAAAACTACTAACTTAAATAGTGGTGGTTGCTGTAGCAGAGAAAAAAGCATGTTGTGAAACATGGATTGACTCTTAAAGCTTCTGCCTTAAAGTTATACCCAGCACTTTCTAACATTTTATTTGCAAAGGCAAATCACAACTAACATCATGTGAGCAGGAAGTGCAGTCCCACAATGTGCGTGAATATAAGACAGGTTTAAAAACATACAAGTCCATGCAAGTTTCCTGAAAAAAAAAACCAAATGTATTTGTATGTATGTATATGTGACACACATATGTGTATATACATGCACACCTATATATCTATACATATGCATGCATGTACACAAATATACATGTGTATATACATCTATGTGTGTGTATATGTATATGGGTGTGGGTACACTAGTGTGAAAACATACATAAGGGTGTACATATTCATATTCACAAGTGTATTATGTGGGATTTATATGTATAAATCTATACATTATAGTAAAATTCTGGAAGTACAGAGATACTGAAATTTTTTTCTAAGCTTCCAGAGTGAAAGAATGTCTTTCTTAGTAATGAAAATTAATCAGACCCACACGAAGTTTCAGTAATTGAAGCTAGAAGACAGTGGGATATCTAGATATTATGGAGAGGAGAGGAGTGTCCAGGAATCTCATCTGAGACTTCACCCATCAATCAGAAAAAAAGGCAGAAATACTCAGACAAGTAAATCCTTGGAGTATATGCAACACTTATCCCCTATCTGTGAAAATATTTGGTGAACTAATCTAACCAAATGAAAATTGACCCAGAATAGATGTTTCTGGATAGGGGAGAAAGTACAAGGTATAGTGAAAAACAGTGAATTTTACCATGTACTGATAAATATTTACTCACATCATAACCCTTAATATTTGCTACTATTTTGGCCCACTTTTTAGGTGAGAAAACTGAAACTTATATTTAAAAATCTGATCAAAGTCACCCAGAGAGTAAGCAGTGAAACTGAGATTTAAACTGAAGAAATTTGAGTATAGAGCTCACGCTCTTAACTATTTACCTCTGAGACTTTCCTTAAAGACTTGGGAAGGGGGAAAACTTCTTAAGGGAAACAAGAAAACTGGGAATCATACAGAACAGATAGACACATATGTCAGCAAAAAATGTTTGGCAAAGATACCAAAAGAGAGGTCTAACAAAATGACATAAAAAATAAACAACTAAATAGAAAGGATATGGACAGGCAATTCACAGAAGAAGGAATCCAAATTGCCAGTGAACATATGAAAATATCTGCACTTCATTTGTAATCTCCATAGTATACATTAAAACAACATTGGTATACAATTTTCCACCCTGTAGATGGGCTAAAATTGAAACAAGTATAAAATTCAGTGCTGGGTATAGCTCAGTTATATGTGTACTTTCATATGTTATGGTCACAGGATAAGCTTTTATAATATGAATAAGTAATCTAGTGACATTGATTAGAATTTTAAAATATCCACACCTACATTTGAATGGAGTGTACAAAACAGGGCACTGGGTAACACAATGAATCCTGTGGTGGAAAATGGACTGTGGTTAACAGAATAAATATGAGAACATTCTCTCTTGAGCTATAAGGAATATAAAATACTAATACAGGGTATTAATAATTGGATACATTGGGGTAAAATACACCAAATGTATGCTATGGGCTATAATTTGTAGTAATATTTCGATGACGCTCTTTCATAATTTGTAACAATTTATTCACAGCAATGAAAGGTGTTGGTGGTGGGGTGATGTAGGAGAGCCTTAAATGATATTATGCATGTTTGTTTTGTAAGTTCACAACTTTTACTATACACTTATTGTTCATGTATGAATTATATACTTCAATAAAATTTTTTAAATGAAAAAAGCAATTCCACACCTGGCAATCCCAAATGAGAAAAACAAGTTCTATGGAAGTCACTGCTCATTCATGTGAAGACAAGAATGTACTTGTAAATGTTTAACCACTGACTTCAACCTCTGGGGGGCGGGGTGGCGATTCTTGGTTTGTAGCACTTGCCGTTTACTCTGCTGGAAACACTCCCATCATGTCCTACTTCAGGCTACTATCATGCTTTCACTAAATGTGGAGATGGAGAGGTGCACACGTTGGCTCTTCCAAGTCTGTAAGAGCAGGCTCAGCACAGAACTGCATCAAGACATGTATGCACAGGGACACTGATTGCAGCAGTTTTGTGGCTCTATGATTTAGTTTTCTGTGTTCTCTGTATCGTTAGATTTGTTGTTGTTTTTTTTTTTAAAAAAACAACTGTTTTGTAGTTTTAAAAATTCTTATAGGTGGAAGACTTGGCCCAGTGGTTAGGGCATCCGTCTACCACATGGGAGGTCCACGGTTCAAACACTGGGCCTCCTTGACCCATGTGGAGCTGGCCCACACACGGTGCTGATGCGCGCAAGGAGTGCCATGCCATGCAGGGGTGTCCCCTGCCTAGGGGAGCCCCATGCGCAAGGAGTGCACCCCGTAAGGAGAGCCGCCCAGCACGAAAGAAAGTGCAGCCTGCCCAGGAATGGTGCAGCACACACGGAGAGCTGACACAACAAGATGACACAACAAAAAGAAACACAGATTCCCGTGCTGCTGACAACAACAGAAGCGGACAAAGAGGATGCAGCAAATAGACACAGAGAACAGACAACTGGGGTGGGGGGTGGGGGGCGAAGGGAGAGAAATAAATAAATAAATCTTTTAAAAAAATTCTTATAAAAGTTTTTCGAGTGAGAGTCACTAAGTGCTCGACAGCTACCCCATGAAGTCCTTCATGATTTTGGGTTCTGATTTCTTTGGTTCTGAAGTCTCAAACTCAATCAAGTGCTCTTTTACTATTTCCTCATCATCTCTTAGATGTTAGAAAGAAATCTGACAGCTCCTTTAATAAAATGAATCATCCCACTCCAAGATTAGCAAAAGAGTGATAGATAACCTCATCGCTAAGCTTAGAGGACCTGCGTATGATTGTATTAAGGTTGCTGTCAGATTTCCTTTCTGTTTTAATTTCACTAGAATGCAGATGCCATGATGGAAGAGACCGTGTTTTCTTTTTCACCACAATTTCTCCAGAAGCAAGCACAAATCCTGGCACTTAGGAATTACTCAATACGTAATGAATTACCAAGCTAATATTTAAGTGAGGACATTTTTCTTTGCCATGCTTGATCCTTTTTCCTTGAAAAAAAATCTTGATAGAGAAAATGAAAGCAAAATAATTGTCCTGCCCCTTCTCTATTATGATGAATATTAATTGTGCAGCTAGCTGAACTGTCTCTTCCTTTGGTTTTCTTTTTTCCTTGAACTTAGAATAAAAGAATCCATAAAAGAAAAAACTCAAATTTCTTCATATTTTTTTCCCAAATATCTTTGGTTATGTCTGTCTTAGCCTTCCAGACACTTTGCATCCTTCACATTGGACTTTTTTAAAATCCATCTTTGCATATTCCTTTTGGAAATAAAAGCTTGCCAGAGAGTTTCCTGTGTAGCCACTTGGTTAGTATTGTTTTTCAAGTCTATTTCTGTTATGTTTATGGGAGCTTTACGATAATATTTTCAGAATTTCCCTTTTTAGGAATCTTCTGCTTCATTTGAGTCACCTTCCTTTTTAACTTCTCAAGCCATAAGGTCATTTTTATTTTTGTCTAAGAAGCAAAGAACTTATGGCTTCCCATCATCCTTAGCCTACTGGACATGGGTGTGCCTAGATATTGGCCAGTTTTCTCTAGATATATAATTATCTTTGTTCCTCAGCTCACAAGTCCTCAGGCTGTGGTATACAGGATTATATACATGCCTGCCCATGGATTAGGCAGTGTTTGTTGGATGCCTACTACATGACTGTATGGGTCAGTATTATCTCTTTTATTATAAGTTTTTAGGAAAAAAAAGTCAAAGTACCTATACAGTGCAGTTCCTTTGGGCACAAATATTTTGAAATGTCTTTGTGTGTGTGTGTGTAAAGAAAACCTTTTATTTACATGTTTTTGACTGAAGAAGCCTGAAATAGGTTTGAAGTTAAGTAATTCCAAATCCTTTTAAAATAGTATATTATATGGGAGCTGGGTGAGGATTTGACTCTGGACAGCACATGCGAAGGGGTGTAGAACAATCCGTAGCATGATGCAGAAAGTGGCTTCCTAACTTTGTCATAAAACTACTTTCCAAATTAGAAATTAACCATCAGCGATTCCACGGAGTTTACAATATCTCTAGACTGCCTGTTTTCTCTTTTTTTGCAAAGATCATGAAGAGAAGAGGAATCAGGAAAACTGAAAAGGTTGAGGGAATATTCTGTGTGCTAAGCAGACCAGAGAGATGTCTTTTTCTGTTAGTGTGAGTGTTAACAGAAAATAAAAGCTTATATATGAGGAAAGAGTACATGGAATTTTGACATTCGTAATTATGGATAGATGCTTTCAAGTTTGTATTTATGGTTACGCTTAGGTTGAGTCATGACTGATTACTGTGTATGGTTTACAAAAATGACACCTAATTGTACCTAGGTGTTTGTATTTCTTTTGCTATTGATCTGTATATTGTTTTACTAAATAAAAACGTAATTGTTTTAATAAACAAGTTTATGTAATGAGAGAAACCTTAACTAAGTGGAATGATTGTGCTATTTATATCCATGTATTAAACCATAAAGTCATTTTTAAGCCTCCACTGCTAAGCTTGCAATTGGATAGCTGAATTGTAAACATAGTATTTAGGAAGAAATAAATAGCTTCATTTTGTAAACCCATGTCTATAAAATGACAGTAAACTTCATTGTAATTAACACTTACGCTCTGATTAGGAGCATATAAACCTGCCAAAGAATCTTTATCTGGAAATCTGTGGCCTAAATATTCCACTATTTGTGTTCAGTGGACAGAGCTTCAATCTCCGGGATTAATCACTGAGTCACTGTTTACTTTACCTGCAAAAATGGACATCATCTTTGCCTCTTGCCAGATTCCAAAGGAAATAAGAAGAATGAAGTCTTTAAAGCCCTACAGAACATATATAAATAATCATGTTAATTGAATACTTTTCTTGGGCAGACATATGGGCTCTGTTATTTGACAGGTTCCTTTTCATCTCCATTACCTGTGATGGAGATGCATAAATCCCACTCTAACCAGCTCAGATGTTAATATCTTCAACAGGATCTTTGATAGAGCTGCCAGCCTAGATGGATGTGATTTCTAACCAGCTTCATATTCCAGTTATGTAACAAAATATAAGGGCAAGGCAAATCCAATTTGGGCTTTTCACTTTGCCAAGCATAGTAATGAATTCATCTCTGATTTCTTCTGTGACAGCATTGAGAAGAATTTAAAGAGATTGAAGTGTTTTGAAATGATGACCATACATAAATTTAGGTCATAATTCAATTCAACCAGTTTTTACTAGGATGCTTTCTCAGCTCTGTATACCCACTATGTGTGGGATGTGCTACTAGGTGTTTGGTAGGAAAATATTTCCAAAGGCCAATCATACTTGGTCCCTTCTCTCGAGGAGCTTAAAATTTGGTCAAGGAGATGAAAACTTACATATTTAACAGTAGTAATAATGTAATAGTTTTAGTTTATAGCTAAGGGCCTACATAGATGAAGGTCAAAATGCCAACCCACGGTCATTCATGAATGTACCTGAGTGGATCAGATCAGTAACTGACCTCTAGTGAGCATTCATTAAGTCTTTTTTTTTCAAAATGGGAAACTTGAGAATATGAGCAAGGAGGAAGGAGGGAACTCTCTGAGAGAAGGACCATGATTCTCTACATTCCTTCTAAGCCTAGTCTTGACAAAACCATCATTGGGACTGGTCAGATAGTGGTGCTCTGCATGTTTAATATAGACTATCTGAATAGACTTATTTCAGTATGGTGGTTATGGAGCCTGGGTGGGAACTTGATGGAGAAAAAGGGGAGATTTTAGAGCATTAAATCATCACTGGAGATAAGATAAGGAGAATAGGAGCATATGAAGGATATGGAGTGCAGACAAATGGGGGCGAGTGAGTGATGAAATTTTAACAAATAAGGCTCTATTTTCAGGGATACAATAAAAGGAAACTACATGTTTTAGGAATTTTTCAGTTTTGTTGATTCTTTGCAAGACTGCCATTTATTTTGATTCTAAACTTTTTATGCACCTCTGCCTTCTAGAAGATACTGATGGATTCCTGAATGTTTTGCTTAGGATTGATACACATAAGTCCTGTATACCTAAGCACTGTCTTGGGATAACTTTGGCTATCTAAATTGAGTACATTCTTTCTGTGCAGACATCAAGCATATTACTTGTGATCATTAGGGACCTTGGTTTCAGGAGTGTTATAGAAAAATTGCAATATTCCAATTTTACTTAATGGCTCAAAATGCAGGTCACTTGGTTTAAGTGCGCTAGCTGCTAAAACAATGACCATACAAGGGGTTGACTTAACGACAGCAATTTATTGGCTCATAGTTCAAGAGCTAGGAGGCTTGCTTCTTCCTGGGTATCTTCTTGCTGGATGGCAGTCTTGGGGTTCCCGGGCTCTTGCGATACAAGGCCTTGCACAGCACATGGCAGTGTGTTTTCTCCTTTCCTTTCTCTTCTGGGTTCTCTTGACTTCTGGCTGCTCCTGGAGGCGGTGGCTTCCTTATAAATGACTCCAGTCATCTGGATTAAAGCCCAGCCTGATTCACTTGGGCCATACCTTTATCAAAAATCTTCATTGGAGTTCCCAGCTTGCAGCCTGTCCTGTGGAATTTGGAAATGTGCACCCCACAGTCACACGAGACAGTTTTATAAAATCTCATAATTACAGATATCTCCTGTTGGTTCTGTATTCCTAGAGAACCCTGACTATTACAAAGGTTTTTGATGAATTCTCCATGAGAAACTGGCTGGCTAAAGTCGAGATGGAAATTTTCTTTTCTGACTGCTGAAATCATCATTTCTCCTTTTAAAGCCGACAACTGATTGGATGAGATGTCTCTCCTTGCTGAAGGCAATCTCCTCAGTTGATTGTAGATGTAATCATCCATAGATGTAATCGGCTTACTAATGATTTAAGATCACAAAATGTCCTCACAGTCACAATTAGTTTTGCTTGACCAAACATAAGGATACCATTACCTGGCCAAGTTGACACATGAACCTAGCCATTACACTAATACAGAAAAAAGAGCCCATTATGAGCCATTAGTAGAAGGTAGAATGTTATGGAAAAGTTTACTGTCCAGGAGTCAAGAAACCTATTTCATAATTCTGCATTTGCTAAACATTAGCAGAGCCTTGAACAAACCATATTTTTCTCTGCATCTTAGTGTCCATGATTGTAAGAAAATTTGAAAATTTGTTTCTTGGTTACAAATAATAATAGTAGCAACAAACACTTATTGAGCACTTGTTCTGAGTCAGGAACTGTGCTAAGCCCTGTTGCTTGCATTCTTCCACTTAATTCAAACAATAGCTTCTGTGAGGTAAAGTAACCATGGTGCCACATTTTCACTTGAGATAACTGAGACACAAGTGTACAATGGAATAATATGCCAGGTGGCACATTGTGTTCTTCATGTATCTTCGAGGTAAAGCTCCATTTTACGTAAGAGGAAGTGGGGATTCCAGGAAGCTGATTTGTCTAGCTTTTCCCAGTAAGAGCATGGAAGATCCAGGACAAATACTCGAGTTTCCTTACTCCAAGACTGAAAGTTTCCCACTATGCACTGCCCACATTCAAACCATTTCTATATGCTTGACATTGTCCATGTCTAGAATTTGATCTATGGAAGGAACTAAGGGATTTGGCAACTGATGAAGGGATTTGAATCTGACCCATAGAGCTTTCCTGTTTGGTCTATCTGGTAATTTAAAAAGTGTATATTGTAATTGCCACCATTTTAATGTTGAGAAGCTTCCCAGGAATGATCTAGATATCTGGATTCTCTTGAGAAATGAGGAGACTTGGCATCCCTGGCTGCTTATCCCTCATGGCTGGTGACCACTGGAATGGGGTTATGTGCTCTCAAGCTTCACCTGGAGCTCATCTGCCCAGCCCTCTTCACTTCTCTGTGTTGTCCCTGGGACCTTTGCGCTCATGTGAGTTTGTGATCCCCAGATTAAATTAAATGTTTCTAAAGCTCAAAGTCAAGGAATTTGAAGGTTTGCTTCATAGCACAGCAAGTTGGTTATTCTGCTTAGCTTCTTCCAGTGATGTAGCTCATTTTTTAAAAGACTTTTACAGACAGAGCCTTTCTTCAGTGTCAGTGACATTTCAAATAGAGGAAGACGAACCGAGTCACAAATGGCACAATCACCATATGGGTTGGATGCTGGCAGCTCATGTGTTTTCCCTGATTGAATAATCTGTTTATATCTGGGTATGCTACATACACAGACACATGTGAACTCTTGATATTCACTTCCTGCCTGGGAACTTGGTTCCTCTGGGTCATGGCTTTGGAATACATTGATAGATTGGAAATTGGTATTGATTTGGATGCAAAAACTGACTCGAACCCATTTTGGAAGCTGGCCTTAATAACATTTTTTGGGCTGTAGCATAGGGGTCTGTATTAGCCAAAGGGGAGCTGATATAAAATAGCAGACATCTTTTGGGTTTATAAAGGGTATTTATTTAGGGTAGAAGCTTACCATTACTAGGCCATAAAGTGTAAGTTACTTCCCTCACCAATGTCTGTTGCCATGTGTTGGAGCAAGATGGCTGCCAACGTCTGCCAGGGTTCAGGCTTCCTTTTCTCTTAAGGCTCCATGCTCCCAGTTTCTTCTAGTAACAGCTGTAGGCTGAGATAAGTCTTGTCTCTTTCCAGGGGCTCATTTCTCTTTGGGCTCAGCTACTCTGTTCTTTCTACAAGGTCAGCTCTAGACTATCAGACTCTCTCTTCCTGGGGCCTCTGCCACATCTATGAAGCCATCTCTGTTCCTCTGTGTTCTTCTCCTATGTGTTTACTTCCTGGGGCTCCAGCTCAAAACTCAAACTAACTCTTGTGCAATGCAGTTTTCTCTGTGAGTGCTCACCCACCAAGAGGGTGGAGACTCAATATCTTATTGGCGTGACCCAATCAAAGTCTTAATCATAATTTAATCAAGTGAAAGTGAAACCTCTGAATCCAGTACAGTCTAATATGCCCAGAGAAACAGATCAGTTCACAAACATAATCCAATATCTATTTTTGGAATTCATAAACAATGCCAAACTGCTGTCTCATTGACAGCTCTAATGGATTATAGCAATTGCGGGGGTGTCATGTTTGAATGCAAAATGCTTAATCTAATCAAAGTATTTAATATTCCCATTTTTCAGATGAGGAAATCAAAACCCAGGATTGCCTAAAGTTATATCAGTGAGGTTATTACCCATGATGTATCACAAATACCATTCAGTAAAGTACAGAATTTCCTCATATTCTTTGATGTATCCTTCAAAGTACCTTCCTCTCCCAGCCAAGCAACAATCAACTCCACTCCCAAGATTCTTGAAGAAAGACAAACAGTTCCCCCATTTCCCATGAAAAACATCTGCAAAAAACCAGGAAGAAAGGGGTTAAGCTTAGGAGACTGAAAACTCCTAAGTCTTCTCTGTGCCTTCTCCTGTGGGCTATCCATAGAGGCTTCTCAGGGCCTTTGCGATGAATGGGCAGAATCTATGCAGGCATCAGTGAGCATCATATGCAGCGTTCTTGCATTTTAAGATGTCCTTCAAGGCCCTCATTCCTACAATATGGAGCTAAGAGGAGATGTGGATACTAGAAGTCATTTAGACAACCTTGTTTCCTTTTATTATCTCTTCCTAATGAGACTCACACCTCAACAGGGAGGTTACAGGTAAAAGTGGGAGAGAGGTAAATGGGAGAAAACTGGAAGTCCTTCTGGAGGAGGCTCACTAGCACCATTTTCATCATGGACACTTCTCTGTTACTATCCCCTGGAAGTCTGGAGGAGTCTACCACAGTTTTGGCAGCACTGCAAGATATCACCTTTTACAGTGAGCACCAGATTTTTTAATTCGAAAAGTACAGTCTCACCTCATCCTAGTCTCCAGTCCTCTGCTAGGTGTTACGAGGCTTGCAAAAGGAGCATGCATTAGAAATTACTCCCGCCTTCAGGAGTTTTTACTCCAGTTGCCAAAGTCAGGAATGTGTATAAAAGTGTTCAAACGGGACCTTGCAGGCTTCCTTGAGGCACTGACTATCAGCATCATAAAAACACTCAACACAATAAATACTCCCTTTTCATACCTGATTAATAGCACCAGAGACTGTCAAGGACAAATGCATTATTTGAGTGAGGGGGGAAAATTGCTATAAAACTGGGGTGGAAAGATGTTAAACTGCTGCAGGAGTAGAGACTGGACACATTTAGAATTAACCTCAAATAAGACACACATTAATACTCATATACACTAGACATTAATAAGACTACCATGGGGCCATAGCTAGTATTATAACTTGCTACAGTTTAAATGGCCAATGGTAAGTTCAATGAAAATTTGAACACAATTTGGGATAGTACGGAATATTTTTAACATGGCTCTAAAGTAAGTGCTGTATGAAATCTTCCTTATGTGTGGGTAGAAAAGTTGGCCACACATGATTCCATTTTCAGGTTGTAATGGCAGTCATGCATGCAGGCAAACTCAGAGTGTCAACAAGGCAGTGGAATGTGTTTCCTTTCTCTCTTTTGCCATGGGTTCTCCTTTTTTTTTTGTATCTTTTTTTTTATTATTGAAGTGTATCATTCATACATGAACACACATAAACAGTAAGTGTGTAGTAAAGATTGTGAACAACATCACTATTGCAGGGTGATGGGAATATGGAGGAACATGGGAAAACCAAAATTGGTGTGACCTATTGACTGTGGTTAACAGCAATACTATAATATTCTTGCATTAATGCCAAGCTATACTGTGTTGATAATAGAGGTGTATGGAATAAGTGTGCCAAATGTATGCTATGGACCATGGGTTCTCTTTTAGTAGACATGGAACTTTTGAAAGTGGCTATAATTCAGCATCCCATTGGTATTCCATTTCTTATGTGCATATGGGAAAATTTAGCAAAAAATTTCTCCCATAAATAATGTACAAAACTCTTTTGAATTGAGCAGAGCATCTAGAATGTCATTCTGAGACTTGATTGTTCTCACTGTTGTGTCTATTTTTGAAGTACCTTATGTAAATGGTTATCCATTCTCTAAGTAAATTTTTCCGACTGTCAGATAAAGCATTTCTATGTAGATGGGTTCAGAAGTTAGAGAAAATGGTGAGAGTGTGCTGTGTGTGCCTTCTTATTTGGTACTGAGAGGTCTCTGGCTGCCACTGTACTTCCCCTCTGTGTCCTTCTTAATTCTAGCTTTTGTCCAGGCTGTTGTGACAGCTGTTTGCAATTCCGTTGTCATTTCATTTCTGTATGAATTATCCATTGCTCTCTCTGCCTGTCATTGCTGTGGATTTTTCAAGTTCCCACGTGACAAGGAAAATAACAACAACAACATCAAAACACCCCAGCCTGGATTCTGTGAAGGGCTGGATTGTCATTCAGATTAGGATTATTTTTAGAGCGCTGCGAGAGAATTGAACATTTTCTCAATCATCAGGATTTATGTAAAGCTCTATGCTGGTGTGATTTCTTCAGACAAAGCCTTAAAAGTGTTCTTTTAGAATCTCACAGCTCGTGGTGGACTGCATTCTGTAGGAAAACTGCCCTTGCCCTTGGAGCCCTGGCAGAGTCTTTGTGACATGCCGAGTGCATGAGGGCTCTGGTGGCCAATTTACTCTTAAGACACTAGACTACCAGAAAGGGCTACAACATTTCCCTAAACTCGGTAAGCAGCCAAGGCAGGGGCATGACGCGATCTGTTTAATCAATACTTTATCTGAATAGTCAGTTGTCAAAGGCTTAGAAAATAACGCAACAGAATGCTCAAGATCTGAAACCCTGTGTGTCATTTCACCTTTCTTTGATTCCGAAGGTCCTTTAGCATCTTTATGTCCTGGGAGAGCTGGTTAATAAAGATTCCTCGTCTCAAATGTCTGATAAGCCAAACTTTGTTCTATTTAGGAAGAGAAATAGGCAAGTACAAAAGCCAGAAAGTCCTTCTGACTCCGGAGGGGTTGGAGGGGGTGTGAGTCCTCAGAGACTAGATGGACGTTTCTCATTAGGGGTATAGTGTTTGCCATTGTTGCCTCTGCCAAATGCCCCATAAACCTTCACTTCTGGAGTATAAGATAAGTCACGGTAGGGTCTCCTCTTTACTTGCTCTGGGCCCTCATCCATTAGCCCCCAGTTCTGCAATGACTTTGAGGTGCTGAATAAATCGGACGGGTACTGATTTTCAGAAAAAGGCCTAGAATTTTCAGACAAGCCCTAGATGGACTTCACAAGTGGGTGCGTCTAGCTCACATAGCTCAGTTTGCCTCCTACTGGAGTCTCAGAAACAGGCAGGCTACAATAAATATCTGCTAACAAAGGGTCTTGGACCCCATTGCCCAAAAGAGGGGTTCTCAACCAGGAGTCTGTGAGCTTCAGTTGAAATTCAACAAAAACACTCTTCTTCTGGGGATGTGTTGGTGTGGGTGTGGCATATTTCTTAAATGATACACAGGATAGTATGGATTTAGTAAGGGGTCCGTGGTTTTCACCTGACTGGCATAGGGGTCTGTGGCGCAGACAAGGTTAAGAACCCCTGGCCTTGAGGGCTTAGCACATGCCAGATGACTCTGGTGACCTGACTTAATGCTCTGTCTCAGTGCCAGCACTCGTTCTGAGCTTCCAGGCTCATCCTTCAAAGCGTTGAAAGCAGCATCACTGTTCTCTTCTCTTAGGCACTTCCTCCCCCTTGACAAGCCTGCGGGACATAGGGACCTGGCCTCTATGACCTCTTGTCTGTCAACCCTGATTGAATATTTGCTGGGTAGAAAGTCTTGCCAGACTTCATGGAGAATTACAGAAGACGGAGAAGATGCACTCCTGGCCTTTGAGCATCTTATCAACTTACAGGAGAGATACAACCAGCAAAATCAAAATACATGCAAACCCAAATGTCAGCTCAGCACATATAGTTATTTATTTGTAAATCCAACTAATGTACCCTGGGAATAGATATATTTGTGTGTGTGTGTGTGTGTGTGTGTGTGTACAGATACATATATACATAACATTAAAACATTTGTTGAAATGACTGGGTGATTGAAGCCAGAAAGACATAATTGTCCACTGTCTAAGTTTTAGTCTCCTGGAATCAGACCCTGAGAGAAGGATTTGAGAGCAAGTAGTTTATTTGGGAATGTAGGAAACACTAATAAGAGAAGTGGAAAAAGAAGACAGGCAAAAGGCAGCAGCTAATGAAGGGTCTTTTCTTGTGCCGGCTTGAGGGACAGCTGGAGCTCAAGATCATGGGGGAAATTCCAGAGAACAGAAATACATGCCTCAAAATTATCCCCTGGACTACTGTCAGTCACCTATTGAGGTCTCCTCTCAGGGCAAGTTAATTCCCCACATATTCCCCAGCTGCCTTGCCCAGACATGGTGGTTTGGGAGAAAGTCCTTAAGTAAAGAGAGGCAGCTAATGAGAGTTGAGGTTGGCCTTGGAAAGGCCTGAGGGCTAATGATGGGCCAGCCTCTGCTACCTCTACAGGCACTGATGAGAGCAATGGCTTGGGCAAAGGAGAGAAGGGTTTTGAACAGTGAGGAAACCACTTTCTGTGAAAACCTGAAAGCAACAGTGAAGGACATTTAAGCTAGAATCAGTGGGTTTCCTTCTGCAAGTCCCCCAAAGGAGTATGCTATAGTGATGTAGGAAAGAAGGTCCACACTACAGCTGAAGCAGACCGAAGATGGGAGGCAATTTGGAGTATGAAGATCCAGGTTGTGATGGCTGCCCTGAGTTAGGATGCCCAGTGGTCCACTAGATGCCTATCAGCTATAAATCATGTTGGGGATAGTGGGTGATTTAACCATATTGTGGATCATGGGATACTCAGTAACTTTGCATGAAGTCCTGCTGCATCCAACAGGAATCATTTCAGAAGAATGAGAGTTGTATATGACTGGAGATGCTTTGGGTCGACATGTTCTTCTTTTAACTTGCCTTGGCAGAAGAGGCGGCAGTAACCAATAAGCAGTGATGCTTCCATCCCATGTCTCTTACTGTATTTTATACAGGATAGGACTCAATAGCAAGGGAAGGAGGGGGCCAGAACAGATAGAACATAGCTTCCTCTTGCATGGTATGTACCTTCTCTAGAGACTTGGAAGATGAGAAAGTTAAGCCTATCAAAGGGTTCTTATTTATCCGACACTGGTTAGTTGTTTACCTTGTTGCTGCAGAAGGCCTAAAGCAGGCTTTGACAAATGTCCCACTGCAAGGACTCCTGTGTGTTCATCTTTTTTAATGGAAACATCTATGTGGTTTTCCTGACTTTCAGCTGCCCAGGCAGATGTGCCCAGGAATGAGCTCTCAGAAAATGTGGCTCAGGGGTTAGTTGTTCTGTAATATATCAAATCACAGTCACAAAAGGAACCTGCGTTATCCCAGGGGTAGTAACTGCAGAAAGCAGCTACCATGCCTGGGGCATCCCAAGGAAGTGGTTGGGCTAATTGAAGCTTAGAAACTAGGGAGAGGCTTTGTAGCACAGGAACGCAGACCTCTGAGGAAGGGGCACTGGTCGCCGCTGTGCTGGTATCTCTGAAGAGGCACAATGAAACTGATTCTGGAAATGTAGAGAAACCATGTACTGGAACCAATTGATATTACTGGACCCAACTGTTGCTGCCAGGTGAAGAGGTACTGCTGGGGCGACGCCACTTTCTTTTCCTCCTGCTGCCTCTGGTTGCAGTCTGGAACTTTCTACTGGCAGAGCCCACCAGTGTGTCAGCTGGCCAGGGAGAAATTTGACCTGTAGAGTTCCAACCCAATGCCACAACTCAGGGTGGGTTGGGACCTTAGCAACTGTAAGTTAAAAAGCAACAGAAAGAGAGAGTGAGTGCGAGTGCAAATGTGAGTGTGAGTAAGTGAGGGGGAGGGATGGATGAGACTGTGAGTGAGTTAGCAAGAACAAGATTCTATATATGCGCTGGCTGGGATAAGGAAGGTTGTTGGTTATAAAAATAATCAGAACAGTGGCCTGCACATGAGGACCTCGGCTCTGGGAAAAATAATTTTAAGGATCCTTATTTGGGGTAGGTAAGGGGGAGGTTATATCCTAAAATCTGAAATAAAGTCTGGGCATCATATATTTGTACTAGATTCATACACTAAGAATGTCAGAGCTTGTGGGGATGAGAACAGATTTGCATCACTCATCTCATGCTCACTCTGAGATGTACACACATACCAAGTGGAATTCAGGTGGAAACCCTTCTTTCCCCCACTATTTATATATTAGTTTCTCAACCTTTCTTCTGCACTTTCACCAAGCAGAGAGAGAGGCATTCACGTGAGGGATGTGTGTGTATGATACAACTTCACCTTGATGTACCAGGGTAGGGCTAAGCGCTATCTTGTATGCTGGATTAATTGATGCTCACCTGGACTCTAGAAATGGCGTTAGTATTCCTCTTTAACAGAAAAGAGATGAGATGTAAAGGAAGGTTAAGTAATCTGCCTTGGGCACAGCCAGAGAATGCTAGGACCTGGATTTCAAACTCAAGTACATCTTCCTCGAACGCTTGTGCTCTATTCTCCCCATCCTGATGGTTCATGTCTAGGGAGACTCCTGTCATCTCCAACAGCAAACTAGGGGCCTGAGCATGTTAGTCTCCAGGATAACAATAGACCTGCACGTCCAATAAGGTAGCCAGTAGACTTGTGTGGCTACTGGAATTGAAATTAATTAAACTTAATTAACACTTAACATTCAGTTCTTCAGTTGCACTCATCACAATTGAAGAGCTCAATAGCTATTTTTATGTGACTAGTGGCTATCTTATTTGGATAGAATGTTTCCGTTGTTGCAGAAAGTTCCGCAGTAGACCAACAGTGAGTGAGAGCATGACTCAAAACCTACTTTCCGGGAAGTGGATTTGGCTCAATGGATAGAGCATCCGCCTACCACGTGGGAGGTCCAGGGTTCAAACCCAGGGCCTCCTGACCGTGTGATGAGCTGGCCCACGCGCACTGCTGATGTGAGCAAGGACTGCCCTGCCATGCAGGGGTGTCCCCCGCGTAGGGGAACCCCATGTGCAAGGAGTGCGCCCCATAAGGAAAGCTGCCCACGTGAAAAAAAATGCAGCCTGCCCAGGAGTGGCGCCTCACATGCAGAGAGCTGATGGAGCAAGATAACGCAACAAAAAGAGACACAGATTCCCGGTGCCACTGACAAGAATACAAGTAGACACAGAAGAACATACAGCAAATGGACACAGAGAGCAGACAACTGGGGGGAGGGTGGGGAGGAGGGGAGAGAAATAACTAAAAAAAAATCTTGAAAAAAAACCCCTACTTTCCAAAACTTGCTCTATATCTTGCATATTGTGCATCAAAGATCAGGCTACTTAACCTCTTTGTGCCTTAGCTGCTGCAGCTGTGAAATAGGGCTAGCTGAGGCAGCTCCTCATAGGGTTCAGGTGAGTATTACATTAGCCAGTCTTTGTAAAGTACCTAAGGTGGGGCCCCAATACAGGTTACCTAAGGGGAGAAAGATCTCTTAGCTTTGGCTTTATGTGATTTTCTCAACACTGTGTCATCTCCTTTTACCCCCTGATATGTTTATTTGGGGAACATGGGAAGGAGTTTGCTGAAGGGTGAGGGGGAACTTGATCATTTATATTCAAAACACTTCATGGAGGCAAGTAGCCCTTCCATAACTTCACTGTTCACTTTTCACTTCTCTACCAACAGTGCACCTGCTTATGTGAACCCAGGACAGGCCACCGTACCACCTCCTATCACTTAGTATGCCACTGGTAGTTGGATTTGTTGGGATAGCTTTCTCTCAAGTGATCCTCTGTGTCTTTCTTAGATGCACTGCCAAGTACTGTGAGTCCCAGCTTGTATTCTTCAATGGTATACTACCTATGCTGTGTTCCAGGGAGATAGGTTCCATGGAGGCCAAAGCAGTAGTCCTGGGCTTTTCAGGGGTTTTGGAAAGGAGGGTCACACTTGGAGCCAGGTATCTCACTCCAGGTCTGGTGGTTCTTCTGCTCTGGGCTGGAAGCCTGGCTGGGAGAGAGACTCTCTCCAGGATCTGAATGATGCCTTAGAAGTCAACAAGAATGCTAGATTGAACCAAAAGGCATGGACCACAGTACTGGAGGAATCATCTTGGAGCTTTTGTCCCTTTTGGGGCAGTTGGTAGCAGTCTGGCTTGAACACTGTACCAACTATAAAGAGAAGCCCCTGAGGTTGATTCCCACCCCATTCTCATCCCCTTGCCCTTTCCCCAACTACCTCCCCAGGGCAAAGAAAGGAGGATCTCCCGCTAATTTTCACCTGCATTTTGCTCTCTGTTATGTAGCATTCAGTGACAGGATCCACTCAGGAGAGTTGGGGAGAGGCTGGCTAAGGTTCTCAAGGAGCTGAGTTTTGAGCTCAGGCGCCTGAATGGAATGATGCTTCCTGAACTTTCAGACCTTTGGGACTTCTGGGAGGTCTTAGAAATCGCTTCAAGCCTCCTGTCCAGCATACGACTGCCTAGGAGAGTTCCAGGGAAAGGTGGCAGGTAGAGTATCCTTTCTGCATTTTATTGTCTCATCCTCCATTCTCTCCTTTCCGTGTGTCTGTGTTGCTCTGTTGTATCACCCTCTCCTAGAGATTCTCTAGACCACTGATGTAGGGGTGTTTATCTTATGTTCTCGTCAACAGGGATATCAGGTACAACAAGGCGATGGATACCACAGTGATCTTGCTACAGGATCTTGAAGACCTCCAGGCTGCTGGCTGTTCTGAAGCATAGAGACACCCTTCCAAGTGAAGAGGAAGGAGCCTGGGAGGAGGTGAGGAACTAGCGGCTCTTTCCCTTCCCCTTGACCCCATCTACCTTAGGCTGCCATATTGGTTGTGCCCATGCCTGATGGGCTTTCTTCTGTGCGCCCCTCTATAGGCACTGCTTTTTGCCCAGAGTATGGACCCCCTTTTCACATGGTTGCCACTGAAGGACAGTGAGGAAGATGCTGCAGACTCCTGAGACAGAAACACAGCAGCTGGAGCCACGGAACTTCTAGAGTGGGATGGAAGTCCAGCATCCCTTCAGACTGCAGCTCCCTGAGCTCCAATAATGGATTGGATTGTTTTTTGTTTGTTTGTTTTGCCATTACCACAACACACAATTTTGGATGCTTTTGACTGGTTTCTCCTCTCCCCTCCCCTCCCCTCCCCTCCCCTCTCCTCTCTTTTCTCTCCCCTCCCTCTGCTCCCTCTCCTTCCTTCCCTTGCTTTCCCTTTCCTTTTCTTTTCTTTCTTCTTCTTTCCAGCTTTTCTTTTTTTCTTTTTTCTTTTTGGTCTTCTTTTTTCTTCTCTCAACCATGGAAACCATAAGGGATTGTTTTAGCAAGTATCATTCTATGCTGAAATTAGCCTTGTTTATGACCAAATTCTGTCTCTAGGGATTTTCTGAATTGTGACCCCAGGCTACCTATCAAATGGGGCTGTGTAATGTTTGATTTGTATAGTATCGATATTTAGATTAAAAATATTTTTTCTTTCTTTTTTTAAGTTTGGAACAAGGTCACATTTACTTAGCTACAAAAGTGGTCTCAATGTGGTATTGCTTCAAGTTGAAATATAATCAAACATATATTATGCCGGAGACTTATGCACTCTCTTTGATATATATGTCACACAACAAAGAATACAGACCTGGTAGGCCTACATTTAATTCCTGTTTGATCCTGCAGCTAGAACAGTAGAGAAATTATAAAGTTCAAATCAACTTCAAATACCCTGAATGTAAGCTAGTCAGCCATAAGTGGACAGTTTCAAAATGCCATGTTCTAAAACAAAGCAGGAATTTGAGATCAGCTGGCATCTGCAGCAGTGCTGTTCAGGTCTGCCTGTGGCTCTGCCCATTTTGGAGGAATTAGAGAACAAGGTGTGCTGTCGTGATTAGTTTTCTGGAAATTGTGGTGCTTCTGACTCACTGTCTGTAATTGTGCATGCCTTCCAATAAACCACCTTCGGCTGACCCAGCAACAAGGTCTCTGTCCATTTACTGTGTCCTCAGTGGCTTTGTAAGAATGACCTATGAGTGATGGTCCTGCTGGAAAGCTGAGCTGGATGCAATCCCACTGCACTTTCAGAAATGTTACTGGATCTTTATCCATTGTCTGCACATGGAGCCAGAAAGTGTGATTAATTTCCCTCCTCTTCCTATTATAGTCAACTCCAGAAATCCATTGTCATGGCCTAAACTTGGCAGGCGGATAGGCTGGCATTTGCCATCATTCTGTAATTCTGGGATCTACACTCATATCTGTGAGAGGCTAGTGCAAGCTGCAAGTTCTCCAAGTCGCAATTTCTTCATATACAAAATGGGGATAATGATACTTCCTAAAATTAAGACAATAAGTGCCCTAAAGATACTTCACATATTGTAAATGCACAGGGACATGGCAGTGCCAGATGAATGGTGAAGCTGAATAAACATTGCAGTTCCTTATGGTTAGCCTTGGGTTGAGAACACTGAGTAGCTTCCGATTGGATTGTGTCTTAGGCCTTCTTACTTAAAGCCATTGGAAAGAGATGTGACAATTCATGGGACAAGTCAGGAGCAGAAGCCTCGTCACTCCCTGCCTTGGCCATGTGGCTCAGTACCTCTGTACCTTAACTCCTCCTTCTGTGAAAGGGGGCACATGTTTACCGCCCTCACGGAGGTGACATTGTCACGGAAAGTGAAATGTGCTGTGCACATCCATGTATGAGGCACCGTTTTTCCCACCTCCCATTTGCATCATCAAGCTCCTATCATGCAAGGGTGAGCGAGTCTCCCTCCAAATACTGTCAAGGGGCTCTCGTTCACCACGGGTAATAATTTGGCCCATTGAGGGCCTCTTCAGATGGTCTCTGTCACTTTAGTACAGGGTTTCTTAACCTTTTTTGTTTCACGGACCCCTTTGCCAGTCAGGTGAAATGAACACCACTGTAATTTCTTTATTGCCTACTTTCGTAAATGAAGGAAATGCCAGGTTTCAGTTACAGGTCAAAGAAAATAAAGATAACACGTTGATTTTTTTTTTTTTTCCAATTCAAGCTCATGGACCCCCTGAAATGCTTCAGTAGAAATCACTTTTGAGAAGATCCCAGCACTCACCACCATTACACCTAAGATTTGGGGGTGCCCAAAATGTGAAGCAAAGACAAGAGCTAAGATAATTCATTTCATGCTGTAATGCCAATGAAACAGTTGTTCTCAGAGTGCCATGTTGCTTACTCTAATCCCGCAGATATTAGCCCTGTGTAGTAGAAAGAGCACCTTCTACTTTGTACCTTGAAGTCATTAAAACCTGAACAATAACTGCAGCAGCAAGTAACAATCAGTGAGCACGTAGTTTTACCAGGTCCTGGGCAGAGCACTCGACAAGCACTGATTTATTTAATCCTTGCGGTGACCACATGAGGTAGGTACTGTCTTTACTGAGGCATGAAGGAGAAGTGAAAGGCAAAGCTGGAACTGACCAGGGCTACCTGACTCCAAAGCTTGGGTTCTTCACCATCATACCTGGCTGCTTCCTCCTGGGGGTTCAAGCTTCTGCCTGCTGCCCTGTAGGCTCCTTCTCTGCTCCTCTCTCTGTTCCTTAAGTCTCAAAACCCGTCAGGGACCTTATCTTTGGAACTCTGTTGTCCTTATTCGTATTGTGGGACGATGAATGATCATACTCCCCTGCCTGCTTTCCACAATTATTGTCTAAGAACTTTGCAAATGCACGAAACTAATTGTAAATCAACGTGAAAAGCTATAACTTTTTTAAAAAAAGATTAGTATTTTTTTAAATTAACCATTTCTAAAAGCCTTCTGGAAGGGGTCCGAGTTGATCTACCTTATGCTCAACTCTTATTTAGCAGATTCTAGTGCATCATATCCAGAGAGGACTTGTGGATGTGAGATGAGCCCAAGAGCCACATAAGGGTGAAATGAGAAAGCACCACACCGCAGGAAAAACATTATTAGATTTTTAGCAAAATGTCGCTGACTCCCTCTAACCTTACTTCCTAAAGTCTATATCAAAGGACATCATTCATGGAAGACCGAAGTAGCCTCTTCCCGATTCCCTCTGCAAGCTTCACCAGAGGGAGGTATTGCATGTCGGTTTGAAGGACACTGGAGTTTAAACAGTTCACATATTCACAGGCAGGTTTTAGGAGATGCAGTTGATGCCTCTGCCCTGTTTCTGAGGCTTTCTCTGGCTGGGTGCCTGTATGCAGTGCATGGCAGAAGTGCTGGGGCATTCCCTCTCCTTGCCATCTGAAACGAGCTCTCACCCAGTGACTGGAGAGAGGTGATGTACCAATAACCCCAGCTCCCTCATCCCTTGGGTGGACCGACTGGAGCAGGTTCTCCATGGTTCTGAGCCTGAGGTGGCACTCCAGGTGCCCATGGTGATAACTAGCTTGCTAACCCACTTTTCTCGGCCACCTTCCCTTCTGTGTCTCATGCCTTAGCTCCTCAACCAGTGTTTCCTAGGATCACCTCTCCAATAAGTAGTTACTTGCACATGAGTTCTAGTCTCAGGACCTGCTTCTCGGGGAGCCCAAGGTAATTCAACATTCTGGGGCTGGGCAAGTATAGAAATAATAATGCACCACAGAAAATATCATTCAAAACTAAAGAGTTTCTCCTTGTGTTTTTCTGCTGATAACCTCGGCTATGTTGGGAACAGCAAAAGGGACCTTATAAACCTGAGCACAGATTCCTTCCTGTGAAACTGGCACTTCCACAGGTCATGAGAGATATTCCCTTTCAACTAACCTGAGACCAGGCAACAATCACCTGATGGTAAATCAAATTACAATCCGCTGGCTAGAACAAGTAATTAAATATAAGGGGTAATGGGAAAAGGAGAGGGTCCCCATCCCAAAGCCCCTCTCACCTCTCAAGGACACCCATTTGCCTTTGAATCTCTTTGGCTTCAATTAACATTGATTGAGCCTGCCTAAAGTGCCTGGCTCTTGTCAAATCCCATTACTGGAGTCTCCAAGATATTATCTGTTCACAAACCTTCAATGTGCAGGGACATTTCTGTGGGCAGATGGAGTATTGTGTGGAGTCGCTAACACATTGATTAGGGCTGTTAGAGAAGAGGCTTGCTTTCTCTGGCATGGCAGTTTTGTAAACGGGATTTCATCCTTGCCATTATTATCAACTCAAACCAATTCTCTAAGTTCAAGTTACGATGTTCTGAAAAGCAAGTCAGACTGACCCAACTATCGCTTTTAAAGAAAGCTGTTGAAAATGTCAACCCCATAGAGTAAGAAAATGTGATTGAATCTTTGTTACCGACATCATGCGCCCGATTTGCTTTTCTGTTGCGGGGAGGGACATAAAAGGAAATGCGTTCCCCCTGCTAGGTGCACAATAAACAATTTGCTGTTTATTTTGGTGGAAGGTAAATGGAATTATAGTGTGTATCGAAGTCTGTCGTGCTTATCTCTCTTTTTATTCCCTCCTCAGTCTCTGCTGAGGTCTAGAAGTTTGGGGCTATGTGTTACACACCTTCATTTTTCTAGGTAGCCAAGGACAGTGCTTTCATGTTAGATTTCCACTGCACCTTTAATTTTATTGTAAGACACCAGAACTTGTTGGGAATTGGGAGAAGGAAGGAGAAATCAAAGCCCCATCCTTGGATGCATGCGGTGATATTGAGAGGCAAAATTCCTAGTAGGAAAAATCAGAAAAGAACATTGATCCTGGGATCTTGAACAGTGGGTCCTTTGTTCCAAGGACCTCTTATGCAGGGAAAGTGCTGTGATTGGTACCTTTTTAATGTTTACATTTTTAATCTTATCAATTATTAATTTTTTTCTAAACATTCAAATGCTACTGTTGCCATAAAATATGCCAAACATATTTTATGAATCACATCGCCATAAATATTTAAATGCTTATTACAAGTTTAATTAGACAAATTCTAAATATTTCAGTAAAATCGCTACCAATTTCATTTAAAAGTTTCACAAACTTTAAAAGAAGATGGTGTGTGCCCACCCCCTCACAAATAAGCATGTAATATATTTATACCTACACTTAAACTATTAAAGAGTATTGATGGTATGAGTTTATTTCATCATGTATAAACTTCTTTGTGCCTTCCATTTTTTTATTCTTATTTTTTATACTTTCCTAGGGTTGCTATAATCTTGTCATATTCAAAAGAGAAAGAATACAGCCTCAGACTAGCTGTGTTTAAAGATTCTTGGTTATCAACTACTTGATTTTTGGTTGCCACATGGGATCTTTCTAAATCTCTTCAATCAGTCCTGGGCTAATGTTTTCTGCTCTGAGTTTTCACTAAGGGTCAAGGACAAGTGGGTTGTTGGAAGCCCTCACCTTGAACTTGGTGCTCCCGCGCCCATCAAATCTACATCCCAGGCACTGAGTCTTTACTTCATAATACATAGGCTTCTCAGCATATTTGGTAAAGCACCCAGCAGGTTCTGGGATGAGTCTGGGCAGCATTTTCTCTTCTTGGGATCCCTGGCTCATGTGTCAGCTTGCCTCACACAACTGGACTCCTTCTGGCTCTTACATGCAGTCATAGGAGCTGATCATGCCTCTGTTCTACAAAGAAAAATCTCCCAAATTTTCTTGAGTTATTGGTCTTAAAAGTCACTGTAGTTCTTTTCTACTTACAGAGAAAATCATAAATATATTAAAGAAAAGAATCAGTCTATATATGTCAACTCTATAACCTCCTTTATTAAGACATTTTAAAAAGATAAACATGGCAATCTTTTTGTTTTTCAATTACACCTTTGTATACCTTAAACACTTTAATCATGGAGTATCATTATAGACTCATGGCTTTTCACAGATATCAGTTATTCCAATTAACTATTCTTATTCTGGTTGCTCAAATCTTTGCAGTGTAGCCAGTAGGTACCCTTTTAAACTGCCTCCCTTGTCTTCTCAGCTTTACTCCTGAGACATTTTTGAAAGCCTCTTGCTTAAAGGCAACATGATATTCCATACCCACATTGATTTTTCTCTACTATTAGCTAAGATTTTAGTCCCTGAGAAGCCCTAATTCCTATTAGTAGAAAATAGCATCTCAGGCTTATTCCCAATAATGTAAGGATAAAAAATACCACCATCTTTGGCCATTTTAATGGAAGTGCTGAAAAAAATATGTATTTTAAGATCATAAGTTTTTGTTTGCATTTTCTAATATTAGAATGTTAATATTATTATCTGTTTACACTTTGATCTAATATTAAATTTAAAAAATTTATTTTCCTACACTATACACCCTTGGATTATTAACTCAAACTGTAGTCATACTCCTTTCTAATTCATTGGCTTTATATGTTCTGCTGATCACCATTCTGTCATCATTTTATTGCCCAATAGAAGACAGGAGCCAGGTGGAGATAGCCATGGAATTCAGTGGAAAGATCTTTAGTTTTCTCATTTGTAAAATCTATGAGAGGCTGAAGCTTAGGATTTAGCTTTTGTCCTGTGGGCATGGGATACTCCTTGGAATTTTCACCATTGTCTTAAGACAGGCAGTGGTTCTCAACGTTTGGTGAGCATCAGAATCACTGGGAGGGCTTGTGAAACCATAGAATGCTGGACCCCACCCTCAGAGTTTATCACTAATTCCAGGTGAGGCCTGAGAATTTGCACTTCTAAGAAGTTCCAAGTGAGGCCAATGCTGCTGATGGTGAGAAACACACTTGAGGACAACTGGTCTAAGGAACATAAAATCAGGTTTGTTGGGGAGATAGGAAAAGCCTTTGGGTCTCTAACTTTGGAGTTATTAATCAAGGCTGAAGATTAAGTAAGAAAAAGTAGAGTAACAACTTCTAGAGAGACAAGTCCTTGGAATTTAAGAATTGGAATCACTGTGAAGCATTTATATCTAAACTGGATCACTTTTTGCTGTAGGTTCCACTCTCTTCTGGCAGCTTTGACTGCTTATCAGCTATGGATTTCATATAGAAACTGAAGTCTAGAGAGAGAGAAAAACTTGAATTAAAAAAATTAAATTTCATAATTCATGTGTTTTTTTTTTGTTTTTTTTGTTTTTTTGTTTTTTTGTTTTTTTACCATAAATGAACAATAATGAAATTTCTTACAAAAAATTCTTTGGAGGGGGAAGTATTTTACACATAGAAAGTAATTTTATGTCTTTAAACCCAGATCCTAAATCTTGATTTCATTTTAGGGTCAAAGTATGCACCTTGTTTTCCTTTACCTGGCATCTATTACAGCAGGAAGTGCCTTCCCAAGTGTTTAACCAAGTGCCAAGTGTCCTGTCACTTGAAGATGAATAATAAACAGCCACAACAAATGGATGTTGTGGGTAGCATTAATAAGACATTTGCAATCCTGCAGGAAGAATCATGCTGGAAGATAAAGAGATGCATTTATTTATGCTATTGTTAGGCACTTGAACTTCTGACACAAGAGCAGGTGTTCAGTCTATTTTGGAACCACCTGACAAAATTCCTTTGTTTTCTTGTTCCTCTGTCTACTCCCAAGTGTAGATGCTCTTCAAGGTTCTGTCTTTTCTCTTTGTTCCTTGATCTATTTTTCCATCAGTAACTCTTCTATGCATTTTACATTATTGTTGCTGGAGAGGATGAGTCCATGGTCCAGTTTCCCCCCAAAATTGAGCCTTCATTTCCCACTGCCTGTAGGACATCCTTATCTGGATTTCTTGCAGCAACTCAAACCATCCGCAAGAAGCAGAACTCAGCACTTCCTATTCCCAACCCAGCTTCTCCTTATTTTCCCTTCTCCCTGTATATCAGCCACATTATTTACTTCATGAAAATCTCCCTTTTTCTCATCCCAGACATCCACAAGATTCAGCCTCCAGTATGTCTCTTTGACATTGATATCTTCATTTCATCTTCTGACAAAACTGTATTTTAGGCATCTGATACTGCCATTCAAATTATTGTTGTTTGCCTTTATCATACTGTCTCTGTTGAAATCCATCTTAAGTATTTTTGCAACACAAATTTTCCTAAAGATCATGGTACTGATCGTATCACTGCCATGGTGTCTCCCCAGGATTTAATAAGATATGTTCAAACTCTTTATCCTGCCATTCCCAATTTTCTAGTATCGAGGCACAACTTTTAAAAATCTTGTGAACTTTCTCACTCCATTGGTTTAATAGTAATCTCTAAACATGCTTTTGAATTTAATCTTTTGTTTTTGTTATGCATTTTTCTTCATGTCATCTTCTCACTTCTTTACCTATTCAAATGCAACACACTTTTGAAAGATGCATCAGAAATGTTACTTTCCTACAGAGTGTGGTTTGATTCATCTCCACCAATATTCCCTTTTCTTCTATTTAATGTTTGTATTATTCTATGGCGCTTTTACCTTCTAATGTGTACCTAGACCTGGTGGTTGTGTTGTGGAATTATTTGTTGACAAACCCATCTTTATGGGAAATATGCAAACAGATACTCCTGGCAAATGAATAATGTTTATAATTCATTAAATATTTGAGGATCCTCTGTGGGGCCACGCTAGGTCCAAGCTGTCACTGAGCTTATATTCTAGAGATGAGGCAAAGAAATAAGCCCAAATAGATTGTCATTTGTGTTAATTAGGAAAGAAAGCAAGGCAATGTTAAAGAAAGTTGTGGGTGCAAGAAGTATGTAATTAGGGAGGGCTTCTCTGAGAAGGTGGCACTAAATCTAAGACCTGAAGTATGAAAAAAAGTCAGCCAGACCGATCTGGGAGAAAGCGTTCCAAACTGAGGACTAGCACATTATCAGCCATGAGGCAAGAATGAACTTGGCATGACTTAAGGAAGAGATGAAAGACTGGTGGGACTGGAATAAAGCCAGTTAGTGTGAGTTTAGTGAAGGACAAGGTAGAGTTAGATCATATAAGGCCTTGCAGGGTATGGCAAGGAATTTTGATTTTATTCTAACCAAGATGGGAAATAATTGAAAAGGTTTAAAGCATGTCAGCCAAAGGCATGCCGATGCAAAGTACCAGACGTGTCGGATTTTATAGAGTGTACTTGTTTGGGGTAAAATCTTACAGTTACAAGGTCCTAAAGAGTCCAACTCAAGCTTGCTTTTTCACCAAAGTCGGTTGCCACATGTTGAAGCAAGATGGCCACTGATCTCTGGCTGGTCTCTCCTTCCTGGGCTTCCTCTTTCTCATCAGGCTCCATGGGCCCAGCTCCTTCCTGTTCTCAGCTGTAGGCTGGCATAGGGTTTGTCGCTGAGGATTTTCTCTCTCTCAGCAGCAAACCATCAGGTGAATATCTCATCTCTCCCTGGGGCCCCAAGATCAAACATGACAGAGTTCTCTCTCTTCCCATGTGTCTTCTGGAGTGAGTGTCCATTTATATCAGCCCACCAAAGGGGTGGGGACTAAACCTGGGCCACACCTTACAGACATGGTTGAATCAAAGCCCTAATCTTAACAGGTAATTTAATCAAGGCCTCCCCCACAACTGAACCCAATATAATCACAAAGGGTATCACACCCAGAAGAATAGATTAGTTTACAAATATAATCTTTCTTTTTTGGGAATTCATAAATAATCTCAAACTGTCACAAAGCAGAATAATGTTCTGTAGAAAATGGGGCTATTGTGGCCCAAGAGAAGATTTAAGCAGACTAAGATGTTTACTCCAAAGTCTTATTTGGAAATTCTTGTCAGGTGAGCTGGGCTGGTCCATAGTTGATTCTTGAAAGTTCCTTTTGCTCTTGACTTGAAGTCAAGTCACTTCCTTGGTCTCTTCTCCCATAGACTATAACCTTGCCTTGGTCTTTGATATCTTATGAATCCTATGACAAGAAAAGGCAGGAAAAAAAGAAACTCAAGGAAAACTACCCCAAGGGAACATAAGGACCATTTTACTTTACCAGTGACATGAGTAAAATATCAAAAGATGGAGATTCTAAAAAGAGGAAATTGAAAGAGTCCAGCCTATGTGAACCGTACAATTTTTGAACTTCTTTGCTAATGAAACTGTCTCTTCCATGACTGCAGCCAAGCTCCATGCTCTAGCACCAAGGACAAATAGTGACTTTGGCTTATGCCCCATGTCAGCATCTTGTCTCAAAGATGGACAAAACAAAGGAGGTCTTAAGCTCTTCACAGGGACACTCAATTTCTTTGTTTTTAAATTTCTAGGCTGGCATGCATACAGTAGACACACACACAATATATTTGCTAAACTGAGGCAAGTATTTTGTAAGTCACTGACCTTAATCAGAGACTCAGAGGTAGCCATATTCCAGGGTTTTTGCACTATTAGTAGAATTATCTTCCTGCTTTCTTTTTTGCTGACCCTAGCACAGTCTATTCCTTTTCTTTTTTACTGCACAGCAACTGACCTTATTGCATAGCTCACTAGAGTGACCTCTTCGTAAAATGGTGAAGGACATAAATATTACTTGGGGGAGGGGGGGCTCCTCTGATCATTGTAGAGTTCACTTCTTTATGTCTTTTCAGACTTTATTTGTTCTGAGTTTCTTGACTTTTGGTCTTTCTATCTAAGTAATCAAATAAGATTATTGGTTTGCTAATGAATAGCAATAACTTAATATATTTTCCCAGATTAAAAAAATGTTTCAGCCATCATGGCCTTAAAATCAGGAAGAGTTAATAGATCACAACTTGCTTTAACCATTTTCTGGTTCCTGTGATAGATACAGAGATGAATGGGAAATCGTCTATGACTGAACTCAGGTCTCAGTCTAAACTCCAATGGAATCTAAGGGAAGGTGATATAGTTTAATCTTGTCCCCTACAAAGACATGTTCAAGTCCTAACCACTGGTCTCCTGGATGTGAACTCATTTGTAAAAAGATCTTTAAAGATGTTATTAGTTAAGATGGGGCCAAACTGAATCAGTTTGGACCTTAATCCAATATGCCTGGAGTCCTTATAAGCAGAGGAAATTTTGGACATGGTAATTAGGAGATATACTGGGAGAAAGATCAACATGTGACAGGGAGATTGAATTATGGATCACGGGCAAGCCACCACCACAATGCTACAGACTTCAGAGAATGCATGACCCTGCCGACATCTTGGTCTTGGCCTTCTGGATTCTAAAACTGTAAGACAATCAATTGCCATTGTTTAAGTCTACTGGTCTGTGGTACTGTGTTACAGCAGCCCTAGAAAACTAAGGCTGAAGAAATTTTAAGGATCATCATCCAATGCTTAAATTCCCTCTTTAGAGTTACTGGAAACTGGTAATCCAGTTTCCCTTCATATCTTCTGGGCTTGTGAACTCATTGTCACCCATGGCAATCAGTATCATCTCTGGAGAGCTCATCCTTACCAGGTGAAAGTCTATGGCTCATGGCTTTACCATTGGATCCTAGTTCTGACACAGAAGATTCAAACTCACGTTGCTGAGAGAGGGCTGGCAGATAATGTCCGCAAGTTAAGCAATCCAGGTATTCAAATAAAAAAGCTCAAGTATTGTAATAAATGATATCTGGCATATGGTCACGGTATAGTGAAGACAATAGGGATAGAGAGGGACTGTGTTAACTGGAGAGCATGCCAGGTTCCAGGCTATCATACATTGCTTCTTTGGAGACATATGGGTACAATGTGGCCAAATCTTCTGATTCGTTTTCAAGGGAACCAGAATTTGAGATTATTTTTAACAAATCAATTTCATTGATACTTATTAATAAAGCATAAATTCAGTCAAAGTTTACAATCAATGGTATTCAGTATAATCACACAGTAGTGCATTCATCACTTCAATCATTTTTAGAGCATTTTAATTATTTCAATAATAATAATATTAAACAAAAACCAACCAACCAAACAAAACTTAACACCGCTCAATCATGCTTCCCCTGCCGTACATAGCTTCTATTTTGTTTCCTTCTGTCTAGTATATTTGTATTTACATTTTTTTAAAAATAGTCTTATATATTCATATTTTACATGAGGTTTTATTATGTTATACAGTCCTATGTTTCCTTTTTTCAGCTTTTCTTCTAGTATACATGTCCTTAGACTTACCCTTTCAACCACTGTCATACCCATACAATAGCACTGCTACTCACAAATACCATGATATGCTCTCACCATTTCCATTCATTTCCCAGGATTTACAAACAACCTTTGAACCAATTCTGCACAAATTAACACTCAGCTTTCCATTCTCTACCCTCATTCTATTTTCTGGTTATTGATTCCCTGAGTTTACACAATATATTTAGTTCATAATAGTGCAATTATACAGTATTTGTCCTTTTTTGTCTGGCTTGCTTCACTCAATGTAACATCCTTCAGTTTCATCCATGTTGTCATATGCTTCACAATTTCTTCTTACCACTGCATAATATTCCATAGCGTGTATATACCACAATTTGTTTATCTATTCATCAGTTGATGGACACCTGGATTGTTTCCAACTTTTGGCAATCGTGAATAATGCTGCTATGAACATTGATGTGCAGATGTCTATTCCTGTTGCTGCCCTCAGTTCTTCTGGGTATATTCCTAGGAATGTTTTTTCCAGGTCACATGACAAGTATATATTCAGCTTCTTTAGGAACTGCTAACAGTCCTCTACAGTGGCTGTACCATTCTACATTCCCACCAATAGTGGATAAGCATTCCTATCTCTACATCCTCTCCAACATTTACAGTTTTCCGACTTTTTAATAGTGGCCAGTCTAATAAGTATGAAATATTTCTTTGTAGTTTTGACTTGCATTTCCCTAATTGCTAGTGATGTTGAACATTTTTTTATGTGTTTATTTTTATGTGGCCTTTCCTGATTTTTAAATTGGCAACCAACTCTAGTGGGCCAACACTCTGAGAGCCAAACAATACATCTGTAGCTAGGCCCCATAGATGTAAAGAAGGGATCCAATTACTCTTTAACTTGAGAATCGATTGGTATTTGCAAATAGCTATCACCATCACCCATCCCCACCACCTTCTCCATAATTTCTTCCTCATTTTAAGCAACAATTCAGCCCATATAAGATGAGATTCTTGAACTAATCAATAAATACTTGTCATTAAATAACTGTTTGGGTGACATTCATAAAAAAAGTATGAAAAAAATCAAGAAAAATGCTTGGAAAACATATTTCCAAAATTTGTTGCTTACCTTTATAAAGTGTTATTCTTCCAAAAGACTATCAAGGCACCAATATGAATTCAAATCTTATTGGATGGTGGGAATTTCATATTGATTGGAAAAATATTGGGGGAAGGTGTTTTTTTACGTTTCCTCAGATCACCCTGCCAATTCTATCTACATATGACTTTAATGAGATAAATTTTTCGTCTAGTTTCTGCTCTTGTAATAGGTGATCAAGAAATGTTTATCTTTGAATTGATTTTCAGTATTTTCCTGCCCATCCAAGTGTATTCTTTAACATATCCTCTCTGATTTGTGACATGGAAGGCTGATTTCTGTAGACCACAACATTCAGTCTCCCCTATCAGGTAACTTCAGATAGAGTTTGGTCAATGGGAGGCACCAGCAGGAGATAAAAAAGAGGAAGGATAGAGAGGTCAGTCTGTTTCTTCCATGTTCCCTCCCTGCTTAAACCACAATCTCTGGCAGTAGCTTTGTCTCTGTGGTTTTAGTTTCCACCAGAGAGCCACTTTGCCATGGCTTCACCTCTGAGGGAACTTCTATAATGCTCCTTTTATCCTCTTGACTCTTTGCCTCTAGGGAAGATAATGGTTTCCCAATGTGGCCATTGTCTAGGTACCTTAAAATCCCTTTCTTTCTCTCTTAACCTTGCCTACAACTATCCCTGTCTCTTGATTGAAACATTGGGGTGAATTCTTTATTCTGTAGGGTCCTTGCCAGATATGTTCTACTTCCCTTTCTCCTTAGTTCATATAATGCCATCTCTATATTTTTGTTTGTATCTGTAATGATAGGAACTTGTCTATTAAGGAAGGAATTTAAATATATCGTTAGGAGCATTCACTCAGATTTTTTGTTTCACTGTCTTGGTGAGTGTTAGGATCTTTTTGGATACGTCACTCTCTACAGAGGCATGTTTCAAATTACTAACGACACTCCATTGGTCCAGGGAGTGCAAGAACACATTAATGAATACAGAAGGTTAGCCTGCACACTTAGGCACAGCCTCTGAACGTTTTCATCCAGAAACCTCAGCCTTTCCTAGTGTGAACCAGATCTGACCTCCTGGAGTGTATCAGGAGCTTCATTCTCACCAGCAGGATAGACCCAGAATTAGTCTTACTTTTCTGACCTATCTATCTTGTGAATTTGAGGAAAGCCTTGAGCCCCAAAGATTTCCATTAAATCCATCCTTTACTATAAATTCTCTTATATTCTCAGTTCATTACTAGAGACCTTCACCAAGTCATATACCCTTCTCAGAACCACAGCACGGTATCCTCTTTGATCTCAAGTATACACATGACTGGATGGATTCTGAATCAAGCATTTCCTAGCCCTAGAATTTGGTCCTCTGGCTACCCACCATCTTAGACCCCTAGCTTAGACCATACCTGATCTTTTCTCTCTTCCCTTCCCTTTTTGCCTTCTCATTAAGGTACCAGCATGGCTTGGGGAAGAACCTGAATCAGCTATGCCCTGCAATATAACAAATCACATTCTGCAAACAAAAATTTTATGAGTGTTAAATGTCAAGGACCAATAAACATAGCACTGCAGCCAAGCCTGCATCTGTAATATCCACTAATTAGGGAGAGGATGAATAGACATTTTAGGATTAGAAATTTTGAACATCTCTTAGCAAAATCCATTTAAAGAAGAATACAGGTTTAAAATCTACCACTCAGAATTTTAATATGGTCTTGCCTTTAAAGTGCTTTCTAATACTAATTCTCCCATTATACTTTTGAAGTATGTATCATTAGCAAAGATGTGTGCCAGACGGGGTTATTTTTAAGACAAATTAGTGTGGTGAATAAGCATTCTGTTTTTACCTTGATATTTAAATTGGATTTTGGAGTATAATTTCATACTACAGAATCAAGGCAATGGAAGTTTTACTCATTGGGTTGGGATGGTGCGGCGGCTTGCTCGGTCGGTAGAGGTGGGGTCTGGCTGCGGACGAGGGGTCGGTCCCGCTTGGGAGGAGGGATTGGTCCCGCTTGGGACGAGGGGTCGGTCCGGCAGCAGATGAGGGGTCGGTCTCACAGGGGTTGCGCGGTTCGGCTGACGGGGTCGCCTGGCAAAGCCGGCGACGAAGGGTTCGCCCGGAGAAGCAGGCGACGAACTGGGGACAAGGGAGGCCAGGCCCTTGTCGGGGGCTCTCAGGACTGGAGGGCGCACGGCAGAAGAACTACCGCGGAGACAAAGTAAACACGCAAGTCCACTTTATTGAGGGAGAGGCAACAGTTTTATAGGGGCTGGGGAAGGCTGATTGGTCAAAGCCACGCCCTGTTCTGATTGGTTGCCGGCAAAAGGTCAGTGGGCGGTACTGGACGGGGGAGGGGTGGTGGTTAGGGATTGGCTGTCGCTGTTGCTGGGGAAGGGGCAGGGTTTAGGGATTGGTGGCTGCTGTTGCTGGGGTGGAGGGCAGACTTGCGTTTCCCGCCCACGCCTGGCTGTTGCTGCTGTGGGGGGAGGGGAAAAGAGCAGACTGGATTTTTCCGCCCACGCCTGGCTGTTGCTGCTGTCGGGGGAGGGGAAAAGGGCAGACTGGATTTTTCCGCCCACGCCTGGCTGTTGCTGCTGTCGGGGGAGGGGAAAAGGGCAGACTGGAATTTTCCGCCCTGCGCCTACGCAGGGAGAAGGAAGAAGAAGGGTACTGCCCCACAGGCATCGTGTGGCGCTACCCGGGAGGAGGGGCGGCCGCGGAAGCATGGCTGCCGAGTAGGGGAGACCCGAGGGCACTCTGCGCCCATGCCGAGCTTCCTTCAGGGGTGGCGGTGAGTCCGACCAGCCACCCTATTATGGGGGCAGCGGCTTGGCCTGCCGCGGCCGCTCCCCCGCTGGGCCACACTTCAGCCCGAGGGGTGACCGCAGGATGGAAAATGTAATGTAGATATTTTATAATGCTGTAGCCAATGGTCATTTCTTTTCTGTTGTACCTTCCAACAGAGTGGCTTCCTAGAGCAGTGGCTATCAAGTAGGAGTGATCTTATCTCCCAGGGGACATCTAAAAATGTCTGGAGACAATTTTGATAGTCATAACTGGGGGTCTGCTACTTGTATCTGGTGGATAGAGGTCAGGGATGATACTAAACATCCTATAATGAACAACAAAGAATTAGTAATGCTGAGGTTGAGAACCCCTTCCCCAGAGAGCTGGAGGTTCTTGTTTGTCAATTTGCCCCACTGTCACCCTCTGATGAGGGCTAGCATCTTAGGAACTTCTATTCATTTCAAATTCACTTGGAATTTTCTTCAATCAATTAAGTACTTACTATGAACATGGTACTGTCTCCACAGTAGAATGGAAACCTGAGGCATTCTTCAAGATCTTTCTATCAAAATGTATGCAGGGGTAGGTGAGGAAATTTGAAGCCAGAACTGCTTGTAACTGCCTATCTTTCTAAATGAAGTGGAGGAGTAGCTGATAGCAGCATAATTCTTATCATTGGGAAGGAAATATCTTTCTTCAATTTACGGTGGCACATTTGGGAGATCTATGGGTGAACAAGCTTACTCTGGGCATCCAAGTATCTTGGTGTTTGCCATCTCAGAAAAAGTAGGGCCCTCTTTTTCCCATTGGTTATATGAATTCCCCCAAATGAACTCTAATTAATCTTATTTGAGTCATGTGCTCAACCCTTGATTAATCACTGTGTCTAGGTAGTGGCATATTCCTATTGGCCACCGGGGATCATGTGCTTACTCTTTTGGCTGTGAAGTCAGGATCATGTGATTGGCTGGCACATCAGGTATGGGAGGGGTTGTTCCTAAAAGAGAAAGTTACTGAAGACAAAAAAATGAATGGATGTCCACTGAATCTCAGGTAACTTTATGATGATTCTAATGCAATGATGTCATTAGATCAGGAAATTTTGGTCTTAGTGTGTTTAGTGTAGTACTGCTAAATGTAAGTACACAAAATCAAATATTCCTTCTTCTGAGAGAACTCAAGTGGGAAAGGTTTTTCCCTTTCACATGTTTCACTCAATGATTCTCAGTTTTCACTGTGCATTTGAATCACCAATGGAGCTATAAAAAGTACAGGCGCTGGACCCTATTCCAAAATATTCTAATTCAATTAATCTGGGGTGGGGGGTGGAGGTCTGGGCAGTGGAATTTATATATATATATATATATATGCATATTATATTACTTTGGTGTTAAGCTCCGGTGTTCCAGGGCACCTATATTAAAATGCAGATGGTTCCAAAAGAGGTAAAGACATTCAGTCACTAGGACTTTATGTGAATTTGGGCATGTTTTCCATTAGAACAAGCTCATAAGTATAGTGGTGGCCAGATGAGAATAGGACAGAAGACAAGTAAATGTTGACATGGTGGAGTGTGAAGATAGCCTTTGGAGAGTATAATGCCCCAGTGTTCTGATCAGCCTCTCATCTTATGTCCTAGTTCTTAAAACAGGGCTGCTTCTGCCTTGGAACTTCTCCCTGAGCTCCAGGTATGATATCCCATCTTATACACCAATTCTACTTCAGCATTGAAGTTCGGCTTTGTTCTTACAAGTTCTTCCACAAATTATTATAATAGATACTGAGTAACTAGTAAATATCAGTGCTAAATAAATATAAAATCAGTAATAAATATTAATAAATGTAAAAAAACACAAATACAAAATAATTTCAGATTGATAAATATCAACCACTGTGCTTTGTGCTTGCTTTAATTTATTGAAGTTATAAGGTTAAAATGTCATGTTTGGCTTCTCGGGTGGTGGATATTGGGATAGAGTTCCTAAGGAATATTTGTAAGAGGTCAAGATCTGTGAAAAGAAGTAGAAGGTAGCAGAATTGGGAGGAGGAGGGAGAAGTGGAGCTGCAATGCAGACCCCACAAGGCTTGGGCCAAGCCTGAGAGGAGCTCTTGAGTGACTTTTGGTCATCAGGATCAATACAGAAGGACTGAAAGGGCTGGGCCCCTATACCCCAACCTTCTCCATTCACCAAATGGGGGCAAACCCAAAAAGAGTGTTGCCTTGGGCAAGGCAGATCTTTGCAGATATTGAAGGAGCTGATAGTTGGAGATTTGTGCTAACTGCACCCCTGGTAAGAATTCCTTCCTTAATGGGAGTTATGGGCAGCACATCTCCATTCCTACCATCATCTGGCCTTGTAACCATATGTTGCCTAACAAACAATGGTGTAATCTCAGTGGTGTATAACAATAAATATATATTTTTCATGCATCTACAGTATAGCTAAGAGTTGTCTGGTCTGGGCCATGCTCAGCTGGGTAGCACTGCTGATTTGGGGCTGGGCTCACTCACGGTTCTTTGGGTAGCTTGGGCATCATTCAGTCTAGTTAGTCCAGGCATGGCTGGGTGACTCTGCTGATCTTGGCTGGGCTTACTCATGTGTCTGTAGGTAGACTGTTTATCAGCCGATCCAGGCAGAGCTTGAGTGGGAACCCTGCTCCACAGGCCTCTTATCCTTTTTTCGGAACAAGCAGACCAGCTCAGGCATGTTCTCCTCATGGCAATGGCAGAGGTACAAGAGAAAAATGGAGGTATAGGCTTGGCATAACATGTTGACAGTTCATCATCTTTCAATTTTCAGCATACAGATTCTGTGCATGTGTTAAGAGTATATCTAAATACTTATTTTTTGGGGAACTGTTTCACATGTTGTTACATTTTAAATTTTAGTTTCTGCATAAAAGTAGTTGATTTTTTTTTGTCTTGATCTAGTATCTTGTGAACTTGCTAAACTTATTAGTACTAGGAGTTTTTTGTAGATTCCTTGGCATTTTCTATTTAGGCAATCATGTCATCTGCAAATAGAGGTAGTTTTTAAATTTTTTTATTTCTTCCTTTCCATTCTGTATCCCTTTGTTTCTTTTTCTTATCTTATTATAGTAGCTAGAACTTTCAATACAATGCTGAATAAAAGTGGCGAAAATATTAGGGAGAAAGTATCCAACCTTTTATCATTAAGAATAATATTGGCTATAGGTTTTCTGTAGATGCTCTTTATCAAGTTGGGGTAATACCCCTCTATTCTTAACCTTTGGGGAGATTTTATCATGAATGGATGTTGGATTTTGTCAAATCTCATACTGTATCAATTAATATGACCATGTTAATTTTCTTTTTCAGACTTTTTATATGGTGAATTACATTGTTTTCTTTTCAAATGTAGACTTAATGAATTCCACTTGGTCATAAAGTATAATTCTTTTTATACATTGCTAGATCTTGCTTGCTAGTATTTTATTTAAAATACTTACGTATAAGTCTGTATTCCAATTTTCTCACCTCACTGAATGATTTCCTTTTGGGCATTTTCTCCTCCTTTATTAACTCCAGTCTAGGATCATGCATTTCATTTAATTTTCATTGTCTCTTTATTCTCTGTCTCTATCTATCTCTTTTTAACTGTGGAACCATATATAGAGCTTGAATTTTCTCATCTCAGTCACTGCTAAACATACAATTCATTGGACTAATCACATTTGCAATGTAGTGCTACCATCACCAACAACTATTACTAAAACTTTTCATCACCCCCAATGAAACTATATACCCATTAAGCAATAACTGCCCATTGCCCCTCCTCCAACCTTTGGTATCTTCTAATCTAATTTCTGTGTCTATGAATGTGCTTATTGTAGATATTTCATATTAGTAGAACCATACAATATTTGCCATTTGTTTCTAACTTATTTCATTCCAAATGATGTCTTTAAGATTCATCCTTGTAGCAAACATCAGAACTTCATTCCTTTTTATGGCTTATTAATATTTCACTGTGTATATATATATAACATTTTATTTATCCATTCATCTGTTGATTGTTGCTTCCACCAAGAAAGGATGCTGGACTTTGTCAAGTGCATTTTCTTTGTCAATAGAGATGATCATGTGATTTTTCTCCTTCAATTTGTTAATGTATTGTATTACACTGATAGATTTTCTTGTGTTGAAGCACCCTTGTATCCTTGAGATACAACCCACTAAACCATGGTGTATAATTCTTTTAATGTGCTTTTGGATTCAGTTTGCAAATTGTTGAGGATTTTTGCATCTATATTCATTAGTAACATTGGTCTATAATTTTCTTATAGTTTCTTTATCTGGCTATGGTATTAGGGTGATATTGGTTTCATAGAATGAGTTAGGTAGTGTTCCCTCTTTAATTTTTTGGAAGAGTTTGAGCAAGATTATTAGTTTTTCTTTGAAATGATTGGTAGAATTCACCTGTGAGGCCCTCTGGTCCTAGGCTTTTCTTTGTGGGAGGATTTTGATGACTGATTCAATTTCTTTGGTATGATTGGTTTCTTGAGGTCTTATATTTTTTCTTACATGATTGTGGACAGTTTGCGTGCTTCTAGGAAGTTGTCCATTTCATCTTTATTTGTCTATTTATTGGGATACAGTTGTTCCTAATAGCCTCTTATCATACTTTTTTATTTCTGTAGGATCAGTGTTAATGTTCTCCTTTCATTTCTGATTTTATTTGCATCTTCTCTCTTTTTTCTTTGTCAGTCTAGCTAAGAGTTTGTTGACTTTGTTGATCCTCTCAAAGAACCAACTTTTTTTTTTCTGATTCTCTCCATTGTTTTCTTCTCAATTTCATTTATTTCTGCTCTATTCTTTGTTATTTCTTTCTGTTTTCTTTGGGATTAGTTTGTTATTCTTTTTCTAGTTCCTCCAGATGAGCAGTTAGAACTTTGATTTGGCTTTTTTTCCTTTTCTAATATAAGCATTAAAAGCTATAAATTGGGAAGCGGACTTGGCCCAGTGGATAGGGCATCCGTCTACCACATGGGAGGTCCACGGTTCAAACCCCGGGCCTCCTTGACCCGTGTGGAGCTGGCCCATGCGCAGTGCTGATGGGCGCAAGGAGTGCCATGCCATGCAGGGGTGTCCCCGCGTAGGGGAGCCCCACGCACAAGGAGTGCACCCTGTAAGGAGAGCTGCCCACTGCAAAAGAAAGTGCAGCTTGCCTAAAAATGGTGCCACCCACAAGGAGAGCTGATACAACAAGATGACACAACAGATTCCCATGCCGCTGACAACAACAGAAGCGGACAAGAAGAAGACACAGCAAACAGACACAGAGAACAGACAACCGGGGTGGGGGGAGAAGGGTAGAGAAATAAATAAATAAATCTTTAAACAACAACAACAACAACAACAAAAAACCGACATTTATTTCTCCATGAATTGTAATCAGGGACTGTGGTAATCTTAAAGGTGATAAACATAACTCTGAGCATACTGATGTTATTTAGGAGCCACGGGTGATGGTGCAACTGTCAATCATCTATCCTGATGGAAATGGTACAAAGTATCTGCTCAGGGTCTTGGTATGAATCAACTTCATTGAGGCTAATATTTGTCAGATGGACCAATTGATCATTTGGTGAGAGAGAAAGATGAAGCCTGTATCTATAAGATATTGCTGAATAGCAAACCACTCCAAAACTTGAGGTCTTAAAACAAAAGAACACTTATTACTGCTTACAAGTTTAATGTTGAGCTTTATGGTTCTTCTGGTCCAGATAAGCTAATTCACATGTCTGTGATTAGAGGCCTGTTGGGTAGAAAGCTCTCCTGCTATGGGTTGGGGCTTCTCGCATTATGGATGGGCATTGGTCATTTATATTGTCCTCAGCTAGGACAAGAGTGTTCTCTTCCTTTGGTGACTTATCTGTCAGTGAGCTAACTCAAGTGGACTCTAAGACGATGGTGGTTTTCTGAGACTGACAGTGCAAATGTGAAAGGCCTCTTGAGGCCTCTGCTCAGAAATGACCCTCACTCCTGCCATAATTTATTGGCCAAAGTAGATCACGAGAGGAGCCCAGATTGAAGGCATGGTGAAACTCTTACTGGAAGAACTGCCAATTCACTTTGCATTGCCAGAGAATACAGCATGGCCATTAATTGACCCATTAATGCAATCAATCTATTACAAAGCCTTTTTTGCAATTACTCTTGCCCAGCTTCCTCAAGCTTGTATATTTGGAAGTCATTTGGTTTTCAATTACTTAAGCCTGCTTTAAAAAGCTTCCTGCTAGTTAAAATGATAAAGAACTTTATGAAGCTTTGCTATGTATCTTAAGTAAATTGGATGCTATTTTCTTTACTGTATGCATTTTTTTGTCATCATATGTTAATAAGACTAAGTCTATGAGAGAGAGAGAGGAGATAACAGTCTTTGTATTTTAAATTCCAGATGTTTCTTATGGATTTCCAGGGCACTCATAATAGACAACTGTTTATTCTTTAAGGCATAACAGACTCCCCTTGTTATTTCAAGGCAATTCTGTCAAATGCAGTAGCTCTGTTAGAAGACATTAAAATTATTATTCAGCATCCCTAGAATCCTATATATTTACAAAGTGCTCTGTAATCTCCTTTATTCTTTATTTTTCTATTTAGTAGATTGACCTTTTTATTCCTGTTTTATATCAAAGCTTTGGTGGTTGAACTCTTTCCTGCCATTATCCCTTAAATATTACCATAGAGCCAGATGGTCCTTAAGAGGTAATGGATTAAAGAAAGCTTAGAGATTTTGTAGTTGGTCTCTCCAAAAAAGAAAGTTCTGGAAACTCTGGAATGTTCTTTGGAATTTTCAGTATTTTGTCACTGTTTATATACAGTCATAATTTTTTACCATGTAACCTATTTCTTCTTGTTCATTCTTAAAAGGATATAGAAAGCAATGTGTCAGCATCCTTCTAAATATCATTAAAAAATAGGTACTGCCAGAGGGTAGGGATCTCATTGGAAAATTTTTCTAAAAATTGTTAGAGATATCTAGTGATAGTTCTTTAATTCAAAATCAAACTAAGAGCCAGGGCAAAACAGTGCATAGAGGACAAATATATCAGGTTTAAAAACTAGCGTTCATTCAGGTAGTTACTCAATAAATTGAAAACTGTCCATGTACCTTGTACTGTAGGAAGCCTTGAGGTGATAAATAGGACACATTCCCTGCCCTCAACAACTCATATTCTAGCCCAGAAAAATAGAACCATAAATAGATAAACTACTGTATTCTGTCACAAGTAAACAAATGAGTTACTTTACATTCTGTCATCCATGTTGTAACAGAGATTTAAACTAAACACTTCTAGGACAGAGATGGGTTTTAGATATTTTGACCTATTTGGATTTGCCGTCTGCCGTGGTTAGGTATCTTGGGTCTTCTTTGTATAGTGCCACTCTCTAATTCCTTCAACCAAAATTACCCGTTGAATTCTAGTGCCTCTAGTTTAGGACCTAATGTGTGAGGTTTTCCACAGTTAAGAATGAAACTATTCATCATGTTTATAAAATAATCTCTCATTATTTTAAGAGCAATGGAAGAGCACACTTTAGAGGAATGACTTGCTAAGGGTTTGCTAATTCGTGTTGGGTTTCCACTGATAAAAGAAAATGGATAACTTGGCAATAATTGGGCAGTTGAGGGTGGAGATTTTGCCTTATTTGGCTAATTGAGGCTGGAGTAAAGTTTCAGATGGGGAAGTCTGATAAATGGCTCAGCTCTCCCATTAAGTTTATGTGATGGGCTTTGTGGCCACAGAGGCGTTCCATTAACAGCATACTTGAAACGGTAAAATTTGTACATAAGTAAAGACTAGATCAAATCATTAATCAAGTTCAGTAACCGTGTACTGTACCCTACACATAAAATGTTACAGGACCTTCAAGCAGAGATGACTTCTGACCATTCTCAAATTACCTCTTTTGTCAAATAAAGGGAAAAAACTTGTAGAGGAGACTTTGTCTGATTAGATGAATTCAAGGGGGGAGAAGGAACACTCAAACACAGTGTCTTCATCATTTAACAGCAAAATGTACCTCTCGGGATGCTTTATGAAAGTATGTTCACCCATCATCTTGACTCCACTACCTGGAAGGAGGATGCTAGAACCTGGGTCTGAAGTTGTGTCAATGGGGACACTGTTGTCTCAGACCCTATTTGATGCTCAGCAAAGAGGTACAGGATCCATATGAAAGGCAGCATCTGGCTTCCACATGTTTGAAATTATAAATTAGGTTATTAAGGAGATCAGATATCATATTCCCAAGGCATTTCAGGGCTCAACTTTGCTGGTCTATTCTAGAGAAATGGGCTCAATTTCTGAATATATTAGCCAGGATATGTTAGGTAATGCTACTGGAACAATCATCTTCCAATGGTTGCTTCTTGCCTCCCTTCAGTCATGCAGGAAATCAGGGATAGTGTCTTTTCGGTGGTTTTCCTTCTAATCCTCCGGAGTTAGTTAACATGTAAAACTAACATTTAGCATAATTGTAAAAAAAATGTTTTTATTCTGATTTCCACTTTGGCAATCTCCACACTGGAAATGGGAAGGTACTTTGTGTTCCCCTCCAAAATAGAGGGCACATTCCTTTGGAACATTATCCCATTCTCATATTTTTAACTGAATGAGTTTAGGAAATAAAAAACAAAACTCTTATTTATTGCATAATAAATAAGGAGGATCTGCAGCTTTTCCTAAGGAAAGTTAAAAACAAAATTATGGGAGAAATATGTATAAACAAACCATGTGACCACAGAAAAATGACTTGTTGCAAGTACTATCCACCAGATCAGAATTTGCTAGAATTAATTTTTTTTCTCTCATCACTTAGTGATACTTAGAAACTCTTGAGTGTTTTAGCTAGCTTGTAGCAAGATTTTGGCCTGGTGCAGTTGATGACAACTGTGCAGTTAGCTAGCTGTGTGTCAGTTGGAACAACTGAAACTTGTTTGCATTTCAGGTTATGGAATTGAAGATCTCATTCCCCACCCTCGATATCTTGGTAGACTTGTGCTGCAGTGAGGGGTGTTAAAGTAGGATTTCTCAAACGTGTCAGTATTCACATTTTTGGCCACATAATTCTTTGCTGTGGGGGCTGTTGTTACAATGTAGTAGGTCTAGAAGCATCCCTTGATTCTACTCAGTAGATGCCAGTGACACCACCTCCACCCCAGTTTAACAACCAGAAATGTTTCCAGGCCCTGGCGCATTTCCTGCGGGTAGAAAAATCCCCTAGGGCTGAGAACCAGGGGATAGTGCACTGAGCGGAAGGTATCCGGTATTTAGCCTGTTGAATTTCTATTTCTCTGATGAGATTCTCATTGAGAGAGGATAATGAGAATTTTCAATTATGGCTAGAAGCAGGCAAGTTCCTTTTTTAATACATTTAATTTCTCAACTCCAGGTAGGGATCATGTGCAGAGATGGTCAGAGAATTCATGAACTGTCACATCTGGGAAGGACATGAGAAGTCATCGATGATAACCCCGTTTATCAGCAGATGAGGAAACTGAGGCTCAGGGAGGTAACTATCCAGGCTAGAGGCAGCCCGTTTAAAACACCTGATAGGGAAGTGGACTTGGTCCAGTGGATAGGGCATCCGTCTACCACATGGGAGGTCTATGGTTCAAACCCCGGGCCTCCTTGACCCGTGTGGAGCTGGCCCATGGGCAGTGCTAATGCACGCACAAGGAGTGCCCTGCCACGCAGGGGTATCCCCTGCATAGGGGAGCCCCATGCGCAAGGAGTGCACCCCATAAGGAGAGCCGCCCAGCACGAAAGAAAGTGCAGCCTGCCCAGGAATGGCGCCACCCACCCGGAGAGCTGACTCAGCAAGATGGTGCAACAAAAAGAAACACAGATTCCTGTGCAGCTGACAACAACAGAAGCGGACAAAGAAGACGCAGCAAATAGACACAGAGAACAGACAACTTGGGGGGGTGGGGAGAAATAAATAAAATAAATAAATGAATAAATAAATAAATAGAAAACCAAAACCAAACAAAAAACACCTGGTAAATAATGCAGTCTTTCAAATGTACTCTGAAAGCATGGTTCGACTTCATGCTTTTCTCTGCTTTGTGATTTTTATGCTGATACACTTTCTACAGAAACAGGGCAATAGTGCACTCACATGACCCCACTTTTAGAGAGGCTTAGGAGAAGAAATAGGGGACACCGAGGGGGTTGTCATCAAAAGTCTCTTATTGCAGCCACTGGATCTGGCTCCAGGGTCAGGAGTCACAGCACTGCCCCTCCTTCTGAATTCATCTGCCCCACGCAGGTTTTCTAAGCAAGCAGAGCTGTAGTGGGAATTATTAAAGCTGCTTTCTGTGACGTGCTCATCAGATGCTACATTATTATGCATTTGCTGTGCAGGTTCATGCTTTGCATTGGAGTATTATAGTGTGCACCTGAAAGAAAACGGAGCCCAAACCCAACAGGAGGAATGAACCAGAAAATGCCCCTTCAGGAAAAATAAATCTAACCTCTTAGACGTAAATACATGCTTGATATATTCACTGTGCAGATAAAAACACAGAATCATAGAATTTATGCAATGGAAGGACCCGTGATGGCATTTGGATTGGGGGGCGCAATTATGTGGCATTCGCGACACCCCTTCCCCTTTCTGTGCCATGACAGACATTATTAACCAATCATGAGCCCATCGGTGGACACTGGCTCATTATCCTTATCCAGGCAGCACTCCAGAAAGCCGCGACCGATTGATTTGCGATGACAAGTAAATTTATCTGTGATTTAGACCGTTTTCGCCTTCAAGAGACTCCTTCTGGGCTTAATTTTTTAAAGGTAAATACTAACCTCAAGCAACTAGTCACTTAAAATATTAAGGACTATTACACTTTCTGACTCCCTGGTTTTTTTTGGGGGGGTTTTTGTTCTTTCTTTTTTCCACCAGGCTGGGTGGTTATATTGGCAGCTCTGGAAGGCACAGATTGCTGTCTCCAACAAGAAAACACACTGATGAAAGGAAGGATCAATGCCAAGTCAAGTACGTGGTTAGGGCGACCCATAGGTGTGTGGCTACAGACACAGGCTGACCTTGTTGCCACTGTGGATGGGAATGGCCCGGTCCTAAGGGACGCGGTGGTTCATGGGAACTCTGCAGCCGCCTTCCCAGTTCTAGGGAAGGAAGAGTGTTTCCAAATCTATAGACTGCCCTGGGCTTTAGACAAACAGGGCAGACTGTTGAGGAAGGCTCTAGCCTCCTCTTCTGTTCAAGTGGAGCTCTCTCTTGGAATGCAACAGAGACTCCCTTGAGATACCTTGTCTAATAGAGGAGTGAGTTTTGCAAGGGCATCCAAAAGCAGTCATATAATCAAGTCTCAGAAAGAAGGAGAAACAGAGTTCTGGCTCCCTGGTGTGCTAGAGCCTTCTCAGGACGTGTGAGGAGCCTTTACTGACAGGCATGATCCTCTCTCAACTTGAGGCACATGGTCGATTCTGTCTATTCTGCCATCACCTGTTCCATTCCTTCTTGCTGTTTTGAAAAACATTTCTTTGCTCTGTTTCTTTAACTTAATTAGAGTTTCTCTTCCTCTATCAGCTTACTTTGCCAGAATTGCCCTCAGGTCTTACTCATTAACCCTCTCTCCATAGTTCCTTTCCTCTCCATGCTCCCTACCTCATTCTCTCAGAGCTTTCTGGTTCAAATCTTGAAGAAAAGGAATCTGATTGGTTGGACTATGTTTTCACTTACAGGTTCTCCAAATGTGCTCCCTGGGCCAGCAGCATCATCCTTTAGAAATGCTAATTCTTTTTTTTTTTCCAATTTCTCCCCGCCTTTGTCTTCTCTCTGTGTCCATTCACTGTGTGTTCTTCTGTGTCCACTTACAGTCTTGTCAGTGGCACCAGGAATCTGTGTCTTTTTGTTGTTGTTGCATCATCTTGCTGTGTCAGCTCTCCATGTGTGCGGTGCCACTCCTGGGCAGGCTGCGCTTTTTTTGCTCAGGGCGGCTCTCCTTGCTGGGCGCACTCCTTGCACGTGGGGCTCCCCTACACTGGGGATACCCCTGTGTGGCACGACACTCCTTGCGCACATCAGCACTGAGCGTGGGCAAGCTCACCACATGAGTCAGGAGGCCCTGGGTTCGAACCCAGAACCTCCCATATGGTAGGTGGACACTCTATCAGTTGAGCCAAATCCACTTCCCTAGAAATGCTAATTCTTGAGCTCTACCCCAATGCCACTGAATCAGAAACTCTGGAGCTGGGCCCAGTAATCTGTGTTTAAAAAACACGCCAGGTGCTTCTAATGCACACTTACGTTGGAGAATCAGAGTCTAACCCCAGACCCATGGATTGACTACTCTTCTTATCAGGCCCTCTTTCTGGTCCAATGAGCTATGGAGGTGCCATGGGGGATTTTGTAGAGAAAGAAAAGAGCAGAGAATGACATGGTATACAAAAAATGGCCACTCAAGGCTGTCTCCTCCCTGGTGGCTCAGAGTGGAGCAGGTATCAAGATCAACATGTCTAATATATACATCTAACATAGCATTGAATTAGGAATCAAAATGCTAAGTTTCCATTTTAATTGTGTATCTGCTACTTGGAAGCTTTCTGACCATAGTCAAGTTACTTTTTCTTTGTAGCCTTACTTTGCTCATAGGTAAAATATGGACCTTAATCCTCAATTTGGGTAGCCTGTAAGGATCAAATTTTAATAACTAATATTTAAATAGACTTTACAGTTTACAGCACACTTTCTCATATAGTTCTCAATTGGTCCCTCAGGAAAACATATGTAAAAATACTTGTAAACTATAATCCGCTATAGAGCTGTAACTATTATAGTTATTGTTTTCCCCAGGAAAGCTTGAGAGGAAGGAATTTTTTCCTGTGGTCCAGACTGGCCTACACAAGCAATGAACGGGAACTTGGACCAATAACCTTTTACCACAGGATCTGATCATGTAAAGAAAATATTCTGATGTCCTTGTTCCTTATCCTTGGATAGACCTTCACCAAGGCAGCATATAATTCCCAGCTGCTTGAATTGACTTAGGAACTGGCTCTTCCTTTTCAAAAAGTACATCAATTGCACACATTTTTTCAGAGAACTTCATGAACCTGAAAGTCTTAACTTCAGGAACTTAAGGACATTTTCTTCACAGTCTGATTTTTAATCCCACATCTCAATATTCTGAATTCCCAGGGCACTTAGAGTTGACTATTTCCCATAGATCAGTGGTTCTTGGACCAGTAGCCTCTGCGTCACCTAGGAACTTGTTAGAAATGCAATTTCTTGCACTCCACCCTACACCCACTGAATCAGTGATGTGTGTTTTAACACACCCTGCATGTGATTCTGGTGACACTAAAGTTTAAAAATCCCTGCTACAGCTCTTCTAGGTTGTGTTGACTACTTGTCCTGTCTCTCTTTTTGACCTGACTCTTCTCAGGAGCAGGGAATTTGCCTTAATTCTTTCATTGTCTTCTTCATAGTGCCTTGACCATCAAAATTGCTTAATAGCCATTGGTAGATTAATGCAATGATGGGGTAAGTTGTGACGAGTGCAAATTGGGAGTCACTGGACCTCAATTCAAACTTGAATTTGCTACTTAACACTGGAATCAGCTAGTTGCCTCAGCTCTGGCATGACTGTGCCAAGTTAAGATCTTTAAGACTATTTTACTTCCAGTTAGGCTTCTTGTTTTGGGGACTCTTGGTAAGTTAGTAAAAGACCCCTCCAAATCACAATCCTATCTCCTAGGATTTTTCAACTTCTGGAAACTGTATGACAAAATGTCCCTATATTTTTATACTTGCCGCTGAGTAGTCTCTCTTTCTCTTCTTACCTAAATGGAGCCGTTTCTCCCTGAGGTTGCTCCTCACAGCATTCCTCTGTGGAAACTGCTGGATCCTTCCTTGCTCCCCGCTGCCACCTTCACAACATTCCACTCATGAGGAAATGTTGCTAACTGCTTTGAAGCTCATCACATCCTCTAGCAACCATTCTTGAACCCACTCAAAGCCACCTGCTCTACACACTCTCCCAACGATCTACCCTTCACCTCAAATCCTGAGCTTCTCCTAGGAACTTTCAGTGGCCCTGGCCTCACATTCCCCATCCAACAACCCAGTTTCCCATATCCCAGACTTCTCAACTACTGATTTTCGGTTCATTCTTTGGATCTTGTCAACTTCTCTGCTCAGAAATCTCCCTCTGTCATACCACCATCTGACCATCATTTCCCTTTTTTAAAAAATATTTATTTTTATTTATTTCGCCCTCTGCCCCTTGTTTGTGATCGCTGTCTGCTCTCTGTGTCTGTTTATTTTGTGCTTTCTGTGTCTGCTTGTCTTCTATTTTTTTAATTCAGGAGACAATGGAAACTGAACCTGGGACCTCTCATGTGGGAGGGATGCACACAATTGCTTGAGCCACCTCTGCTCCTTGCTTGTTATGTCTCTCATTGCATCATCTTGTTGTGTCAGCTTGCCGTGCCAGCCCATTGTGTCAGCTTGCTGTCTTGCTCCTCTTTTTTAAGAGGTACTGGGAACTGAACCTGGGACCTCCCATGTGGTAGGTGGGCATCCAATTGCTTGAGCTAAATCTGCTTCCCCTGCCTCCCCTTTTGATTTGTACAATCTTTTCTCCCATTATACCTACCTTTCCAAGTCATAGACATTTCCTGCATTTTGACACATATTTCCCTTTTCTCCTAGTGGCTTAATTTCTTTTCCTTGGCTTCATCTCTTTCTCAACCCAGCCTAAACCCACGTTCACCAGCACCTTCAATTCACTGCACCCCTCTCCTCACACCTTGATCAGTGTTTTTAACCCACTTTCTCTACTTCCCTACCCAGATGACCGAAGACTGCTCTGTTTGTTGCCCCCGCTGATTCACGCATCCTCCCATCAGCTGGAGTTCAGTGGCCAATTGCTTTTCCCTTCATCCCTCTTCTAAACCATCACCCTTCTCTTCAGCCCTTGCCTGCCTCACCCTCCAGTGATGGGGTTGTGTCTAAATTCAGTGAGAACAATGAGGCCATCAATTCTGAAATATCTCCCTCAGTTTCCTGCACTCTCCTTCCCCCACTTAAAACTTTCCTGAACGTATCCCTACACTTAATCCATTCCTTTCTATCCAAGGTCAGAAAATCCCATCAGTACCTTCAGCTCCATCTTGTTCCGTTTCCAATGAAATCTTTTCTTTCCTTAATTTCTTTTCTCTTCATTATTTTCAATTTTGTAATCTCTTCTGCACCCTCCTTGCCACCCAGTAGGCATTCTTGTGTCTTTTTCACTAAAAAGAAAAAGAAAAAAGAAGGAAAATATTTTTCTTTGCCACATTTCTCTTTACCAATAAACCATGAACACTCAGACAAAAAGCACTATGATTTGTTCTTTATTTATTCTTAAGTATGATATTATATTGGTTGTATGCTTTTTTTAAAAAAGTTAAATCTACTCAGAGTAAATATTCAAAATTTCTAAAAAAATGTGTATAAAAATATACTACTATATATAAGGGCACATTCCTAGGAGTGGAACAGCTGAATTAAAGAATATTGATATTTTTTATTTTTAAAGATATTTCCATTTTATTCTGGAGAGTGCAACAATTTGTTTTCCCCCAAATGGTGAGCATATCAGGATGCTTTTTAACCCACAGTCTTATGAGTGATTTGTATTATCAAAGTTTTATCTTTACCTATTTGAAAACTTTTAAAAACATCTCATTTAAAATTTTTATTTTGCTAATAAGTAATGAGTAAACTTGAGAATCTTTTCAAATGTTTGAAAGCTATGTGCATTTTTTCCCTTTCAGCTGTTTCTTTATGTTGATTGAGATTGTTCATTTTTTTCTTATTGATTTGTTAGAGCACTTGTACATATTAAGGAAAAGAGCCACTTGTCTGCATATTTTACCAATACTTTACTAGTTTTTTCTTGTCTTTTGACTCTTTTAAAAAACAATGCAGACATCTAAAACATTATATAGTCAAATTGATCAATCTTAATATATGACTTCTTATTTTATTTATTTTGAAAGTACCAGAACCTAGCATGGTCCTTGATTACAGAGTAAGTGCTCAGTAATTTCTTGTTGGATGTTTTGAAGGAAAATCCATTATGAAGATAGTTTAGGTTCATACACAAGGAGTAGTGAAGCGTTGAGGATTTAAGTGTTCTCAAACATGTCACTGTCACAATCAAATTTTGTAAACAAGCCATGGCCTATTGATTTGGGGCTGAGTAGTCAGATCTTTCATAGTACTGAGGAAGCTCTCGCAGTTTTGCATTTTTACCCTTTTATTCAATTGCCTCAGTCTTCTCAGAGGAATTTTTCTTTAGATGGAATCTGAAACATAATTATTTTTCTCTTTATATAGAACTCAAAAATGGTTGTGATGGTTAGGCTATTGTGTCAACTCAGCCAGGTAATTGTGTCCAGTTGTTTGTTCAAGCCAGCACTGGGCTAACTGTAACACAAGGGCATTTATGGAGTTTAGTCACCGTTGAGTTTACTGCAGTGGTAAATCATAGATAGCTGGTTACAATTACATCAGGGAGATTGCCATCAGCAATGAGTAAAACTTTATCCAATCAGTTGAATGCCTTCAAAGGGGAAGTGATTCCAGCATTGAGTGAGAATTTCCCAGCTTGTTTTTGGACAGCCAACGTCTCCCAGAACTCGTCAAGAACCTTCATTGGACTTTCATTGGAGCCCCTGGTTGCAACCTGCCTGTGGAACCTGGATTTGTGCATCTCCATGGTCACAAAAGAGATTCTTATAAAATCGCATACTTTTGACAGATATCCCTTGTTGATTCTGTTTCCATAGAGAACCCTGACTAATACATTGGTCATCATAAATAGTTACAAAATATAAAATGTCCTAATTAGAATAGCTCCATAATTCCAATTATGATGTTAGCTGTTGGTTTTAGATACTTATTATTTATCCTCCTAGGATTGTCTACTATTTATACTCTTTTTTAAATGGATTTTTAATAAATCAAATGTCCTTTGTCCTGCAGTAAGATGATTATGTAATTCCTCTTCCTCTGTCTAATGATGTAATACATTTTGCTAATAGATTCTCTAATAGTAAACATTTATTGCAGCCCTGGGATAAACTCTAGCTGGTTATAAAGGATTAAAAATTTATTTAAGTATTGGCTCCATTTTACTATAGTTTTCTGTTCTGGGCATAGTATCTTTATTTATGAAGATTTTCCATTTTCAGCTGTACTACCTAATTTAAAAAAACAGATTTTCAACTTTTTAAGTATATTTTTTAAAATTGATGTTTGTGATTAAAAAATGCATACAGTTAGAAGCATATAAAATGATAATTAAAAAGTGCTCCTACCTCAAAACCACCCTACTTTTACCAAACTCCATAGTGCAAAACTCTTAGGTTGTTAATGATTGTTTCTACAAATTTTTATGTACACAAAAGCATTTTCAACTATCTTATATATGTAAATCCATTTTAGACAAATGTGATCATTGATTCTCAGTATATTGTTAATTTTTTATGAACAAATTTTGAATATCTATCTACATTGTCAAAAATAGACTGAGGCACATAATATTTCATTGTGTAATATACCATCGCTTAACTAGTCTCTTATTGTCAACCATTTAGATTGCCCAGATTTTCAGTATTATAAATAAAGCTACGACACACACCTCTGTATAGACATCCTTATATATTTATGCATATCTTAATCATTATTATTGGGATTGCCAATTTTTAACCTTTTGGTAGATAGCCCCAAGTTGCTCTTCAAAGAAGTTGTCCCAACATGCACTAAGAAATGGTTTGCTCTTGAGATGAGAAGTAAATCTGTGTTTCACAGGGTCAGGTGATAGTGCTATTTACTGTGGAGAAACTTAATTCCCACCTCCAATAAGCTCTCCCTGGCTGGTACCGGAAGGGCTGCCATATAAAGCCTTCTTGGCTCCTTTCCCTGAAAGCTCTCTACCTTTCCCCTCCGGGGTCATAATGGAAAAATGAGACCCTTTGTTTTTCTTTGTCTGTGGAAGAACTCTACCTCTGAGAGCTTTTAATTTCAAATTCTCCCCCACAGCCTCCAACAAATTTTAAGCTCTTTAGCTTTTAGAGGGAGAAGGACTTCCGGAAAACATTAAGGAAGACGTGGTAGCAAACATTCTCCTTTGGTCCTCATGCAGTTGTGCTTTTAATAAAATCTAAGAAAGTGCCCCCAAGTTGCCCTGAATTGCAACCTCTTTTCTTGCTCCCCAGAGGACAATGTCACCACAGGGCATCTGCCCTGCTAACTTCTGCCTGGCTGATTATTTCTTTAACAATTAGGATATTTCTGTTCTCTCTTACTTCCCACCAGTGTGCCCTCTCTGCTTCCTTGGCATGCTTTCTGTCTGTCTCCTGTTTTTTTCCTAGCCCTTCCCTGAGGCTTCCTTTTATTATGAGGCACAGTGGGCCACCTCCTCTCCTGTGTGACCCAGGCCACGTGTTCAGTTATAGTGCCATGGATACAAGAGCTATGGCCAGCCCAGTTTTAAAGCATGTGGCACTGTTATACATTAGTAACCTTAAACTTCTAATTTTTCCCATTTTAATTTAGCTCTGTGTCTTGCTTGTGTGTTTGTCTCAGCTCAGCCATTCTTCTGGGGCTCTCCGTTAAGCACACTTGTAACAGCCCCAGTAAGAAATATTTATCTGCTACTTTGATGGAACAGGCAGCAAAAACTGGATTCTAAGTCAGACATTCCTGCTTTGAATCTCAGCCCTTTTTCTTATAGGCTTGGCAGGTGATCTAACCCTCAGTTTCTTCAAACCAATGGGAATAATCACGGTTTCTCTAGATCATAGGCTCATTGGAAGTATTACATGAAAAAAAGCATGTGAAGTGCTAAATGGTGCCTGATATGTAATTATTCAAGCAGTTCTGGCAGTGGTTGTTACTATTATTGTTGTTATTATTTACAAATGGCTTTTTGTTGTCTCTTTAGAGCCTCACAAAATGCACATGAGGTAAATTGTATTATGGATGAGAAGACTGAGACTCAGAGGTTAAATGACTGCCCACCTCTTTAGATACCTTTTAAAGTATTAAGTCTTTCCCCTATTCTTCTATCAACTCTATGTATTTCGATGTTCAGAAAAATATTTACAAATGTACTTTGGATTAACTTAAATGCAATCTTTTACACTTAAAAATAAATGGGTTGCTCAGTACTCAAATGGAAATTATCACCTTTAAAGCCCCATCTCACTCTGAGACTCCCAAGAAGCAATTGTAAACTGCCTGGGTAAATAACCAATGCATATTAGCACAGAAATATTCTTCCATTCCCTTCTAGCTTCTCCTTCTCCTTGACTAGGTTGCCATGTTGTCTTGCGTAGAGGTTTGATATGGTTACGAATTCCAAAAATAGATTTTGGATTATGTTTGTAATCTGGTCTATTACTGGATGTGATTGAGTTATGATTAGGGCTTTGATTAGGCCATTCATTAGGGCATTGAGTCCCCATCTCTTGGGGGATGGGGACTCAGATAAAAGGCATGGCATAGGTAGATTTGGAGCTTTTGATGCAAGGGTATTCTGATGTTGAGTTTCTTAATGTTGGAGAGTTGATGGAGTTTGATGCATGTGGTGGTTCAGAACTGTACATACCCCAGAAAATCATGTTCTTAAATTTTAATCCATTCCTGTAGGTATAAACCTACTATAAGTGAGATCTTTTGATGAGGTTGTTTCATTTAAGGCATGGCCCAGGGCAGATCTTGGTCATCTTACTAGAGTCCTTTATAAGAGAATGAAATTCAAAGTGAGTGAAAGTCACAGGAGCACAAAGCTGAAAGCAATGAAACCTGGAAGAGAAGGGGGAGACCAGCAGGCACCACCTTGTGTCTTGCCATGTGGCAGAGGCTCCAAGATCACTGGCAGCCAACCTTCGAAAGTATTGCCTTGATGATGCCTTGATTTGGACATTTTCACAGCCTCGAAACTGTAAGCTTATAAGCTAATACATTCCCATTCTTAAAGCCAAATCATTTTATGGTATCTGTTTTCAGCAGCCTAGCAAACTAAAACATGGCAACTAACCCAGATTTGGAAAATCTGAAGGAAGTTTCCAAAGGAAGAAAAGCCAAATTTGGAAACTGGATATTTTTCTTATTCACTTATTAAGTTGTTCACCTTCTCTTATTCAACAAATATTTATTGAACAGTACTTGCCAATAGAAATGAAATGTGAGCCAAATATGTAATATTGGATTTTTTAAAAAGTCTGTAATGCTAAATTGACTATCATTAATGAAAATAAAAAGAAACAGATAAATTTAATTTATATGACATACTTAATTCATTATGTTCAAAATAACATTTTTAACATGCAATCACCATAAAATGTTTTAAACTTTTTGGCACCCAATCTTCAAAATCAAGTGTGTATTTTAAACTTAAACACATCTGAGTTCAGAGTTGGCACATTTCAGGTGCTCCATCACCACTTGTGGCTAGTGGCTGCCGTATTGGACAACGCAGAATGGTAAGTTCCAGACACTGCAGGAGGTGTTAAGGATAGAATGGTACATAAAACAGACAGGATCCCTGCCCTCAACTGAGCATATAATGTAGTCAGCAGTCTATTTAGCGAGCTGAAAGGGGATGGCAGGGGCAGAGAGAATGTTCCCATCAGAGAATCAACAACTGCAAAAGTCTGGAGGTGAAAGAACATGGTGAGCTTTGGAATGGAGTAGTCTGGGGGATGAAAACAGAGAGCAAAGCAAATAATAAAAGAAGAGGCTACAGAGTAAACTGGAACTCAGTTAGTGAAAACCCCTTGAATCATATTTGAATATTTAGACCTTATCTTGAAGCCACTGCAGAGCACCTAGGGTGCAAGGTGAATGACTTAATGAGATTTGCATTTGTGGAAGGTGATCCTGATGTGTTGTAGAGAAGGGATTGGATTTGGTCACGATTAAAAGCATGGAAAATGGTGCAGCTTCTTTGAAAAGCAGTTTCTTAGTTGCTCAAAAATGTTTAACATGGAATTTCCATATGACCCAGTCATCCCACTTCTGGATATGTACCCCAAAGAATTGAAATCAGGGACTCAAGCAGAGACTTGTACACTGATGCTTATAACAGCGTTATTCACAGTAGTCTAAAAGTGGAAATGACCTAAATATCCTTCAACAAATGAATGGACAAATGTGGTATATTCATATAATGGCATATTATTCAGTAGTAAAAAGGAATGAAGTTCTGATACATATTACAACATGAATAAACCTTGACAATGTTATGCTAAATGAAATAAGCCACGTACAAAAGGACAAATAAAATAGTTTTCCACTTATAGCAAATATCTAGAATAAGAAAATTCAAAGATATAGAAAGTAGATTAGAGGTTACCAGGGCTTGGGGGGAAGGGAAGGCAGAATTATTGATTGGTGGGTTCAGACTTTCTGTTTTGGGTGATGAAAAAGTTTTGGTAATGGATGATACTAATGGCAGCACAAAATTGTAAATTTAAATGCAATTAATGCCACTAAATTGTACACTTAAAACGGTTAAAATGACAAATCTTTATGTTTTATATGTATGTTACCACACACACACAAAGAGTAAGAACTTGAATATCATTTAGAAGACCACAGTAAACTTGGTAAGAGATGGTGTTGGCCTGGACTAAAGTTGATGACAAGTGGGAGGATATAAGAGGGATTTAAATTGCACAGGATTTGATGATTGACAGAATTAGGAAGTAACGAGGGGCTGCCATCCCTGATGCCCTGGCTTCAGGGTAGACCTATGGGAGAGATGATGGAGTGATTTATTGTAATAGGAAGTTCTGGGAGAAGTGTCAGGAGGAGATGCCGGAGATGGGGAGATGCGAGTTGGTGGACCCAGTTAGGACAGAGTGAATTTGCATACAGATGCGCATTCAGAAGGGGTAATTGAAGAAAGTTTAATAAAGAGACTTTACAAAGTTGTGTGCAAGTTAGAGGGAAATCAACAGTGGGTAGTGAAGCACTCAGGCGTCAGCAATAATGGAAAGACATGACCCCTACCACTAGGTCTGCAGAGGAAAGAGAAGGGAAGATTATTTGAGAACCACCCAGAGAATGACAGATGGGGCTTTAGGTGTATTGTGGACTTGACAAAACATAGCCTGGCAGGAAAGGGACTGGGAGAATAAAGGTCTCAACCTACCTCTTCCCCTCTTAGAAGACCCTGCCAGCAGCTAATTAACACACCTAACATCCAGAGGACCAGGGAACTAGAGTGATGTGTTTTGTAGAGTCAGTCTTCCGGGCCCCAGAGCAACGTGATGGCAGTGTGGAGAATGTATTTGGAGGGGTGAAAGCAAACTAAAGAGTGCAGAGTACATCTAAGACATCCAAGTGGAAAGACACAATAGGCTTTTGTCTACCTGGGTCTGGAGCTCAGAGTGATAGTATGGGCTAATGCTATTGATGTAGTAGTCAATAGCTTAAAAATGGAAACACAGTCCACAGAAATGGATGGATCTCTTCAGAAGAGGAGGTAAGTCTAAGACAGAACACTGAAGACCACCAGTATCCATGGTAGAAACCTTTTCATGAATGGGCTTCCTTTACCGCCTTGGAAATATCCAAAGCCATATGGTAACAGATGGTTTTCTTATTCAGATAAGCTTGACATCACTTTGGTTTCTTAATTTTTAAAAAAGGCCCTTTCATGATATGAATCAAACTCCTTGCAAGTCATTAACTTCATAAAATTGGCCAGTGATTATTTTTTAAATACTTTGTGCTACATGGTTTTCAGGCTTTCCATCCTTATTATTTCTTTAAATACCTAATAACCACTCCTGGGACCTACTTGCTTCCTGCTAATGATGTAGACTTGCTAAGTCTGTGTTTCTTTTTAAAGATCCACTCATCTAGTTTCACATTTCAGATGAGAGGATAAGTAAGTGAGTATAGTTCTTCAGCTGTAGGAACTCCCTAAAAGAAATGGAGATGGAAAGCACAAATTGGGGGAAACTAAAGCATTCCAGGCAATATATATATTTTAAAGAAGAGAGGTGAGAAAACAAAGAAGGAATGAGAGATCTGAGCAAATCTAAAAGCTTGTCGCCAACTGACTAGGATGCTGGGAGCTCCCTGGAAGAAGTAGAGGCAGGTCAACTGGATAGGAGACATCAAGATTCTCTGTTGAAATCAGGGTCCAGTCACCTGCAGATGGAAAGATGACAATACCTAAGGGAAGGATTGAGGGCCCAATTTAGGGTTTTCAGTAGATCTCTAGTGACCTGGAGGAGACTGGCCATCTTTTGCTTGAGCAGAAGACTAGTTAGTTATGTTTATTGGAACCAAATGGTGGGGATTAGAAAATGAGGCTGTTGCCTGATGCTCACTCAGCTGCCTTGACACCAGTACATAGGTGGGCGCATTGGGTGTAAGTTTCCATTCAATCCCTGTGCTATTCGATCTGGCATTATACCAGAAGCTTCTTCTCCAACAGAATAATCTGTTGCCCTTGTGTCATCAGTTCTACAGAAGAGTTATTATTGCTGTACTAGAGGTAAGTGGGGTGCAGTAGGAGTATGAAGGAGAGCTACAAACGAAGGCCTGGTGCAACCATGTAAGATGAGGAGGATTTAGTTTGGCACAGAGGGAAAAGATGACACAAGGGAAAGGGGCAGCATATGTAAAAGCACAGTGGAGTGTATGGGTATTGATGGAAAAAATCAGTCTTCATACTAAACAGAACTTTGCATCACTTATTCGAGACATTAAACTTTCAAAACAAACCAATAACTAGGTCCTTGATGTAGCCCTTCAATCATTTAGTTATTTAATGCTATAACCTTCTAAAATAGATGTTTTCAGTATCCCTCACAGTTAGCCCTTTTGGATTTGCTAACTCATGGCCACATATGTAGGGTTACAATAATGGGAACGTATAGGGAACTACAGAAGCTCATAGCAAGGGCATGGAAACCTGTTTTGCGGAATCAATGGAGGTTTCCCAAGGAAGTGACATCTAAGGTAAAATCTGAAAGTTGAATGGGAGGTACACAGGTAAAGAGGGATGATCTGGAAATAGGGAAAAGTTTTCCAATCAGTGAGTGTGGTAAGTATTAAATATAATCTCAGTTCTTTGCTTTTCTGCATGATTTAGGTCTGTTGCCACATAACTTTGCAGTATCCCCTCCCTAACTCGAAGCTTAAGTATGTGTCTTGCTTTGGCTAATGACATTTTAGCAGACGTGATGCAAGCAGAGACTGGAATAAGCAAGTTTGTATTTCTGCTTGCCCTCTTCCTGTACTCTGTCATCATCATGAGAATTTGCCTGGGCTAGGATGCTAGAGGATGACAAACACATGGAAGAGAGCCTAGCTGCCCCACCCATCCAGCTGAGGACATCCTAGCCCAGCCAACAGCCAGCTAATCCTCAGACATGTGATTAAGTCCAGGCTATATTTGCAGAGCCACCTACTATCCACCCCAGATATAGGAGCAAAAGATATTTGTTGCATACCACTAAGGTTGTGTGATCGGTTGTTATGTAACATTATTTTGGCAAAACTGATACAGAAGGTTTGGGGGCCAGTGAATGAGTGGGGGACTTTAATCACTAAAAGCAGTTCAAATGAACCATTTGTATTGGTTCATTTAATACATTATCTCCTACTGCTGTGAAATGGTTAAGAAATAGTTCCTGTTATATGATCAGTGCCAATAGAAGGACAATTGAAGAGCCTTGTGACAAATTCTGCGTGGGTCCTATAGACCTTAGTCAAGGAAATTGAAACCAACTAAGCTGAGACTTACAGCTAAAGAGCTGAAGGTAGTGATAGGAAGAGTTCCATGGATTACTTAGTAGCCATGAGTAAAGGTTTATAAACAATCCACTGTAGGTCTCTTTTGAGTTCCACAAAATTAGAATACAATTTGATATTGCTGGGATGATCAGATATGACATTTAAACATAGCAAGCTGGTTAATAATCACTCAATTAGTAACCTGATCCTGTGTTGACACTTCACAATCTAAAAGGTGAATTCAATACTCTAGTCCAGTGGTTCTCAAAATCTGACATGCACTGGAATCATTTGAGTAAGGGCATGTTAAAACAATATTGCTGGGCCCACCTCTGAAATTTCTGATTCAGGAGATCAGGGACAGAGCCTCATAATTTTCCTTTCTGTCAAATTCCCTGGCAATGGTGATGATGCTAGTTGGAGACTCCACCTGAATCCTTGCTTGAGCAAACTGCACCCAAGTTTCCTAAAGACACACACTCAAAAAAAGCCAGGACTTTGCACATAAACTGTTCTCTTCATCCAGAAGGCCCTTTCCTACTTTTTTCACCATTTGGAAGCTTCCTCAGCCAAGGAGACTCAAGTCAAATATCCCAAGATGGATGACACTTTCTTGAGTCCTTCTGGAGTCAGCTTCCTCGCTCTGTGGGTTGCAGTGTTAATAGCATATTATTGTTGTGTTAGAAAATATTCAACATAGCCAATGACGTTCTAGAGGACTAGGCATCATTCCAACATTATCTGCACCATAAAATTGTACATAAGGTTTGGCTTAGAGTTGGCATTTAATAAATGTGTTGAAAGAACGGGTGGGTAAATGGCTTCTGTTATTATTCAAATTTATTAATGCTTCAGAGCCTATAAAAATAAAGAACTACCAATGAGACCTAAGAAAAAGAATAAATACAAGCATATATTTTCACTTTACCAGGCTCACCAAAAACACAGGAGGACAAAAGCTACCAGTTAAGTAAATAAGCTGATATATTGAAAACTGAACCATCTCCTGGTTTGTGCATATGTATTGGTCATATAAATATAGGTTCATCCATCCAATCAACAAGTACTTTTGAGTGCTACTTGTGTACCTGGCACTGTGTCGCGAAGTAGATACATCATTTATTAATAATAATGGCCTTGTTCTTTCAAGTTCTTAAGAAATTTTTGCAAAATAATATTAAGACAATATATTTTCACACATCTAGAAAATTAGACATGTTTTTTCTTACGTCTCATAAATTAAAAGAAAATTAAGCAAATGGCACTAGAATTAGAAAGAATGAGCAATTCATTAGGCAATAAGAATATTAACTAGAAATTGGGAGTCTCTCTTCCATTTTAGTATGCACTTGAGCTTAATTGGCTAAGTTTTGAATGTGGGGTGATGAGTTGAGTTCTTAATACAAATCATACACCTTTTATATACTTAATAAAATCCAAGAGTCTGGGATGCATTTGCGTTGCAGGCAATTTATCTGCAGGAGTCAATGAATTGAGTAATAGAAAGGAATAATAAGAAATCAGTGGCTGAGAAACCTATAAAGTAAATTAACACATGCCTTATTTTATTAATTTATAAAAATAATGTAATGGATAAATCAATGAGGAGTGCTTTGAGAGAAATGAATGGAAGAAAGAGTTCCTTCTTTTTGCTATTTGTTGGAATCATTTACTCTGCAGAGGATATGTTGTCCAGAAGTAAAGATATGTCCTCCTTTTGACACAGAGGGAAAGGATGTAGTGTAGCAGAATCTATGGGTGCTCTGCCTATATACTTTTGTCCTTATGACTTCCAAATGGTAAGTCTGCATCTCTTGATTAAGGACTTTTTGCCAAAGCATCCGCTCCAGGAAGCTGGCAATGCTTAGAAAATAGCTCACTCCATGCTCTTCAGCATCTCTCAACTGTTGACTTAGAGCAATTGTTGTATAAATACCCCAGCTCCCCAATTCTTTGGGTGGTATAATGTCTTGGCATTTAGTTTACATAATTTTCCAGTTTTCTCTCAGGATTAAGCACCATTCATCCACAATGAAAGCTGCTTTCCCTTCTGTGTCTGCTTCTCTACTTTCTTTGCAATGTTTCCTCCTCTCCCAAACAAATACTTGTACTTGAATCCTTGACTTACGGTTAGCTTCTGGGAAAACCCAAACTAAGACTGGCTCAAAGAATGTTGGCTCTTTGTGCCTGTTCTTTGCTGTCCTCAAGAAGGGGCCTAATTTTTCAGGATCAGCAGTCCTGGCTTGGAAGTTCTGGCTACAGAATCCCATTAGCTGGTGCCCTCAGATTTCAGGGTTTTGACAAGCTGGTTTTGCAAATTCCTGCTTACAGTGGAGCAGCCTGGACAGATAGGTGTCTCTCGTGCAGTTGAGCTGAATTCATCATTGTTGTCCCTTTAGCCGATCAGTGGAGTCCTGTAATTATCTCATCAACACACGCGTGTAGAAGACATCAGTGCTAATTAGAACGAGCCTTGTTCATTTTCTATTGCCAGGCTTCCTTTCAGAGAGTAAAGATTTCTCGGTAACATTAAAAGCATTTTTCTGCTTTTACTCCTTGCATTTCCAGGCTTAATTAGCAGTTTGCTCAAGCTTCCTAATGCCTTTTGGAGATGCTCTATCACTGTTCCATTTAGGAAGAGAATGTTCCCCTGTAAGACTCTTTATGTGTATTTGTGGAAGGAGGTTGTGCAATGTGACTTCTGTAAATAGTCTCATCTCCTGCTTACTCTCTTGTAGCACAAAGACCTGTTCTCCAATGAACAACCAGAATGCTCAGTTAAAATGTAAATTAGTTTGTGGCCTTTCTCCAGTGATAATTAAGCAGGTAGGGGAGCTAGGAAGTGGGAAGCGAAATAGGGAGTGGCAAGGGATGGACTTGCAAATTCCTTGAGCTTCTAGCATTATATGGAGCTTGATAATATTTGTTGATTTTTTTCCTGGTTCAGGAAATGATGAGCTGTGGGGTGTGAAAACTGTGTAAGGGCAATAGTGTGGGTCCAGGCAGCCAGAGATTTGGGAAAATTGTCTTTTGCAAGTCATTGACTTCACAAAATTGGTCCTCAGCTTCCTTATTTTCATAATGTTTCCAGTTTGGGCCACCATTTACTATTGCAATCAACATTTTTGTGCTCTTAATGAACTTATTTACATATTTTATGGGCCTTTACCATTCCATAAGTGGAATGGCTAGGTCACAGGATATGCATATGTCCAGCTTTAGTAGATACTAGGAAATAGTTTTCAAAGTAATTGTAAAAATTTGCATGTGTGTGAATCCTATTTGCACCATTTCTTCACCAACACTTGATATTGCCAGTCTTTTTTTCATTTTACCATTCTGACAGGTGTATAGTGGTATTAAGTTGTGCTTTAATTTATATTTCCATGATCACTAATGGAATTGAAAGCCCTTTCTATGTTAATTGGCAATTTGGATATTCCCTTTCTCTAAGGGTATATTCAAGTGTTTTTGCCTTTTAAAAAAAATTGAATTGACTGTCTCTTTCTTATTGGTTTATAGGAATATTCTCGATATGAGATCTTTCTTGGTTATATGTGTTGCAAATATTTCTACAACTCCATGACTTGTCTTTTTACTCTCTTAAAGTTATATTTTGGGAGATAGTTCTTAGTTTTAATATAGCCAATGTATAAATCTTTCCTTTTATGATTGTGCTTTTTGTGTCCTTTCACATTAATATTTGCCTAACCCAATCTCATGAGGACAATCCCATGTTATCATATATAAGCTTAATTGTTTCATATTCTGTATAGGTCTATGATGGATTTAGTATTGATTTCTGTGTATGGTATGGAGTAGGAATTGAGTTCACTTTTGTCATCCATATGAAAAGCTAATTGACCCAGTACCATTTAATAAAAAAACCATCTTTGCACAATCCACTGCTGTGGCACATTTGTCAAAAATCATGTGACCATATATATGTGGGTTTGTGCTGGAATCTTCATTTGTTCTGAAGATTTATTTCTCCCTTTTCACCTAAATAGATTGTCTTTGTCACCATAATTTTATAAAAAACTTGATATCCACCAGCATCTATCTTGGTTCTACATTAAGACTCTTTTATTCTTGGTCTTTATAAGTTTCAATTAAATTAAAAAGTAAACTTGTCAATTTTCATAATCAAAACAAAAAAAAATTCTGTAGGCCTTTTATTTTGAAGTGCACTGATAGATCAATTTGGAAAGAATAGAAAATTTTATGATATGAAGATTTTGAATCCAGTACATAATATATCCATCTACTTATTCAGAGTTTCTTTACTTTCACAAATTTCTAAAACTTTTAATGTGACATACATATATAAAAATGCATAAAGGTAACTTTTATTATAATTTTGCTAAGGTGTTTTCTCTCAATAATGTTTTTTAGTTTTCTCCAGAAGTCTTGCATATCTTTTATAAGATTTATTATTTTATATTTTTGATGCTATTGTAAGTAACATATATTTTATTTTCTAGATTGTTTGATTTCTACTGGTTTTCAGAAATCAAACTGATTTTTGTATATTAACCTTGGTATGTAACAGGCTTGTTGAATTTCACTTGTTAATTCTAATATTTATATGTATTTAAAAAATTATTTTTAAAGTAACCTTAGATTGCATAAATGTTAAATAAATAAAAATAGGGTATTTCCATATGCCCTACCCCCTCCTTCTCCCACACTCTTCCACATTAACAATATCTTTCATTAGTGTGGTACATTTGTTACAATTGATGAATACATATTGAAGCATTGCTACCAACTGTGGACTATAGTTTACATTATAGTCCACACTCTGCCCTGCACAATTTTATCAGTTATAACAAAATGCATAATGGCCTGTATCTGTCACTGCAGTGTCATGCAGGACAATTCCAATGTCCTGAAAATGCCCCTGTGTTACACCTATTCTTCCTTCTCCCTCCCCTCAGAACCTCTGGTGGTCACAGCCTTATATCAATGATAAAAGTTCTCCCATTGTTAGAATAATAAAAAATCTATAATAGAATAAGTGTAAGTCTACTTTAGTCCATTATTCATACCCAAATCTTGAGGATTTGGGGATGGTGATGCTCACTCTGCTTCTAACTGAGAATGGCTTAGATTCCATGGGGCAGATGGATGGAATTATCTTACTTGAAGTTGCAGACACTCTCTTTTCCTTGGAGTGTGTGTTGTTCCTTATCATCTCCTCCTTGGTTGTCCTAGGTGAGTCAATTTGAATTTTTTGTTTGTTTGTTTCCATGCATACAATTTTCTGGTTTTAATTATTTCATATAACTTTTATTTTTCTTGCTGTATTGCTTTGACTAGTACCTCAAATATTATGTTTATTTAAGGTGCTGAATAGAGATAAGTACATCCTTATTTCACCTCTGATTTCAGAGGGTTGTCATTTCAGGAATTCACCATTAAGTATAATATTACTATTACTATGTTTATTGTTATATTTAGTTATTATTACTGTTATCATTACTACTATCATTTAAATACCCATTAAAGAAGTTCTATTTATATTTAATTAATTTTTTAAATTGAATCCTGAATAGATAGTGAAACTTAAATGTTTTTTAAAATATCTACTGAGAGGGTCATATATATTTTCATTTTATATTGTTAATGTAATTAATTTAATTGATTAAATATAACCCAAATTAAATATTGATCCAACATGCATTCCTGGAATAAAACCAACTAGTCATGATGTGCTATACTTTTCAGACTTTACTGGATTGGATAGTGAACATTTTGTTGATGATTCTCTCCATTCATATTAAAGTGAGATTGGCCTATGATATCTTTCTTTTAATGTCCTAGTATGATTTTGATATTGATGTTATGCTGGATTCTTACCAAGGTTGGAAAGAGATCCTTTATTTTCTATTCTCTAGAAATTTTTATTATAATTGTTTTATTCTTACTTAAATATTTGGAAGATTCACTAGTGGAACTTACCTGAGAAAATAATACTCTTTGTTGGAAAAGTTTTAATTAGTGATCAAATTAATATATATAGGGCTTTTAAATATTTTATTTCTTCTAAGGTTTAAAAAGTGTTTCATTAGTTTGATAAATTGTATTCTCACGAAATGTAATTTTCATCTAAATTTTAATTTTTAATAGTATAAATTTGTTCAGAACATCATCTGTTTTTAAACACCTTTATCTGATGCCCACTTGATCTTTTTTCTTTCTTGATTGATCTATTTAAATAATCTATTTTTGTTTTTATTGCTTTTATATTATAGATTTATTTTCTTTTTATTAATTTCTGTCCTTCAATATTTTTTTCTTTCAGCTTCCTCATTTTTATTGTTATAACATGTATACTCTAAAATGGTATATGTAACTTGGTGAATTCTTACATATATGTGCACCCATGCAACCACCACCAGTTCAAGACATAACACATTTATAATTCATAAAAAATTCCCTCATGGCTCTCCTCAGTCATTACCCACCCCTTCACAGTCACTTGAATCTTACTTCCATCATTACCAAGTAGTTGGTAATGATAAATGATGCCTGTGATAGGTCTCAATATAAATGGAATCTCACAAACATTTTTGTATCTGACTTCTTTTGCTCAATATAATGTATGTAAAATTTATCTCTGTTTTTTTTTATTTCTCCATAGTATTTCATTGTATGAATGTACCATAATATATTTATCTAAACTTCTGCTGATCAATATTTGTTGTTTTTTTCTAATTAGAGTTCATATAAATAAAGCTTCTATGAATATTCTTGTATGTTGCTTTGAGAGGAGAGATGCACTCCTTTCTCTTAGATATACACATTGATGTGAGATTATTGGAATATAATTTAGGATTATGTTTTTGCTTTTTTTGATTGGGTTTTTGTCTTTATTTTGATTTTAGTAATTTCTTCATAAATTTCGGATAAAAATTTTTGGTAGGATAACTGTATTGTGACAATTTTCTCCTTGTCTTTATGATTATCCCTTTAAGAGTGTCTTCTTATTCTCTTAATAATCTCTTCTAATGTATGTATGTACTTAATTTTAATGAAACCTAGTTTATCATTTTTTTTCTTTTATAATTAGGCTGTTTGCATCCAGATTAAAAAGTATTTCCAAGGCCCAACATCATGAATACATTATTCTATGTATTTTTTTCTAGGACTTTAATTGTTTTACTTTTCTCATTTAGGTATATGGTCCATCTTGAATCATTTGTTATGAGTTAGGGATCAAGATTTATTTTCTTTCCAAGTGAATATATATATATTTAAATATTTATTTCTCCCCTACCCCATTCCCCTCATTGTCTGCTCTCTGTGTCCATTCACTGCCCTTTTCTGTATCTGCTTATATTCTCATTAGGCAGCTCCAGGAACTGATCCTAGACCTTCTGGAGTGGGAGAGAGACAGTCATTCTTTTGTGCCACCTCAGCTCCCTGGTCTGCTGCATCTCTTATTGTCTCTCCTCTGTGTCTCTTTTTGTTGCATTGTCTTGCTGCACCGGCTCTCCGTGTGGGCCAGCTCACCACATGGGCCAGCTTGCCTTCACCAAGAGGCCCTGGGTATCGAACTCTTGATCTCCTATATGGTAGATGGGAACCCAATTGCTTGAGCCACACCTGCTTCCCTCAAGTGTATATTTAGTTGCTCCAGTACAATATATTGACAAGACCCACTTTTCTCCACTTGATTCCTATCGTACCTTAGTTAGAAACCATATCTGTGTAATCTATTTTTGCACTTTCTATTATGTGACACTGACTTCTCTACCTTTGCAAGTGTTCCACATTGTTTTATTAAGTGTGGCTTTGTAATTCTTATAATAAAATCTTATAATCTGGTAATTTAAATTCTATAGTTTTGCTTTCATTTTCAAGATTGTTTTGACTATTTCTAGGTCATTCTGTCTTTTAATACTTTTAATATTCTTTTATACAAATCTATTAGTATGAGTTGTTAGTTTTTGTCTATTGGGAAATGTCATTTATTTCGCATTTTTGAGCTATATTTTCACTTGGTATAGAATTCTAAGTTGACATTTATTTGATACTTCATTGTGTTCTTGCTACCATTATTTGAGCTGAGAGGTCAGCTGCCAGCCTTCTTGTTATTCTCTGGCTACTTTAAAGATTTTCCTTTTTTTTTTTTTTTAATCTGTTGCACCCTGATGTGCCTAAGTGTGATTTTCATTTTATTAATCTACCTTGAGTTAATAGAACTTCTTAAATTTTGGTTTGATATTTTACATTGGTCTTATAAAAACCTTCACTATTATCTTTTCAAAACTTTCTTCTCATTCTGTCTCATTCTCTTTCCCTTCCATTACTGGAAGACTAGTTACATGTATATTAGATATTTCAATATGTGAAGTTTATAATCTTCTGTATCTCATAATTTTTATTCTGTTTCTTGGTCTGGTAATCCTTTCCCAAACATACCTATTCTGTTGTCAAAACTACCATTAAATTTTTTATTTCATTAATTATGTTCTATCAAGTTTATTTTTTATTTTAACCAAATCAATTTTATTATACTTATTAATAGAGTATAAATCCCTCCAAAGCATACAATGAATAGCATTTGGTATAATCACATATATATTGTGTATTCATCACTTCAGTCAGTATTAGAGCATTTGCGTTATTCCAGTAATAATAATAATAAACAAAAAGAAGACAGTTGATCAAACAAGCAAACAAAAAACTCAGCACCTTTCATTCTCTGTGCTTCCCCCACTGTACATAGCTGATATTCTGTTTCCTTCCCTCTAGTATATTTGTACTTATATTTTGTAAAAATTATCTTATATATGCAACATCACCCACATTCACATTTCGTATGAGGTTCCACTATGCTATACAGTCCCATGTTACATTTTTAATCTTTCCTTCAATAATGTACATGTCCTTCAATTTTCCCTTTCAACCACATAATAGCACTGCTAGTTACAAATATATGATTAGCTTTCACCATTTCTGTTCATTTTCAAAGATTTACAAACAAACTTTTTTACCAATTCTGCACAGGTTAATGCTCAGCTTTTCATTCTCTACCCTCATTCTATTTTCTGGTGACCTGTATTCTAATTATTAACTCCATGAGACTCCATAATATATTTAGCTCATAATAGCATAATCAATTATACAGTATTTGTCCTTTTGTGTCTGGCTTGCTTCATCCATGTTGTCATATGCTTCACAACTTCATTTCTTTTTACAGCAGCATAATATTCCATCTTGGGTATACACCACAATTTGTTTATCCAGTCCTCAGGGGATGGACACTTTGGTTGTTTCCATCTTTTGGCAATCGTTAATAATGCTGCCATGAATGTTGGTGTGCAGATGTCTGTTCCTGCCACTGCTCTCAGTTCTTCTGAGTATATTCCCAGTAGTGATATTACCAGGGCACATGGAAAGTCTATATTCAACTTCCTTAGGAACTGCCAAACAGTCCTCCACAGTGGCTGTACCATTCTATGTTGACAACAACAGTGAATAAGCATTCCTATCACTCCCACATTTATAGTTTTCTGGCTTTTTAATAGAGGCCATTCTAATAGGTGTTGAATGATATCTCATTTGGTTTTGATTGTATTTCCATAATTACTAATGATGTTGAACATTTTTCTTTTTTTTTTTTGCCATTTGTATTTCTTCTTTGGACAAATGTCTATTTATTAAGTCTTTTGCCCAATTTTTAATTGAATACTTTCTCTTTTTATTGTTGAGTTGTAGTATCTCTTTATATATCATGGATATCAAACCATTATTGGATATGTGATTTCCAAATATTTTCTCCCATTTTGTCAGCTATGTTTTCACCTTTTTGACAAAGTCCTTTGAGGTCAAAAGTGTTTAATTTTTAGGGGGTCCCATTTATCTATTTTTTCTTTTGTTGATTGTACTTTGGATGTAAGGTTTAAGAAACTTATGTCTCTATAAAATCTTGAAGATGTTTTCTTGCATTTTCTTCTAGGACTTATGTAGTTGTTGCTTTTATATTCGGCCCTTTATTCATTTTGAGTTAATTTTTGTGAAACGTGTAAGATAGGGTTCTCTTTCTTTCTTTTGGTTACGGATATCCAGTTCTCCCAGCACCATTTGTTGAATAGACTGTTCTGGCCCACCTGAAAGGGCTTCACAGCCTTTTTGTTTTCTCTCCCCATCCCTGCCCCCCCCCCCAGTTGTCTGCTCTCTGTGTCTATTTGCTGTGTGTTCTTCTGTGTCTGTTTCGTGTTCTTGTCAGCGGCATCTGGAATCTGTATCTCTTTTTGTTGCATCATCTTGCTGTGTCAGCTCTCCATGTGTGCAGTGCCATTCCTGGGCAGGCTGCACTTTTTTCACACTGGGTAGCTCTCCTCATGGGGCTCATTCCTTGCACGTGGGGCTTCCCTATGTGGGGGACACCCCTGCATGGCACGGTGTTTCTTGCACGCATCAGCACTGTGCATGTGCCAGCTCGTCGCACGGGTCAGGAGGCCCTGGGTTTGAACCTTGGACCTCCCACGCGGTAAGCAGATGTCCTATCCATTGGACCAAATCCGCTTCCCTTGACAGCCTTTTTGAATGTGGATGTGAAAGTCTATTTCTGAGTTCTGGATTTGGTTTCCTTGGTCAGTCTGTCTATCTTTATGCTGGTACCATTTTGTTTCTACCACTGTAGCTAAGTAGTATGCTTTGAAGTCAGGAAGAGAGAGTCCTCCAAGTTCATTCTTTTTAAAGACAGTTTTGGCTATTCACAACCCCTTACCCTTCCAAATAAATTTGATAATTGTCTTTTCCATTTCTGCAAAAATGGTTCTTGGAAATTTTATTGGGATTGCATTGAATCTGTAAATCAGTTTGAGTAAGATTGACATTTTAATGATAATTAATCTTCCAGTGCATGAACACAAAATATCCTTACATTTATTTAAGTCTTTGATTTCTTTTAGCAATGTTTCATCATTTTCTGTATATAGATCCTTTATGTAGTTAGTTAAGTTTATTTCTAAATCTTTGATTCTTTTACTTGCTATTATAAATGGAATTTTTTTCAGATTTCCTCCACAGATTGCTCATCAGTAGTATATAGAAACACTACTGATTTTTGCATATTAATCTGGTATCCTGCCACTTTGCTGAACTTGTCTATTAGTTCTTAGTTCTAATAGCTTTGTTGTGGATTTCTCAGGATTTTCTAGATATAAGATATAAGATCAGATCATCAGCAAATAGCAAAATTTTATTTCTTTTTTCCTATTTGGCTACCTTTTAATTCTTTATCTAGCTTAATTGCTCTAGCTAGAAATTCTAGCACAATATTGACTGATGGTAGTAACGGTGAATGTCCTTGTCTTGTTCCTGATCTCAGTGGGAAAGTTTTCAATCTTTCATCATTGAGTATGCTATAGGTTTTTCATGTATGCACACAACTACCATATTGAGAAAGTTTCCTTGTATTCCTATCTTTTAGACTGTTTTTACCAAGAAAGAATACTGTGTTTTGTCAAATGTCTTTTCTGCATCTATTGAGATAATTGTGATTTTTTCTTTTTCAGTTTATTAATGTAGTTTATACACTAATTGGTTTTGTTGTATTGAAATACCCTTGCATACCTAGGATAAAATTCACTTGATCATAATGTATAATTCTTATATTGTGCTTTTGGATTTAATTTGCAAGTATTTTTTTGAGGATTTTTGCATCTACATTTATTAGAGTTTTTAGTCTCTAAATTTTATTTATTTTTTATTTTTATTTTTTGCACTATCTTTATCTGGTTTTGCTTTTAGGGTGATGTTGACTTCCTAGAATGAGTTTGGTAGTGTTCTTTCCTTTCCTGTTCAATCTTTTGGAAGAGCTTGAGCAGGATTGGTATTAGATCATCTTCGAATGATTGGTGGAATTCACTTGTGAAGCCATCTGGTCCTGAGATTTTTCTTCTTTGGGTGGTTTTAGATGTCGGTTTCCATTTCTTTTCTTGCTATTGGTTTGTTGAGGTCTTCTATTTCTTCTACGGTCAGTCTACATTGTTTCTGTGTTTCTAGTAATTTGCTCATTTCATCTATATTTTCCAGTGTTTTTGGCATACAGCTGTTCGTAGTATCCTCTTACAATCTCTTTTATTTCTGCAGGATCAGTGGTAATGTCCCTCTCTCATTTCTGATTTTATTTATTTGCATCTCCTCTCTTTTTTCCTTTTCAGTCTAGCTAAGAGTTTGTTGATTTTGTTGATCTTCTCAAAGAACCAACTTTTGATTTTGTTGATTCCCTCTATTGTTTTTATAATTGTTGTTATTGGTCTTGATTTCAATTATTTCTATTCATTTCCTTCTGCTTGGTTTGGGATTAGTTTGCTTTTCTTTTTCTTGTTCCCCAGGTGTGAAGTTAGGTCTTCCATTTTAGCTTTATCTTCTTTTTTAATGTTAGCATTGAGGGCCATAATTTCCCCTCTCAGCATTGTCCTTGCTGTATCCCATAGGTTTTGATATGTTGTATTCTCATTTTTATTCACCTCCGGATATTTACTGAAGTTCTCTTGCAATTTCTTTGACTCACTGATTATTTTTTATTGTGTTGTTTAATCTCCATATAGTTATGAGTTTCCTCCTTTTCTGTACAGTATTGATTTCCAGCTTCATGGCCTTATGATCAGAGAAAGTGTTTTGTATAATATCAGTCTTTTAAAATTTATTGAGACCTCTCTTGTGACCCAACATGTGGTTTATCCTGAAGTAGGATCCAGTGTATACAAAGAATGTATACCCTGTATTTTGGGGGTGTAATGCACTATAAATGTCTGTTAGGTCTTTCATTTATCATATTATTCAATGTAGCAGTTTGATATTGTTTATGCTTTCCAAAAATAGATATTGGATTTATGTTTGTAAACTGGTTTGTCCCTCCAGGCATATTAGATTACATTGGATTCAGAAGTTTCATTCTTACTTGATTAAATAATGATTAAGACTTTGATTGGTCCATGTCAGTAGGATGTTGCATCCCTGCCCTCTCTGTGGGCAGCTCACAGAGAAAAGACATGGCAAAGGACAGAGTTGAGAGTTTTGATCCTGGAACCCAGGAAGTAAACACACAGAGAAGCAGATGTGCTAGGAAGAAAAGAAGAACCTGTTAAATACAGGCAGAGGCCTCAGGAAGAGAAATGAGCCATTCACCTGATAGTCTACAGCTGGCCTTGTGGAGAAAGCAGAGCCAAAGAGAAGCGAGCCCCAGGAAGAGAGGTACCCAGGAAGCCTGAATATTCGCAGATGAATACTTGCTATCTTGCTTCAACACATGGCAACAGGCTTTGGTGAAGGAAGTAGCTTATGCTTTATGGTAACTATAAGCTTCTACCCCAAATAAATACCTTTTATAAAAGCCAACAGATTTCTGGCATTTTGTATCAGCGTTCCTTTGGCTAACTAATACATTCAAGCTCTCTGTTTGTTTATTTATCCTCTGTTCAGATGTTCTATCCAGTACTGAGAATGGTGTATTAAAGTTTCCAACTATTATTGTAGACATTTCTGTTTCTCCCTTCAGTTTTGTCATGTTTGCCTCACATCTCTTGGGATACCCAGTTTAGGTGCATAAATATTTATTACAGTTATTTCTTCTTGGTGATTTGTAATGACCTTCTTCATCCCTTTTCACAGTGTTGGATTAAAATCTATTTTGTCCAATACTAGAATTGTTACTCCAGACTTTTTTTCATTACTGTCTGCATGGAATATCGTTTTCAACCTTTCACTTTCAACTTGTTTGTATTCCTCCATCTCTGGTGAGTCTCTTGTAGATATCATATAGATGACTCATGTTTTTATCCATTCTCTCATTCTCTGTCTCTTGATTGTGGAGATCAAGTCATTCACATTCAGTGTTATTACTACAAAGGCAGTACTCAGTTCATGCATTTTATCCTTTGATTATCCATTATCATATCTTACTATTGTCTGCCTTTTTACCATTTAATTTACCCTTCCTAATAACCTTCATTTGTCCACTCTTTTCCAAGTCTCTTATCCTTGTTTTTTTCCTTTTAGGCTGCAGCACCCCCTTTAGTATCTCTGGTAATTCTGGTCTTTTGGTAACATACGCTCTGAGTTTTTGTTTGTCTGTGGAGACTTCAAGTTGACCCTCAATTTTGAAGGACAGTTTTGCTGGATACAGAATTCATGGCTGGCAGTTTTCTTCTTTCAGTACTTTAAATGCATCCTTCCACTTTTTTCTTACCTCTATTATTTCTGATGAGAGGTAGGTACTTAATCTTATTAAGGTTCACTTGAATGTGATGCTTTGCTTTTCTCTTGCTGCTTTTAGAATCCTCTCTTTATTTCTGATATTTGTCATTCTGAATAGTATGTGTCTTGGAGTAAGTCTGTTTGGATTTATTCTGTTTAGGGTGTGTGTTGTCCTTCCTGATTATTGATATTTATGTTGTTTATAAGGGTTGGGAAGTTTTCGGTCATTATTTCCTCAAATATTATTTCTACCCCTTTTACATTCTCTTCTCCTTCTAGGATACTGATAAAGCATAATTTGTGTGTTTTGCACTGTCATTCAATTCCCTGAAACCCTGTTCCATTCTTTCCATTCTTTCTCTTTCTGTTCTCCTGTCCTTTCTAGGTCAGATATTTTATCTTCAAAATCACTAATTTTGTCTTAGAGCCATTCAAATCTTCTGTTATTTGCCTCGTATATTTTTAATCTCATCCATTGTGACTTTTATCCCCATAAGCTCTGTAACTTTTCTTTGCTGGCTTTCAAATTGTTCTTTATGCACACCCAGTGTCCTCTTAATACCTTTTATCTCAATTAGTCATATTTTCCTTCAATTCTTTGAATTGATTTAGGAGATTTTTGTGATTATCTTTTATTACTTTTCTTAAATCCTATATCTCATCAGAATATTTGGTTTGTTCCATCTCTTTCTGTTACCTAGTCTGGCTTATAATTTTTTTGCTGATGTCTAAGCATCTGAATATGTTGGTGAATTTACTCTGATGGTCAATTTCTCTCTCTTGTTTAGTGTTTTTTTTTGTTTTGTTTTGTTTTGTTTTTTGAGCTCTCTGCACATTTTTTAAATTCATTTTTTAAAAAATATTACATTAAAAAAATATGAAGTCCCATTCAACCCCACCGCCCCCACCCCCCACTCCCCCCACAGCAACACTCTCCCATCATCATGACACATCCATTGCATTTGGTAAGTACATCTCTGGGCATCACTGCATCTCATGGTCAATGGTCCACATCATAGCCCATACTCTCCCAAGTTCCATCCAGTGGGCCCTGGGGGGATCTACAATGTCCCGTAATTGTCCGTGAAGCACCACCCAGGACAACTCCAAGTCCTGAAAACGCCTCCACATCTCATCTCTTCCTCCCATTCCCTGCACCCAGCAGCCACCATGGCCACTTTTCCCACACCAATGCCACATTTTCTCTGTGGACATTGGATTGGTTGTGTCCATTGTACTTCTATGTCAAGAGGGGGCTTAGATTCCACATGGATACTGGATGTAATCCTCCTGCTTTCAGTTGTAGGCACTCTAGGTTCCATGGTGTGGTGGTTGACATTCTTCAACTCCATGTTAGCTGAGTGGGGTAAGTCCAATAAATCAGAGTGTAGGAGTTGAAGTCTGTTGAGGTTCAGAGATAGTGTTTTGTTTTGTTTTTTCCCCTTCATGGCTTGTCTTTGATTTATGGTTCAACTTATTCTAAGTCTTTAAAATTGCCTTGCTCAGGAAAAAGACTTGGCCCATGGCTAGGGCATCTGCCTACCACATGGGAGGTCCGTGGTTCAAACTCTGGGCCTCCTTTAACCATGTGGAGCTGGCCCATACTCAGTGCTCATGCGCGCAAGGAATGCCCAACCACAATCTCATGCAGGGGTCCCATACATCAACCCTCCACCAACACCTTACAATGTCGTGAGACGTTTGTTACAAATTATGAAAGAATATTGTCAACATCTTACAATTAATTATAGTCCTTATCTTGTATTTAGTGCATTTTCCCCCAATCCTCCCTATTTTTATTTTTTAAATATATTTTTTATGACAGAAGTTGTAAACTTATAAAACAATCATGCACATGTGCAGAATTCCCAAACACCACCCCTCTATCAACACACCACACTGTGGTGGAATACTTGTTACAGATAAGATAGTATCATCTGATTATTACCATGTCTGTAGTGTACATTTGGCACACATTTCCCATACTTCCCCAGTATCAACATAATACATCTTTGGCATAGATGCAAGAATATTATATTATTACTGCTAACCACAGTCCATAGGTTACTACAGTTTTATCATTCCTATGCTTCTCCACATTCCCACCACCCTGCACTTGTGATATACATTTGTTCTAGCTGATGAAGAACACTCTTGCATCTGTACCATTAACCACAATTCTCATTCACCTTTTGGTTTACTGTGCTATTCAGTTCCTAGATTATTCTCTAGAATTCTGTCAACTGGCATTTACATACCTAGACTACTATTTTCAGTGACATACCCTTTTATAAACTACCTGTTACTATGTGTTTCCATTTACTCTATACATTTCCACATTTTTACAGTAAAGCTATTTAAAACTTCTACATACATTAAACATAATTAGTCCATCTCAGTCCTCTTCTTATCTCCCGTAAGAATCCACCACCTAGCACCAGGTCTTGAAGATATTTTCCTACAATTTCTTATAGAAGCTTTATGGTTCTTGCTTTTATTTTTAAGTTTTTGATCCATTTTGAGTTATTTTTTGGAAAAGGTATGAGAAAGGGTCCTCTTTCCTTCTTTTGGCTATGGATATCCAGTTCTTTCAGTGCCATTTTGTTGAATGGACTGTTCTGCCCAAACTATGTGGGTTTGTCAGGCTGGTCAAAAAATCACTTGACCATACATGTGAGGGTTTATTTCTGAACCATAAATTTGGTTCCATTGGTCTATGAGTCTGCCTTTATGCCCTTACCATGCTGTTTTTACCTCTGGAGCTAGGTAATATAATTTAAAACCTGGAGATGATAGTTCACTCTTCCTTTTTAAGATGTTTCTGGCTATTCAGGACCACTTACCTTTCCAAATAAATTTGATAATCATATATTCAATTTTAAAAATGCTGGTGGCATTTTTATCAAGAATGCATTGACTCTGTATATCAATTTGAGTAGAATTAACATCTTAATGTTATTTAGTCTTCCAACCTATGAGCATGGAATGTTCTTCCAGTTATTTAGGCCTTTTTAAATTTCTTTCAACACCAAGTTGCAGTTTTCTGAATACAAGTGCTTTACATCATTGGTTAAGTATATTCTTGACTATTTGAGTCTTATCTGTTATATTTTATTTTCAGCACTCTTTTGACACTTTCAGTTACTTTTATTGATATAATCTTCATTTCTAGACTCTCTTCTTTTTTTAAAGATTTATTTATTTATTTTCCTCCATTCCCATCCTCCTGCTTTGCTGTTCTTGCTATCTGTGGTCCTCTCTTCTCATTTCCTCTCCTCTAGGATTCAATCCTAGAACACTCTGATGGGGAGAGAGGTTCCCTGTCAATTGCACCACCTCAGTTCCTGGTTTCTGCTGTGCTTCACTTTGACTGTCCCCTTGTCTCTCTTTTGAAGTGTCATTATTTTGCTGTGTGACTCACTTGTGCAGGGCACTGTCTTACCACGTGGGCACTTGAGCAGGCACTGGCTTGCCACGTGGGCATGCTTTCTCTTCTTCTTTTTCACCAGGAGGCCCCACAGATCAACCCCACTTCCTCCCATATGGTAGGCAGAAGCTCTTTCACTTAAGCCACATCCACTTCCCTCTAGACTCTCTTCTAGGTCTCTCTCTCCTGTCTTTCCTTTTCAGGCTCTAACACCCTTTAGAATTTCCTGAAAATCTGGTCTCTTGGTTAGAAATTCTCTCAGTTTCTGTTTATCTGTGAATAATCTAAATTCACCCTCATTTTTGAAAGACATCTTTGCTGGATATAAGATTCTTGGCTGGATGTTTTTCTTTTGTAGTATCTTAAATATATCATACCACTGTCTTCTCACCTCCATGGTTTCTGGTGAGAAATCAGCACTTAATCTTGAGAATCCCTTATATGTTTTGCATTGCTTTACTCTTGCTGTTCTCAGAATTCACTCTTTGTCTTTGCCATTTGACATTGATTAGTATGTGTCTCAGAGTGGTTCTATTTGGATTTTTTCAGGTGGGAGTATGTTGCGCTTCTTGAACATGGATATCTATGTCCTTAAATAGGGTTGTGGAATTTTCTACCATTATTTCTTCAAATATTCCTTCTGCCCCTTTCCCTTCTCTTCTCCTGGGACATCCATGGCACCTATGTTTGCATGTCTTTTGCTGTCATTTAGTTCCCTGAGACCTTGTTAAATTTTTTACATTCTTTTCTTCCTCTTTAGCCATCTCATTGAATTTATTAAGGAGATTTGTTTGAATATCTATGATCAGTTGTCTCAACTCCTTTATGTCATCTGGAGGCTAATCTTGTTCTTTTACCTGGGCCATATCTTCCTGCTTCTTGGTGTGAACTATAAATTTTCATTGGTATCTTGGCATCTGGCTTACTAGAGTATTTATTCTGGATGCAGTTTTTCTCTTTAGTTGAGGGCTTCCTGCCATTTCTCCCTTGCTGGTTGTGCAGTAGGAGCCAAGGATGTAGTTGCTGCTATAAGCTGTGGAAGCTCAAGCTACTCTCATTATCCCAGGGACTGATGAAGCTTCTCCCAACCTTCTCCTTTGCCATGGGTAGGAACAGAGTCACAGCTGTGTGAAATAATCCAAGTCATAGAGACCTAGATTGTAGTTGGCCAGAGCAAATGATGAAGCATCATGGAGCTACAGGTATGGACAGCAATCTATGCATTGCTGGTCCAAGATGACCATAGTTGCCCTAGTAGACTTCCAATTATTCAGTCTGTGCCAGCCAAATGTACCTGCAGGTGCAGGGCCCACCAGCCTCCTCCCTGCCAGAGGTGGAGCTGAAGCATAGGCTAGGGTTGCAGGCTTATCTGGGTGAAAGAAACTGGTTCCTACCATCACTGTGATTTTTTATCAACCTGGCTTCCCTTCATGCCATGAGCAGAGTCAGAATGGTGGCTATTGGCCTCTTTCTGACCTGGACAGTTTCATACTTTAGCTGTTCTTAGGGTTATACTTTAGTCAGCCAAATTTACTGATTAGTAGGTGAAATTGGTGTCCAACCATCTTTTCGTCCCCCCTTTTTGGGAAATGAAGCTTCAAATTCCAGCCACAGCCTAGCTCCTGGATTGGGTTGTGCTGCCAAAGTAGGATAATCACCAGCCTCTGCAGCTTGGTTGGTAATTTCCTGGAGAGGCTGGAGCAGGTCCCCCCAGCTTCCTCCCTGCCAGAGGTTGGGCTGGGGGCTAGGCTAGAGCTGAAATCTGACCTGGATGGAAAGAAACTGGTCCCTACCAGCACTGTGATTTTCAGTCCGCCTTGCTTCCCCTCGTGCCAGGTGCAGAGTAAAGATGGCGGCTACGGGCTACTTTCTGACTTTGGTTCAAACTTTAGATGTTCTTAAGATTATATTTTAGCCCACCAAATTTATTCATCAGTAGCTGAAGCTGGTGCCCAGCCATCTCTTCCTCCCACATTTTTGGGAAATAGAGGATGGGCACCAGCCTCCAGCCTCCAGGGCAGGAAGCGCTCTACTTAAAAGTCTTCTCTGCAGATGGGCAGCCTCTTCCTTCCATTCTTTCAGGGATGTTGTAGGATGCTCTTCTGGTCTCCTCAAGCCCCTAAATAGGTACTTCAGCTAGCTCCAGATACCTCTGGGTTTTTACTAATGGCTCTGTAGCAGGAGCTGATTCTAGGACCTCCTTACTCCATTGCCATCTTGCTCGTTGTCCCTGTATTTTTAATTCTAGAATTTCCACTTAATTTTTCATAGATTCAAGTTCTCTGGAGATATTTCCTCTTCCTCATCTATTTTCTTTAAATATTAGACACAGTTATTTTAAATTCTATGTTGATAACTCAAATATCTGCATTACTCATAGGTCTCTTTCTGTTAAACTTTTTTTTTTTTAGAGGAAACTCTTTTTTCCTTCTATCTCTTGATATGTTTGGTAATTCTGTGCTGAATCCTACACATTGTGTTTTATAAATGTGAGCGTCTTTGATAGTGCTTTCTTTCTCAAGTGGATTTTCTTTAGCTTCTGGCACATTTGAAGCTAGATTTCAGTCCTTCTAAGGTCTGGTCCATTTCTGATTTGTTCTAACTATGGGGCATACCCTACAGAGACTGTGCACTGAGGTGGGACCTGAGTTTCTGATTTTATCTCCCCTTTATGAGGGCACCGCAATAGCGCTCTGCCTATCTTCTTGGTTTCCTAGCAGCTGCTTTCTGTTGGAAATTTTGGCCTACTTGTCATATATTTGCTCAACTCAGTGATGTTCTTATGTCAGTAACATCATGGTCCTTCAAATTTCATCTGCCTTGATGAATGTTCAGTGCCTTGAAATATCTCTGCGGGCTTGAAACAGATCTTTTTATATTATTAATTATTTTGTTTTAGTGTTTCAATTAATTTTTCTGGTTATTCTAAATAGAATTTTGGTCTGACAGAAGCTGATATATCAGAGTCATAAGTGGAATCATGTGGGGATTTTTTTTTTAATTACAGAAGTTGTGGATTCACATAACAATCTTGCATAATATACAGGATTCCTATACTCCATGTGCATTGGTATGGAATATTTGTTACAATTAATGATAGCAAGATTTTGTAATTGTGTATTAAAGACTATGGCTTAACTTAGGGTTCACTGTTTGTGTAGTGGAGTTCCATGGATTTTTAAAAAAATTTTATTGTTACCATATATACAATCTGACTTTTTCCTTTTTATCATGTTAAGAAATATATTTCATTGCTGTTGTGTTCACAGTATTGTGCAACCATCATCACTATCCATTACCAAAACCTTTCCATCATTCCACATAGCAACCTATACATTTTAAGCCTTAACTCCCTATTCCTTATCACCACCCCATCCTCTGGTAACCTATAATCTAGATTCTGATTCTATGAGTCTGCTTATTCTAATTGTTTTGAATCAGTGAGGTCATTCCATATTTGTCCTTTATGTTTGACTTATTTCACTCCATATGGTATCTTTAAGGTTCATCCATGTTGTCCCAGGCATCCTATCCCATTCATTCCTTTTGATGGCTGAATAATATTCCGTTGTGTGTATTTATCACATTTTGTTTATCCATTCATTTATTGATGAACACTTGGTTTGCTTCCATCTTTTGCCAATTGTGAATAATGTCACTATGAATATCAGTGTGAAATATCTGTGTGAGGCTGTGCATTCAATTCTTTTGGATTAAATACACAGAAGAGGAATTTCTGGGTAATATGGTAATTCCATATTTAAGTTTCTGAGGAACTGCCAAACTGTCTACTACAGTGGCTGCATCATTTTATATTCCCACCATCAATGAATTTTAAAAGTATAAAGTGTGAGTCCTTCTATTTCATTTTTCTTTTTTCAGATGGCTTTGACAATTTCAGGTCATTTTCCCTTCCATATAGATTTCATGACTGGCTTTTCCATTTCCACAAAGAAAGTTGGAATTTTTATTGGAATTGCATTGAACCTGTAAATTGCTTTGGGTAGAATTAACATCTCAATAATATTTAGTCTTGCAATCCATGAATATAGACTGTTCTTCCATTTATTTAGTTCTTCTTTGATTTCTTTTAGCAATTCTTTTTAGTTCTCTGTGAATAAATCTTTTAAATCCTTGGTTAGATTCATTCCTAGATATTGGATTCTTTTAGTTGGCATTGTAAAAAAACATTTTTCTAGATTTCTTATTCAATTTGTTACTGCTGGTTTGTAAAAAATCTACTGATTTTTATATGTTGTCCTGTACCTGCCACTTTGTGGCTTTCACTTATTAGCTCTAGGAGCTTTGTTATGGATATTTCAGGCTTTTATGATCTAGCATCATGTCATCTGAAAATAGGGAATGTCTTACTTCTTCCTGTCTAATTTGGAGCCTTTTATTTCTTTTTCTTGTACAATTTTTCTATTTGAAACTTCCAGTATAATGTTGATCCTGGGACAATCCTTGTCTTGTTCCTGATCTTGGGGGGAAAGCTTTCTGTCATTCACTATTAAGTAGAATGTTATCTGTTTTTATCATATATGCCTTTTATCATGTTGAGGAAGTTTCCTTCTATTTTTAGTTTTCTATTTTTATCAAGCAGTGATTCTGGGTTTTGTCAGGTGCCTTTTCTTCATCAATTGATATAATCATGTAGGGTTGGTTTTTTGTTTGTTTGTTTCATTCTGTTAATGTGGCAAATTACATTAATTGTTTTTCTTTTCTTGAAACACCCTTGTGTGCCTGGGATATATTTCCACTTTCTCATGGCGTATAATTTTTTTTAACATGCTTTCGGATTCAGTTTGCTTATACTTTGTTGAGTTTTTTTGCATCTATATCCTTAAGAGATGTTTGTCTCTAATTTTCTTTTCTTGTGGTATCTTTACATGATTTTGATCGTGTTAGCCTTGTAGAATGAGTGTTTCCTCATCTTCAATTTTTTGTCAGAGTTTGAGCAAGATTGGTGGTGATTCTTCTTGGAGTGTTGGTAAAAATTCTCCCCATGAAGCCATCTGGTACTGAGTGTTTTTGCAGGTTTGTGATTCAGTATCTTCACTAGCTATTTGTTTGATGAAGTCTTTTATTTCTTCTGGAGTCAATGTAGGTAGTTTGTGTGTTTTCAGGAATTTGTCCATTTCATCTAGTTTATCTAATTTGTTGGTATACAGCTGTACATAGTATCCATTTACAGTACTTTTTATTTCTGTGGATTGTTAGTAATACCCCTCTTTCATTTCTGATTTTATTTATTTGCCTCTTCTCTTTTTTTCTTCATCAGTCTAGCTAAAGTTTTGTCAATATTATTGAACTTTTCAAAGAACCAACTTTTGGTTTTGTTGATTCTATTTTTTTTCCTTCTCTGTTTCATTTATCTCTAATGTTTGCTTTTCTTTCCTTCTGCTTTCTTTGGATTTAGTTTGCTCTTTTTTTCAGATAAAGGTTAGGTCTCTGATTTGAAATCTTTCTTTAAAAAGAAAAGTAAACATTTAGAGCTATAACTTCCGCCTTTGTTGCATCCTGTAAGTATTATGTCGTATAATCATTTTCATTTGCTTCCAGTTATTGCCTAATTTCCCTTGTGATTTTCTCTTTTACCCATTGGGTGTTTAAGAGCATTTTGTTTAATTTTCACATATTTTTGGCATTTCCATTTCTCCCTCTCTTATTGATTTCCTTTTTTCTTCAAAGATTTATTTTATTTCTTTCCCCTTCCTCCCCACCCCACACACAATTTTCTGCTCTCTGTCCATTCACTGTGTTTTCTTCTGTGTCTGCTTGCATTCTTGGTAGCACCGAGAATCGGTGTCTTTTTTTGTTGTGTTATCTTGCTGCATCAGCTCTCCATGTGTGCGGCACCACTCCTGGGTGGGCTGTGCTTTTTTTGCGTGGGGTGGATCAATGCAGGGTGTACCTCTTGTGCATGGGGCTCCCCTATGCGGGGACCATCCCAGCATGGCACAGGACACCTTGCACACAGCAGTGCCACATGTGAGGCAGCTCACCACATGGACTAGGAGGACCTGGGTTTGAACCCTGGACCTCCCGTGTGGTAGGTGGACGTTATATCAGTTGAGCCATGTCCACTTCCCTCTTACTGATTTCTAACTTCACTCCCTTATAGTAAAAAAAGAGATGTTATATGATATCAATATTTCTGTATCTATCAAGATTCATTTTGTGAACGAAAGTGTGGCCTATCCTGGAGAATGATCCATGTGCACTCAAGAATGTGTATTCTTCTTTTGTTGGGTGGAATGTTCTATTAATATATATGTCTGTTAGATTTACTTGGTTTAATATCATTTAAATTTTCTATTTCCTATTGATCTTCTGTCTAGATTTTCTGCTCATTATTGAAAGTGGTGGATTACAGTCTTCTATCAATGTAGAACTGTCAACTTCTTCTTTCAAATCTGTCAGTATTTGCTTTGTATATTTTGGTGCTCTGCTATTAGGTGCATATACATTACTTGTTATATCTTCTTATTGAATGACCCCTTTATCAGTATATAATGACTGTCTTTTTCCCCCATAACTGTTTTTGACTTAATGTCTATTTTATTTCATTTGCATAGTACCTGCACGGGATATATTTTTTTCATCCTTCCACTTTCAGCCTATTTACACTTTTTTAAAAAGATTTATTTATTTATTTATTTATTTATTTATTTATTTATTTATTTATTTATTTATTTCCCTCCCCTTCCCCGCCTCAGTTGTCTGTTCTCTGTGTCTATTTGCTGCATGTTCTTCTTTGTCTGCTTCTGTTGTTGTCAGTGGCATGGGAATCTGTGTTTCTTTTTGTTGCGTCATCTTGTTGTGTCAGCTCTGTGTGTGTGTGGCGCCATTCCTCGGCAGGCTACACTTTCTTTCGCGCTAGGCGTCTCTCCTTACAGGCCGCACTCCTTGCGCGTGGGGCTCCCCTACGCCAGGGACACTCCTGAGTGGCAGGGCACTCCTTGAGCGCATCAGCACTGCGCATGGGCCAGCTCCACACGGGTCAAGGAGACCTGAGGTTTGAACTGCGGACCTCCCATATGGTAGACGGACGCCCTAACCACTGGGCCAAGTTTGCTTCCCTCAGCCTATTTATATCTTTGAATTTTCAGTGAGTGTCTTGTAGACAGCATGGGTCATACTTTTTAATCCATTTTGCCAATCTCTCCTTTTTGACCCGAGAGTTTAATTTTTTCACTTTTAAACTCACTACAGATAATGCAGGATTTTCTTTTGCTATTTAGTCTGTGTAAATCTTATACCTTTTGTCCCCCAATTCTTCTGTTAATGTCTCTTTCATGTTTATTTGATTTTTTGTATTGTTTCATTTTGCATCCTTCTCCTTTCTACTGGATATATTTCTCATATATTTTCCTTGTGGTTACCATGGTGTTAAAATTAAGCATCTTAAATACATACAATCATGTTTGCTTTGATACTAATTTGACTTCAACAGCATATACATACATTGTTCCTATACCTCTCTGTACCTCTACTGTTTTTGTACTTGCTATAAATTATACTTTGCACATTATATTCTAAAACCGTAGCTTTATCTCTTATTTTTCACACTTTTGCTTCTTAGCTTCTGCAGGAAGTAAGAAATGGAGTTACATACAAAACTACAAAACAATAGTATTGGCATTTATAATTACTCAAATGGTTACCTTTATCAGAGTTTTTATTTCTTTATGCCACTTGGGTTTTTTGTTTTGTTTTTAAAGATTTATTTTTTATTTGTTTTTCTCCCCTTCCCTGCCCCAGTTGTCTGTTCTCTGTGTCCACTTGCTGCATGTTCTTTTGTCCGTTTCTGTTGTCAGCAGCATGGGAATCTGTGTCTCTTTTTGTTGTGTCATCTTGCTGCGTCAGCGCTCCATGTGTGTGGCGCTGTTCTTGGGCAGGCTGCACTTCCTTTTGCGCTGGGTGACTCTCCTTACAGGGTGCACTCCTTGCACGTGGGGCTCCCCTATGCGGGAGCACCCCTGCATGGCAGGGCTCTCCTTGCGCACATCAGCACTGCGCATGGGCCAGCTGCACATGGGGTCAAGGAGGCCCGGGGTTTGAACCATGAACCTCCCATGTGGTAGACAGATGCCCTAACCACTGGGCCAAGTCTGCTTCCCTCTTTATGCCACTTTAAACCACTATATAGTGTCCTTTCCTTTCAGTATGAAGAACTCCCTTTGGCATTTCTTATATGGCAGGTCTAGTGGTGGTGAACTCCCTTATCTTTAGTTTCTCTGGTAATGCCTTCATCTCTCCCTCATTTGTGAAAGAAATCTCACCAGATAAAAATTATTTGTTAACAATCTTTTTTTTTCTCAGTACTTGAAGTATTTTCTCAGCACTTAACCCACTGCCTTCTTGCCTACATTGTTTCTGCTAAGAAATCAGCATTGAATCTAATTGGGACTCCCTTTTATATTGCAGCTTGCTTTTCACTTGTAGTTTTCAGAACCTCTTCTTTGCATTTGATAGTTTGATCAGTATGTGATGGAATATTTTTCCTCCAAGTGTATCTTGTTTGTTGTTCTCTGGGCTTTCTTGGATATGTGTATTCCTGTCCTTTGCTAAGTTTGTAAACTTCTCTGTATTTATTTCTTTGCATAGCCTTTTTGTCCTTCCTCTCTTCTCTTTGTAGGAGTCCCATAATGTGTTTATTGGTATGCCTGTTGGTTTTTCAGAGATCTCTTAGGCCATTTTCACATTTTATAATTCTTTTTTAATTTTTGCTCCTCAGTCTGTCTCACTTCAATTGTCTTGTCTTCAGATTTACTGATTTTTTTCTTCTGCCAGCTCCATTCTGCTGTTGAAATCGTCCTGGGAATTTTCATTTAAGTTATTTTAGTTTTCAACTCTAGTAGTTCTGTCTGGTCCCTTTTAAAATTTTATCTCTTTTTTTGTGCTTCTTGTATTGTTTTCCTAATATCCTTTAGTTCTTTTTCTCCATCTTCCTTCATCTCCTTGATCATGCTGAACATATTTTTTTAAAAAGGCTTTATCTGATATATCCATGGTCCAGAATTTTATCCTCTTCCTGTGGATGGGCTATCATTTTGTGTCCTTGTTTGTCTTGTGATCTTTTATTACACACAGCACATTTTAATATTTTAAAAGGGTAATTGTGGGATTTTTCCCTGACGTGCCTCTTTCTTGAGTTTGTAACCAGCTGGTGATAGGAGAGAGATTCTGGAGTGTCAGCCTTCCTATTAGGAACCTCTGCCCAAGACAAAAGTAAAGTGCAGGGTCTACTCTGTCTTTTCTAGTCTTGTGTTTTGTCCCTGGTTTGCACTTACTAGTGGCCTTAGGATTTCCCCTGTTCACAGGGGCTTGAATGCTCCTCTACTTCCCAGGAGACAGACCTTTCTCTTCTGGCTATTCCACCTCTGGACTTAGAGTAGGTAAGACTTCGCCCCAAGCCATTTACCTTAATTATTTCCTACACTTCTTTTGTTTTCTCAAGCTGCTTTTGTCTGGAGGGAAGATTCTGAGAACGGGGCATTTTGAAGGGGAGTTTTCCAAGTCCTTCTACCCCAGTTGGAAGAAGGCCAGGGACTCCAAGCTGCCCTATTAGGGGATGAAGGAAGAGCCAGGGAGGGCAGCAGGATCTTCTTCCATGGCTCCCCAAAGCAGCGCTCTTTTGATCTGCGCTGCACATGCAGTCCTTCAGCTGTTCTCTGCAGCTCTGAGGAAGCACCCTACCTTCAAATCTCCTCCACTGCCTTTGTTCAGGATGAAATAGGAACAGTGACTGTCCTCAGAGCTGAGCCCCCACCAATCCAAAGTAGCTAATGAAAGCCATGATCAGCAATCAGCCTATGCCCACTGACTCTTGGGAAAATGAATATTTATGTCCTTTTCTGAGACCAGCAAGCTATGCCATGGGCTGGACCCCACTGCTGCCTGTCCCAGGAGTAGGGGATGGATAAATAGTAACCACTGTGAAGAGAGAGCAGTGTTCCTCGTATTTTCCTTTAATGTACAAGCCTCTTCATCCTGCACATCCCTGGATGATATAAAATGTTCTGTTGGACTCTGGAGTTTTGCAGTAGTTGTTTCAGACAGTTTCTGCCTCTTTAATAATTGTTCTTCTGGAGGGACTGATTTCTGGAGTTTTGTTCTCTGCCGTCTTCCTACAATTCCTTGATTTCATGCACTTTTGACAGTTATTTTCTGTTTCTGAACTTTTTTTTTCTTTTTTTAGAAGGTGGGCACCCATTGCCATGTGTATTATGTTCACTTTTGCTCTGCTTGTAGTAGTATCTCTATCACAAAATATAGTTGTCTATCAATCATTATTCATTAAGGTTTCTCTGTTCCACAAGTACATTTCTAGATTAGGGTCTCACAATTGGAAAAAGGGTATGCAAGGAAAAAGAAGAGGATAACCTCTTAATTTGTTGGGAATGATTTAATCTATAAAAAACACTTGTTATCATGCTACTGTTGTTGTCTGGTATGTGCATTTTTATCTTTCCTTGAATGTTCCCCATTTTCGGGTTCATAAAAATCCCCCTCAAAGACAAGGAACCTGTCTTATATTTCTTGTGTACCCCAGAGCCCAGTTGAGTTTTGCCCTATAAAGCCCTCTTAATAAAGATGCATTCAGTGAATGGTTGGAACCAGTGTACATACACAAACACAAGCTCATGGTGTGTAGTGACATAGTTTTAGTCTAGTGATGAGATGGCCAAACAAACAGAAAAACACAGCATGGTATGAGGGTAGTAAGTGTGATGATATGGCTAAGTGCATGTAACAAGCCATCTGACCCAAATCTAGGGGGAAGTGGGAATATCTTCAAGGGAAGGAGATATAACAAATGTATTATGGAGTAAACTGGACAGGACAATGAGGAAGGGTGCTCCAGTCACAGAGAACAACACGGGCAGTGATTTCCAGTGTGAGACCTTCTGGGACTAAGAGGAAGTATTTGGTGGGGCTGAAAGATATGGTGATGGGGTGGATGTATTAGTGGGGTTGAATTTATGGAGGGTAAACAGCAAGAAATAACACGGTGGTTTTGAAGGTCCTTATATATTCTGTCAAGGAGTTCATATTTATTTCTAAAAATAAGTGGACTATTGGATCTGCGGTTGAGGTATCATCATATTAATGTTTCACAAAAATCTCACAGTTAGTAGTTTGGGAAGGAGATTGGATATTAGCGAAACAGGAGGCAGGCTGGTCAATGGTCAGGTGTTGGAGTCATATCAGTGAGAAATGATCGCAGGATGATGCCTCAATGGATATAGGAGTCCAGGCAGAGGGCAGAGATGTTGTATTAGAGTTATTAAAATGATATAGGACTCTGGGGATGTGGTGACTGACTGGAGTTAGGCAAAATGGAAATGAGAGGAATCAGGGATGACTGCCAAATGTCTAAGAGACAGGTAAAGGTATCATTCATGGCATTTGAGGACAGAGAAGGAGGGGCACTGGCATTTTCTGTACCTCATTCCCCCCATCTATAAAATGAAGCAATCCCTGCCCTTCCCATCTGGCAGCATTATTATCAGGTCCAAATAAGGTACTATATTTAAGAATGCTTTTACAATTACAAACCGACTTCCAAAATGGTTCCTTATGACTGGTTTACACTTGGCCAAAATTTAAAACTTAATCAAGACAAAAGAAAAATTGTTGAAAAACTATGTAACTGTATGGGGGACAAAAGACCTTTTTGTTTGTTTCTTAAATAGAAAGAAGTAATCTTTTGGAGATGACAACAAGCATGTATATACAATTCAGGCCTTCCTTTCCATCTACTATAGTTTGCTAAAGGCTGACAAGACAATGTACCAGAAACGAGTTGGCTTTTACAATGGGGATTTGCTAACTATAAGTGTACACTTCTGAGGTCATGCGAATGCCCAGATCAAACCTGCATCAGGCAACGCTTTTCTCCCTGAAGACTGGCAGTCTTGGATTTCTGTCACGTGCCAGGGCACAATGGCGGCTTCTACTGTCTCTCCTTTTTCCTCTTGGTCTTGTTGTTTTCAGCTTCTGGCTTCCTCTGGCTTTCTTTCTGCTCCTGTGGCATTCGTTCTTCTGGGTTCTGTTGACTTCAGCTTCTGGCTTCGAGAGCTTTCTCAGCTTCTAGGTGTTTTTCTGTGTGTCCCTCTCTATATTCATTCTGTTTATAGAGGACCCAAGTAAGAGGGTTAAGACCCACCTGAAATAATCTGCTCCAAAGGAATGCCCCTTAACAGAAGTAATCTAATCAAAATGTCCCACCTACTATAGATTCAGACCCACAGGAATGGATTAGTTCTAAATACATGATCTTTTCTGGGGTTCACAAAAGCCTCAGACTACCACACCTTCTCTCTGGTCTTCCATCCTGTACCCTGATTTCAACACGTCATTTGTCCGAGGAAAAGTCCACCATCATTCTTTGTTGCCTGTTGGTTCAAGCTGAGAATTGCCAGCTTCCTATTCAAAGTTTATCAGTACCTCGAAGTTGCAAGTGACCCTCCTACCTCCACGGCTGATACATATGTGCTCTTACTCCCTCTGTACACATGTATTTGCACACATACAGGGAGTGTCCTCAGCAATCCCTGGCTAAGATCTTGGGCACCATGTCCAATGAGAAGACCTGCAAAATGGAGATAATGATATCTATCTCACGAGGTTGATGTCTAGGTAAATTGAAATACATATTGCATGTGTATAAATCACTATGTATCATACCTGGTAAAGAGTAAGGATCAAAAATAGTGCTTTATTATTATTACTATTTTCCAACACAAACGCTCAGTGGGCAGAACTGCAGTGCTTCTTCCAGGGAATTTTTGCCCTTGGAAATCTTCCTCTCCACTCTCTGTCTGGAAGCTTCCATGTGTCTCCTCCAGCCCACTTGGTTTCCTCTATTCCCTCCAACCCCATCTTTTTAAATTTCTGTAACATTTAGGATCTGCTTCAATGTTTAAAGCTGGATTATTGAGCTTTCTGCTCTATGTATGTTCACTTTGTCCCTTTAAAGTAGACCTTAAAGTCCTTAATTGAGTCTATCTAGCACTGTGCGTTTACCCAGATAACACATAACAAATGGGATGATTTGATAATCCACATCTTTTGCCTTTTACAGTTCTTAACACCTTTTCTTTTGGGGTCTTGTTGAAATGCTTACTTTTGAGCCCTCTCTTTATCTCAAATCAATCTTCATATTTTAAAGAACAAAAGATAAGTGGAAAAAAAATGAAGTGGAAAATATAACTTTTAGCTTTGGTCTAAAAGATAGGGGAGGTTGTTGGTTTTAGAACAGTTAATCTTCAAAACAAATGTGACATTTGGCATATTTGGATTTATTTTCTTCCATTCTCTGGCAGTTCAAAACTTGAAGTAATAATCGTATTGTTCCCTAAATGTCCTAGTTAAAACCAAAGTTGAGATTATTTCACCCAGCTACTAGCAAAGATCTATAGGAAGGGGCCCATAATACATCCTTGTTTTCCTGATAAGAATGCAGAGCACCTCATAGCTCCAGGAACTTTCCCTCAGGCAGATGAAGTCTTGTCCAGACAGCAGTAAATGGCTTCAGCAAAATGCCTGGAGCAACGTAGAACATTAAGGGGTTGCTTAAGATGGAAATGCATTTAGTTTCATTTTAAAATTTTATTCATGGAAACCAAAGGTTGTATAACTTGGGCAAAAGATAGGCTTCCCTTTGAACACAAGATCTGATGCTTTTAATAGGGCAAATTTACTTAACCACTTCAAGCTCAGTTTTCTTCTCTGTTAAATGGGAATGAATATATCTTCTCTGAAAGAAAACATTTTGTGTCTTTACATGTAGGTATTTTAAGAGAAATAATCATAAAACAACAAACTTCCAAAATTAGCTTTTTGAACAATTATAAACTGCTTTAAAATGATTTGGCAACTTTCCAACTTTCTATCAAAGTAAAATTTTAAAACAACAATTTCAACATAACTATCATGCCAAAGATTTATTTCATTCATTAATGAGGGAACCCACCAGATGTTAAAACTGGTTCACAGAGAATTTGAGAAGCTTAGTGTGTGAAAGAATGATTGCTGGAATAAGACTGCTAAATTCAATGCAAATTTGTTAATTTCTCACAGAGCAATAAAATGGGAATCTTTGGGATTATCATTTCTACCATTCAGATATAATCTGTGTTTCTAGAAGGCAAAATCTAAATTTAACCTATATCTTCAAATATTATGAGTCCTATCAATGATAAATAATTAATGAAACAAAGGTGTATTCTTTTAGAAAAAATTAAATAATCCTTGTGAAGGTCTGTTAGACAATGCTTCTAACATGACATGCAATCATTGTTTTATTCCCAATTTTGAACATTTTTACTGTTACCTTTTTTCCCAGTATGTCCTCTCATTCCCATTACTGGTTGTTGTCATCAGTTCTTATACTTTTTAACTTGTCCATGTCCCAGTAAATTCAGCTGTTCCTAACTCCCTGTCTCCCATCGACCCATTTACTGCTCAGTTACTCTGATCTTTTTCTTTTTAGAGTCCTCTTCAAGACATTATTTGAATCACCCTTAGCTCTTATGCTAGAAACCAAATTAGACAACTTGGGTTTTGCACAACTACTAGCTACTATGTGGTATGATTCTGCCATACATGTGAAATCTATTGCAAGCAGGCACAAAGTTCTGTAAACTCAATGAGGTCCCAACTCTCCTTTTGTCTGTTTCCTAAACACCTTGTCTGAAAATTTCACTTAAGGCAAACATGCAATTTTCCTGTGACTTAATTTTTCTAACCATTTTTTCTTTTCAGGATCAAGTGATCAAGGATCTTCTAAACCAGAATCTCAGGATCAATTAGGAATCAAACTTAGGGAGCTATTCCTAAGGGTGGAAGGTGTGTTGGATTTTTTTCTCTGTTCATCTAAGAATAGGAATGTATTTATCATCTAGTTCTTCCCACCCTAGCAATTAAAGCTAGGGTTTTCCTGACAATGCTTCTCCAGGGAGTCTTATCTTCTTCCATGTTTGGAGTCCTTTTCATTCCCAGAATTTTCCTTCGGACCTGACATTGCCCTTCATTTTCATTGGGAAGATTCTGGTGGAGCCCACATCTTTTCTGGATTAAATTTAATCCAGGGGTGCCCAAATAATTGGGGTTCACCCAAGTCCTCCCAGCTTCCTTGGGGATCTGGAAGGGACAGCATAATGCTGCCATTTCTGGCCTTCGTTTGCAATCCCGGGTGAGCCCCCATTAATGTTGTAGAAGTTGAGAGGTTCAATTATTTGAGTATAGAAAGGCCAGGACTCAGGAATAATTTTTGGAAAGGAAATATGATATATTTATGACTGGCCAGGCTCAGAGCTTCTCATTTCAAAATCTGAGCTCCAAACAAGATTTTTGAGTTCCTTTTAACAGAAGTTATAACAGAAGTTATAACAGAAGTTATACAGAGGAAGGGCCAAATAGTTCTTTGTTTCATTTCTTAATAGGCTTGAATTAGCATATATCTTCCACATCCTAGGTAAGCTTTTAGCATGGATTTCATACATTCTAGATAAGCTTTTAGCACATTTGGTTTGCATTTACCCTGAATATTTAAAGTTTATAGAGTTTGCATTGCTAAACTGTTTCTCCAGGACTGTAGTTGTTGCCATGGCCACCAAGGGCAGGGCTGTGGCCTCTCACTGTCCCACACCCACAAGTCAGGACACGTGCAGCTTATGTTATCTACGAAGAGATGAACGAACTCCCACCCATTACCCACATCATTTTAACTTTGTATCTTGAATACCATCATTTTTAATGAAAGCCCATATCCAACATCCATTATGAATATTAATGAGTCATGGATTTCACGAAAGAAAATCCATTTCTTATATCCATCATGCTAATTAACAAAGCTCTGGTTTTGATCAGCGGTACAAAAAGCTGAGGCTTCGTAGACGTCTTCTCTCTTGCGTGGACTTCTCAATAAATGTCAAGTACTACCTTGGAGGGTATTCCTAGTTCAGTGGCTTACTTTTACATTCCACTACCTAGGCTGGAAGTAGTTTAAAATAAATTATAATCTATATCACAACCTGGATTTAGCGTACTTTCAGTGGAAGGCAGAGATGTCATGGCACTTGCTGGGGTGGAAGTGTTTCCTGGTGTAAGAAAGAAATCTTCTGGAAGAAAATAAGGCTCACCTGATTGTGGAGAAGAAAAGAATTTATTCTCAATCTTGCAAGAAGTGCGTACAACCAGAAAACGTGGCTGGCACCCTGAACAAAGAAAAATGACACAATTTATACCCCTAAGCCTGGCAGGCAAGCCCTTCCTCTGTTTCTCCATAGATTGGATACTTCAGAGGTTACAGCCTATCTGAGAAGGTCTAACTTTCCCACACAAAAGTTTGTGATTAACCACTTCCCCCATCACATTCCAACCATTTTAGTTTTCACCTGCTCCCTTTTGCCAAATAAGGAATGGAATTTAGTGCTGAATTGGTATTGATTTAGCTCTTTCTTGTGCATCTTTTTTACTGCCTGTAGGACTGGCTTAAGCTGCTTTCCTTTGTTCCTGCTTAACCCGGGAGTGGGAGACTGAGACAGTAGGCTGCCAGGTTACATTAATTAATATTTTCTTCCGTTTTGTGAAAAGTAAACTAATCTCCATTTCTTACTGTCTCTAAGATCTGGGAGTGTGATCGGTTGCAAAACTTTGGAAATATAGATCCCAATCACCTGGCCATGGGGAATTGAGCAAGGAAAGAACTGGAGACTCTGAAGTTCTCCCCTGTGAGTTAGGATATCACAGGGGATGAGACCCAACAATTGCCATGGCAACAGAAACTAGGAAAACATGAATGAGTGAAGTGAAACATCCTGTCTTATTATAAACAAAGAATATCTTTTTACATTGCTAATTTCTTTTCCTGTCGGGGCTTCCAGGAAAAACAAAGACCAAAGGCAACTCTGGTTTAAATTCAATTGTAATTGTGTCAGGTTTTATATTATGATAAAATCTTAGCCTCCTTACAAGGAGGTTAAATCCCTTGTTGATTCAAACTGAATTTAGTTTCTTCAAAAATGAGCAAGATGAGACAGAAAACGTGACCCATTTTTTTATTCTCTTTAGAGTCCAAATTCTTGCTATATATTTTCCCTCTCCTCTCTACCTTAGGAGGCCTTCTCACAGCTACCAGGGCAGGAAGAAAAATCCTGCTGCTTGGGGAGTAAAAGATTCATGGCTACCTCCAACACAAAAGGCCAGGGTAATTTTAGGCAAAGAGATCAGCCTGCAGTGATTCATTGGACAGTGCACATTTTGCGTCCTGGCCTGAGCTTTTACCTATTTATGACAGTGTAATTTCATTTGCTTTTAGAGATGCCTCTTTATGCTCCCTGTGTCAGACTAACTCTAAAATATGTCCAGCAGACGAGATACTTAACCTCTCCAAGGGATGTGCACTGCATGGAGGCACGTGGCTGGGGGTAGAACCAGCCGTGGATTTGTGACTCTTTACTCCAGACACGAAGGGGTTGCAACAATTGAATGAAACTACTCACACTTGTGGTTATAAAATTCTGGATTCACATGGTGCCATGACCTGCATGCAAGGATTTGCCTCCCAAAATTGAGAACACAGTATAAATAATTATTTAACTGAGTGTTTTAGTTTCAGAATCATTTTTTTTTTTTTTTGCCTAGTGAATGGTAGTATACAATGTATGGTTTTTGCATATTAACTGTAGCCCTGGTTTCATCTAAGTTTACTCCCCTTTTTTCTCATTATATTAATTAGCAAAGTTTCTTTTAACTGATTTTTTGAGACTTTACATACACAGGTGATTTAATGACCATCCATGGATGCCCCCTCAGTCTTATGAAATCATATTGTTGCCAGATTTACTGATTCTATTCTTTTTTCTTTTCCTTTTCAGAGAGAACTATTATCATGAATGTGATTTTTTATTCTCATGCATGTTTTTATACTTTAATAAATACTTTTATATCCACAAATGCTAAATAGCTTTGATATGTAGGACTTTTAAAATTTTGTAACTACTGTGCAGTTTCCTTTGTATGAATTTTCCATAATTTATTTATCCGTTCTCTTAAGTTGTTTCCAGTTCTTCATCATTATAAACAAATGCTACAATGTTTTCAAGTGCAAGGGTACTCTAGAGGTTTGGACTAGTATGGAATAACCAAGTTGTCAGGTATGGCTATCTTCAGCTTTACTAGATATTGTCAAATTGCTCTCCAAAGAAAAATATAGGAGTTCTTTATACATTCTGGGTACTAAAATACTGCCAGTTATATGCATAGCAAATATATTTTCCAGTCTGTGGCTTGTCTTTAACTTTTGTTCACAGTGGGTTTTTCTTATAGTTTTAATTTTAATGTATTTGAAGGTATCCCATTTTCCCTTGCTTTGTGCATTTTGCATCTTATTCTAAAAATTCTCTCATTTTGTTGGTCATGAAGGTGTCACCTTCTCCCTCATCCTCTGACTCCTTTGTTGATATGAGCTCACGTCATGGATTACCCTGTTATGTGAGCACTGCTTGGTTTAATCCATGCTAATCTAGATGCAAGATTTAGCACCTCTTGATATTCCCCTGACAACGAGTCTTCCATCTTCCTGCATAAATGCATTAGTGACCAAGATAGACTTTACTGAAGATTTTGAAGAAGTGACAAAGGACTGGTGTTCATCTACCACCTCACAGAGGATAAACCAGCACCTCCTGCTAGCTATTTCTTCTACTCTTTCTTTCTAAATTGTGATCTTACTAGCACTTTTTCTACCAGATTTAATTCTGACATTTTCTCCCCTTGGGAGAAAACGTCTCTCTTTTCTTCATGAAAATCAGCTTCACATGCTTTGCTATAAAATAGGGGTATCAATTAAGTTATAAATAACATGCCACAGCCATATAAAAGTGGCATCTCAATTGCAGTGGGTCTCTTAGTAAAAGAAGTTCTTATAATCATTCATTAATTTATTCAAATAATATTTATTGAGCATCAATGAAGTGTCAAACGTTATATAAGATACTGAGTAAGCAAAACAATGTCCCAGGTGGAAAAGATAGAGGATGGGGATATGGGCAGGGTTCTCTGAGGAGGTAACATTTTAGGTAAGAAGTAAAGATAAGAAACTAGCCATTTCAAGGTGGGAGCAAAGCATTTAACAGGAAGCTAAATGACAAATGCAAAAGCCAGATGCAGTGAAAAAGATCTTGGCATAGAAAAGGAACTGAAAAGATGCTCTTTATGACTAAAAGGGAATGTATAAGGTGGAAATGATACGATGGAGAGAGGTAAGGGTGAGATCATTTATTGCCTTTTAGGCCTTCCTAAAGGGATGCTAGTGGTTTAACTTGAGTTTTTAAAATATTACATTAGATAGATATGGTAGATAGATTGTCAATATACAATGGCAGAAGAAGGAAGAGCAATTAGGAGTCTGATCCTGGGATCTAGGTGAGATACAATGATAACAAAGAATAGTTTTGTGACAATAGAGATGTAGAGAAATAGAAGAAGTGTTGACAAGATTTGTTGATGAGATGAATAAAGAGGGTAAAGAAGAAAGTGGAATCAAAGATGATTCCTAGTAGGTTGATAGGATTAAAAGTGTGGCCATAAACTGAGATGGTGAAGGTTTAGAGTAGAACAGGGATCAAGAGTTTCTTTGTCTTGGCCAGTTCATTTTGAGATGCCTATAAGACATCTGAGTGGAGATATTGAGTATTCTGTTGGCCGCATAGATCTAGATTTCAGAGAAGAGGTAAAGTTGGGAATACCTGCTGACAGGAAAAGATAATTTTTCCATTTCATGACAGATAGATAAATATATAGGTAGGAAAAGTGAATGAAAGAAGGCCTTGCTTTAGTTCTATTCTAAAATTTAGATTCTAGTGACTATCAGCCATGGCCTTGAACTTCTGTGCAAAGCTAGGGATCTTGGCCAGATTGTATCTCAGGAAGCCCAGATAAAGTCAAGAGATGGCAGTTTTCCACTTTGTCCCATTTATAAATTTCATTGTTCCTTTTTAGAACTTCCAGAGTTAACTTCTAGAAGGCACAACACTAATGCATTTCAAAAGCAATGAAGTTGCTTGTACACTTTCAAGGAATTATTGGGGTATACTTTTGGAGGTTTATTTGTCCTGCAAAATGGTCAGCAAAACTGACATGCCTGCATTTGAAAAACATTAACAGTTCTAAAACTTTTACCTGGGTTTTGCCTGATAGTCCCAAGTAGATTTGTGGATTGTTTCTTGTAATGGATAGGAAATTTGGCATTTTAGTAGATTGTGCTTGCTGCAGGTAAAATGGTGACTGTTTGGGGTTCTTTGCCTAAATGCTCTGTATGGCTATGGATGGATGATTTTTAGTTTATATTTTGTTTATTCTCAATGGTTATTCCACTGACACTTTCAGCTGGAAGAGCAGACAAAATTCTGGGTTTAGTCTTTCACTCTTACTGATGACAGCTATACCTATTAGTTAGAAAATAAGGGGTAACTACTATGAACCAGCTGTTGTCATACCCATGAGAGTTACCAGGAAGATTAGGTTCTGATTCCTCAATTCAAGAAATTTAAAGTCTGGAAAAGTACCAGCTTGTAATGACCTCCTTGAACTCTAAGATAGAATGGAAAAATCGTTATAATAGGTAAAAAACAAAAAACAAAAAACAAAAAACAAAAAAAAAAAACAACCTGTGTTACTTCCAGGTCACAATAACCATGCAGAATGCATTTACAAAATCTCCCTAAAGGAATGAATAAAAATGTGTAAAAACTAGCAAATAAACAAAAAGTGGATCACCAGTTGAACAAAATATGGAAAGGACAATAACTGAATGTGTTAAATTTCCCAAAGTGGCAGCCAATAAAGGAATCAAAACATTTTAGCTTGGCTTGACATGGCTCTGCATCACAGCTCCAAAATTTAAGAAGCAATATTGGTGAGTATATTGAAACAAGCCATTCAAAAGCTCAGTGTTTCATGTATAAGCTTCTTTCATACTCATTTCTCATCCAGAATGGTTATTCCTTGCGAGGTATGTTCCAGGCTCTTTCTATCTTAGAGATCCCTTCTTCTCTAGGTCATCAGAATCCTCTCCATTCTGGGGAAGAAAGGTGGGACGTTTTTATGGACTAGACTTGGAAGTGGTAGACATCACCCAGACAGAACTCAAGGACATGGCTACCCTTTGTTGCCAGGGAGGCTGGGAAATGTAGTTTATATGCATGTCCAGAGGGAAAGGGAAATGTTTTGATAAATAAGTAGCACTCTCTGTCACAGAGAGTCTATATAACCCTTAAAATTCCCACTAATCTTTGCAAAACTGGAGATACGTTATCTCTCTTTGACTAAGAGTAGTGAAATAGCAGCATGAGAATTTGAACCAACTGAGGATGACCCTCCCTGAGGAAGGAAAGTCTCTTAGGCCTCACCATAAAGGGGGAAGTACCACCTGAACACTCAGAATATCCTCTCTGGGAATAGGGTACACCTCTATGTAGGTTGCATGAAATCTGGTTTAGGACATTTCTCAAAATCAGAAGACATTATTTCATGTTTTCTAATGAAGACTGCTCATAGCCTCAGCTAAGCTCCCTCTTTTCTTCCCCTTTAGCCCTTTCACTCCAGCTTGCTAGATCCACCACATGAAAAACAATGGCTAGGAACTAGAATACCCAGGCTTTATCTATAGTTTAGAGTTGATACAAATTAAGTCTCAATGAAAGGAACTTAAAGGGTATCACTCATGGTGTAGGAGATCAAATGGAAATTCTGGAAAATGGAAAGTCTTTTTATGATGACCAGGATGAAAACGAAAATCGCATAGCACAACATACCACAGTGGGAGGGAGTAAAGCAAAGAAGCAAAAGACAAGCAGCCAGTCTATAAGAACTCTAACTTGGGGAATAAAAGAAAAATCCATGCATGTTCATGTTAGGGAAGAACATGATATGAATGAGGATTCAATTAAACAAAAAAGAGATCAATGAATGAAATCATAAAGCAACAGTGTGTGGTCCAAAGGGCATAGGATCTTGGATGTTGACCATCTATTGTCTGTCTCTCAAGGCACAGAGCTGGCAGAAGGTCAAGACTGCATCTGAAGTTACAGTCACACAATAATCATCATGCAAATCCATCCAGTAGAAGGAATTTATTACAAAGATTCTGGCATATCTCCTAAAACCTAAGGATGGGAATAAAGTCAGGCTACCAGTAAGGACCAGAACCAAAGACTGGGAAACCCAGAGTACTCTCGCACCATGTTTTGTTGCATTGTAAAACTCCCCACTCTCTCTCTCTGCAGAGTCTGTATAGATTCTCAGTCCACATGGAAGAATACGTTTATATTTTATACTTTCAGCAACAAACAGATACTCTGTCTGGCTCTCAATCACAATTCCAAATTACCAGGAGAAAAATCTGATAGAGCCAGCTAATGTTATGTCCAAGTAATGTCCAATCACCTTGGTCCCATCAACCATAGAAGGGGGATAAAGTAACAAAGTGATGATAATTACTGAGTGTAAATTATATGTTAGATACAGAATCTAGTGCTTTGAATAGAGTATTTCATACCACCTTCCCATGAGCTAGGCAGTAATGATAAGATTTTTAAATGGACTGTTAACCTGAGGCTTGGAGAAGTTACCTAACTGGTGTCACACAGGTATCAATGGCAAAGCCAGATTTCTAATTTAGGCAATTTAATTCCAAAATCTGCCTTCAAAATTTATACTATATTGCCAATGAAAGCGGGCCAGTTACCAACAAACAGAGTATGTTTGTTTATGGATTGGGCAAATCCCTTAAAAGATGCATGTTAAATTCCTATTATTTCTTCAGCAAAGAGTCTTAAAAGTAGACTTACTGATTTTTGGAAATATTGTCCAGTTGCTTTCTTGAAAAGTCGCTCCAGTTTATATCTCACCAGAAGTGTATGAAGTGCTTATCTCATCACATTCTTGCCAATATTACTTACTACACTTTTATTTCATCTTTGCCAATTGAGGAGAGCAATAGATCAGGAAGAATTTATCATGACTGGGAGGTTGGGGGAACTCTTTCAGAAGCAGTGGTATATATACTTGTCGATGGGGGCAAAGCAAGAGAAAGGAGGAGAGGCCTGGGGGTCCATGGGCTATTCAGAAAAGGCAGGGCAGTCTGGGAAAATAAGAGGGGAGAGGATTCTATTAAGAAATGATTCTGGAGAACCATGGAGGCCAGGGTGAAATGTTGTGACCTTATTATAAGCATTTTAGAGATCAGAGGTAATAGTATTCCAAAAAAAAGAGAGACCCAAATGATCGTTATGTGAAATGTTTACTTATGACAGAAATATATTTTATATGCACCTATTTATATATATATACATTCTTTCCTTGACGACCCCCACCTAACTCCACCCCCCCATATACTCCTCTTTAAACAAGTACCCATTTTGTTTTTGAAAACGCTGATTGGGTCAAATAGGATTGCTTGTATTAGGGTAAAATAAATTCATATGGGTATGGCAGGTGTGAGGGCTCTTCAGCTTTGAAATGCATCCTAGTAGCTACATTTGCATTCTCTGAGAAATCTATGCTAATATAACATTCACACTCTGAGGGGAAGTTTAAATTGCAAATTTTGGAAAGCTGAAGTCAGCAGATAATATTTGAGGGGGGGATAGGTGGTGGGGCCAAGGCAATGTAAGAGACCCCAAAAGTCTTAGCAGGGCTGGGAGCAGTTCTAATTGAAGGACTAAATTTGCAAGGCAGGAACTGCCCCCTGCAGCCGAAATCACGTGTGAAGTCCGGGGCTGGTGATGAGTTCTGCTGCCTGATGACAGACGCTTGCAAACTTTAGCATCCAGCAGAATCCCCTGGCGAGCTGCTAAAAACAAGGGGCTAGGTCCGGCCCCCACCATTTCTCAGAATCTGTAAGTCCTGAGAAAGGGCAGTTTTTAAGAATTCCCAAGTTACGTTTGTCCGTGGGACTAGACTAAGAACCGTCGCTGTCTGGAAATCCTAACAAAATATTTGCTTGTGAAGGTGGGTGGCAGAAGATAACTCCATAAGAATAACTAAAGAATCTGCCTGCTTTGGGATCTGGCTCCTGGCTCTCCAAAGCTTTGAAAGTTTTCCTTCATTTTTTGCTAGAAGGAAGGGGCAAGGGCAAGAAATGGGTGCAGAGATTTCCCACGCACTCCTGGGCACCAGCTCTGACCCCCAAGTCCTTTCTGTTCTGAGCTGCCAGTTTGGAAGGAGAGAAATCCGATCTCTCTTATTAGGCGGCTGCAGCGGCTGCTGAGAGCAGCGTCTTATGCCAGTTTTCCCTGGCGGCTCCCGAACCAGCCAGCCAGTCACTCTGGGTGGTGATGTCAGCCCTCTCCGCTCCATCACACCTGGCTGCAGGAATCGGCTCAACTCCCTGGGAGGAGGACAGAGGAAGGAGGCTCAGTCTCGACAGGTGAACCGAAGACCCTTTTGTTGTGTGGGGCTGGGGCTGCCTGCCAGGTTGGTGGCTTTCTGTCAGGCAGCTGATTGCTACACTTCTCGATTTTCCCCAAAAAAGAAACCATTACCGATTGGCAGAGCTGCTCCAGAGCACATGGTGGTTTCAAGGGAGACCGAGATTAGGGTAGGATGGGTTGGGCATGGCCGTGCTTGGGCCAGAAGCCACCTGGGGGACTGGGGCTTCTTGCTTAGAACAGCCAAGTGGGCTGGGCAGGTAGACAGGTGCTCCCTTGGTCGGGAGTGAGTTCTGCCCAGAATCTTTTGGTTGAGTTCCTGAGATGAGCCCTTCTAGGTACTGTGCGGGCTGGATGTGTCTCTGAGAATGGGCAGGAGCAGCAGGTTTGTGTCCAGCCACTCCAGGCAGGTGATGCATCTGGATTTGTTGTACTGTGTGATTCTTTCCTGCTTGGGGCACCAGTGAGTTTCATGCCTGCTGCGATAGCTACTTTTTATGTCTGGTGGAACTTACAGTGATTATCTCTGAGCAGTAGAACCTTTGAACCAGGGCTTCTTAACTTTTTTTGGTCCATGGACCCCTTTGCCAATGAGGTGAAATGAATACTACTGTAATTTATTGCCTACATTCATAAGTGAAGGAAATGCTAGATTTCAGTTAGAGGTCAGAGAAAATAAAGATGATGAGTTAATTTTTTTTTCAGTTTAAGCTCACAGACCCCTTGAAATCTTTGGATCTGTGGACCCCTGGTTAAGAACCTCTGCTTTAAGGAAACCATTCTTTGTGATCAGAGGGTTTTGAGTCAACCCTACTCATCTTGGATCAGACAAGGTGGGGATGGGCTAACCTCAGCACCTGGCTTTTTCTGTCATCTTGTGGAGCGTGGAGAGGCTTCCTCTCTGGAGATGGTTTGCTCTCAGGTCATAAAGTTTCTAAAGGAAGGTTTCTTTGTTTTTCTACTGCTTAAAAAGACCCTTCTTCCTTAGGGAGAAGGGATGGGAGTGCAACAAGGTTACATCCATACATGGTACAAGATTATCTGAGAAATGGTTCTGGAGACTCATGCTGAGGTACCTGGAAAAGCAACTGGGACCAGGGGTTCTTCCTTCTCCCAGCAGGAGGAGCCCACCCCAAACTCAGTTTCCCACAAGACCGTGGCTTCCTTTCTCTTCATGGGACTGCAACTTCCTTGGGCCCCAAGGCGTCAAGGGGCTGGGAAGAAGGTGCTCCCAGACACCTCTTGTAAATGGTTGACAGCCAAATCTAGACTGAGCAGCACTAAAATGATTGGATTATTTCCCCACTGACAGACTTCCTCTTACACTCGCTCTGAAACAAGATTTCTCAACCTTGGCATTATTGATATTTTTGGCCACAGAATTCTTTTCTGCAAAGGGTTCTCTTGTGCATTTTAGGTTATTTAACGGCAACCCTGGTCTCTACCCACTTGATACCAAGTAGCAGTCCTGCTCCCAGTTGTGTCGATCAAAAATGTCTCCAGGTATTGCCAAATACCCCCGGGGGTCAGAAATGCCCTCAGTTGATAACTACCGCTCTATAAGAAGAGAGCTACAGGCATAGATGTCCCTCACTGGAACAAAAATCCACTGCTGAACATCAGGCAGTTGCTTTGGACCCAACATACCTCCCTGCGGGGACAACGGGAGAAGGGGGACTTGAGCCTTCTTCTTTCTCACCGACCCCAAGTCTTGGTTTTGGTTTTCCAAATACAGAGTCCAGGACATGGCTTCAGGTGGTTTAATTGGAAGATGATCCCAAGAAGCACAAGTGAAAAAGCCAGAAAACACAACCAGGAAATAGGAAAGTTAATAAAATGTGTGCTCAATGAGCAGATGACTGATGTGGGTTGATGAGGCTCAGTAGCTCTGGGGACATCTGAGGAACCCTCCAAAGAATGGATAGTGGGGCATTGGCACACTGACTCTCATCCCCCATTGGCAGGGGCTGTCCCTGAGGATGTTATTTCCCCTGAATGTCATGGTTGTTGCCCAGCAAGCCCAGGTGGTGCCGGGAGAAAACCCTCAAGCAGAGGAAAATGGAGATGCCAGATGCTGAAGGTAGGAAGCTGTCAGCATTCTGGGAACTGCCTACTATAGCTATAGGTGAGTTGAGAGGCTCAATAGGTTGGGAGCATCAATAACATTTCCTATATCCTAACTTTGTGAGGTTCCTCTTTCCTCAGTAAAGCCTGTTCTTCAACCCATAGCATGTGATATTGAGAAATTTGTCCTAAATCCCGGTGGATGACAAGTAGGACTCACCAAGGCACCCAACTTGCCAACACCCTCTCCCTGACATTCTGTGGCTACGGAAATAGGCTCCTGAATAGACCCAGATTAATGATACCAAAAACCATAGGTAAGGGAGAAAATGAAGCTCAGTGCTCTGTGAAAATGCCAGGGTATCAGAAGGTTTGTTTTGCAGATTGCCCTGGAACTGTCGAAATATTTATGCCTTTCCATGGTATCTGCCTTTACAAGGGGCTCATGATTTGACAGGGACATGCACATATTGAAAGAGCATGTGGAACTTTGCTGGGACTTAGTATGCAGACAGCATACTTCCTAGGTACTCTGTATTCTAGCAAGTCTGATGAAAGATGGGAATTAGAGTTATTGCTGTCTTCTGTGAATAAGGAAATTGAGACGCAATGCAGAAGGTCTATGGGGATTTCAAAGACCTTAGCTTTTTTTTATGAGAGCCACAATAGCCCAGGATTATTGCTCTTGCTTATGGGCGGACAAGTTTGAATGCCAAGCTGAGGGGTTTGGATTTGATATGACAAGCCACAGGAAGCTTCTGAGGCTTGCCTAGTGAGAAAGTGACATGATGAAAATGGTGATGGAGAGCTTCATTCACACAGCTGTGAGATAATAATTATTCTAGTAGCTGCCTAGTTACAGCTAGGGTTGCCGTAAGGAGAAACAAGTTGCAGAGACCAGTCAAGGAGCTGTTACTATAATACAAGGAAAAGATGGTGAAGATTGTAGAATCAAGTCTGAATCCAGATAAGGATTCCAGTCTTCTAGCAACCTTTTCTAGACCTAAAAATAGTGCTGCAATACAAGACTGTCCTGATATTAATGAGAAAGTATTCTCTGAGAGGTCTCCCTTACAAATTTAGGGCTCCTCTGATGTAGCTCAGAGAATCTAGGATCATCTATTCAAGTGGTGGCTAATCTGGATGCCTAGAAGCCAGGTAGGTTGTCTTAGTTAGCTAGCACTGCTATGACAAATACCAGAGGCTGGTTGACTTAAACAACAGACTTTACTGTCTCATAGTTTTGGAGGCTGATAATCTAAATTCAAGGAATTGGCAGGTTATACTTCTCCACAGAGTTTATAGCATACTGGTGCTGACTTGCCACAATCCTTGCACTTCCTCGACTTGTAGTTGCATCTCTGGCTCTGTCCCATGGTGATCACTCCTTCCCTGGCTGCTCTTCTGGTTCCTGCTTCCCCTTATACTTTTCTATGCTTCTAAGGACTTCAGCCATGATGGATTTAGGCATACCTCAAATACTGTCTTCAAAGGTCGTATTTACAAATGGGTTCACACCCACGGGGGATACAATTCAATCCCAACAATCGGGCTAAGTGATTGTGTGAAGCAGGTCTTGTTTTGATGTACATACCTACATGTGTGCAGGTGTAGAGTGGCAGGTACTGAGCAGTGGTGTGCTCAAAGCATCATGTAGCACCTTGGAAGAGACTAGTGTTAAACTTTCAAGAAATCTGTAAGTTGGTTGATGTTGCAGTGGTAGCTTGGAATCGACAATGGCGGGAGTATTTACATGGCTGAAATTGGTAGACACTGCAAATCAGGGCTCCTTCTCCTCCGAGGCCTGCTTGTTAAATGTTTACCAGCTCACCTCTGGGGCAAATGAGAACATACATGCCCGGGATAAATTGTGCAGCTGCTACTTAACTTCAAACTCAATGGCCTGGTGGGAATGTGGACCCATCATTTCTAGATGTTTTAACTTTTCAAAAGCCACTTTCCTTTTATCCATGATGCAATGCAGACCTAGGTACGTGTATAGCATATTTGAGGAAAAATAAGGAGGCCAGAGTGGGGTGACAGAGAGGACAGATACTGCAGTTATATACCATGTTATTGTAACACTTATGCAGTCTTTGTCTATTGCTCTAAAGCAGGGGTTATTAACAAGAAGTCTTTGAGCTTGAATTGAAATTCAAAAAAGCATTATTTTTGTGGGGACATGTTGGCGATCTATTTATTAAATAATACACAGTTTAATGTGGACTTGGTAAGAGATCCATGGTTTTCACCTGACTGGCAAAGGGGTCCGTGGAACAAAAAAGGTTAAGCACCCCTGCTCTAAAGAGAATTGTACAAATAGCATTCCACAGTTTCAAGAAGAATAAATAAATAAAGGTAACCATGGCATTCATTCTTCATCCTGCGCATGTTACATCTCTTTCATGTTATTTGTGGAGTTAGGTATGCGTGGTGAAGAACTGAGGAGCAGGGATCTGGGGCTCCCAAGAAACTGAGAGGAATATTTCCTACTTTAAATGTTCAGTTGCTTTCCCTGAAGATTGAAGACCAAAGCTAAATACAAAATGAGACACTATGAGATTTGAATCTTGGGTGTTTCGTCACAATTCTCTAGTTCCTCCTATGTTCATGTCTGGAAACAAATGGTTAGAGCTCATGATGGCCCTTAATTTAAACTTTGGGGGACAGTTTTATAGGCTGGCATTGGTCTCGATAAGCTATGGCCTCTTACATACCGTTTTAAAAATTATTATTCAGAACTTACCGTCATTTTGGGAAACTACCAGGCTACTGGATAGGGACCCTAAATTTAGCTAATTTCACAAGAAAGGACCTGACATGCATTTCAGCAGCTACATGCATACTGGTTAGCAAGAAAAGGCTCTTCTAATTGGCTGTTGTGGACCCAGAAGGTCCTGGGGAAAGAAACTGCCCCAGTAGTCACGTTAAAAGCAAGCTTTGCATCCTAAATCTAAGTGCCTTGAAAGATATGGCTTATTTTAAATGAATTGCATAGGTTTTTTTTTTTTTTTTTGCATATGTGATATTAAATTTGGGAAGGCTTTCTTTACACAGAGAATAATATCACCAAGTAACTAAAGTGTTCCTTTTTACTTGGAAACTTTAATTAAGGTTATGTGTTCTTTAACCTTGTCAGATCATTGCTCTGACCTGGTCTTAAAATAAGCTTTCTGTCCTTCTTGACCTTCACTGACCTTCAAAATAGATGCAAGTCAAATTTCTCTTCCTCAAAGTGAAAGTAGAAAAGCTCTGCACATTTTAAAATACTGCAGACTTCCTTGGCTGGTGATTTGGATTTAGTCCTTTAGTCATCTCTTGGAAGTGTTTGCTAGCTCCTTAGCCACTGCCCCTGTCTTCTGTAATTGCTCTTTATCACGTACCATTAGTTCTGTTCTTTGGAAAACCTGTTTACCACAGTCTGTGATCACAAAGGAAGTTATTTTATTGACTGTAATCAGTGGCCAGAGCCACACTCTTCAAAGGTCAGATAACTTCAAGCCTTGAAAGGAGGCCTCTAAGTTCCTCCACTTTTCTTCTGGCACCTGGTAGATAAGCTTCTTGGCCAGGTTGTGGCAAGTGAGGTCCTAAGAGCAGTTCTAACCAATGAATCAACCGGCAGCATTCAGATTGACAGCTGCTCTATCAGCCGGGAGTGAATGGCTTTGACAGCAGTAACTCCACCCCACACCCCAGTCACCTCCCCTGTGAACCTACAATGTTTATTTAGTGTAAGCAAGAAAAAAACCTGTTTTTTTCAGAGCCACTGAGATTAGGGGGTTATTCATTATTGCAGCATAACCTATCCTGTCCTGAGTAATACATGTGCCAAGCAGAACTTTGATTCTGAGGGAATTGATTCAAAGTGGAAGAAAGTGCCTTCCTCTCCGTGTATTTTGTCCCCCCCTGCCCCAATTATCTGATACTGGGATGTAAATCAGGCAGAAATTTATAGCCAGTTTTGATGACCAGCTCTTACCATCACCCCACCACTACCCCTTTTCTCCTTTAGTTTTCTCCAATTTGAACTAAGTTCAAATTGTTTCTTACCCAAAACATTCTGGGTAAGAGGAAGCCAGACTGTTCTGTGATAGGGATGGGATGGGGTTTTCAAAATTAGAAAAGTGAGTGCAAAGGCCCAGAGATGAGAAATAGTTTGTGTCAGCCTCCAGGAGCCGGCAGACGTTTTTACCTAATGGGCGGTGTGGGTGTCTCTCTCGGGTCCCACTTCCAGGACGGTGCATCCAGTGAGCACTCACTGCTAATGGCACACAGCACTGCCTTCCTGGAATAACCACATCACCTGGAGTAACCTACTTAAAGCAGTTCAGGAGCTTGGATATGGAGTCAGGAATCTCAGCCTCATCGTCCTGCTTTGTAGTTATTAGTTGTCCCCTTGGGCAAGGCACTTATCCCTACAGAGCCTCCCTTTCCGCTCTGTGAAATGGGACTATATGCATTGCTGGTGGGAATGTAAAATTACATAGCCACCTTGGAAGATCATCGGTGGGTTCTTATAAAGCTGAATATAAATTTACCCTATGAGCCAGCAATTCCACTCCTAGGTATCTACCAAAGATAAATGACAATATTTGTCACCCAAAGACACGTGCACAATTGTTTATAGCTGCGTTATTCATAATAGCACCAAAGTGGAAACAACCCAAATGTCCATCAACTGTGGAATAGCTCTATGATGGAATACTGTTCAGCAATGAAAAGGGATGAGCAACTGCTATGTGCCACAACATAACTTCAAAACTATTATGCTGCATGCCAAGAGACAGAGGCAGAAGTCTATCTGCAGTATGATTCCATGTAGATTAAATTACTAGAAAAGGCAAATCTATAAACAAAGCAGATCAGTGCTTGTCTGGGCCCAGAGAATACTGCAAACTGGCACGAGAGAACTTATGAGGTGATGGACATGTTCTAAAATTGGATGGTAGGGATGATCTTATCATATTTATTAAAAATTGTTTGAATCATAAACTTAAAAGGGCTAAATTTTATGGTATGCACATTCTTCACTAAAGCTGCTAGAAAGAAGCTCTTTGAGAATATTGGTGTGCCTGTGTGTGTATACCGTCTTTCTCTGACCTCTCCTAAAATATTTTCTATAGATATGAGGATCTGTTTCTGATAAATGAAAAGGCAAGCTCTATATGACAGTGTTGTTGTTTTTTCAAAGGGAGACTAGTAGTCGGCAACGCCTGTGGCTCCTGTATAGATTATATGAGATAAGCACACATTTAGTGTTCAATACATGTTAACTGTCTTTACCGCTGTTGCAGTGAGCCATTGTCCCCTCACTTTTTAAAAATAGATTTATTTTATATATTTATTTATTCCCACCCTTTCATTGTTTGCATTTGCTGTGTCTGTTTATTTTGTGCTTGTCTTCTTTTTTAGGAGCTCCTGGGAACCGAATCAGGGGTCTCCAATGTGGGAAGGAGGCACCTACTCACTTGAGCCACCTCCTCTTCCTGCTTTGTTGTATCTCATATTATGTTTTCCTCCTTGTGTCTCTTGGATCAGCTTGCTGCACCACCCCATCACATCAGCTCTCTGTCTTGCTCTTCTTTAGGAGACACTGAGAACCAAACCCAGGACCTCTCATGTGGTAGGCAGGAGCTCAATGGCTTAAGCCACACCTGCTTCCCCCTCATTTATTTTTAAGGGCAAAACTTCTTTTTCACAGAATAGTTGAGAACAGGATACTCTGGGATCTGTTATACTAGCCATTTCGGTCTATCAGCTTGTTGACTTTTTAACACTCTTTAGTTAATGTTTTGCTTTTCCTTGTAACTTGATTAGGGTATATTCAATTTAAGAAAATCTTTTTATTCCCTGTGTACAGACAGGTTACAAAACCTGGTGATTTCTCAGTGTTTCAGCTGCTAACAAATGTTAACTTGTAAGATGGCACAGCCTTCCACAACAGGCATTACATTCTGATAAAATTCATCTTATTTTTGAGAAATTGAATATAGTATGTTGGGCCAAACATCTCTGGAAAAACTAATACATATTTCCCCTTGATATCTTTTTGCCATTAGACACACAGAAAATCCCACCTAGATGACCTTGTGTTTTTGAAAGGCCAATACATCTGCTGGTGTGCTACTGTTTTTAGCTAAGCCAGAAATTATTGTTAATTTTGCCCCCAAAAGGAGAGATTACCAAACTGTATTAGCGTTTGGGGCATGTGTAGTACAGACCAATTTGGAACAATTTAAGCCGTCAGAACAAGATTGCACCCAAACAGAAGCTCTTGTAGGAATGAATTGACGACTCCAGTAGTTTTAAATCAATGCATGCTGGGCAATCAGACTCCCTTATCACTCCCCAAAATGACCTGCTTAAAGGAAATTGAAGCACTGTTATAGATGAGATAGCTGTGCAATCCACATGCTCCAAGCGGTGGTGATCACCTTCAAATTTAAGGGCTTAATTTAAGAGCTCCAATAATTTTAAATTGCTACGTGCTGCAAAGAGTGACAGACCGTTACCAGAGTGTGCCAGAATTTTTAAAACACTTCACTGTGCAGTGTTATATATATTTCTGTGGAAAGGTTCACAGCAAGTTGCAACAAATTTCCAAATGAACAGTGAAAAGGGAAAAGTGACACTGCAACAAACTTGAGGTTGGTTTTCTCTTTCTTCACCCTGTCCCACTCCCCCTGCCCCAAGCCCCAATCCTCAATCCCCATCCTTTGGGATGAAAAATCTTGGGGATTTGCTGGAGCTGAAAATAAGACTGTCTTTTAAAGTACGGAAAGCCCCCTGATGAGGTCACTCTTGGCAGTAGAAATCTGTAGAGGGGACAGAGAAGAGTGCCCTCCCCCCCCCCCCCCCCCCCCCAGCCAAAGGGAGGATGACAGCTTGCAGATTCCAGACTCTGAAAATCCCTGCTAAGGTTTGGAAACCCTCGGTCCTGGGCTTTTAACTAGGGAGGGGTGATGAGAACCTGGCCCCATTGTACTGAAATTGAAGGACTGCAGGCCAGGATGGCTCAAGGAACCAGAGTCTGTGTTTGGAAGTGCCTCTGTGTCCAGACGGCTTCCCTTGCCAGGTCCCAACTCCCAGCTCACCTCACCTGACTCTCCTTTCCCTGCTCCTACACCACCTGCTCCCCTCCCAGTAGGTGCTGCTCACTTTATCCCTTCCCCATTCCTCTTTCCTGCTTCCTTCCTCTTCCACTTTCCCTTGCCTCTCTTCAGGTGATGTTTCTACCTTCAGACTTGTCATGTGTACCTACATTCCTAATCACAGCTCCCCACTGGTCCCCTCCCTCCACCCTTTTATCTCCATCCATTCCATCCTCATAAATCCTCCTACTTTCTGATATGATCTCTTTTTTTTTTTTCCTTTCTGCCATTGGATCCGTAGTTGACACCCTCCCTTTAACACTTAATTAAATAGTGGAGGGTTATTTTAATTCATTTTTTTAAAAAGATTTATTTGATTTATTTCTCTCCTCTTCTCCACCCCCCCCCCCCCCCCCCGTTGTTTGCTCTCTGTGTCCATTCGCTGTGTGTTCTTCTGTGTCCGCTTGTATTCTTGTCAGTGGCACCGGGAATCTGGGTCTCTTTTTGTTCTGTCATCATGCTGCATCAGCTCTCCGTGTGTGCGGTGCCACTCCTGGGCAGGCTGCACTTTTATCGCATGGGGCGGCTCTCTTTATGGGGCACCCCTATGTGGGGGACACCCCTGTGTGGCAGGGCACTCCTTGCGCGCATCAGCACTGCGCATGGGCCAGCTCACCACACGGGTCAGGAGGCCCTGGGTTTGAACCCTGGACCTCCCATGTGGTAGGCGGATACTCTATCCATTGAGCCAAATCCGCTTCCCTAATTCATTTTTCTTTTGGTATACTTTACATTGAGTAAGCCATATCTAGTTTGGGTGGACCATTTGTTTTTTCACAAATGTATGCAGTCATGTAACTTCTGCGACAATCAAGATGCAGAACATTTCTGTCACCGCAGAATGTTCCTTCATGCTTCTCTGTGGTCCGTTCTCCTCACCCTGGCCCTAGGAAACCCCCAATATGTTTCCTTATCTCTGCAGAATAATTTTGCTTGATTCTCCACCTATGAAACAGTGATAATAAACGTGCCTCACAGGCTGTCATGTTTTCAGCGTGCTGTGATGTACTAAGACCCTTGGGAAGCTGTCTAAAGTGTCTCTCCCAGCCAGTGCCTGCCACAGAGCTGTCACTCGGGTTCTTGAAGCTCTTGGGTTCGGTCATGAGCCAAGCTTGGTCTAGCAATGTGGGGCTCCCCAAAATGATGCTTGGGGAGCACGTGACTTAAGGCTTGTGTTTGATTAGATGGCTGGAAGGCAGGGACAAACTTCAGCTGCAGGCCTCACCTGCTTAGGGGTTACTTCTATAGGTGGAATTCTTGGTTTTGGGTTTACTGGGTTTATTCAAATTATTAGTCCACATTTATTAAACTTCTAGAATGTGCCAGGCACTGTTCTGGGTGCCTGATTGCTTTTTGTATTTAATTTGTAAGATGCTTCTGCAGACTAGAAATGAGTATCTCCACTTTGCAGATGAAGAAACTGAACTCTTGAAAGATATCTAGCCACATTACTTAAATTTATACACAAGTGGTCAAATTGATTCATGGTCACCTGAAATCTTAATTTATTTGCCAGTGGCATCTCTGGCATAAGTAGCATTGGACACCCCAATAAAAGGTGAAAGTCCAGTGATACCGTAACTTGGATTTAGTGGCTCTTTACGTAGTTGAATAGAATGCTTTTTCCTAGTCTCCAGTGATTCATGTGGGTATGTGTATGTGTTTAATCCCAATCCCCACCATCCTCACTCCCCCTCTAGCTCCCTCCCTGGCTCAGAACTGGAAATGATAGTTCCCTCTTGGACAGTCTGATCTTTGGGGAGGACACGTGGTTTTGACCTTCCATAAGAAAAATCTCCCAGAAGGGAAATTGGTGAATGATAAACCGCAGAGCTGAGCTGGAGGGCAAGGGCACCTCGGGCTGCCTGGCCCCCGGGCGCAGTGGGCCGACAGGGGTTGTGGATTCCAGTTAGAAAGGTCAGTGGGGAGGGAGTCGGCCAAGGTTTGAGAGGCTCCTCCTCACTCGCAGGCAAGCTGGCACCAAACTAGCCCGACTTGGCTTCCAGGGAGTGTGGGAGTAGGGGCACGGCACGTCCTTGTCTGGGGGAAGGCTCGTGTTCCAAAGGGAAGCTGAGCATCTCCGCTCCCTCTCCCCCGGCAGCTGCCTCTGATCCCATAGAGGGAGGGCAACTTTTCATTCGGAACAGTGCTGATGGAGTCATTCGGGTCAGTGTCTCCGAGATAAAATCCGTCACTCCCTTCTGCAGGTTTATTATTTCTACCTTCAGGCAGCAAGGAGACAGCCAAGTACTAGAGGATAGGGCAGTTTCCTCTAGGGCTGATTCTCAATAAATAAGTGTATTCTCTATCTCTATCTCTGTCTCTATATCTGGATCTCCATCTCTATCTCTATCATCTCTATCTCTCTATCTCTGTCTCTTTCTCTATCTCTTTATCTCTTTCTCTATTTCTATCTCTTTATCTCTATATTTCTATCTCTTTCTCTGTCTCTATCTCTATCTCTCTATCATCTCTGTCTCTCTCTCTATCTCCATCTCTATTATCTCTATTTCTATCATCTCCATCTCTCTCTATCTCGATTTCTATCACTATCTCTATCATCTCTCTCTCTCTTTCTCTATCTCTATCTCTATCATCTCTATTTCTATCATCTCTACCTCTATATCTCTATCTCTATCCTCTCTATCTGTATCCCTATCACTATATATACATATGGGACTGTGGTCTTAAAGATGTGATGAATTATTTTTTACTTAAATGAAGAGAGTGTCAGTGTTTAAATTGTGTGTGAATTTTATTGCCCTTAAGCTCCGCCCCTGATATACTTCTGTATATGCTTTCATGTAGCTGTTTAACAACAATAACAAAAAATGAGCTGCACACGGGGCTGGACTCGGCCTGGAATTACACTCCACATAACTCTAATTGTTTGGTAATTTAAACTGAAGAGTGGCATTATGTTGACTCGGCAATTTAAAATTATGCTAAAACAGGATTTCGCCAGCTGGATTCTTGGCCTCGTTCAAGCACACACTTGGCTGCTTGCAAGAGGGGCCACTAATCTGTGAGGGTGGAGAAAACGAAATTTTTTAAACCGGGCGAGTTTTCCAGGAACGAGCAAATAATCACCAATCAAGGTGCTAGTACTTCAGGATGAGTTGAGATGCTGTGGTTATTTAAACAGCATTAGCCTCTTATACTTATGTGGGAGAAAGGGGTGCATTTGTGAGCTCAGCTCCCTTCAAAGACAAGATGTCACCTTCATTTAATGGCAAAGGCAGGGGCATGTGGGCTGGATTTTTCCTCTCTAGTCCTTGAACAGATACGTTCTTTCGTAATGACTTGGCTCAGCTCTGCATCTTCCTGTCCAGTAACCCAGGGAAATGTTGACAATTAAGTGCCCTTGCCTCATGGGTCTCTAGTTTTTGGCAGATGAACCCCTTCTAAGAGAGCCACCTAAATGAATTCAGATGCCTACAGGGTTTCCCGGATGTGAGCTGGCTGGGGACTGTGGCAAGCTCCAGAACAAAGAGGGAAGCCACTTCCGTTTCCATCATGGGAGCTGTGTGGCTGGCACTGCTTTACTGACCAGCGTGCCCCCCCATGCCTCCCCTCCCACTGTGCATCTGGGCCCTGTTGCCAAATCATTGCATTTTTCATTCTGGATAATAATGTAAAATCTCCTGATGTTTAAATACAGGCAACTAACTAACCAAACATGCACAGACAATGCAGGCCAAATAAAAAAATCTCTGTGGACCAATGGGGCTGGTGGACCTTTAGGGTTGACTTTAGATCTCCAGAGTCTAGTGTTTTTTAATGAAGCCTTCACCACTGACCACGTATCTGAACTACAATTACCTCCTCATGCCCAATAGATCTGCAGTGATAATGTCATTGGGGCATTTAAAAAAATTAATTTACTAAAATATATCATCTACCCACAACCATACATAAATAATGCATGCATAGCAATCGTTGCAAACTTACAAAACAAACATACATAACACCATACAAGACCCTCCTAACTCACCCTACCACCAACGCCTTGCATTTTGTTAAACCTTTCAAACTAATGATTAAGGAGCATTGTCAAGATATTACTACTAACTAAAGTATTTTTAATAATATTTTTAAAAACAACAACAATTTGGAACTGGGCTAGGTGGAGGAAGGGAGGAGGCGCCGAGAGCTTTACCCCTTTACTACCAACCACCTGTGGGGAAGGTTTAGGGAAGAGGCACTCAAACAAGCCCCCTAACTTTAAGTCCCTAAGGGCTGTGGGTGTAGACAACCCCAGGCTTGAAGGGGGGATAGAGTCAAGAGGATGGGGAACCCAGAAGCTGGGGTGAAGATGGAGGCAAAGGCCTAGTGGTCAAGACATTTCTTAGAGACCCCAAATCCACACGGATCTCCATGAGTCCTCCCTCCCCCAGAAGGTTCTGCAGAGGCCAGGGCCAGCCAAGGGCCCCTGGGAGGGCACATCTGGGCACCTGCCCCCAGGGAGTCCAGCCCTTCCCTGGAGCAGGTGGATGCAGGCTGTGCATTTTAGGCATTCAGCCTCTTCATTCTGTCTTCTGCTCCGGGGCTGGGAAGGTTGGGGTGGCTGGCCCAGCACTGGGTGGACAGGGTGGGCCTTTCCTGGGAGGCCCGTGAAGTGGGGTTCTCTGACTTGCTTTCTTGGCTAGACAGAGGCTTGCTGTTCCAGGGCGCCCAGTGCTTGTCAAAGCTGTCCTCGTTGTCAATGCCGTTGGCCTCGTCAAACTGGGTGTTCTCCAGTCCCTGAAATCCCGGCTCATCAGGATGGGCTCCCCACCACCATCACCTCCTGACTGGAGGGGTCCAAGGTGCTGGCTGGGCTCTCTCCTTGCTGTTGCTGTCGTTGGCATTGCCGCTCCTGGATGTCTTCCGTTCCTGCCGTTTGCTGGGCTGCCGCCATGCAGGCTGGTGGTGCCACCAGCGCTGCCACTTCTGGAAAAGGCAGATCTTGAGACAGCCACGGGGGCTGATGCTGCAGGTCTGGTGGCCAGACATGAGCTCCTGCATGGGCCCCAGTATCACACAGAGTCGGACAAAGCTGAGCGCAGAAGCAGACAGCTCCCACCCAGGAATGCTTTTGGAGAGCTGGTCCAGCACCCAGGGGTCCTCGGCATGCATGGCGAGGATGCTGCCGGGGACGAACTCTTGGTGCTGCCCGATGCCGAAGTGCCACATCTTTATCCCCGTCATGTCACTGAACGTGAATGCCAGGTACAACCGGCCCTGGACACATACCCGGGTGAACGGTGGGTTTGCGTGCTGGGCCATCAGGCTGCCCTGGGCACGGTTGAGGGACCCAGAGCTGCTGTGGAATGCTTCGGGGTGCTTAAGCTCACAGCACAGCTCGGTAGCACCCTCCTCAAAGATGCTGCGGAAGTAGCTGGGCTCAGGGTCCAGCCAACACTCTTTGGTCCATCCTCCAGGCAGGAAAGGATGGGTAACTGGCCTCATTGTCCCCAAAGAACTGTCGTGAAAGCATCCCACCTGAGGCTGTCACAGTCCCCTGGCCAGTTTTGAAGCCGTTTGTTACGCTCCAGTGTTCTGTCGTCAGTTTGGTGGCTGTCCCCTGTGTGCCTCCCTGTCCCAAGCAGGTGCGTGGAGATGGGACCGCATCCCTATCCAACACGGTGCGGCGATGGAAGGCATTGCCGATGGGGGCTCCTTCGGTGAGTGCAGCTTGAATGACTTTGAGGAACAACCAGGACAGGCACAGGCCCCTGACATCTTCCTGTCACCCGCCCCTGGGGGCCCAGGCTTGTCATGGTTTCTGTCCCGCTCGCAGGGGGGTGACAGACTTGGCAGGAGCCGCTGTCTCCTCCTGCTGGCCCCGCTGCCCACGTCACCGGCCCAGCTCGGGCTGCAGCCACGGGCCTGCCAGGCAGGAGGGCAGCTGCCGCGGCGTGTGTGCTCCCCGCAGGGCGCTGCGTGTCCATGGGTGCGCGCGGAGCACTTGTGGCGCTCCCGCCATGCTCCCCGCACCGCGCTCTCCCTCTCGCTCTCCTCATTGGGGCATATTAAAGGGTGGAAACATACAGATGGTATAGTATAAAAGAGAAGAATGCCATAGAATAACATACAATGGAGTGTAATGTATATTCTAATATACTTGTAGAAAATAGTCATCGCTATGATGTGCAAGGCTTCATAAACAGAGTGCTTGAAGAGTGGAAAAGAAATTGGAAGCCAGGTGATTGGTAAGGGTATGTAGCTTACTTTGGTTTTGAGCCAACAGGAACTGAGCCTGGCTAACTTAAGTAAAATGGAATTTACTGGAAGGATACAGTGAAGGCCATAAGTCAAATTTAAAAGGAAAAACTAAGCCTCTAGTACCTGGAAGAAGCAACAATGAAGAAAGTTTCAGGGATCTAGGAGGGTTATGGAAGCTAAAAGACTGTTTCTCCAGGGCACCTCCTTCAGGGTGAATCACCTCCAGTTGCCCTTGGGTCATTCCACTCAAGAGCCAAATTCTTGGTAAAGAAACTGCCTGGCAAGCTTGGGTCATCCAGAAGACAAGGAACCCAAATTGCTGCCCCTAGCTGGGGTGGAGGGGTGTCCCAATAGAATATGCTGCCATTACCATAAAATGCAGGAATGGGAACTGGGCAAGTGAATCAAGAGATGACTGTTAAACGTATTTCTAGGTCCATATTTTATGAGACGAACCTTCTGCATGGATCTTGGACCTGGTACAGTGCAGGGAAATCCTGGAGCCGTAAGCTGAAAGACAGGCACTAGCTATTTTAGGAAATCTCCTTGCTAGTTGATGAAATCTCCCTTCTGCAATGCAGTGGTAAGGCTTTTCTTCATATCCCTACTTGAGTAGTTTAACCGCAGGTGATTAGAGTTGTCCATGCCACCCAAACTAAAGTGTACCTAGAGTATGCAACTGTTGCTCACAGCCTCCGTTCTCATGCTAAAGCAGCTTCTGCCCACTCTTCATGAAGCTATGGAGTATACAGCAAAGCGGGGGAGAATGACATGCTGGCCTTCTTTCTCTGTCGCCCACTGCTTTATATGAGATGATTTATAAAGACAAGCCCTGTCTGAAATGTGCCGTATTGGCTCCACGCACTGCCTGCTTTAATGAATATTTTGTTCATGTGGGACAAGCAGCTATGTTGAGCTCAGGGCCTCTTGTTTTTTTCTCCCCTTGATTCTACCGGTTAATCACAATAATGACACTTTTGTGAGTGGGTTTTTCCCTGGCGTGTGGCTGTGTCATGGTAACAGTAGCCAATGATGGCTTGTCTGTGAATGCCAGCTTATTTACTGTGCAAGTGCGGGAAGAAGGGGGTTTTGAGAGCTCTTTTATTTATTTATTTTTTCTTCCTTATTTTTTTAAATGTTGCATTAAAAAAATATGAGGTTCCCATATAGCCCCCACCCCCCTCACCCCACTCGTCCCACATCAACAACCTTTTTCATCATAATGGCACATTCATTGCATTTGGTGAATACATTTTGGAGCACTGCTGCACCACATGGATAGTGGTTTACATTGTAGTTTACACTCTCACCCAATCCACCCAGTGGGCCATGGCAGGATCCATAATGTCCAGCATCTGTCCCTGCAGCACCACCCAGGACAACTCCGAATCCTGAAAATGCCCCCACATCATATCTCTTTTCCCTCTCCCTACCCTCAGCAGCTACCATGGCCACTTTCTCCACATTAAGGCTACATTTTCTTCCACTACTAATCACAATAGTTCTAGAATAGAATATCAGTAAGTCCACTCTAATCCATACTCTATTCCCCCATCCTGTGGACCCTGAGATGGTTATGTCCACTCCACCTCTATATCGAGATGGGGCTTAGATCCCACATGGATGATGGATGCAATTCTCCTGCTTGCATTTGCAGGCACTCTTGGCTCCCTGGTGTGGTGGTTGACCTTCTTCACCTCCCTGTTAGCCAGCTGGGGTAAGTCCAATGAACTAGAGGGTAGGAGTTGCAGGTTTTAGAATGATTGTGCTGATTCTGGTGCCTCATGGCATTTGGTCATCAAAGTGCAGAAGATCTGGAGAGCCTGGGAGGTCCAGTGGTCACATTATCCACCTGCCTTTCAAGCAGGCTGCTCTCATCATTAGCCATTAACTCACCTTTGCAGATTTCCCAGGTGACTTGGTGGTTTTTCTTCACACCTTACCATGGAGACATTCATCTCACTATGTATTTAAAACAACCACTAGACCAAGTTCAAGGTAGCCTATATGAATGCAAAAGAGCAATTGGTTTTAGATCTGCAATAACATAGAGGCCCCAGGTCAATATGAAAGATGTGTTTATGTCTGCAGGAGGGAGAGGGCTCCTGAAGTGCCCTATTGAGAAGAACCTCTCATGAAAGGGGTTTCTAAAGTCCTTGAGGTAGAACTGCACACAATTCAGACCCTTGAAAATGCCTTACGTTTCAAATTAGGTTCAGTATGTATGATTTTATATATATGCTTATACAGTAATGTATATATATAGCTATAGTAATAAGCATATGTTATATATGTAGTATGTATTATATACTTATATATGATATATTATACATAAAATAATAAATAATATTTACATATTATTATAACTAACAATAAATGTAGAACATTAATATAAAAATATGAATAATAAAAACACTTATTTATAAAATAGGATTTTAACTATTACTTATGTAACAAAATTTATAACATAGTTTATTTATAAACTGTGCAAGTTTGTAATGTACATATGTGTGTAAATTGCGTATATTTGAAGTCATGTTCAAAATGTAATTTGGCAGTATTTTAAATACATAAGTGAATGTTCCTGTAATTGAAATCCTTAAAGTTATGGACACACATGATTAACTTCTCTCCACCTGAAGGCCTTGCTGAAAAGGTCTTACTGCAGTGTAGAAAAGTGCCTTCCCTTGACTCCATTTGAAATGTCCTCATTTAACTACTACATACAGATATAATCGGAGTTCAACAATTGGTCTTAGGTTGGATTTTTCTGCCCATATGCTGTGAATTTAAACTCTGCAGAAACTGAAAGTATGGGTCTTACTTGAAGTCTCGTTCTTTACCAATCTCAGATTTGGACCCGAGTAATAAGGAGACAGAAGTAAAAATTTGCTGGTCTGCTAGAAATGCCTTTGGGACTGACAATTGTTTAGGATTCATTCAAAGAAAGACTGAGTATTCCTGCCCACTGGGTGAAAATTTTTAATCCTCATAATTATTTACTCTTATTTTAACCATCATAAAACTTGTAGTCTCTCAATGATACACAAAAATGAGGAGCGACACACGCTGGCTTGCATTTACTTTGAGCCTGGTTACCTCAAATTATAAACAAGTTACTTCTGTATTTTGATCTGTTTGCAAAAATGCACATGTGTGTTACATATGTCAAGTATTATGTAAATCAACAGTTATCATTATCTCACACACCATTTTCCTACAAACTCCAATTCGATTTTCATAACTGTTTCTCAAAAATGATGTTTAGCATTTCCCTCTGCAGTGACCTCCCCTTAATTGAGTATATTATGTGCCTTCTCTTTTTGATGTACTGTTATAAAGCAAAAGAGGCCCTCTTGCAAACCAAATTCTTCCTGCGCTTCCTGCTGAGGAAGATACAATTTTCTGGCTTTTTGGTAAATTCTTTTGCTTTAATTTTCTCTGGACTCTCTCTAAAGAATTGAAATTGGTTTTTGAGTGTAGCTCTTGGAATTCATCTCATTATATTGGATTCATGCCTCACATTTGGTCATAGGAAAAGTAAACATTAAAAGAAATCCAGATAAAGAAATTTAGAAAAATAGGTTGTGTTTCAGGTAAATTTTTCCATTGGTTTCTTCCTACAAGCCTGTAGAATAGTCTAAGGAAACTCTGTTGACAGCGGAACTGGTGCCTTCCCAAGTTCCCAAATATGCACAGTATTCTCCGTTTTGACAGGTCTCTCTTAATTGTCATTTCAGGTTGTTCAGAATGACAGGAATAAAGCAGAAAACAAGATTTTGTGGGGAGGGGGCATAGGAGTACAGTTCATCACAGCTATTAAAAATTCTAATGACATGGAAGCCAATTATTGTGAATTCAGGTGATGATTCTGAATGCACTTAAATATGTGGCAGCTGCGGCGAACATCTCAGCCCAAGACAGCTCCATTAATTAATTAACACTCAGGATTCTAAAGCTTGCTCAGAAGCTTCAGGAGCCAAGTGGTACTTAGAAGAAACACAGGAACATAGTCTAGGCAAGTCCGGACAGGCAAACTAAGTACTTAGTTACATTTTTTCCATGTTCTTGATGGATATTTACTTATTCGAGTAAGTCTTTGATTTAAAAATATAGTTCACCCCATATTCCATTTTCCCTTACAGAGAAACTTCTATAGAAAAATCTATAGCAGTTTAAAAAGAAGAAAAAAAAAAAAAAAAAAGAAATGTGTCTGAAGAGGGCAGCCTTTCCACAATTTCTTGGAATTTACTTCACTTCGATATATACCATATTGGACAGTTTGCTTTTTGTGTGTGATTTAATGCTTATGAATGACATGTGTCTTAATCCTATTCTCTTAAAATTAGGCTTAATTCTCCACCTCACCTTCCTCCTTTTTTTTTTTTTAAGTTTCAAATTATGTAGATTGCAAAAAAAGTCTTTGCTTGTATTTGGAGGATTTAACTTCTCCTCCAGTTTACTTATAGGTATTTTAACAGAGTTGTTGTTTTATTTATTTATGGTTTTTAACTTTAGAATTAAGTTACTTCTGTGGAGTGGGTATAGCTCAGTGGTTCAGTGCCTGCTTCACATGTATAAGGTCCTGGTTCAAACCCTGGTACCTCCAACAAAAAAGAAAAAAAAATTAAGTTACTTCTTATTTTAAGTATTACAAAAGCATTCATTTCCTGAGGGGAGAACAACTGAAGTATGTTTTGCTGCTTTTCTGCATCTGTTATACCTACAAAAAGGATCAACCATATGAAAATTTTCAAGAAGAGTCATAAAAGTGTTCCCTCTGGCACAGAGCAACGATTTTGAAAGTTTTCCACTCGTCAGTACACTTATCTGTCAAGGGTGCTTTGTACTTGATAGTTAGAGGACCAACCTGAGTCAACATGACATATTGTAATAAACCGAATCATAATGACCACGATGGCCATGCTCTCCTCAGTGCTTTGCACTTGATAGTTAGAGGACCAACCTGAGTCAGCATGACATATTGTAATAAACCGAATCGTAATGGCCACCATGGCCATGCTTTCCTCAGTGCTTTGCACTTGATAGTTGGAGGACCAACCTGAGTCAAGATGACATATTGTAATAAACCAAATCATAATGACTGCCATGGCCATGCTCTCCTCACTACCCACAGCCAAAAGGGAGGCTTATCACAACTGCCCATGTGGAGGGACTTGCTATTGTGATGGACTCCGGGGCTATTTTTGCAGAAGAGAACTTAATCTTTACCACTCAGCTTCAAAATAGAGATGAGGCAGGAGTAGGTCCTGGGCTAAGGGCAGAGGGCTGGGTAGTGTCCCTGGACAAGTTCCTATAGGAGAAAACTTCCTGAGAATTCCATGACTGTGCGGTGAGGGAAAAGTCCATGGGACATCCTGGAAAACTGGGTTCTAGCCAGTTTGTGGCTAGATCGTTAGCAGTAACATAGTCCAGTGTGTGGCATCATTAGTATGAAAATGCTTTCGAAGAGTATGAAGTAATACATGAATATTCATATTCTCGTATCTTCACAGAATGTTTGACTTTAGTACAACCTCCTCAATTTATAGAAGAGCAGAAATGACTTGATTAATGCCACATAATTAGTAGCAGATCCAATGGGAAAGAAACACACAAAAACTATTGCCCAGCGTTTTGTTCACATACCTGGTGTGTCAGGCAGCCTCCAAGATGACCTGCATGGACCTCTGCTTCCTGGAATTCATACCCCTGTGTAGTCTTCTCCACCTTGTACTAGGATTGGTCTGCTTCATTAATAATCACCAATAACATGGACCACTGATGAGGATAATCATGGTTTTGTCTGTTTAAGAGAAGTCCCACTACTTCTTACCACTAAGTGTGTTGCAAGTTGAGTGAGCTTCTCCAAAACACTTCGTTAGGCCATCTTCAATCTTCTAAATGGCCAATAACTTTAACTGAGTTTTCAGCTCCAAATATGCTAGTTCCTTGACATTTTCTGGAGGTAATGACCTAATCCATAACTTCCTAATGTGATGTTTTTCATACCACAAGTTCCAAAAGTAGAAATCACTTCTTAGGTGGGCATGGAGGAAGGTAGAGGACACTGAAAAAGGTAGCAAAACAGTCAATAAATCAATTCTTCACACACACACACTCGTACATGTGATATCCCCAAAGGCATTTTAAACTCTCTGCCTTTGGGAATATCATATGTACAAAAGTCAAGGCATTGCTTAAAGTGTTCATTGACACTTCAAGTTCCGAGCCAGTTCTCTCGGGAGTTATTATAGGATCAAATTATTCACTCAGGCCATTTTTCACTGGAAATTGGGTAACTCATTATTTCCTTAATTATATCCTATGGAAAACTAGATTCTTGAGATGTTAATAGATATTCCATAAGTAAAAAGGAGAAAGAGAGGGAGATAGTTGAGTAAGTAATTAGGTGATGTAGAAAATAACCTTGGGAAACTTGGTTGAACAAATTGATCCAGGGGTCTTTGGAGCAGACACCCTCATGCCTTTTATATGCTAAAATACCCAGTGATTCTTCAAGAGAGGGAATAAAGCAGAGTCCTCTGTGTAAAGCTCCCTGCTCTCTTGGTTCTTACATTCCAGGGAGTCACATGAACAATGTATAGTCTGCAGCCCTTGAGCCAAATCTGACCACTTTTGCCAATAAATTTTATTGGAACACAGCCACACCCATTTGTTTCATACTGTCTTTGGGTTTGCTAATGCTACCATAGCAGAGTTGAGTAGTTGCCGAAGAGAACTTATGGTCCACAAATCCTAAAATATTTACTGAATGGTCCCTTCTAGAAAAAATTTGCTGAACCCTGGGTTGGAGCATTTGGGGACTGAAGCTTTGCCCCATACTCACCAAAGAACTGTTTTCACTGTCTCATTCTATGGGTCCAGTTTCTATGTATTAACAGTACAATTTGGGGAGCATGGAATTAGCTCAAGCTCTCCTTGCACGTCTGTGCCCTACCTCCACTTTCTACCCTGAAAGCTAACTCCCTACAACTGCCCTGCTCTACAGTGGATAGGGGAGGATTTCAGATTCTCGGAGACAGGGAATGGCAGATTGAGCCCAGCAGCTAAAGTAGATCAGTTCTTTTGTGTGTGTGAGATGCAGCAAGATCAAGCTGAGTTACTGAGAAAGCTTATGATAACAGGAAGCTTATCATTTATTTACCAGGCATCCTGTTCGCTGTTTTTAGTCTTGTGCAGGAAGGGAGCTGGAGGTTACCTCTGGCTTTCTGTCATCAGGGACTAGCAGCTCTCTGTCTCTTTTAAGAAAGTGACTGCAAGACATGTTGACTTCCACTGTGAAAATACAGGGACTTAGTATTTTTAAAATTGCTAAAGAGGAAAAACATCCTGGAACTTGTCTTTTCCATAATTCAGAATAATAATATTTTCCTCTCCCTTAGGTACATTTTACAGGGCACTCTATGCTTTCTGTAGGTATTTACTTATCTCACAGCTAAGAGGTGAATAGTTTTTTGGCTAATAAAGTATATTCATTATCTACTTCTGTATAGCAAATTACTCCAAAACTTAGCAGCTTAAAGCAATAAATATTTATGATCTCCAGTAGCTTTGCTGGGTGGTTTTGGGCACAGCTTCTCCTGAGCTTGCAGGTGGACTGATAACTAGGGCTGCAGCTCCTCACATGGCTGGCTGAAGGAGGATTCAGTTCCTCACTATATGGCATTCACCCAGACTAAGTGATCTAAGGACAAGTGGGCATGCCCAAGACAAAAGCTACAGTCTTTCATCACCTAATCTCCAAAGTGACATACCATCATTTCTACTGTATCCTTTTCTCTTAAAGATTTATTTTATTTATTTTTTCCCCCTCCCCATTATTTGCCCTTGCTGTCTGCTCTCTGTGTCCATTTGTTGAATGCTCTCTGTGTCTGCCAATCTTCTCTTTAGGAGGCACCGGGAACCTCCCATGTGGGAGAGAGGCGCCCAATGGCTCGAGACATCCCAGCTCCCTGGTTTGTTGTCTTTCCTCTTTGTGTCTCTTTGTTACATCATCTTGTTGTGTTAGCTTGCCGTGCCTGCCCATCACACCAGCTTGCTATCTTGCTTGTCTTCTCCAGGAGGCACCAGGAACCAAACTTGGGACCCCCCCCCCCCATGTGGTAGGCAGGAGCTAAATCACTTGAGCCACGTTTGCTTCCCTCTACTCTATTCTATTGGACACACAGACCAACCCTGGAACAATGGCAATGGCACAACTACAGAGCTGGAATCATTGGGTGATCCCAATGATCCCAGTCTGGTGATTTTAAACCCTGGCTATTTCCAACAGCATCAGTTGGTGAAGAAACCTCTTCTGCCTTCACTCTTTTCCCTTGGATGGTGATGTTCAAAGTCCAAGGCCAGAGAATTGCACCCAAAGTCAATTCTGCACTTGCAAGACAGTTGTTAGCTCAAAGAGCACCTTTCTGTAAATGAGAAAAAGGTGACCTCCCTCAAATACATTTTATTTCCACCTGTTGAAAAAGTATCTTAATGTACAATCTTATTATGACAAGGCTCTTTACAATTTCTTCTGGAAAGGTGTGATAATAAATATTTCAATGCGTGATGTTTTCAATGTTGCAACAGTTTCCCTCATGCAGTGCACAATCTGCCCAGCCTTTGTAAGCAGAGGCCTTGGGCATATGGAGTGCAGTTAATTAGCTAACTATATATTTTAAAAGGCCAATTGCAATGAATGTCACCTCTTGTCCACAGTCTTCCTAGAATCTCACAGTCAATTTCTCATGGTACTCTCTTAAAACGTTCTAACACATCTATTATAGCAATTATACACTTTCTTGTAATATAATAGCATTGTATATATGCTAACATCACTCTTTGAAGTTAAAAAATAAACCTTTTCCTTCTTTCCTTCCTTCCTCCCTTTCCCCTTTCCTTTCTTCCTTCCAGTCATATGCACTGAGACACTACTACATACATTATGGTAAAACAGATGGTTAATAAAAGTGGTAAAAAAGACAAATGGGCAACATGGACAGTGGGCAACAGAAACTCATAAATGACTAAGAAAAAGTGCCAGGTGGTGATAGAAGCTGTTCATTGCAACAGGGGGTTGGGAGAGAGGGACTGGGATGGTCTTGCATGTGCCTCTTGGGGGCAGGCTGGAGAGGGGAGAGGTATAAACCCTTTGAAGAGGAATCACCTACTTGTTTGCAACCCTTGTTGTTAGCAGAGTGCCTTGCACATACTAGGTATACAACAACTGCTTGTGAATTTAAAGGGAAGCAGTGAAGGTCAGAGAACTAGCAAATAAAAGCCGTGGAAACACTGCTTTGAGTTCAGTAAATAAAAATATACGGCATTTTTAATTTGTAAAGAAAGACGGAGTCTCTATTTTTCTACATATGTTTTATTTATCTTATTAATTTAATTTGATTTGATGGTGCATTTTCTTTTCTGTTATTATTTTTGGGGAGGTACTGGGGATTGAACCCAGAACCTTGTACATGGGAAGCAGTTCTCAACCACTGTGCTACATCTACTTCCCAATGAGAGCTGGTTTTTCCATTTATTTGTTTTTAAGAGCTACTGGGGACCAAACCCAAGACCTTGTACATGGGAAGCAGGGGCTCAACCACTCATGCATGCAGCGTTCCCTTTATATCTGCTTTTTGTAAAGCCTATTGAATATAACTACTAAATCAATCTTTCATGCTTAACCATATCAAGAATTTCTCTTTTATTTTTTTGCATTAAGGCTAGCTTAGATTCATTATATTTCCTTTTGCATATTGTAATGGAATGAGGACACAATGAGCAACTCATCCAATTTCAGATTTTACAACTTCAGCAGAGGAAGGTGAAGATTTGGAGGTGGCCCAGAGGAGAGAAGTGAAATGACCGAAAGGGTGGTGAGTAGGGTACATGGAGAAAGTCAAAGCAAACAGGTTGATTTAATCGAGAAGAGAATAGCAAAGGATGCTTACTATTAAAAAGAGATGGATACTCTGTGAACTGCTTGTCATTTACTTTAATGAGCTGGGCTTTTATTGAAACAGGAAAGATTGAGGTCAGCTTCTGGATGGCATCCCTTACCCAAGTCCCGGGACTTTCCATCGCGCTAGGAATGTGATAGAACTCCTTGTCCCAGTAAATTAGATCTAGAGTTCTTCAGTGTACACCTTCTGGTTGCATAATTTCTTATCAAAGTGAGGATAATTAATCCATTATTGTGTTAACAATGGATCCTGAAGGGTAGAAACAATTTCTTATGTGTGACAATATTTCATGGGCACTAAGAATATAGGCCCTCAGTAAATGCTGAATCAGTGGAATACGTGTCAGGATATTGCACAATAATTTCCATAATAAGGAAATTTTGTTGCTCTTTTGAGAACTAAATTGATAAAGAGACTCCAGAACTTCATCCCACCCTCTTGTTATTTTTAAAAATCAGTTTTTTTCCTTAGCTTGCCTGGTATGAGCATTGAGCTTTTTTTTTTTTTTGCAGCCAATCACTAAGGTGTATGTTATACTTACACTTTACACAGTTTCTCCCCCTACAAGAAAGTTTTTTGAGTTAGTTCTCCATAATTTGCTTATTAAAAATCTCATGCTCTCTAGGTCATTTGCTTCTCTGGTCCTTTTTCTTGTGTGATTCACTTTATTGGTGTTGGAAATGTGATTTTCCATCTGACGTTAAAATCTCCACTTTTCTGTCTGCCACCCAGAGTTCAGTCTGCCTGAATAACTAATGTGAGTTTCTGGATCATAATTGTCAATGACTTCTCGTGCTGAGATGTTAAATGCAGATGTCCAATTGGCTGCTCTGCCATCTATTTATTGGTGTTTCATTTTCCTTTCTTTAAAATGTTCAAGGCTTAACGTAGTAGCACCAGGAAAAGTCCCAGCTCCTAGAAACCTGCACACGTTTCCAAAGTTCTTCATCTTCTGGTGGTGGGCAGTTAGAATTGGAGGAAGGTGGCCAAACAAAGGACAGTTGTGGGATCGAGTTAGCGTGGCTGGCCGGCCGGCTGTCTCCTGGCAAGAGCTGGCAGCATTCCTCAGCCGTGAACTGTCATTGAATTTGGAATGTTTCCAGGTTTTCACATAGCACTCCCTTTTCCTTTGTTCAACAGAACACTCTGTTCAAAAGGAAACCTCTTAGTAGCTTTTGTCACTAAAATGTTCTACAGCCTCGTCCTCCTGGGCTCCTTTTTCTATGATATAAGTAACCTAGATTTCCACAATCCATACCAGTCTGGGGAAAAAGGAGAGAAAATGCAAAAGAGGCTAAATATTTTAGACTCAACATTTCTTGGACTTATAACTTTCATTTCTCTTTTTGGATCAGCTACTTCTTTCCAGGTCACCCTACAGGATTCCTGAGACTTTTCGAGTGGTCTAACATCTGATCTTTAACCAAGTTCTCAACTTCAGTGTGGTGTCTGCCATTTTCCTTATCTCTCGCCATAATATGGAACTCCCCATCCTAATATCTTGAAATCTGGGCCAGTGATGTTATGCTTTCCAAGAAATTGCAGAAGATATTGGTGTTCTGTAGTTCTACCAGGTCTTATGGATATTTGCTTTCAAGGATGCCACTTCCATCATCACTCATATGGAAGCGTTTATTATTCATACTTGCCAAAATTGCATTGTATAAGGTCATGTTTATTGATGTCATTCATTAATTTGATGTTTACTGAGCACTTTCTATATCCTAGGTACATGCTTGCCTGGTTACATAAATAAATAAGACCCTTTTATTTACATAAATAAATAATAACCTCTTGGAAATACCATCTCCAAGAGGAGGTTGCATTTAAAAAGACAATTTACAAGACCATGTCTTAGGCATTAGGATAAGGGATAAGCAAGTGTGCACTGGAAGGGTAGTAATGTATTTTTTGGGAAGGTTTTCAGTTCTGATAAAAACTGAAGCCCTTTCTCAACCACTTAATTGCACTGCAGTTCAAGATTCCATCTATACCAGGAGGGTAAAAACCAGATTCTTTTCTTCCAAGCGACTTCCCACAAATTCCCAAAATATGTCTGGCATGTGAGTATTCATTTTATGATCTTCAGTTAGCCTGCTGCCAGTAATACCCTTGGATCTCCTTGCCTTCACTCTTCATTATTCTTTTCTTCAGTGAATGCCCATGCCTGTAGGGCATGCTGGGATTATTCTGGGATTATGCTTTTCTTCTAAAATTTAGTGTTCATGAGAACCACTTGAAGAGCTTCTCTGAAAGTGCAAATTTCTGGATCCTGCTCCCAAAAGGTTGTGAATTCCTGGGGCTAGATTATTTACGCTTTAAGCTTGCACCCCTGATTTTTCTGGTCTGGGTGCTTCCCATTGATTACCTACCATTTGCTAAGGATGCTGGCAGAAGGAGGAGGAGGAGGAGAGATTATTTGTATATAAACCAAAATCCAAACCACGCATTATGGATAATGTATTCAAAGAACCCATCAAGGAAACCCAACCAGAGTTTGTGTTTTGTGCTGTGAGACTGATTTTTGAAGATAGTCACATGCATCAGAAGTCAGTGTACAATTATGAACTTTGTCATGTCTTTAATTGAGGTTGACCAGTTGTGCTGTTTATCTCTTGCCTTAGCACTAACAATGACACCAAGTATGTGAATCACAACAGATTACAATTATCATTATAAAGTTAATTATATTTGTATCAAAGCTGAAATGCCGTGTGACCTTTAGGAAAAAGTTAAGTGGTGGCATGGCAGTATTGTGACACTTATCAAGAGGGGACAGCTATGCATTGCGTATTGAGTTGTGACTGCATTCAAATCCATAAATGCCTGTCTTCTGCCCTCTCCACTCCAAGGTTCCTTGGTCACTTGGGCCATGTCTTGCAGGCCACTTGGCTCACTTTTCTTTAAAATACGTTTTGGATGTCGGTGCTTATATCTTGACTTTGATTACTGTATTTTCATTTTGATTAAAAAACCGAAGCTTTATTTTTTTTCTGATTATAAAGGTGAATTTTATTGTAACAACTTTAGAAAACTGTAGTGTGCTCTAAACAATGATTAGTTATGTTCTGAAAGCTTGATGCTGCAAAAAGTAGTTGGCTGGAGAATTCCTAAATCTTAGAGTTTAAAAAGGGAGACTCTCTGCTGAAGCCAAAATGGTTTGACTAGGGTACCAGTTCCATCAGCCCCTTCCTGAAAATTCAGGAAAGCTGGCATTTGCTACAATATTCAGGCAAGGGGCTCTCTTGGATTAGTAACATTAACTACTTAGCTAAAGTTTAAGAAGCAGTTTCTTTGATATTTTTAAATGCAGACTATCCAAAGGAATCTAATCTTTCCATCAGAATTCAGGGTTGCCACATGTGAGAGTTGAGGGCAACTACAAATTTAGAAAGCACAGTTCCCAAACTTCCCTCACTTCTGATACCAACTGCAAATTTGTGGGGGTTAACCAAACTGCCCTGAGCTTCAATAATTTGCTAGAAGAACTTATAGATCTCACCAATGCTATATATATAAAACGATACTTAGATTACATAAATGTTACATGAAAATATAGGGCATTCCCATATGCCCCACTCCCTACCCCTCCCACATTTTCCCACATTAACAACATCCTTCATTAGTGTGGTATATTCATTATAATTGATGAAAACATTTTGGAGCATTGCATTCATTAAGCATGGATCATAGTTTATATTGTAGTTTACACTTTCTTCCAAACAATTCTGTAGGTTATGGCAAGATATATGTAATGACCTGTATCTGTCATTGTAATGCCATTCAGGACAATTCCCAAGTCCCAAAAATGCCCCCGTATTATACCTGTTTTTCCCTCTCACTGCCCTCAGAGCCACTGCCTCCACATCAATGATTTAACTTCTTTTATTGCTAGAATCACAATAAGCCTATAATAGAATACCAGTAAGTCCACTCTAGTTCATCATTCATTCCCCAGTCCTGAGGCATCTGGGATGGTGATGCCCACTCTGCCTCTAATTGAGAGGGGGCCTCGGTTCCATGGGGCAGATGAATGGGACTCTCTTGCTTGCAGTTGTAGACTCTCTCGGTTCCTTGGGGTATTACCCATGTTATTATACTTATAATTTGGTTTGCTACAGGAAAGAGACACAGATTTAAATTAACCAAAGGAAGAGATGCATAGGATAGAGTCTGGGAGGATTGCAAAAGCAGAGCTTCATTTTACCTCTTCTCACAGAGGCAGGATGCTTTACACTGGGCATTGCATGGAGGCCCAACAAGCAGACTTCAGAGTTTTATTGGTGTTTCAAGAGGTAAGTGTGGCTGACTGCTCACCTACCTACATGGTTGAGTACAGCCTCCAGGTGCACTGGTACATGGAACCCCAAACCCCATCTTAAGTTGCATAATTGGTCTTCCCGGCTTGGGCAGGCCATACCCTAGGATCATTGGATGTAGTAGGCCCCGCTCTAAGGCCCAGAGTGGCCAGCCCCTTCCCTAAACAAGGACATGGCATAGATAATACTATTAGGCATAACAAAGATTCCATCCAAAACCAAGGGCAAAGACCAGACCTCTCTTCGGGAAAATCCAAATTCTTTGACATGTAGTACTGTAATCATTTACACATTAAATTATAGACTCATTAAATTGACTTGATTTGGGGCTGGATAGGAATGGAGCATAGGGATCATCTGATTTAACCTTATTTCACACTTGGAGGAAAAAGATCATCGGGAAAGGCATGTGATCATTCGGTGGTAGAGTCTGATACTCGATGATCTTTCCTATGGCATATCACTGATTGAGCTTTGGGGTTAACTTCTAGCTACTGCTTTGCTTGTTCTCCCTTTATTGAAATTGAAAACCAGAATGCTCCCCTCAAACTTTTCTATGGGGCCCAATCCCATCAAGACCGGAGCAGGAGAGGTGAGATGGCCTGATGGCTGACACCAGCCTGGCCTCTTTAGATGGGCAGATGCTAGAGGGAAGTCGAGTTGAGCAGGCAGAATATAGCATTTGGCCATCATGCCAAACTCTCTGTGGCGAAGATTCATGAAAATTGTGAGAATCAGCGAAGGCTAGCATAGCACTATACAGGGATCCTATAGGCAGATGGAAGGCAGTGATGGTGAAGGTAAGTGTTGGCAAGACTCTATTGATCTAGTGATCATTTTTCAAACATACTCATCACATTCACATCCTCATGCCTCTCTCATTCTGTTCTCTCTGCCTGAAACATCCACGAGTTTTGGTGAATTGAATTCTTGTCATTTGATGTTTAATTTGAATGCGCCAGCCATGTGTATCATTACACTCTACAAGTAACGGAAAACATGACTTACAGTCAATTATACAGCAAGGTTAGTGCCGAAGGAGAGCCTTCAACAAAGTCAGGGTCTGCTGCTGCTGTTTTTTTTGGCCCAGAAGCCTTCCAGAAAGAGGTGATGCCTGACCCGAATCTTGAAGCATGATTAGGAGCTAGTCAGGGAAGGTTGTGGTGAGGCGAGGAACTTCCACTCTTAACACATGGGATTATGTGTTCAGGGAGTGGAGAGAAGTAGGGCTGAAAAGGTAAACAGACAGAGATCAGATGGCAGAGGTCCTGATAGGCCCCTCTGAGGAACATCGATGTTACCCTGTAGGCAACGAGGAACCTGACGATTGGACAAAGGAAAGGGAAATGATCGTATTTGAACATTCTAAGGCTCACTCTTCTCAGATGGGTTTAATTGCCAAGGCCGCAGTAGGCTGGACAGATTTGAGGGGAATATGATGCAAGGGGACAGCTGTTTATTGTTCCAGTCTGTTCTGCCCCCCTCCCCTTCCCCTTCTCCTACTAACCTTCTGTCCTGTAGGCACCCTTCAGCCCAAAGGTAGGTTGGCAATTTAGGCCTGGCCATGGGCATTGGTTCAGGGATAGATATGTGACTTCAGAGGCCTTCCTGAAATTGGCCTTTTCTTTCTCCCCCACTATTGGCCTTTTCCTCCTGGTCACAAAATGATTGCTTCAGCTCCATGTAGTGTATCTGCATTTAGATCAGAGGAAGAGAGATAGGGAGGAACAAGTCTGGTCCTCTCCCTTTGATCAGGAAGGTCAAGTTTTCCTAAAAAGTACCCAGAAGATTGTACTCATTTCTCATTGGCCAGAATGGTGTCACATGACTGCCCCTCCAGCAAGGAATGCTGGGAAAGTGAATGCATAGCTTTCTATCCTCTGCAGTAGAAGCAGGCAAAGGAAAATGGTGTTGGGAATGGCTTTGGATGAGCCAATCCCAGTGAACTTGTAGTAATACCTAGGGAGCTAGTAGTAATGGTGTGGTCAGGTCTTTCCCAAGATGAAGATCTTTTCAAAACAAGAATAACCAACCTCTAAATGACCTCATTTATTAAATTGAATATTGTATACTGGTTTTGTGGCTTATTTTCAGCTTGTTTAATTAATGCCATCTATTTGCATAGCACTTTACACACAAAGTGCTTCACACCTATTATTTAATCCTCACAGGAATCACATAACATAAAAATTATTATTTCATTCTCTTTAAAGAGAAAATTGAGACAGAGGGAGCTTGGGTCATTTGCAACAGGTCAAAAAGCTAGTACAAACCGAGTCTTAGGTCTGTATATTTTAACTCTAGGGACCATATTATTATAGTTGCTGAGGAGATTTTTAAAAAATGAAACATTAAGTACAGACAGAAACTAAAACATGTCAAGTTTGGAACTTTAGACACCAAAAAAGTAATTTGTGTAGAGATATGTAAAGTATATGCAGTTTGTGTGACAGTCTTAAATCATTTTTTTCTCCATTCTCAGAGAACGTCAGCCAGCAAGTCTTCAGGTGCTCCTTCGTATAGTAGATGGTCCAGTTCTCAGCCTCATCAGGTAATATGCTCTTTTTATGAATCTGGGCGTACTCGTTTTCCTTGAAGGGTGCTTACACTTGCAGCTATTTATTTGCTGGGCATTGTGGAAGCTGTTGGGATCTTGCCCATTCTCCTCTCAAATGTGTCTTCTCTTGACAAAGGGCTGTGCAGTTCTCCACCCTCAAGGTTTGGGTCAGGGCTACATGAGGGGGCCAGTGACAGGAAGGTAAAGAGCCTGGAACATTCTGAAGCTCCATCTTCAAAGCCCTCTTTAGTGGATAGCATACATGCAAGCAATTGAGCAACTAGTGAAAGGGAAGTTTGCCATTTTTCTTCCTCTTCAAGTGAAGATCATGCATTCTGTTCCTTTTAATCTAGGGAGTTGTACATGTGCGCATGTGTATGTGTGCTCACATGTATGTGCGTTTGTGCCTGCACGTGCATGGTGATTCTGTGAGTTCACACCCAGATATCTTCAGAAAATATGCTACTATGACAAAGAATCTGGGCTTATAACTTAAACTGCAGCAAAGGAGACTACATGTCATGGAGAATGAGGGTCATCTAAATAAGATGGTGTTGGGAGGGGCTTACCACGGGATTTGAGCAAGGTAATTTGAGGGAGAATTCAAAGAAGTATGGAGTGTTCTGAAATGAGTCCTCTTAGGAATTGGGATAATTCCATGATTGGGTATCTAATAATGTTTGACTCTAAAAGTTGAGTAGGACTTGCATTCAAATCACCTACTAGTTATGAGACCAAGAAGAAATAAACTCCCATTTGCCTTTCACTTTGTTTGTCAGAATCCTCTTAGAGTGTTCAGGTCACTAAGGCCAGCTGCAGTGCTTGTAAGAGAGGTGCTTTATATATAGTTTACATTAAGATATCCTCTCCCATCCACTTTGTTGGCTTTCTGTGGAAATTTAACATTGCAGATACTTTTCTCCAATGTCAGCATAATGTGAGAACTCTTTTTGGCTTGTTCCTTTTTATCTTTTTTATGTTTTGCAGTTACAAATTGACATTTATCAAGAAAACAATAAAATAATAAGAGGGAATGAATTCTTCCATTATGAAATACTGTATGACTATTTTTTTGCTTTGAATCGGTTGAAGAACATGAGTGCGGTGATGGCTCTGCCTCCATCGGCAGTGGTTTGGGGATGCTATAGTATCTGTAACTGTAGAAGGATGCATCTTGTAGCAAATGTGAGCTGAGGAAGGAGGTGGCACAGAAAGAGGGTCAGTAGTACCAGGAAAAGAGGATTGCTTTGAATATCCTGGTTTCATTTCCTTCCTGCTTACTAGCTATAACCTAAAAGGAAAAAATGCACCCTGGTTATGAGTCAGTATTTCTGAGTTCTGTTCTCAGACTTGCTAATGACTGAGTTGGGCAAGTCCCTTTTCACATCTCTGGGCTCTCTGAAAGAGACTTTGGAGATGACCTAATCCAACCTTCCTTCATAGTCTAAGAAAACTGAGACACAGAGATCATATTGCTTAAGATTATATGCATCTTCTTGGTCTAGAATTACATGTCTTCCCATCAGAACTCATTCAGTTTTACTAGTCAATAAGCCCCTTCTAGGAACTACCCAGTGAGATAATCTAATGTGGTTATTTGGTGAGTCTGTGCAGGTCCTGGCAATTTTTTCACGTGATGCATTAAAATGAGAAAAATGAAGCCACCGTAGTATTTGGAACAGTCCTTAATTCTGTGGCTATATCTTCTTAGCTATCTGATGCTAAATGATCTTTTATGAAGTCATGGAGTTATTAGATGGCATTTGGGTAGTCTTAATATCATTGGCAAGTTAAATGTTGATCACCCTGTATCCATTTCCTGCCTTTTTTTTCCTTTGAATTCTTACATATCTGTGAAACCCAAGAGTAGAAGAACTACCTGAAATGATCTCATTTAATCTTGCATGCCAAAAAAATGTCTCAGTGGTTATGCTGGGGAACTTTCAACCTCAGCAGTGACTTTTTGATTGGAGAACATAATTTCATAGCATTCGACAATTCAGAGTAAGTGAAATGATTTTCAAAATGGCATCTTGGTTAAAATTAAAATGGAGTCATCTCATTTTTCATATCAAGAGTACCCTTTAAACACAACCAATCCAATGTCCACATAGAAGAGGTGGCATTGGATTGGGAAAAGTGGACATGGTGGACGATGGGTATGGGGAAAGGCAGGAAGAGATGAGAGGTGGAGGCGTCTTTGGGACATGGAGCTGCCCTGAATGGTGCTTCAGAGGTAATCACCGGACATTGTAAATCCTCACAGGGCCCACTGGATGGAATGGAGGAGAGTATGGGCCATGACGTGGACCATTGTCTATGAGGTGCAGAGGTGCCCAAAGATGTACTTACCAAATCCAATGGATGTGTCATGATGATGGGAACGAGTGTTGTTGAGGGGGGGAGGGGGGGGTGGGGTTGAATGGGACCTCACATATATATTTTTAATGTAATATTATTACAAAGTCAAAAAAAAAATATTAAAAAAAATAAAAAAAAAGAGTACCCTTTAATTCTAAGTGAATGGAACCAAGTTTCCTCAGCGATTGCCTATTATGCTGGTCATTTGCCTACTTTGCCTTCACTTCTAATCCACCCTCATCCCTTGAAATGTGTCTATCCCAGGCTCTCTGTTTAACCCATTTCTGATTTGTTTTTTTTCCCCAATGGGAGCATTGGTGGGAGATTGAAAAGAGAGAGGCAGGGAAAACCTGAGATGCTTGTTACCCTCTCTTGGCTTTGGGCATATCTCCTCCAGGGTCCAGCCTCCATGTCCCTCCAGCTCATGGCAGGCAGCCCTGGCTCCTGGGCTCTGAGCACTTCCCTTATATCCCCCCACCACTAGGTAGCAATTTCCTGCTGTTGTTAATCTTTGGTTTTCCTCATTCTTTGCTGTTGGGCTTTTTAGCACTTCCAACACCCTTTTAACCAGTGCCCTGTATTAAATTCCTTCTCTGACTGCCTGGCACTGGCTGTTTTTCCAAACGCATCCTGAAAGATACACCTAGTGTGGCAAGGTGCGCGTCATTCTTCTATTCCTACAACAATGGCTTTTAATTTCTGAAATATTATGTATTTACAGGATCATTTGCCTTGCAGCTGCTGAGAAATGAGATCGATTCTCCTGAGCTAGCCTGGTGGGTGGTAATCCTTTTTCACCCCTATCCCACGCAGAATAATTATTCCTCTTCTTTGTTTCTTGTGCTCTAATCCTTGCCTTTTAAATTTGTGTTTATTGCAAAAACCTTTGTCTTTTGTGTTTGCAATATAATAGGCTTATTGGCTTCAGTCTTTGAAAATACCTATACAGATTTCCAGCCTTAGGTTGAAAGTACAATTGCAACTCAATCCTGGATTCCAGCTCTTGTGTCCTCCTCTGGTATTTGGCATTGGCAGAACATTTTTTTTTTAATTGAATCACGGATTTGTATTCACGAGAGGCCAAGCAGATGTTATCCTATTTATTTTCAGAATACTATTTGTAAAGCTTTGATAGACTCAAACATAGAAATAGTAACGAGTAAGTCAGTACACAGGCAGATACATGCCTGCTCATAGAAACATGCTCATATGAGAATTAATTTTCTCACCATCTCCTTCATAATCATTAATATCATAGCTAACATTTATTGAACATTCACTATGCCATGTCTGCTCATTTCTTTACATACGTCTCCTTTTATCCTCTCAACATCTCTATAAGGATATAGTATTTTACTAATGAAGAAACACTGAACAGTTAATTAACTTGTTCAACAATACAGACTTCAGTCAGATTCCAGTATCCTAATTCCTTAACCAGCATGCCATACTACCTCTATAAAGTTTTTAGAATAATTTAAGGCTGGCAAAACTGTTTTCACCAATAGTCTACAGCTTACCAGAACACAACTTTTTGGTCTTTAGCTACTATTTCTGTTAGAGAGTAAATTTTTCCATTTTGTTTTGTTAACCTGGCATTTGCATTGATAGTTTTCCCCTGAGAATGTGTGTTAACTCTTAAATTGCTTTTGTACAATCAATTTTCTTTCTTGACCTAAGGACTTACGTGCACTCACAAATAGGTCAGTTTGTGTGCAATTAACAACTTTCAAAACATAGACAGCATATTTATTAATACATTTTATTAAAAAATACATGACCTGGTCCTTTACTTGGAATAATTAGAAAACATATTTGTAAGAAAGTAGTATTTCTTTCCATTGCTTTGTAGTTTGTAAGGATGCACAGTAAAGTTTAACTGTTTACAAATGTTGGTACCAAAATAAACAGTCATTATGACTCACACTATGAATAAATGAACCTAGTGACTGGCTGACTGGTATCTTTAAATCTGAAATACAAAGTTAGAAACTGAGATTGTGATAAGTTTTCTATGCATGTTGTGTATGTCTTTTTAGAAAAGTTTCATACTTGTCATATCTTCCCTTTCATATTCTGAAAATCCCTAGTGAATATTAAGTAGTTTCTTTTCCTATGGCAAGCATTTCGTCTTAAAAATCCTCAGTGTAAAGTTTTGGTCAATCATAATTGAGTGATGGATTGATGATTCTTTAGCCCTTTAGGAAACTTTGTGTTTAGAGTAGTTTTTGATAGGCAAGATCCTTGAAATTCATCTCATTAAAAGGGAAAACCAATTGAAAAAAGAAAAGTATACTGTGCAAAGGAGTAACTTTGACTCTAGAGAATTCAGCCAGATACTTGTGTCATTATTTTCTCGTGGCAGATAGAACTGTCAGAACTCAATGGCTGACAGCAGAATTTTCAGGTATTTTGAAGGAATGGTGTTAAAGTATGAATGAAAAGACCCTTCTACCAGTTTATTGTGTTTTTGTAGTAAAAGAAAGCAAAAAGGGGTACACAACCTACTGATGGGCGACATTGAGTAATTTGGATTGTCTTAACATTGGTTTTGTTCTTACATTGTATTCCTTAATACTCAGCATAGAGAAGGAGCTCAGAAGTATTTGTTGAATGCATGAATGAGTGAATTCAATGAAATAGCAGTAGTAATAGAATGGGAAGGGAGGGGCCTCAAATCCGTATTTTTTTCTTTCCTCTAAATCATTAATTTCTACAGTCTTGAGGTTCACATCAAAGCTGATTTTATCCACTAACTGGGGTTAAATGTGTTTCAGCTGGTTTCTGGTGTAAGTCTGTTAAGCACTGTGGTGGGAGAAGAGGCTTCCAGAGGGCAGGATAATCCACACTCTGAATTGTTAGCCTGGTATGCATTTGGGATTCCTGCAGTAGCATTGAGATTTCAGTGGTGAAGCATCAATATTGAGCCCTCAAGTTACGGTTGTTTGGTGTGTCATATCTGCGGAGGCAAATGTGAACTCCCAAGTATTCTGGTACAGGAATCTCAACAAAGCTGACCCCTTTTATCTGATGGGTGGGGTTTGCTGAACTTTGTGCTTGTAGTTTAAGTAGATAGAGAGCGCACACACGTATATACATATATATATATGATGCTCACCAGCCAAAGACCACCACGAACATACCTGTGTTCAAATTTGGTCTTATAACTTATTGCAGCAAAGGAAACTACGCATCATGGAGAATGAAGGTTATCTAAATAAGACGGTGTTGGGAGGGGCTTGGCATGGGATTGGGGCTTGGGTTAAGTAATTTGAGGGCACGTTCAAGGAAGTGTGGAGTGTTCTGAAATTAGTCCTCTTAGGAAGTGGGGATGATTCCATGATTCTGTGATTGGATATCTTAAAAACTTTTATCTAGAAGGTGGGAGTATTGGAGCAAGGCTAAAAAATGCAAGCAATAAAGAAGCAATGATAAAGAGAGGGTGTTTGTTCATTTTTGTAATTTGGACTATGATCCTGTTTTTGTTTCCGATAGGATATGATTTGATATGACTTGCTTTTGTCCTTTATTGGGGTCTATTTCTGAACTCTCCACTTTGATCTGGTGTCCCTTCTATTTACTGTCCAGTACCACACTCTTAATTATAGAACCGTGGAACGTGTCTTACATCTCAATGGGGTGGTCAGCCTTTATTTCCCCCTTCTCATGGTTTTCCTAGTTATTTTGCATTCTCTGTCTAGCTCAAAAAAAAAAAAACTTGGTATTTTTGCAGATCATATTAAATGGCCATATTAATTTGGGAGAAGTGACATCTTTATGATTTTGAGCTATTAGGGTCACAGTCATCATCTGATTCGGTGCTCTGTGACTTGTTTTGTTAGGCTGCTAATGCCAGGCTCTCTACTACAGACAGCTATTATGTGTGTATGTGTGTATGCATAAATGTCTGCATACATAATCATATATATATAAAACTTATATGACTGAAGATGTGAAGTTGGAGGGTTGCATTGCAAATATCCTGATATTTGAGACACTGGCCAGAATAGCAAATTTGACATCATTCTTAACTGACATCCTAACATTATAAATCTAGAGATCAGGGAAGGTCTGAAATAATTTTAGGCATTTGCAAATCATCACATTCCACTTGAAGTTTTTTTTTTTTTTTAAAGATGAGGCAAAAATCCTGGAAAGTCAGACTATAAACTTGACAAATTTGGACTTGCATTTGAAAATGAATTGAGTGGAGGAAATTCGGGCCAATTTAGTAAAGTGTCTGATGAAATGATAGATAGCTTATCTTCAGAGATGACCTCTACTGAACCCTGCCTCCTAGGACACGTGACTTTGTGTAGTCCCCTCCTTTGGACTCTCAGCTGGCCCTGGAGCTCACTTTCCACCAGAGTGTAGCGAAGGTGACACTGTGCAGCTTGGGTGCTGAGAAACCTTGTTGTTTTGGTCTTGCGCTCTTGGCACGCTCACTCTAGGGGAAGCTATTTTGCCATGTTGGATCCCAGCTATCCTGGGAATGCCATGCCATGAGGAAGCCTGAGCTAGTCATGTGGAGAGGCCATGGGGGAAGAGAAAAAGGGTTGGACATGTGAGTGAAGCGGGCATGGGCCGGCTCCAGCCCCACCACCATCTGACTGCAAATGCTTTCACCCCAGGTGAAACCCCCGAGCGGCGCCCAGCTGGTAGTTTGTTATGTAGGAATAGATGACTGAAAGAATGACTCATCTTAAAATAAACATGACTGCGGACCACAGTATTGGCTAGGGGTGTGTTGGCAGTGTAAGGTCAGCTCTCCTGATTTGGGTGAATTGTTATGTTCATTTACATGAATCATGCCTCTTCTATGGAAATGTATACTATTTAGGGCTTGAAAGAGTTCGACCAAAATTTTACCCTGCAATCCTCTTCTCGTAATTAATTTGCTGAACAAATATTTTCGGACACATCAATGCCATTTTAAATCTCATTCGGCGTTCAGCTCGTATTCTAGGATTTAAAAGGCCAGAAATTAGGAGCTGTGCTTTTCCGGCAGAATTGTCCAAAAGAGAGGTTGAGATAGAGTGGGCAAAGAGTGCTCACCAAAATAATCCATTCCTCCCCTGACCCCCCAGCCCCACCACTGCTCAGTTCCCTGCCCTCAGAAAGGAATGTGTGGGGAGTGGATGTGGCTCAAGCAGGTGAGTGCTCACCTCCCACTTGGGAGGGCCTGGGTTCGGTTCCTGGTGCCTCCTAAAGAAGACAAACAAACAATGAGCAGACAGCGAACAGACATCAAGCAAAAACAATGAGCAGACAACAACAACAAAAAAACTGAGCAGACATCAAGCAAACACACAACAGGCAGATAATGAGCAGAAACAACAAGCAGACAATGAGCAAAAACAAACCAGCAGGGAGCAGCTGCGGCTCAAGCAGTTGAGGCCCTGCCTCCCACATGGTAGGTACTGGGCTTGGTTCCTGGTGCCTCCTAAAGAATATATAAAGAGACAAGGAGCAGACAACAGGCAAATCAGTGAGCAAACAGAAGAGGGAGGCATCTTGGCAGGCAGAAGAGCATGTGTGACAAATTTTGGCCAATGAAGTGTTAGTGGAAGTGATGTGGTGTCTTTGGGATGAGGGAGTAGAAAACCCATGCTTGATTCTGCAGCTTCTATTCCTTGAATTCCACCTACACACTGGAAGAAGCCATGTGTTCCAGACAGTAAAGTTCTGAGATGGTGGAGTCTCCACCAGCCTCAGTCCCCCCGAGTGACTGAGGGAAGCACAGCCCTTTGCTGGTCCTCATATGAGCCAAAAGTAAACCTTTGTTATTCATAAGCCACTGAGATTCTGGGTTTATTTGTAACTGTAGAAGAGTCTAACTTCCTGTGACTAACAGAAGGAGAACTTCATGTCAAGTAAGCTCCATCAGTCCTGGCCCAATCCATCCCAAAGCAACTTGAAAGTCTGGATAAAAATAATGTGATTTATATATGAGCAGAACTTCAATACAAAATTTATCTTCCTCCATTTATTTTTTTTATTTTTTATTTTTTTAAAGATTTATTTATTTATTATTTATTTCTCTCCCCCCACCCCACCCTGGTTGTCTGTTCTCTGTGTCTATTTGCTGCGTCGTCTTCTTTTGTCCGCTTCTGTTGTTGTCAGCGGCATGGGAATCTGTGTTTCTCTTTGTTGCTTCATCTTGTTGTGTCAGCTCTCCGTGTGTGCGGTGCCATTCTTAGGCAGGCTGCACTTTCTTTCGCACTGGGCAGCTCTCCTTATGAAGCACACTCCTCGCACATGGGGCTCCCCGATGCGGGGGACACCCCTGCGTGACATGGCACTCCTTGTGCGCATCAGCACTGCGCATGGGCCAGCTCCATATGGGTCAAGGAGGCCTGGGGTTTGAACCGCAGACCTCCCGTGTGGTAGATGGACGCCCTAACCACTGGGCCAAGTCCGCTTCCCTATCTTCCTCCATTTAGATTTATAGCTCTAACTCTCTCAACGCAGAAATTCTGACACTAGCACAAATACTTGGATAATTTGAGAATGATTTGTATTTCAAATCATTTGTATTTCAAATCATTCTCAAGTCAAGTTGTTGTCCTTTTTTTTATAGTAATTTTATTGAAAGGTGTTAATAAAATAATTTACTAGAGTATTTAAAAATATTTATTTCAACAAAATATCAACCAAAACATTTGCTTATATTTGTACCTTTTAAAATGTTTATTATGAAATTTCCAAACATGTATGAAAGAGAGACTATGTAATGAATCTCATATACTCATCACCCCAAATGCTATAATTCTTATATTGATATTTTTAAAAGCAAAAATTTAGCTACCTAAATCTTTATTATTTTTGATCACCTTTTACAAAGAGAAGATAACTACTATCTTCTACCCACCTCCAAATATAGATCCAAGTTTTCTATGAATACATGCGTTTTGTGGTCATGAAGAAATCTACCATATTTATTTTCAACTTTGCCCCGCAGGATGAACTTCAGAACACTTTGCTAGACTATCTTATTTATAAGGGGATTGAATCTCCCACTTTGACCAGGAGAGTCCCAGTTTATGCCTGTCATCTTGGGGTGATTATTAAAGCACCCCATTTCATTCTCGATAGTGCCCAGATTTGGATGAGAAATTATCTGGTCCCCCTAGTTATTAATCTGTGTACTTATTCCCCTGTCTAGTTTGTCCTGTATTTGCATTGCTCAGTTTCCTCAGAGCTGAATTCTGCATCTTGCCTTGCGAGACCCAGACAAGTCTAAGCCAGTCACAACTGCTGAAGCCCTAATCCTAACATCTGTGGGAACTTGCAGTGTCTTCAGTGTCCACAGTTTCTTTGGTGTCTCTCATGGCCTATCCGAGACCAGCTCTTGAATTTATGGGGCCCAGTTAAAAAGTTATTAGGGCTCTCTGGCTCCCCCGCCACCGCTGCCCACCTCAGGCCCTCCACCCCCGAGAAGCAGCAGCCTTATTCGGTGTCCTTCGCGGGACGGGACGGCTGTGGCGGAGTGGGCCAGGCCTCGGCGGGGGCAGTGGCCTCATCAGCCCGGCCTCGCTGACCCACAGCGACCCGCAGCTCATCACCCTCCTCGTGGAGCCACTCAAGAGCTGGGGCCTGTTTGACCGCTTCCACAGGGACTGCCTGGCCTGCATGGATACCAAGCCAGTTTACCAAAACCTGAGGCAGAAGGTGGATACTTTTGTGTCAACACATCTGGACAAGCAGGAAGGGAGTCCTACGGACCAAAAACCAGTTAAGAAATGGGCTCAGGCAGAGTGTGATCCAAGTCAGGGATGTTGGAAGCCGGAGTAGACAGAATTATTTCTCAGGTGGTGGATCCAAAACTAAACCACATCATCAGACCACAGATAGAACGAGCAATTCATGAGTGTCTGGCTGCCCAGAAGAGAGAAGCTGTGCCAGCACCCCCTCCAGAGCCTGAAAGCCAGGAGGGCTTTCCTCCTGCTTGACATCTGTTGAAAACTCCATTTAATTAATGGTGAAAAATGGATTCAGTTTACAAACGAGTGCAACTGCAAATGAAGGTAGCCAAGGTCTGCACTGATTTCAAGATTTCAGCCTTGACTGCAGGACGGCGTCCACACTGACCAGGGAACAAGCATGGCAGTGGGAGAGTTGACTATGCCCTCTGCGCTGTGTTGCCATCTGGCCAGCCTGTCACCGGAGGTGACACCCCGTACACACTACAGAGACATTACGAAAAAACACTACGGCAGTTTGAGGTTTACCTGAAACAAGCCTTGCTTCTTGAACTTGGAGACTGCATATGGAATTTAGGATCTGTGTTCAGGGATAAACAAAAGCTATCTGAAGAAACATAAGCAGTTTGGACTCAGACACCCTTTCAAAGAATGACTGTAAAAGTTAGCTGGGAGTGTGTATTTGGCAGAGCTTATTTGCTATTGTCTCTCAAAGTTGCAAACTAGAATGTACAAACCATTGGCCTTGAGTAGCTGTGAAGCCTTTGGGACCTTGAACATGAATCTTTTTGCCAGTTTCCTTTCCCCTGTAAGAGGAAGAAAACCAGGGACCCCAGAATGAGTGAGGAAACTCAGGCAAAGTATAGGGAAACACATTGCAGGCTCTCTATCCAGGGTGTCTTTCCTGCAAGGGCTCATGATGAGTGTTGGTTGGGTGTTTATTTTAATTCTTGTTTCTGTGGGTTTTTTTTTTAAGAAAAGTTAATTATCATTAAATGACTTAATTAAAAAAAATTTGATACTCTTAAAAAAAAGTTATTAGGAATTTCAAGATGGCAGCACCAGAGCGTTCAAACAGGAGCAAACCCTTCTAAGTGTGGGACTCTGTGTGACAGCAAAGGTGGCATGCCCGTGATGCCAGCTCTGGGCCTGCCTTCACCCACCCTACCTTCTCCAGAGCTAGATCCCATCTCGACCAATTCTGAAACTTAATGCAGGCATGAACCCCCCTCTGCTGTAGTCTGTTTGGTTACCTCATTGCCCATTCTCTCTCTACGGGGCTGAACAGTGGCCTAGCTATCTAGTGTTAGCATCTAATGAGTACTTCCTGTTAATAATGAGCTGATGAGTGGCCAAATTCTGCCATAGGTACACTTGCTTTCAAAGCAAATGAACATAACCTTTCTGCTGTTCTGACTCTTGGCCCTCATAGCCTGTTTAGCTCTTGGCAGAGTCCTCTCCCTGGTCCAGGGTTCCAAGGAAAGGGATTTAGCCATTAATGAACAGATGTCCAGGAACCAAGGTGTAGTTTTGCTGCTCTCTATGTTCTCACCAGTCACCTGGAACTTCTTTCTGACATATGCACTGGCTCAGTTGTCCCTTCTCCCTGCCCACTAATTCCTGATACAAAATGTAACTCAGCTTTAACTTTGTGGATCTCCTTCATGGGCTAACCTCTGGATCTAACTTAGTTTTAGCATCTAACCTTAACCTCACTTCCCTATCTTCTTAGTAGTAGAATGGCTTGCACTTGAGCTGATTTCTTGTTTGGAACACTTGGAATTATTTGGAACAAACAGATCTTTTAAAATAAAAAAGGAAGAAAAAAGATGCATAATCACGTTTGCTGTGTTTTCTCTGGTACTGATTATTTTTATTCTATAGAGTGAACCTCCATCTTCATCATGACTTCTGGTAGTACTAGTTTTTATGTAACCAACTTTTATCTCCTCTAAGGGAACCAACTGAAGTGTTTCCATCATGGCTATTTTCCTTAAAGCAAACTCAAGATTTATTCCAACTCTGTAAAATGAATTACCCTAGTGAATGCAATCAAAAAGGAAGCTGAGAGACATAAAAAAAAAAAAAAGGAAGAAAACAATTTAATTATTGCCAGGGATTCCAGCTGACTTTCTTTCCAATAGCATAAGCCCTGGATAGATGTTTGCTGCTACCAAGTCTGTCTGTTACTATAAACACCCCAAGAAGAGAACATGTTTCTGTCCTGAGTGTGATTCTGCTGTTCAAAGGTGTATCCATTTTTGTATGATGTGACGTGACCCTTTCATGAGAATCATCCATAATTGGATGCCTGAAGTAACAGAGGTCTATGTGATCTTTGGAGGAAAGGAAAATGTGTTGAACATATTGAGAAATATGTAATGGTATCAGTGTGATACCTTCCTAAGGGATCTTCAAGTGTAGCTTTTTTTTCTTTTTTAAGATTTATTTTATATTTATTTCTCTACTATCCCCCCCCCCCCCCGCCACCCCAATTGTCTGTTCTCTGTGTCCATTTGCTGCGTATTCTTCTTTTTGTCCGCTTCTGTTGTTGTCAGCAGCACAGGAATCTGTGTTTCTTTTTGTTGCATCATCTTGCTGCTTCAGCTCTCCGTGTGTGTGGTGCCATTCCTGGGCAGGCTGCACTTTCTTTTGCACTGGGCAGCTCTCCTTATGGGGCACACTCCTTGAGTGTGGGGCTCCCCAAGGCGGGGGACACCCCTGCATGGCAGGGCACTCCTTGCGTGCATCAGCACTGCGCATGGGTCAGCTCCACATGGGTCAAGGAGGCCTGGGATTTGAACTGTGGACCTCCCATGTGGTAGACGGACACCCTAACCACTGGGCCACGTCTGCTTCCCAAGTGCAGCTTTGGTGATGTTCAGTTTGCCTTACACACTGTCTGTGGAACTAAACCCCTGTGCAAGAGGTCTCCACTCTACTTCCATGTATATGTATATTTGTTGAGTTATAATAACCTGGGATACCAAGCCACCCCCTTGGACTAAAACTAGTATTTTCTGTAAGGTCCTTTAAAGATGCTGCTGAGAAGGAGCTGGGCTTTCTTAGCGGCCAAATGTTCACTTACCTTGTTCAAGGAGGAAGCTCAGGTTTTTTTTTCTTAATTATTTGTGTTATAGTAAAGAGTGAGATTTTAATAAACTTATTAAGATGCATCATTAATACTGAAATAAATATTCAATGAGTCTTGGGGATAGTGAGGCCCCTTCTATGTTATGTTTGTTCCTATCACCACAAATGGAGGTTCTAAGGCATCTGTTATTGCACCAGCAGTGAACGTGACTATTATTGGAACGTTGGTGATGGGCCTTCGAGGTCACCTGATATTAAATATTCATAAATAAAAGTTATGCCATGGGAAGGAGTCATGAGCTGAACAAGATATTGCTGTGTGAATCGGACGAGGCCTTGGATACTAGTCCCGATATGCTCTCACCGACAGCACCGGGACAGCCCCACTTCCCCCTCAGGAGAAGCACGACAGGGTTGGTGGCATTAGTGCTCCCGTAAGACAAACTGTGCACTTCAGGGGGCCTCCGTGGAAAAAACAGAGAGGCATCTCAGTGCTTTTTGGTATCTCGGAAACTGGAGTAAATTTAGGCAACCAGAGGTCTTGCTTCCCCATGAATCCACACATCGTATTAACAAATCAGGTATGCCCACTTAAGGTCCAGAGGCTTCCCTTGGTAACATCAGGCAGGGGTAGTCTAGAAAAGAAAGACACTGTAAGCCGGGCAGTTGATCCTAGCCCCTGGTGGCTCTGGAGACAGACACGCTGTTTTCTTCCCCAGCTGATGCTTTCTGTCTGGAGAAGCACATGGAGATGCTTCAAGGACTTTGCTGTTTGTTGTACTGCCAGGCAGTCTTTCGTGTATCAGTATGTGGCCTTCTTAGCAGAGCTGGATATTCCTGTTTATCTTTCCTCTGGCCGCAGAATCACCACGTGTGTCTATTTGGAATTTGGAAAATAAGATATAGTACTTGGTTTCAGAATGATGCAATTGATTTAAGAACTCTTAGTTCCTTAGTAAGATACAATTATCTCTCTATCTCTATATCTTTGTCTCTATTTATCATCTACCTATATCTTTCACACTAGGGAAAAAAGTTAGAAAATGGTAAGAGTGACAGGCTTAATATTTAGGATGGGAAAGGCTGGGAATTCCTGCTACAATAATGCTTAAGAAGTTAGACCCTGGAGACAGACAAAACCAGATTCATATCCCAGGTCTGTCACTTACTAGCTTGATATTGGGCATGCCATCAAATCTTTCTATCCTTGTTTCTTGATCTATAAAATGGGGAAAATGATTGTACTTAACTCACAGAGTGTTGAATATTAAATGGTATAATGCATTCAATAAGTCAGCAGCCCTCTAGCTGAGAGCAAACACTTTCTTAATAAATGATAGTTATTATCTTAGCTTTCTGTATAAAGTAGGCTGTGATGATGCCTGAGTCATTTACACAATTTGTGTAAATGTACGAGGCCACAATGGAATCGTGTACCTGTGCTTTTAAGGCACATTGCCCATGGACCTAATGCCTCTGTATAAGAAATCTGAGATTTAGAGCAGCATTCATTTGCCACCATTCCAAGTTGGATCTATTTCTTTCTTTCTTTTTTTTAATGTTACATTAAAAAATTATGAGGTCCCCATATAGCCCCCACCCCCCTCACCCCATTCCTCCCACATCAACAACCTCTTTTATCATCATGGCACATGGAATCGATCTATTAATTCAAGTGGAGACAGACAAGTTCTTTTGACCTGCAGGTTAAATTAACTTGCCACTTATTAAGCAGGTCATAATATCAGGTCTGACTACTTTTCAAGAGCATCTCTTCAGACTAGTGAATGTTTGAATAGTGATATTTATCTCTAACCAAGAAGAGAACTTTGTGGCTTTTGAAGTAACTTGATGTTGAAGGCTAAATTTCCTACAGGAGAATTTTCCCACCCCTATACTTATACTTCTCATGGCTGACATTGACAGAGTTGGCACTTCTCTCCATGGCCAAGCTGCACATTATGACTATCATAAGCTCTAACTTCCATTATATAAAACATATTAAATTGAACCTAGATCTCACATTAAGCATACTATTTTTCTATAAACATTTGGAAGAATTTCATTACTTTGCTTTTGAAATCATTTGACTGCAAGAACAAATACAATTTACGAGGGGCTATCATTTCTTGACAATTACCGTGCATACACAAGCCTCCTTGCAAAGTGAGAAAAATTGAATCTATAAATTGTTTTCAAATGTAGCGATATTTTATGAATACTAAATTTAACCACTGATGGAATAGCTCATTTTAAGTTTTATGGGTTTTTGTGGTCTACATTTCTAGATTTGGTTTGAAAGTTTTCATATTTTGGATCCAAGGTCTTTTTCCGCAGGTCCTTAGCAATGTCATCAAACCTAGACGCTATGTCCATTGTTTTTAATGGATAATGTGACCCTGTCAGTGATGTGTTTGAGGAATATGATATAGGCTTGTGCTTATGCAGGGAAATTTTATGTTGATGTTAAATAATTTGTACCATGATAAAAAGAAACCTAGGGAAGCATCTGTGGCTCAATGGGAAGTGGCTGTGGCTCCATCAGTTGGGCTCCCGTCTACCATATGGGAGGCCCTGGGTTCGCGTCCTGGGGCCTCCTTGTGAAGGAGCTTGCCTGCACACTGCGGAGAGCTACCCTACCCACAAGCGACGCGGAGAGCCGACTCAGCAAGGTGACACAACAACAAAAAAAGGGAGACAAGCAAAAACAGAAGAGCGCGCAGGGAATGGGCACAGAGAACAGACAGCACACAAAAAGCCACAAGGGGGAGATAAAAAAAAAAAAAAGAAATCTAGGCATTTGGTTATAGTGAACATTTTATAGTCTTTGTTCGTGTACAAGTCCATATTCTCATTGACATACACTTTAAAACTTGGAATTTTTTGGATTTTTTGAAATTTCATACAGCAGATATTTCATTTGTTCTGTGGCACTTCCATAAGAGTCCTGAGCATCATTCTTAATCAAACACATGAGCATTTCTGTAGTGAAACTTATGACTATTTATCAGATGGCACTAAATAAATAAATTGCTTCAAATCGGTTCAGGTCACGTTTTATTGCCAAATCTGTTCATGTCAGATGAAGATTTGCTGCCAAAACTATTGACGAAAAAAGTTTGTTTTCATGGATTTTTGGGTTTTAGAATACTGAAGAGAAATTATAGAATTATGATACTGATATAGACTATTATTAACAACAGATATTTTTAATTGACTTGTGAAATGAGAAAAGGAAGATATTAGTATCCCCATTTTATGACTGGCAAACTGTTGGATAGAATTAATTAGTAACTTTTTCCTGGTCTCTGAGCAAGTAAGTAATAAGGATATAAGGATAGGATTGGAACAAAAGTGCCCTGACTCTCATCCTAGGGATATTCTCAATTTTTCTTAGCCTCCTTAATAATTCAAACAGCTGTTTCACTTGTGATTTGCTTGACCCATAATGAAAGCCTTTTCTTTAGACTGACCAAGGACTCCAGCAATTCTCAACACACACTGTTCTGTGCCGGTTCATTAGCTTTTGATGCTCTTGCATACTGATCATGTAACTGTTCTAAAGGAAAGCTCTAGCACTCATACCTCAAAATATACATTTGTCAGGATGAGCTAAATTAGGTCTATCTGCTCCTTGCAAGGCCCATTTTGTAAGCGTCTTCCTTCCCTCCTTTTGCTGAAGTCAGGAGAACCTGCTGGATATCCTTTCAGCTCTTAAAAAATTTCCTGCTCTGCCTCGCTGGCACCACACATGCCAGTACCCATGGTGCATTTTATGGCTGCAGCTGTTTCACTCACCTATTTTTGTCAGCACAGAGGTTAGTCTCAGAAGTGAATGCTTAAAATAATTCACCTGGTATAGTCTTCTTGGACATGGGAAACTTGAATTATTTTCATAACAACTTGAGAATGCACAGAATCCTATTTCATCACTTGTGGTCCTTTACCAGAAAACACAACATGAACAAGCAGGTTTTCCCTTTGTCTATAGCCATTCATTTATTCCTTTATTTGTCTGAGCATCCAAGGAGCATTTGGCAAAACCCTCGTAGTGAGCTAGTCACTAAGAAGGTTGCATGAAGGTCATTGGACAGTTGTGCTTCTGGAAATACTGCAGAGCAATGTTGTTTTTCAGCACCAGCACAGCAAAATCATAAATTAAGCTAAGCATTCACAACTTTCCAAAGTAGTAGGTGAAGGCATCATTATATATATATATATATATATATATATATATATATATATGAAGACGGGAAGGGCAGTCAAATGTGGTTACTGGTATTGGGCTTTGGTTCATAAGACCTGGGTTCAAAATCTGACAATTTGCTAGACTGTCTGATTTGGGGAAGTTACCACTACATGCAGTATGTTTGAGGGTATTTTTGAAAGTCCCCTACTTTGGGTTCTGTTACCTGTGAAGTAGACTTGATGGTATTTGCCTTGGAGGGACCCAATAAGACCATGTATGTGTGACTAGTTAAGTGACCCTGATGGGGATACAGACTGTAAACAACTTAATTTTCTCTCATTGTTGTCTTCTAACACACGCTCTCATTTCTCCATCTTTGGTCCCTTGATAAGAGATTGTCTGACTTTTCACTTTCAGCAGTAAGAACAGTTTTATTTTCAGACATTAAAAAGCTTCTGTCCAATTTAAATAAAGTATTTAAATTAAACAACCAAAAGAGTGGGAAAAGATATTTGAAGTACATGTAAATGTGACAGAAAACTCATCCGGGATATATAAAGAACTTTTATAAATCAGTAAAGGAAAAACGAATAATCCAATGGAAATATGGATGAAAGTCCTAAATAGACATTTCATGAAAAAGTATATCCCAATAGTGAATAAACCTATGAGAAAGTACACAACATCATGAATCAATAGAAAAATGCACATTAAAGCAACAATGAAATCCTACCCCATGGTTACCAGAACAGCTAAAAGAAAAATGCAGAAAATATCAAGTGTTGAGGAGAATGTGGAACACCAGGAACTTTAAATCACTGGGAAAGAATAGGAATGTAAATTGATTTTCCCAACCACATAGGAAGCCTATTTGAAAATATCTATTAAAAATAGGCATAATCATATGCTTTAGCCCAGCAAATTCACTGTTAGGTACAATACCCTACAGAAATGCAGACATTTATTCACAGAAGAGATGCTCTGGAATGTTTATAGTAGTACTATTCATAATAGCCCCAAATGGGAAACTATTCATTCAAAACCTACACAATGGAATATTATGTGACAATGCAAATCTCTGACTGACACTTCTGTGTAGAAACATGGGTAAATCTCATGACACAATGGTGAATGAAAGGAGCCATAAAAAGACTATGGGTTGTCTGAGTCTATGTATTCAAAGTACAGAAACAGGAAAAATGAATCTCTAATATTAGAAGTCAGGTTTGGTTGGGATGAACCCTGGAAAAGGGCAAGAAGGTGGCTCTGTCTGTTCCTTGGTTAGGATGCTGACAGAGTACTCTGTAAACATTTATTAACTATATAACATGCTACAATTCATTAAAATGCTCTTTGCCTTACCTTTGGTTTTCTACCTCTTCTCAGGGCAACTCTCCAGTTATTTTCTTAGTGTTATTACACTCCCCTGAAGTTTGGGGTTTGACAATTCAGAAGCTCAAGGAGACCTGTGATGGAGCAAGCTCGTCTCTGTCCTCCCTCTTTCCCAGCCATGCCTGGTAAACCTATGCGTAACTCTAGCCACAGCTCTAGTTCTTGGCCTCTAAAAGTCACCTTGGAGATTCCTGGACATATGACAGGCCAGGTGTATGGCTCTGTTTGTGCCTCAGAACTCTATAGCCATCCCAAAGCCTGACTTGTATGAAACCATGACTTTGGCTTTTGAGAAAAATTCAAAAGTTTGAGAAAAATTCAAAAGGCACCTCAAAATTCAATTAGGCACAATAATTACAATGTAAGAAGTTCCCCATGCCCAAAGGCCTGGGCTCTTAAAAGAAACAACTGTAAAATAAAGCAAGGGATAGGATGGAATCCACAGATTAAAAGAGTCTTGCAAGGAATATTAAATTAAAACAAATGGGGGGAAGTAGATTTGGCTCAACTGATAGAGTGTCTACCTACCACATGGGAGGTCCACAGTTCAAACCCAGGGCCTCCTGATCCATGTGGTGAGCTGGCCATGCGCAGTGCTGATGTGCGCAAGGAGTGCCCTGCCATGCAGGGGTGTCTCCTATGTAGGGGAGCCCTATGCACAAGGAGTATGCCCTGTAAGGAGAGCCACACCATGCGAAAAAAGCGCAGCCTGCCCAGGAGTCATACCGCATACACAGAGAGCTGATGCAGCAAGATGATGCAACAAAAAGAGACGCAGATTCCCAGTGCCACTGACAAGAATACAAGTGGACACAGAAGAAAACACAGCACATGGACACAGAGAGCAGACAATGGGGCGGGGGGGAGGGGGGTGGGGAGGGCAGGGAAAAGGGAGAGAAATAAAAAAAATAAATCTTTAAAAAATGAAACAAATGGGCAAGGCTAAACTACCATGTCTAGGGATATACATTTGGATGAGAAACATATTAAAAAGAGACCCACAGGGAAATGATCACTGTACAGTCAGAAAAATGGTTACTTATGGGGTGGCAGGAGAGAAATTTGTGATTGTGATGGAGCACACGGATCGAGCCTCTGAGGTGGCTGAGCAAGTTTTATTTTTTGGTCTAGTGATGGATACGAGGGTGTTTGCCTTCAAAAAAATTATCAAGCCATATATTTACGTTGTGATTTTCTGTGTCTTTTATTTTTCAATGTTAAAAGATTTTTTTAAAAAATGATAAAATCATGACTCTCCTGCAGATATACAGTGAATATGTGCCAAAGATTTTATTTGTCATTAATTAATTAGGGACCAGGCTAGTAGTTACAAATGGTTCCAGGGAGAAATCAAAGAAGCTTACATTTATATGGAGGAAGATGTTGAAATGGATTTACAAATGATTTGAAAAACTGGCTGATTCTATAGTGGGGAAATGAAAGCCAGTTGAGCCTCCACCAGACAAAATTTATTTGCCTGTTTATAGTCAAGAATTATTTGCATTGCTCTCAGTTTTCTACAAAGTAACCCCATCTTCCTAGAGTTTTAAAATAACCTAGTCAAAGGCAAAGATCATATCCCTACAGGATCAGATAATCCTCGCAGCTTCCAGCATGCTATTGAAAGGATATCAGGTAATCTCGTTTGCTTATTCAGAAGTCTAACATTTTTCTTTACAAATAAAAATATTTTGAAAATAAATACAATATGGCTCACAGTTTTGACACGTTCCAGCCTACCCTAGGCCCTTGGGTGGCTGAAGTTGAGTCACTCGGACCTCAGCTTTTAAACTGCAAGAGTCGGGCTAAGCTGCCAGGCTCTTGCCAGCATGGAGGAATGAACACAAACAATTGAAAGATGATAGTTTTTAATGAACTGTATAATTCTATTGGATTTGTTCACTAATTCTTCAGTTTGTAAGCAAGCCCATTTAACCTTGACTCAGGCATATCTAAACATAAATAGAGCAATGCACGGAGTATTGGAAAGGATACTGGAATAGCTCTGGTAATCGAGGGAGTTGGATTAACTATTTTCTGAAAGAGCAGGTACCAGGGGTCTCAGGAGGCCTCCACCGCATTAGTGTTGGATGAACCTGCTTGCTGAGAACACAAGTATTAACGTGACTCAGCTCCCAAAACTTGAATTCTTCTCGTTTCTCATTCTCTTACTAAGTTTCAGTGTCTTGGAAGATAGCATCTGCCTGGTCCATCTTTGGGCAGCAGAGGGATATGAAATGTCATATGACACAGAGAAGGTCCTTGAGGTCTCTTCCACCTTGGCCATTTCCAGAGAAAGGTGAATCATTGTGAGTTGGGCAGCTGACCCAAGAGCATGGCATCTGCTATTGCTTTGACTTATCTCATTCTTAAGCCAGATCTCAACTGTTGAGAAATTTATGTTACTGGTTTCAGCCTTTTTCACCCCATAACTCTATTTTCCACATGGATATTCTCTTGTAAGAGGGAGGGAAAAAAAAAAGAGAGAGAGAGAGAGAGAAAGGAGGGGGCTACAGTTGTCTTGAGTTGATTGACATTACTAGACATTAAAGCTCTGATCTGTATCAAAGTCTTCCTAAAGATGGATAGTAGGTGGATCAAAAAAGTTCTCCCTATTATCAGCAAAGTCAGAAGTTACTCCCATATAACTGCACACTTTTGGGACTCATCGTTTTCTTAGAATTTCCTAACAGACCTCTCTTTTAATTTCCCTAGTCTGTTTCTACCTCTTACCCCTTCTATCTCCTTCCTTCCTTTTTTTCTCTCTTTTCATCAAGGATTTCACTAGGTAGTGGGCTAAGTGCCAAATATAAAAAGCCATAAACCTGAGCTTCAAGTTTGTTTCCTGTAGGGATGGATGGGGACACAAAGCCTTAGCTTGCGTTCTCCAGTAGCATTTCTTGAAGGCAAAGGATCATCTCTTGGGAGCACAAGAGCAAATGGTCACCTAAGGAATACATTCATATTTTAAAACCTTCTGCATACAAAAGACATAAAACTAAATAACAATGGGATGCTAAAAGTTAAGGTAAGCAAAAATTCTAAGTTTAAACTCAGGACAAACTGGGATTTCTTGGTTCCTGAAATTTTAGACAAGATTGATTCTAACTCCCAAACCTTTGCGTAAGCCCAAATGTTTTTCTAAACATTCTCCGTTCTCTGCTCCCATGAGATGGGAAGGGGAATTTTTATTCTCCACCTCAGGATTGACACAAATGTGGGACATAGGTCCTTCTCCTTGATCTTCCCTCCAAAGGAGTTAAAAATCAAGAACTTCTATTGATGTTTTAGGAGTTTTTTTTTTTCAGGGAAGGGTTATATTAGATACCATAGATTAAATAACCAGTGTATACTAAAACAACAACAAGAACAACAACAACTATTGGTAATAAATTGTTCACATTCTGAGAGTAGTAAAATCCAGCTTTGGAGACATTTTTCATGATTCCAGCCAATCTCCTTATTCCAAGGGTGGCAATGTCATAAGACAGCCACAAAGCAAAACAGAAAAGCTGACTTTGATTAAATAAGGCTTGGTCCAAATTTTCTCAATGACTATTAGAACCATAGGATTCAGGAATGAAGTATAAAAAATCTCTCTTGAGCAATGAGAGGAAGAGCATCTTTGTGGTTTTCTTCTTCATAGACTCTCAGGAGTGATTTTGCCTCTTTGTACTTCCATTTGCCTCTTAAAATGCCACGAGAAATGCCTCTCTCTGCCCAGAAGCATTTCTTTTCATCCTCTGGGTTTTCACTGAACAACCCTGAGAAATCTTTTTATGTTAGCGACAGAAAGATAACCACTGTCTTCCATGATTTCTTCTAGCACTTTATCTCTCTAATAAAACAGTTATTTGAAGGTAAAATACTTTGAATTAGTAGGACTACCTTTCCTACTGAACTGTGAATTCTTTGAGATTTAGGTCTATGTCTTGTCTTAGAGTTTGTTCTGAAGCGATGCATATTTCTTCAGGTAACTGATAAACAGGGAAATGATGTCAGGATAATAGGAAGTTGTCTTGATTCATACATGAATTTCCCCAGAATGTTCATATGGGAGATGATCAGATGTAAGTTTCTCAAAATTAAAAAGGAATGTTTAGTGCTATCTTAAGAAGAATGCTAAAAACATTTAGTATGTTTGCACCTTCCTTTAGTGCAAAAAATGGTTAATATAATGGCTTCAAGAACTGCCACACTGTCCACTATGTTATGCTATTAGGAGATGAAGATGTTGCAGAGACATTCACCCCTGTGTTTATAAAATATATGATGGATGTGGAAGGGTGCCCTTGGATTTTATTTTAATTTTGATGACACTTGTCTCTTTTAGGAGCAAACATCTTCAAGGATCTACATTTTGAAGTATGTGTGCAAGAACTAAGGTCTTGCAAAAGATGGTAGGTTCAAGTCATGGTTTAATAGTACCAATATTTCTATTAAAACTTTTAGTGGCTATGTTAGAACTCTACATCCAAATTTTCAGAGGGTTTGATTGGCCCATCAATCACATTTCCCCCATAAAACCTGTTACTTTTCACATGAAGGATGAAAAGTTTTTCAGTAAAGTCTCTTTGTGATAATAGGAGAAATTCATGTATCCACGATTCCTAACAAAGAACATGTCCTTAAGAACATTTGCTAAATGAATGAATCATAATTCTGTGATGAGAGTATTCCCAGAACTTTTTGCTTGGGCCTCTCTTATTGTAGCTGAGCTCACCTTTGCTTCCGATCCTGAAGAGTTAGTTGCCTCAACAGTCCCAGTTCCTTTGCACAATAAACCTCTTCTGTTTCTCATTATGTCTTATTTATTCTCCTCCCAAAACAAACTCTTAATTACCTGTGTGTCTGTTTCCCGTTAGACTGAGTTCTGCTGGGCTGTGTGCCTGGTAGGCCCTCCCCAAACAGGAGAGGCTGAGCGAGTGAATCAATATTGAATGAATGTTTGTGTCACCTTGGAACCTAGAGTCTTTGATTTCTCTTTGGGGAGATAGAAAAGTGACAACCACCTACAGTCCCCCAGGGAAGCTCTTCCAATAATGCCTGCATTTATTTAACAATACATATGAGCTAATGTATTAATTAATATAATCCTCACCACCACCATATAAAGGAAGAAATTTTATTATCCCCATTGTTTAGGTGAGTAAGCTAAAACAGAAAGAGATTCCATAATCTGCCCAAGGTCCAATAGTTAGTAAGTGGCAGAACAGAAACTCAAACCCAGGTAGTCTGACTTCAAAGCCAACCCTTTTAACTGACATGCTCTATTATCTCCGTATTGCAGCAAAATTACTGTCAATAGTATGCCTGTGTCTGTGTGTGTGTTTGTGAAAAGCAATATATTCCACTTATATCTGCTTAAAAGATTCAAGACCCAATACTGTGTACAGCAGTTTGGCATTATTTAATAATTCTAAAAATAGGTATTGGATCATATTTGTAAACTGGTCTGTCGGAGGTTCACTTTCACTTGATTAAATTATGATTAGGGCTTTGATTGGGCCACATCAGTAGGACGTTGGGTCTCCTAGGTTGGTGGGGGCTCACAGAGAAAACAACAGGGCACAGGAGTTAGTGGGAGTTTTGAGCTGGAGCCCGGGAAGTGAACACATAGGGGAGAGCAGAGCAGCTCAGCCCAGAGAGAATCCAGCCCAGGGAGAGAGACAAAGCCTAGAGAGACTGATAGTTTACAGCTGACCTTGCAGAGAAAACAGAACAGCTGAGTCTGGAGAGAAACAAACCTGGGAGAGAGATGAGACTTATGCCAGCCTACAGCTGATAACTGGAAGAAGCTGGGACCACGTTGCCCTAAGAGGAAGAGAAAGCTTGACCGTCGGCAGCCATCTTGCTCCAACACATAGCGACAGACTTAGGTGAGAGAAGTAACTTATGCTTTATGACCCAGTAACTGTGAGTTGCTTCCCCAAATAAATACCCTTATAAAAGTCAGCAGATTTCTGGTATTTTGCTTCAGCAACCCCTTGGCTAACTAATATACTTTGTTTCATCACAACTGGTTCTAGCCAGCTGTGAAGGGGTTAAAGGACTTATAACTCTGAGTGTTTTTGTGGGAAACAAGAAGGAATGTTTAAATATTTTGTTCTCTCATTTGTGAAGTAGAAGGAAGTGGTGCCCTTTACAATGTGCTATTCTTTGAAGCTGATATTTCAGAGATTTTTTCCCCCTTTAACCTGGATAATTTATAAATGAATACCCAGAGGAATTCTTAAAATCAAAAGAAAATATGCTGCTTGAAAATTGATTTGTCACCAGTGATTTTCAACCTAAATATTTTTCAACTTTGATAATTGCTCAATTTTAAAATTCATATGCTGAAAGTGAGGAATCTGAAAGTAATGTAGATGGGAGGAGTCATCAGGGAGAGAATATCTCTTGGGAGAAATATTTCAACTACATCTCACGGATATAGATCATTACATCCAGTTATCACATATAATTCAATTTTAGTATTTCTGTTGAATTGGAAAAGGAAAAAAATAACCTTCATGCTGGGTCCCCTGATATCAGGAGCTGTGCCTGGTGTTTTGTGGGTGTCAGAGTAGATGTGATTTTTATCCTGGCTGTCCTTAGAGGAAGGTGATTCCTGATTTTACAGGTGCCCACACAGGCAGAGAGAGATTAAGGAACTTGCCAAACCCACAATTAATTTGAACAATGTTTTTATGGCTCTTTTAAACTCCTTCCACTATAAAAGAGGTTCTCACACTTGAGTGAGCATCAGAATCACCTAGAAAACTTGTTAAACACAAACTGCTGAGCTGCACTCCAGTAGTTTTTGATCCAGTAGAACTGCCTCTGGGCCTGAGAATTTGCATTTCTAACAAGTTCTCAGGAGGTGCTGATATAGCTGGTCCTGGGACCAAACATTGAGAATGATGGGATCGCTAAACCCATTTCAGTTGTGCTCTAACAAGGGAGTATTTGTTCAGTGGCTGAGTGAAATATTGAGAAATCATAGCCCACTGTGCTTGATGCGTCTCAAAGGTGGGAACGGGTGCCCTTCGGAGGTGAGTTGGCTAGCCTGGGGGTTCTTACAGCTAGGGGAGAGCATGATGCATCTTCCAGAAGGGCTAGGCTTTCCTTGCTGGTAAATGGTTTAATGTATTATTTTTATATTACGGCTAACTTACAGCCAGGTTATAGAGTAGAATACAAATTCACATCGATTTCTAAAATAAAGCTCTAGATTTCAAAGAAATTTTGCCCTTATGGTAGACTGCTTTAGGCTACGAGTCGAGTCTCAGAGGGTACATGTTCTCTCTCCTCTGGCAGTAAGCGGATTTGGCTGGGGGGAAAAATGTTATTTTATGTCAATATATTAAATACTTTCTTGAGCTGAGAGTTTCTATGTCTGGATTCAGATTCTAGTCTCCTCCCTGACCTTATAGTGAGCGTTCCTCAGAGTCTAGCTTTCAGAGCCAAGCACATCAACCTTTTTCTGAGGACAGATAGCACCTCCAAATTAGAGATGACATTTCCTTATAACTCTGGGGTGCTAGAAACTTCACTTTTCATTGTTTCTTCAGGAAATGGAATGCATTTTAAGCATCTTGTCTTTAAGGGGGAAAAAGAAGAATCTGAAGTCATTTGGGGAGGTACTTCTTCCTTCACTGTAGATCCTAGAAAAATTTGGGCTTGATTGCACGTGGTTATTTGCATACACACGTACACAAACCCTCACACCCATCTGCAAATAGAGTCCTGGTTTTTAATATCTACTCGTTCAGACACAAAGCTGTGCCATCTACTTGGAGACTGGTCCCTGTTCTTTTCATGCCAGCTATGAGTCTGGGGCCCTCGCTTCAGGTCCACCATCTGTGGCTAAACTAAGAGCAGCTACATTCACTCCTCACAAAAGTGAATGAGAGTTCAACAGACTGCTCTGTGGACAAAATCCAGCTTGTGACCCACTTTTTATGGCCTACAATCTAAGAACAATTTTACAGATTTAAATAGTTGAAAAAATAAAACCAATATAATGTTCTGTGACACATGACAAATAAAAGAAATTCAAATTTCAGTGCCCATAAATAAAGTTTTAATGAAGCCTAGCCACACTCATTCATTAATGTATTGTCTATTGCTGCTTTCAGGCTCTGATGACAGAGGTGAGGAGTGGTGACAGTGTAGCCCATAGATCCCAAAATATTTGCTATCTGGTGTTTCACAGAAAAAGTTTGCAGATCCTTGCTCTAGACTCTGTGTAGGAGGCAGGTATTTTCTGCCATTCAGCACTTGTCCCATCTGAGAGAAAATGAGCCATTCTCTTCAAGTGCAGCCTCATTTTTTTTCTCTCTGTAGCTTTCACCCCAAAGATTGGCTGCTAGTGGTGATCCTAGGTCCTTACTTGTCACATGGCAAGACACGTGGTAGCATCTCCTGGTCTCTCCCTTCTCTCACGGGGTCTGTGGATGTGCGGCTTTTGGCTGCTCTTTGGTGGGTTTCTATCTCCCCATCTGAATTTCAGTCCACTTATAAAGGACTCTAGAAACAGGATTAAGAGCCATCCGAATTGGACTCAGCCACACCTTAACTGAAGTAATCATATCACAAGGTTCTACTTAAAATGGGTTCATGCCCACTGGAAGGGGTTAAGTTTAAGATGTTTTTCTGGGGTACCCACAGCTCCAAACCACCACAATATTCTACTGTCATGAGGATCTCACTATAACAAGGTGATAATTGTAGCTTTAGGTTCAATGGAACTAGGAACTCTAATATAGCAGAGCATAAAGTTTTTGAGACAAGAAACACAAATTTGAAAACCTGGAAACTGGAAGTGATGAGTGTCGTTTATCTTAGTTGTACTCCTTGGTTTTCCAGTCAATACAGTCTAGGTTTTAGGGATATATTAATAGCACCACGTGTATCAGCCATGGGTTAAATGCCAAATCCTAAGGTCCCTGAACTGGGACCTTATCTAGGCATTAATCCATCATTCCATTGTGCTGATTGCTTCTGAGTAATGTCGTATGTGGTAGGATTGGTGGTTTGAGTGATCAAATGCCCATCTTTGCACCTCCATGGCCATAAAATGGGTGGGTTAATCTGTTGTGATTTGTGAGCTTTGATGCTGTAAATTAGATGTTGTGTAAGTCTTTGGTGCTGGAAGAGGGACTGAAGCCAGGGAAGGTAAGCCCATATCTGGAGTAGGTGCTAATTCTGGTAAGTAAAATTCCAGAGTGGAAGTGGTCTGGTGACAATCTGCCAGTAAGTAGCTACTGTTCTCCTCTGGAGATAGTGCCACACTGAAGGTAGAGCATCAGATTTTGCTCCTGGCAGGTTGAGAATTCATCAGTATCCTTGGTAAGAGCCTTTTCATGCTGTTTTGATCAGGCATAGCATACATCCCTGCCACCATAGCAACTTTGTTCCAGGGCTCTTTGTGTAAACACTAGGAGAGGGTGAAGGTGAAGTGGTTACTTTATAGTGAGCTATAATATGAAACACAGCTATCAGCATAGTTTATATCCTCTCCCATAGCTTCATTCCCATGCCTTCTCCCACTTATCTTCTGATCCTCTTTCTTCCAGGCAGCCGACCAACAAGATAAGCCATTTAGCAATGCCCAGGATTCTATGTAATCCTATACCTCTGGTCATTTCTCCTTCCATGCAAAGTGCACTGTTCACATCTTTTCCCATTGCTGGGGATTTCCCTTCAGCATGGTCCCACAAGGCAACCTATGACTAGACTAGTGCTGCAGTGTGGCAGCATTTTCAATTCCACCATCAAGGGACAAGCCTGAGTGGTTTTCCTCCTTGGCATAGGATCTGTGTCCCCCTGAGGCCAGAGGTATGAGTTGAGAGAGAGAGGCATCGGTACAATTCAGGTGGAAGTAGGAGCTCGACGATTCTTTGGGCAAGTTACTATGCCAACAAGACTTGCTTGGACCTCATCCTGAATGTACCATTTCCATCAGATAATGGCTTGCTGCTGCAGCCACCCAACATTATGATTTGATGGTCTGATAATATCAGCTCATAATGGGCAATTCCAGAATTTAATTACTTGGTGTCCCATGGTCAGTCTCTTAGACAATATTAGTACATCTTAACATTCCAGGAACTGTTTTCCACATAGTGAGTAGTTTTCTTCTGCAGAATTTATAGCCTTTTGGTCAAACTCAAGGGATCTGCACTTGACTGTTGAATCAAGGCTTGTCAGTGATACTACACTGCCTGTATATTCAACATAGATATTTCTAGCACCATTGTATCTGATGGGTCATATGGCCTGAGTGGTAGGGCAGCTTGTACTGCATCCTGCAATTGCAGCAGAATCATTTCTTCCTCTGAGCAGCATTGAAAACTGCCAGTGTTCTGAGTCACCTGAAAAATGGCTCAAAATAATGCTGCCAAGTATGGTATACTGTCTATAAAATTCAAAAAGGCCCATAAAATGCTGTACATGTTTCTTAGAGCTTTGAGGTACAAGGTACAGCACCTTATTCTTTACTTAGGAGAGGATATCCTGACATTCCACAGACTTCTAGACATCTATCCTGCTCCTTGGAATCCCATAGGCTATTAGCTATTGTATTAGTCTGCCAAAGAGGTGCTGATGCAAAGTACCAGGAATCTGTTGGGTTTTTAAAGAGTATTTATTTGGGGTAAAAGCTTACAGTTACAAGGCCCTAAAGTGTTCAACTCAAGGTAGCAGAAGAGGTACTTTCTTACCCAAGTCATTTGCCACCTGTTGAAGTAAGATGGCGGGTGATGTCTGCTTGGTCTCTCCTTCCTTCTTCCTCTTAAGGCTCTGTGGACCCAACTTCTTCCTATCTCAGCTGTGGGCTGGCACAGGGTTTGTTTCTTTCTGGGCTTCCTCAGCTCAGCTCCTCTGTTCTCTTCAGCTGCAAAAAATCAGGCAAGTGGCTCATTTCTCTTCCCAGAGCCAGAGGATCAAAGTTCTTTCCTCTGTCTTGTCTCTGGAGCTCTCTTTCTTCCTGTACCTTCTTCTGTATGTCTTCTTGGGTGAGTATCTGTTTATATAGGCCGCCGAGGGGGCGGGGACTTAAACTGACTTATATCCTCCTGATGTGGTCGAAATCAAAGCCTTAATCTTACTAATCAAAGACATTTCAGCTGAATCTAATATAGTCAAAGGGTCTCACACCCAGAGGAACAGACCTCTTTACAAACATAATTCTTCTTTTTTGGAATTCATAAATAATATCAAACTGCTACAATTATAGCCACAGCTCTTTGCCAGTGAAGATACCTGACTGTCACTTTGGCTTTGCTTTGCCTCACAATAATTTTATCCATCTTATCTCTGTCTCTTAATCAATGCCACTTGTCCTCTAACACTACGGAATCCTATCCACCTTATTGAAAGTACAAATCCCGGTTCTTTGTCAGCATCTCTTACTGTTAACTCCATCTTGCAGAGTATAACATTAGGAAGCTTTTCAAAGATGCTCTTGTTCCCCTCATCAGTATAATTTCCAGGACAACCCACTGACCCTATCCTCTGAGCTTATCTTTATATCCATCTTTGGATGTCATAAGCTTGGGAATCTTCTACTTGAATTTTCTACTGAAACCTCTTTAAACCACTGGGAACCAGTAGAAGAGATGGTAGCTGCATTATTCCTCCCCAGTATGGCATGGCATGGCATGGCTTCCTTCTGTCCTCATGATGCAGGATGCTTTGGGGAACCTCTTTGCAGATATCCTCAGGCTAGAGACAGGTCAAGCCATCTACTCTCAAAACTACCTACAATTGCAAGAAGACTCCTTTCATATACTTGTCCTCCAGGGCTAAGTCTAAGAGTGCTGAGGGGAACACCAGTTCCTTAGTGGTTCTTGCTCTCTCTGTCCTGTTCCCTGGTTCAGCATGTGTTTAGTACTCATCTGGTGTGTGTATGTGTGTATGTGTGTGCATGTGCATGCGTGTGTGTTAGCCCATTACTAGTGCCCACTAATATCCCATTTTCTTCTCTTTCTGGACATAGGAGACTGGAACTTTCTCACATCTATGCAGTTAGGCTGAGTTGTTTGACTAGTTCTGGCCAGATGTCTGTGGCCAAACATGATGTGTCACTTTGGGCTAAAGCAGTGAAAATCCCCCATGCCACTCTTCAGCTTTTTCTTTCTCTGCCATGGCAACCTTGGATACCCTGTGTTCCAGATGGCACAATTTTAAGATTGAAGCATGCTGAACCCTGAGTTGACATGTAGATGGGTGCTGATTTGGAGAGCCAATGGGACCACAGAGGAATTGGACTAAGAAACAATATGTATTAAACTATGCAGATTGGCGGCTTTTGTTTTTACTGTAATGTAGTCTGTTTTAGCCTAAATCAGGGGAAAACACCTCACAGTATGCATATATTCCCTAGTTCTTGTTTCTGATAACAAGCATAAGGTCCTTTAAATTTAGGAGTTTGTATTTACATCTTTCTGTATGGGCGTGGTCATAGGAGAACAAGCATATCTTTTGAAGTCTCATTTAATTGTTTGACATAAATAAATAATTCACAGGTCATCCTGCATTCCTGTGTTTTTTCCTTCTCATGTCCACCGTAAAGGGTGCTTTTCTTAGTTTTTAATTTTCTATTTAAATGATAAATTTTGCATAGTTTTTTCTCCATGTAATCACATAGTTTCAATAAAACTCGTTTTTTTTTTTTGATGCTACTATATGCCAGGTCAAATGCTTAGAAACTCTAATACTTAATATAGTCTTTTCATACAAATTATATTTTGTGTATAGTTTTATTTGTTAATGAAAAGCCCTTCTACAGCTTACATTGAACAAAGCTATGCTTCCCTGGAGTGAAAAACCAGAGTTTAAAATAATACCTTTATTTTTTCAATTGAAATTTATGTGTTTAGTTTCCTTAAGCAATTATATCTTTGTTTTCTCAAAACACGACCTTTTCCATGCTCTCTCTAGCTTTGGATCTCAGTTAGCTTTATTTATGTGATGCTCTCGTTGTGTACAGAGGTTTCCCAGAGAGTGAATTGTGTTGAACAAATGACACAAAGTCCCTATCCTAAGGAGCTCGGAATCTGCAGGCAAATCACCTGAAATAAGACAGAGAATAAGACCAAGCACTGTGTGTGGGTTGAGGTGGTTGTTTCTGGAAAGATCATTGGCAAAGGTGTGTTTTTAGCCCAGTGACACATAACTGATGCAATGGTACAATGATTTATCATGTAAAAGGAGACACCTAACAATAAAAGAGGCCATTGGGACGGCGCAAGTGAGTCATTCCAGTAGGCGGTTCCATTTTAAGAACGGCCTCAACCTTGGAGCAGGGAGTGACAAAGAAATGCCTTCCCCTTCGGCTGATCTCAGCATGGCTTAAGCTGAGCTATGGTTTCATGCCTTTACTCCGTCTCTGAAGGGATCGCAAGAGGACAGAGAAACAAATACAGTCAGCTTTCCATCACACCTGCGACAGCACCGTCTCCGATTTCAGTCCTCCCAGAGATCTCTGAAATTGTGTTTTTGAAATGGTCATTTATTAAAAGCTTAAGGCCTCTCTGATAAATAAACGGGGAGGTTCTGTCTTGCTCCTCACAGGGCCGATGGAGGTGGCGATTGTGCCCTGTGAGGAAGCAGAGAAGGTGTGGGTGGAAGGGGGGGACAAGGGGCCAGAGTTCAGGGCTGTGACTCAGCGACGTGAGTGATGAAGTGACAGGCTGGAAGGCGACTTCATTATGTGCGGTGCAGGGAATCCATCCATCTCTGGGAACTGAAAGCACAGCGAGAAGTCAGGCTGCGTGTAAAGGGAAAGGGGCTGGCTTCTTGTAGTTAAGCAGGTGGTCGTGGGTGTTAGAGAACTTTAAGTTCGAATCCTGGGCTCAGCCACTATGAGCTGAGAGGTTTGGGATAGATTACCTAACTTCTCTGAGCCTCAATTGTCACAGCAGTAAAATAGGGATAAGAAGAGTATCTTTTTTTTTTTCCTTTTTCTGAAGAACCAGGGACGGGGATTGAACCTGGGACCTCATAGTGGGAAGCCAGCACACAAACCACTGACCACATTAGTTCCCAGTATCTTATTATAAAGGCTGTCGAAAATATTCTGTAAAAATAGATTGTCGCATAATGCCTGACAACAATAAAAACAACCATTCGCTTCAGTGACCACCAGCTAACGGCGTTATATATTGTCATATAAAATCTCTTTTTTCTTTTCTAACAAATCCCTTAATGTATCCTGCTCACTTTGTTGAAGATGAAGCTGAGGGCCAGTGAAATTCGGCTGCTTGTCAAAGGACACACAGGTAAATGGAGTAGCCTAGAGTCAAGCCTAGTTCTTCCAGCTACAACCCTGGCTCTCTTTGCACTCTTCCGCATTGTGGAGAGGTCGAATCAACATTCAACACGGTCAGGCAGAGAGCATTAGCTCAAGAGGGACAATGAAGTAAAAAAACACAAATCTTCCTTGTAATCCCTGTGGTTGGAGGAACACAGCAGGGCACGCTCGTCCTTAGTGTCTCGGCCACTTGAAGTCATGACAGGCTTGGAGGATGGTTTACTATGATGTAACTCAGTTTCTGTTTCAGGATGTAAGATGGGAGGGTAAAATTATTTAACTTCTCTTCCTCGGATATGCTGAGAAGATCAGTTGAGGCAATATGTACGCAAATTATAAAATGCTCTCTTCTATTATATGGCTGATGATATTTGTGATGCAGATTCTATAGTTTCAATCAAGTTTTTTTTAGAATCAGAAATTTAAAGCCACTTCAGTCTCTAGAGCCTGTGTGGTTATACCAGGCAGTAGGAAAGGGATTTTTTAGGATGGTTACTTGCTTCTAAGGTGGTGGTATAAATGTCACTTAGAAGATAATAGACTCTTAGGCTAGTTCCGATAATGCTCCAGAGTGTAGAGGATGGCTAGGGCAAGAATCCGTACGTGTGATTTCTAGTTCTGACTCTATTAATCATTAACTGTGTTCACATTTACCAATAAACTATTCAATGGATACTGTATCCAAGTCTGATTAAGAATGTAGTCTTTGCACCAAAGCTGATAGTCTAGTAAAGAAGAAAAACCCATAAGCAAATAGCAAAAGCTGTCTCAAAATAGACATGAAAGAATGTAGTCCATTTCATCTTAAAAGGGTAGGTGAATTACCTGTCTGGGAAATAATAAAAAGATTTCAGTGGCAAAACAAACGCACATTTTCAAGTGCTTACTATGTATCAGGGACTGAGGATATGGATAGGAAAAAAATCCACAGCTATGCCTAACCTAAAGGATTTTACAGAAAAGAAACAGACGTAAAAAGATGAATTGTCATCGAGTGAGTTGCCCACAATAATAGAACTCCAGGCATTAGTTCCAGAGAAAAGAATCATTGATTGCACTAGTGAATTGGAGGAGTTCTTAGTTGCATGCAACAGAAATTAACTGGATAATTTAAGCAGGAAAAGAATTTATCAAGGTTACATTGGGCTGCTCACCTGAACTGACAAGGCTGACAAAATGGTCAAGAGTAAATGTAAACTAGTTCCCCAAACCAAATATATTGCCACTGACTCAGTCAGCCGGGGTACCTCTGCCATCACCATAGCAATTTGTGTGCCATATGGAGCCACCACTGCCATTGCCACTGAATGCTGCCCAGAAGCCACTCTGAAATCCATGTTTTTGACAGGTGCATCTGTTTGATAAAATATAGGTCACATGCTTTCACCCTAGTTGTAAAAGGAGTTGGGAGAGTGAGTTTTTGTCAGTTTTCCCTAGTTGGAATAAATTGTTTCCCACTAATATTGATAAAGTAACTGAGAGATGCTACAAAAGTAGGAAAGGGATTTAGATTCTGGTCAGCCAAAAATTCATGTTGCAGATAATAGAAGAAGGTCAGGTTTTATCTTCGTTGGGTTTCCTACACCTAAAAGCAAGTCGATTTCTCAGTCTCATGCCTTACTTATGCAAAACTTGTGTAAAGGCACCATTATCATCTACAATAATTGAATTAAAAAAAAAAAATCCCCTTTACCTAAACTCTGTAAGCTGTGTATTTTTCTTTCTTTCTTTCCTAAGCCAGGCATAAGACATGCAATTACACAAGCTTCCCAACTTGAAATGTGGTGCAGTACCAAAGAATTAATAAGGGAACCCAGGGTTCTTTTTGTTCCTTTTTTGGAATGTCTTCCCCCCATTTCTTTCTCTACCAATTTGGCCAACATACTTTATCTCAAGGAAATTACATTTGCTCATGGAGGTGTGTGAAGAGGCAGAATTTATTTGAGCCAGAATTAAATGGATATTGCCATTACTTGGGGAAAGTATTTCCCTAAATCTGGCTATGAATCCTCTACAAATCAAAACAAGGATACCGTACAAGATGATTCTCTTTCCTTAAAACATACTGCATTTTGTGAACAAATAGCAACCTCTTTTTAAGCAGTAAAATATTCTTTTCTGGCACTGAGGGAAACAAATATATATATATTTTAAAGATTTATTTATTTATTTCTCCCCCCCTCCTGCCCCGGTTGTCTGTTCTCTGTGTCTATTTGCTGCGTCTTGTTTCTTTGTCCGCTTCTGTTGTCAGCAGCACGGGAATCTGTGTTTCTTTTCATTGGGTCATCTTGTTGTCTATCTGTGTTTCCTTTCATTGTGTCATTTTGTTGTGTCAGCTCTCTGCATGGGCAGCGCCATTCCTGGGCAGGCTGCACTTTCTTTCACGCTCGGCGGCTCTCCTTACGGGGTGCACTCCTTGCACGTGGGGCTCCCCTATGCGGGGACACCTTGCATGGCAGGGCACTCCTTGCGCGCATCAGCACTGCACGTGGGCCAGCTGCACACGGGTCAAGGAGGCCCAGGGTTTGAACTGCGGACCTCCCATGTGGTAGACGGACGTCCTAACCACTTAACCACTGGGCCAAGTCTGCCACCAACAAATATATTTTGAAGTTTACTGTTTCATACAGCAATAGGGAGAATGGATGAGCTGAGTTTTCTGAGAGAAAGAATATGGACATTTTGAGTGTGTGATAGAAACTGAAAAAGGAGTGTTGTAAATGTTTTTACAGCTGAAAAGAATATTGAGAAGAGAAACTCTGTTTAAGGTTAGAATCTCCTTTCCCAGCCATGTTCTACCAGGCCCACTGAGGTGCTCTTTCCTTGGGTTTCTGTTAATATCCCATGTTCTCCTCTGCCCCAGGATCTATCTCAGTTTCTATTTCACTTGTTTGTTTCCTAATGGTTGATAATGTCCTTGAGGGGATAGACTATGCACTGTTTCATAATTTCTAGCTGTTACCATAGTTCTGACGTATCTTAATTAGAAAACAAAATGTAGGAATGAACAAATGACTTGAACATAGAGATCTCAGTAGTATTATGGAATTAAAGTAGCTCTTTATTTTTGATTCAGAGTAAATATCTCAGTCAAATGGGATTTCAGGACTTGCTCTTAGCCAAGTAGAGCATTAAGTATGGGTGACAAAGTATAGAAAGAACAGACTATTTTCATTTCTCTTAGCTCTTGAAACTGAGCAGAATGTACTTCCAGGGCCAGGTATTTTAAAATTATATGGTTCAATGGGCAGGGTGGAGGTACAAAATGCATTTTGGGCTAGAAGATTGGGAATAATCTAAATAAGCAAAGACATTAACATGCTTTAAAAGAAATGCTGCTGATTAGATTTTAAGATATTTCTAGGTTTCATTTAAAATCTTGTGTAGTTACTGAAAGATTTCCCTCTAAGATTAGGAACAAGAAAAGGATGCCCACTGTCACCACTGGTATTCAACATGGTACTGGAAGTCCTAGTCAGAGAAATTAGGGTAAAAGTAATAAATAAAAGGCATTCAAGTTGGATTGGAGGAAGTGAAACTAAGCCCTATTTAGAGATTACTTGATTATATACATAGAGAACCCTTCCTCCCCAAACTACAATAAATCTACTAGTGATAAATTCAGCATGGTGGTAGGATACAAAATCAATAAGCAAAAATCAGTTGTGTTTCTATACATTAGTAACGGACAGCCAAAAAGGAAATTAAGAAAAATTTTCCATTTACAGTAGCAGCTGGAAGAATCAAATATCTGGAATAAATTTAATCAAGATGCAAAGGACTTGTACACAGAAAACTACAAAACAATTGCTAAAAGAAATCAAAGAAGACCTAAATAAATGGAAAGACAGTTCATGCTTATCGATTGGAAGACTAAATATTGTCAACATTACAGTACTACCCAAAGTGATTTACAGATTCAATACAATCCTGATCAAAATTCCCACAGCCTTATTTGCAGAAATGGAAAAGCCAATTATCAAATTTATGTGGAAAGGTAAGGGGTCCCAAATAACTAAAACCATCTTGAAAAAGAAGAACGAAGTTGGAGGACTAACACTTCCTGATCTTAAAACTTATTGCAAAGCTACAGTATGCAAAGCAGCATAGTTCTGACACAAGGACACGTTTATAGACCAATGGAATATAATTGAGAGTTTGGAAATATACCCTCACATCTATGGCTAATTAATTTTTGACAAGGGTGCAAAGTCCACTCGAATTGGAAATAATAGTCTCTTCAACAAATGGGATGGGCTATCCATATGCAAAGGAATGAAGAGTGATCCCTATCACATACCATATAGAAAAATGAATTTAAATTGGATTAAAGACCTAAATATTAGAAATAAAACTATAAAACTCCTAGAAGAAAATGTAGGAAAGCTTCTTCAAGACCTTGTTTTAGGCAAAGTTTGCCTAGACTTTACACCAAAAACATGAACAAAAAAAGTAAAAATAGAAAAAAGGACATCAATAAAATTAAAATCTTTTGTGTATCAAAGGAATTTCTCACAAAAGTAAAAACACAACCTAAAGAATGGGAGAAATATTTGGAAACCACATATCTGATAATGGTTTAATATCCAGAATTTATAAAAACAAAAGCCCGAACTCCTTCAATTTAACAACCAAAAGACAAATAATTCAACTTAAAAATTGGTAAAAGACTTGAATAGACATTTCTCCAGAGAAGATATACGAATGCCAAAGAGCACATGAAAAGATGCTCAACCTCATTAGCCATCAGGGAAAGGAAAATAAACACAATGATATATCGTATCATACCCACTACCATGGCTACTATTAAAAAATGAAAAAGAATAAAAATATATACATATTTTACTGTAGCAATATTTATAATAGTGCAAATTGACAAACAATCTAAATGCTCATCATTAGGAAAATATCTGAATAGTGGAATAATATGTCTTTTAAATTATTAAAAAATTTTTATTGACACAGGAAACTCATATGACACAATTTTAAGTGGTAAAAATACTAATTTGTATCTAAATACATAAGTGTGTATGCATGTGTAATATCAGTTATTTTTTTAAACAAATCAATTTTGTTGGTGCATATTAATAATGCATACAGTTCATCCAAAGTGTACAATCAATAATATTTGGTATAATGACATAATTGTGCATTCATCACTTCAATCATTATTAGAACATTTTTATTATTTCAATAATAATAAAAAACAGACAAATAAACAAGAAAATTCTTTACCTCTCAGTCTCTCTGTTTACCCTGATGTACATAGCTGCTATATCTGGCTATTCTTGTACAATTATTTATTAAGCAAGTTTATTGAGATATATGTACACATCATATGATCTGTCCAAAGTGTATAATCAATGGCTTTTAGTATAATCACAATGTTGCACATTTATCACTCCCAAAAATTTCAGAACCATTTCATTACTCCAAAAAGAAAAATTCCACATGCCTTAGCATGCCTTTCCCAGCTCTATATAACCACTAATTTAAATTTCTCTTTATAAATTGATTTACATTTACATTATATTTATATTTTATATAAATGGAATCATACAATATATTCAGTTCATAGTAGCACAAACATGTGGTATTTTTCCTTTTGTGTCTGGCTTGCTTCACTCAACATAATGTGCTCCAGGTTCATCCATGTTGTCATATGCTTTGCCATTTCATTTCTTTTTACAACTGTATGATACCCCATAGTGTGAATTACACCACAGTTTGTTTATCCATTTATTAGTTGATGGGTACCTGAGTTGTTTTCAACTTTTGGCAATTGTGAGCAACACTGCTATGAACATTGGTGTGCAGATGTCTGTTTGTGTCACTGCTCTCAGTTCTTCTGGGTATATACCCAGTTGTGGGTATTGCAGGGTCACATGGAAAATCTATATTCAAATTCTTTAGAAACTGCCAAACAGTTCTCCACAGTGGCTGTACCACTCTACATTCCCATCAACAGTGAATAAGTTGTTCCTATCTGTCCACATCCTCTCAATGCTTGTAGATCTCTAACTTTTTAATAGTAGGCATTATGGTAGGTGTGAAATTATAGCTCATTGTAGTCTTGATTTGCAATTCCTTAATCATTAGTGATCCTGAAAATTTTGTCTTTTTTTTTTTTTTCCATTTGTATTTCTTCTTTGGACAAGTGTCTATTCAAGTCTTTTGTGCGTTTTTTAATAAGATTGTTTGTCTTTTTATAGTTGAGTTGTAACATCTCTTTATATATCATGGATATTAAACCATTATTGAACATGTGATTTCCAAATATTTTCTCCCATTGAGTTGGCTGCCTTTTCACTCTTCAACAGGGTCCTATGAGGTACAAAAGTGTTTAATTTTGAGGAGGTCCTATTTATCTATTTTTTCTTTTGTTGCACATACTTTTGGTGTAAGGTCCAAGAAACCACCAGCCTCCACAAGGTCTTTAAGATGTTTCCCTACATTTTCTTCTAGTAGTTTATGGTTCCTGGATTTTATATGTAGGTCTTTGAGCCATTTTGAGTTGATATATAGGGAGTGAGACAGGGGTCCTTTTTCATTCTTTTGGTTCTAGATATCCAGTTCTCCCAGCACCATTTGTTGAAGAGACTGTTTTGTCCCATTAACACAAATTTGGTAAGTTTGTTAAAAACCAGTTGACTGTAGAGTTGAGGATTTATTTCTGAACTCTCAATTCTATTCCACTGATTAATAAAGATTAATACTTATCTTTATGCCAGTACCATGCTGTTGTGGCCATTGTAGCTTTGTAAAATATTTCAAGGTCAGGTGTTGAAATTCTTCCCATGTTGCTTTTCTTTTTTAGAATGCTTTTGGCTATTTGGGTGCATTTTCCCTTCCAAATGAATTTGGTAATTGCCTTTTCTAGTTCTGTAAAGTAGACTGTTGGAATTTTGATTGGTATTTCATTGATTCTATAAATCAGTGAAGGATTGGTATCTTCATGATATTTAGTTTCCAACCCATGAACATGGAATGTCTTTCCATTTGTTTAGGTCTTCATTGATTTTTTTTAGCTTTGTTTTGTAGTTTCTTGTATATGGGTCCTGTACTTTTTGGTTAAATTGATTCCTAGGTATTTGAGTCTTTTTGCTGCTATTGTAAGTGGAGTTTTTCCCCTCATTTCCTCATCAGGTTGTTCAATACTGGTATATAAAAACATTACTGGTTTTTGGTGTTGATCTTCTATTCTGCCACTTGGGTGAACTCATTTATTAGCTCAAGCAGCTTTTTTTGTAGACATTTCAGAATTTTCTACATATAGGATCATGTCGTCCGCAAATAGTGAGAGTTTTACTTCATGTTTTCCTATTGGGATGCCTTTAATTATTATTTTTTTTTTTGGTCTAATTGCACTAGTGAGAACTTCTAGTACAATGTTAAATAACACTAGTGAGAGTAGGCATCCTTGTTTTGTTCCTGATCTTAGCAGATTATGTGGGTTTTTTCCTTTACTTTGTTAATGTGGTATATTACGTTCGATTTTATTATGTTGAACCAGACTTGCACACAAGGAATAAATCCTACTTGGTTATGATATGTAAGTCTTTTGATATGCTGTTGCATTCTGTTTGCAAGTATTTTGTTGAAAATTTTTGCATCTATGTTCACTACAGAGATTGGTCTGTAATTTTCTTCTTTTTCTTTTTCTGGCTTTGATATTAAATAAGGTGGGCTTCATAAAGTGTGTTGGGTAATTTTACCTCCTCTTCATTTTTTGGGAAGAGTTTAAACAAGGTTGATGTTAATTCTTTTCACCCTGTGAAGGCTTCTGGTCCTAGACATTTCTTTGTTGGGAGCTTTTTGGTGATGGATTCAATCTCTTTAAATGTGATTGGTTTGTTAAGTTCCTGTATTTCTTGTAGTGTCAGTGTAAATTGTTTGTGCCTTTCTAGGAATTTGTTCATTCCTAGAAATTCATTTCATCTAAGTTGTCTTAAAGATAAAGAGAAAATTCTGAGAACAGCAAAGGAGCAAACCATCACATACAAGGGATGCCCAGTAAGAATAAGTGTGGATTTCTCATCAGAAACCATGGAGGCTAGAAGACAGTAGTATGATACAATTAGGATACTGAAAGACAGAAATTACCAACGAGAATTCTTTATCCAGTAAAACTGTCTTTCATGGAGGAAGGTGAGTATAACATATTCACACACAGAAACTAACAGAGTTCCTAAAAAAGAATCCACCTTTTAAGTATTAAAAGAAGCCTTAGAAACTGAAAGATAAAGAAAGGAAAGAGAGGTTTAGAGGAGAGTAGAAAAGAAAAAATAGCAGAAAGGATAACCCAAAACAGTAAAAAGACAGACTAAAATATATGACATGAAAAGCAAAGAATAAAATGGTAGATGCAAATAATGCAGTTACAGTAATATCATTGAATGTGATGGATTAAACTCTCCATTAAAAAGATATAAACTGACAGAATGGGGAAAAAAAATGAGCCATCCATATGCTGCTTACAAGGGACTTACCTTAGACCCAAGGATAAAAAACAGCTGAAAGTGAAAGGTTAGAAAAAGATACTCTGTGCAAACAGGAACCAAAAAAGAGCAGGAGTAGCTATACTAATACCGGACAATGCAGTCTTTAAGTACGAAAAGTTATAAGAAATACAGAAGACCAATATATTAATAAAAGGGACAATCCACCAGGAAGATAAAACAGTCATATATAGCTATACACCTAACTAGGGTGCCCCAAAATACATGAGGCAAACTCTGGAAAAACTGGAAGGAGAAACAGATGTCTCTACAATAATCATTGGAGACTTCAACACACCACTCACATCATTAGATAGAAAAATTAGACAGAAAATCATCAAGGAACTAGAGAACATGAACAATATGATAAATGAGTTAGACCTAACAGACATATACAGAACAGTGAACCCAAAATCAGCATGTTATACATTCTTCTTTAGTGCCATGGATCTTTTGCCAGGATAAACTATGTGTTATATACTAAAGCAGCTCTCAATAAATATAAAAAGATTGAAATTATACACAGCATCTTCTCAGATAATAATGGAATGACACTAGAAATCAATAATAGACAGGAAAGAGATAAAATTGCAAATGTATGGAGGCTAAACAACACATTCCTAAATAATTCTCTTTATCTTTAATGTTGACATTCTAAGTAGTATATGTCTTGGAATAGGTCTGTTCAGATTTGTTCTGTTTGGGGTGCACTGTGCTTCTTAGACATGTAAGTTCATTTATTTTGTGAGAGTTGGGAAATTTTCAGCTATTATTTCCTCAAATACTCTTTCTTCCCCTTTTCCCTTTTAATCTCCTTCTGGAACTCCCATGACACATACGTTGTTGTGTTTCATGTTCTCATTAAACTCCTTAGCCCCTGCTCATTTTTTTCCATTTTTTCCTCTCTATATTCTTTTCTCTCTTCAATTTCAGCTGTTTTGTCTTTAGTATCACTTATTCTTTCATCTTTCATTTCAAATCTGCTATTGTAGGCCTCTCGTGTTTTTTATTCCCACTTACCATGTCTCTCTTTTCCATGAGCTGTCATACTTTTCTATTCAGGTTTTCAAATTCTTCTTTGTGCTCACACCATGTCTTCTTGCTATTGTTTTTTTTTTTTTTTAAAGATTTATTTATTTCTTTCCCCTTTTCCTTCCTCCACCCTGATTGTTTGTTCTGTGTCTATTTGCTGCGTCGTCTTCTTTATCTGCTTCTGTTGTTGTCAGCGGCATGGAAATCTGTGTCTCTTTTTGTTGCGTCATCTTGTTGTGTCAGCTCTCCGTGTGAGCGATGCCATTCCTGGGCAGGCTGTACTTTCTTTCATGCTGGGTGGCTCTCCTTACAGGGTGTACTCCTTGCGCGTGGGGCTCCCCTACACGGGGGACATCCCTGCATGGCAGGGCACTCCTTGCTCACATCAGCACTGCGCATGGGCCAGCTCCACACGGGTTGAGGAGGCCCAGGGTTTGAACCGCGGACCTCCCGTGTGGTAGACGGGTGCCCTAACCACTGAGCCAAGTCCACTTCCCTTCTTGCTATTGTTTATCTCTTTAGCCATTTTGTCTTTGAACTCATTAATTTGATTCTTGAAATCTTTGTGCATCTCATTAATTTGTTCTCTCAAATCCTGTGTCTCTTCTTGGAATTTGATATATTTCTTTCCTTGGGCCATGTCTTTCATTTTCTTAGCATGGCTCATAATTTTTTTGCTGATGTCTAGGCATCTGATTAGGATGGTGAGTTTACTCAGATGCTCAATTTCTCTCTCTTTCACAGGGATTCAGTAGAAGTAGACTGTTTGTTACCGCTGTTCTTTGATTCTTGGTTTAACCTGGGTCTTTATGATTATAGCTGTTTGTTGCTTAAAATTGGGCTTTGGACCTAGTAATGGGTTGCAGACCACTTCTTAGAGCCTTGGCAAGGGAGAATATGCATCATATGCTGGTCTTTCCTTCCTTTTCTGGGTTTAGTTGCTTTCAGCTTCTTGCTTCTGTGGCTTTCTCTCTCTGAATTCTGTTCTCTTATAAAGGACTCCAGTAATAGCATTAAGACCCATCCTGATTGAGGTGAGCCACACCTTAACTGAAGTAGCCTCTTCGAAAGGTTCTCCTTAGAATGGGTTCACACCTGTAGGAATGGGTTAGATTTAAGAACATGTTTTTCTAGAGCACATACAGTTCCAAACCATCACAAGAAGATATGCAGACATTTTCAGTGATTACCTAGGAAAGTTTCCTCTGGAAAAGGTACAAATTTGAAGAGTAGGGAAGAAAAAACAAGCAAAAGCCTTGAGACAAACAATAGGCTTTGCAATTTACAAAAAGAAAGAGAAAGACAAATGTGTAATAAGTATGACAGACTTGTAAACTTGACATCAATTTGTGGGTGTAACTCTTGAGTAAATTGATAACATGGTTTGGTCATAGAAAAAGGGTAATCAGGGAAGCAGACTTGGCTCAATGGATACAGCCTACCACATGGGACGTCCACGGTTCAAACCCAGGGCCTCCTGACCCGTGTGGAGCTGGCCCACATGCAGTGCTGATGCGCGCAAGGAGTGCCATGCCACACAGGGGTGTCCCCTGTGCAAGGACTGGGCCCCATAAGGAGAGCCACCCAGTGTGAATGTTCAGCCTACCCAGGAGTGGTGCTGCACACACGGAGAGCTGACTCAGCAAGATGATGCAACAAAGAGAGGCACAGATTCCTGGTGCTGCTGACAAGAATACAAGCGGACCCAGAAGAACACACAGCAAATGGACACAGAGCAGACAATTGGGGGGGGGGGGCAGGGGGAGAAGGGGAGAAAAATAAATAAAAATAAATCTTAAAAAAAAGAAACGGAACTCATTAAAAAAAAAGAGAGACCAGCAGAATATCTCAATCTACATATAATACCAGGAGTTAAAAATGCTTTTTGACCTGACTCAAGGGGGAAATGGAAAGGACAAATGAGTTTATATGGCTATGAGTCTCCAAAAAGAGCTGGGAGGTTATCAGAGGGGTTACCCTTATGCATACCTCAGCAGAGTCCCAGAGATAGATAAAGTAGATACAACCCCGGGTATTGGTTCTTCTGAGGGCTACAGAGACCCACAGGTTCTATAGACATGGCAGATGGAGTTCATTGCCATGTAAGTTAGCTTTTCTTTGGAGTTTGTGTTTCTGTGTGATGGAGCTGGACTCAGATGTGATCTTTTTTCACAAGCCTCTCCTGTTATTTTTACCAGAACTGTAGTTGGTGCTGGGGTTTAATATATACCCAGGGGACCTGAATCTCTGGACTGACCTTATGCTCCTATACTCTGTTTTATTGGACTTATCCCACTCAGCTAACATGGAGTTGAAGAAGGTCAACCACCACACCATGGAACCAAGAGTGCCTACAACTGAAAGCAGGAGGATTGCATCCAGCAACGATGTGAAATCTAAGCCCCCTCTTGATATAGATGTGGAGTGGACATAAGCATTCCAAGGTCCACAGGATGGAGGAATAGAATATGGATTAGAGTGGACTTACTGGTATTCTATTCATGAACTATTGTGATTAGTAATTGAAGAAAATGTGGCATTGGTGTGGAGAAAGTGGCTATTGTGGCTGCTGGGGGTGGGGAATGGGAGGAAGAGATGAGATGTGGAGGCATTTTTGGGACTTGGAATTGTCCTGGGTGATGCTGCAGGGCCAATTACCGGACATTGTAGGTCCTCCCATGGCCCACTGGGTGGAACGTGGGAGAGTGTGGGCTATGATATGGACCATTGACCATGAGGTGCAGCAGTGCTCAGAGATGTATTCACCAAATGCAATGAATGTCTCATGATGATGGAGATTGCTCCTATGGGGGGAGGAGTGGAGTGAGGGGGTGGAGAGTATATGGGGACCTCATATTTTTTGAATGTAATATTAAAAAAATAAAGACCAAAAAAAAAAAAAAAGAAAAAGGGTAATCACTTGATTTCAGAATATGTTCAAAGAGGATGAGGCATGCATGTTACTCTTGATTCCTTTTTGATAGATTATTAGAATTCGAGTTTGAGTTATTTCTTAATATCAAGGTTGTTATTAATTTCAGCAAAACATTCAACAGTTTTTTTCTGGTTTCTTGCTGACAAACTGGTAAATGAATGAAGAATGTGGGTTATGAGTTTTTACTCTGAAGGGAGTGCAAGAATCCCCAGCCACTGAGCTCCGTGTTTGTCCCCTCTCCTTTAAAAAGCTGGTCAACAACTGGGTATGGACTGAAAAGGTATGTAAATGAAAACTGAGGGTCACATAATAAATATCGGACTCAAGTTGATTTTGGCCGCTTGGAACAAACAGCCCAAACTAAGACATCTTCATTTAACATATAAAGTTAGATACAATTTTTAGGTTGGAAAATAAAGAAGAACAGTGGGAAGGAGACATATCTGCACTGATACTAACATAAAGAACTCTGTATTTTTTACAAAAAGAATCTCCTATAGTCAAACAGAGTGATGTAGCTATTAAAAATTCTAATGTCTCTTTGCATTGCTTTACAAGTTAATGTCAAGTTTAAGATGGCAGATAAACCTGCCCTAAACTGTACTTTGCAGTTCACACCATCTGTGGAATGTAGTAGGTACTTTATCATCAACAGCTAAGGGAGGGTGATCAGGGAATTTAAATAAAATTTTTGAAAAAAATCTCTGATGGAACTGTGGATATTTGGCTTATGGAAGAAAGACTTTAGGGAAGTCTTGATTATGATTTTTTTCAATTTAAGAGGCTTTTATGTAGGAAAAAATAGATTGATTTTGTATCATATTAGTAGGTGGTAGAAATTGTTTTAATGCAAAGGAATTCATTTCAGCAAGAGGGATTTTTTAACAAAACTGCCTGAAATCATAGTGAAAGGCCTTAAGAGGTAATGGACTCGTTAGCGCTCAGTTAGGGAACTGGCAGATATACAGGTGGGGATTTTGAAAAGAAAGGCAAAGTTCAATTGAACGGCAGTCTTAAGATTTTTCCTCCTCTAAGGTGTTCTAAGCTAATGAATTCTTTTTGTGTTTTCTTCTTAACTCCTACTACTAACTTAATATCGGAAAGTCATGCTTCTATTACAAGATGTCTCAGTGAAGCTAGAAAACAGAATCCGTGGGGAGGAGACTAGAAGCATTTGGCTTGCTGTACTTTGGTAGGTATTAGCCGAGATTGACTTTACAATGACACACAGATGCGTCAAGTTATAGCCCTGTGATTGTTGCTTTACACTGTACATAATGCCATCCTTCTTCAAAATTTTTTATCTTTCTTTTAACTCCCTTCAGAATTAGCTTTAAGAATGAATAAAAACCTTATAGCTTTAAAGTTGACTATGCCTTAAATAACTGGGGGCAGATAGATAGTACAAACTTATTGGTCTAGGACTATGGGGAATATTGGCAATTTTACAATCTTTATTAATATAAAAATTGTATCAACACTTTTTACTATCTACTTTTTTGGGTACATTCTTATGGTCACTTTGTGTGCTTTATCTCATTTAGTCTTCAAAGCAATCTTGCAAGGTAGATAATACTTCCGTTTTACGGATGGGATGACTGAGGTTCGGAGAGATTTAGGTTATTTATCCATGGTGATTCTGAGCAAAGACTTTTTTTTAATTGTTATTTCTCTCTCCTTCCCCCCCACCCCAGTTGTCTCTTCTCTGTGTCTATTTGCTGTGTGTTCTTTGTTTGCTTCTGTTGTCAGCGGCACGGGAATCTGTGTTTCTTTTCGTTGAGTCATCTTGCTGTGTCACCTCTCCATGTGTGCGGCGTCATTCTTGGGCAGGCTGCACTTTCTTTCCCGCTGGGCGGCTCTCCTTATGGGGCACACTCCTTGCGCGTAGAGGGGACACCCCTACGCAGGGGACACCCCTGCTTGGCACGGCACTCCTTGTGCGCATCAGCACTGCGCATGGGCCAGCTCCACCCGGGCCAAGGAGGCCCGGGGTTTGAACCGTGGCCCTCCCATGTGGTAGGCGGGCGCCCTAACCACTGAGCCAACTCCTCTTCCCCTGAGCAAAGACTTTTAACACTACCGCAGATCATCGTAGCATAGAGAGATTTCTTTGGAATGCCTACATTCCATTCCACTTTTCCACTCCTCTGCCCAGAAGCAGGTGCTTCAGGAATTCCCTGGTTTTATTTGCTTTTGCAACCGTTTTTCACCAGCTACACATTAAAAAAAAAAAAAAAATCGGGCTTTGGATTTCCTATAATCGATCCTTCTGCCAGCTCACCCTACTCCCAAGTTTTAATTCTAAATATCTAGGACTGCTTCCAAAACGAAACTTTTGTGACAGCTTTGTACTCGGCTGAGTCTAAATGCTGTCATGTTCTCCAACATGGTCCTCCCAGTACCCCGCGTCAGCAAGCCTCATCGCACACAATCACCTGGGACCATTCATTGACGTTTCCAATGGGTGGCGTCCTAACCTGGTTCCCAGAGAGAGTAACCAAGGAAAGAGAAGATTGCCAGCCCCCTGAAACACAGAGGGATGGAGTAACACCACATTCAGGGGGACAAATGGAGCAGGGGCTGGTTAATCTAACTGGAGGGAACTAACCAGCTCGTTCTTTTGTATTTCTCTGGGAAGTTCACTGCCATCGCTGGCCTTACTATTGATTTTTTTTTTTTTCAGTACAAATAATATAAAAAGTACTCTGTTCTTGGAGCAGATTCCCCACCTTTTTATTCATTCCAGCCATGCAGGATTAGTCGATTTCAGCAACAAGGAGCACACACAAAATCGTCAACGGCAGTGGATTGCCTCTCTCCCTTGTTCACGGCTCAGGCTACTGAAGGCAGCGAGTTTACTTAGCAGGCTAAGTTAGTTCAATCAGGTATGTAAATGCACAGCCAAACTATTGAAATAAGGCTGTGACATATCCGTAACAATTTTCTATACTCTTTTTTGTTTATAGGAATGAATTTACTTTCCTTGTGGATAAATCCTTTGAGAGGCATTCTCGTTTGATGCCTTTTTTGGAAAGGGCCAGAGAGAGTATCGAAATCATTAGTTCTTTTCTTTTCTTTTTTTATACTCACTTCCCTAAACCGTTAGTTCTTTATTGATTTGGAGACCATTTTAAAAAATGCATTCGGACAGACCTCTCTTTCCCCATCTCTCTCGCTTTTTCTCCTTCTCTCAACCATATGCTCCTTACTCTCACGCCATTCTTCAGTTAAAATAGAATTTGGGGTGAATAAATAGCTCCTCAAATCACAGAATGGGAGAGAGAGTCTCTACGTTATAATTCATTAGGGAGGCTGATGGTTAAGAAATTATTTTGGTGCATGGGTGCTCTGAATTTCAATCAAAAACCCCTGGCTGAAAGCAACCAGACTTCTTCAGGGACGTGATTATCTGATTGGATGCAGGGCTTGGCAGAACTCCCTTTTCGACTCAGACAAGGGATGGCGACAGAGTGTCATTACGGTAATTTTATTTGCAGGGCAGCCGGGTTTCCTGTGCTGTGAGGTGGGTGCTTATTCAGCTGCCTTGGCTCTCGTGGGTTTGCGGCACAGCGTATTTTTGTTTCCGAACCATTTTGGCCCTGGAAGGATGTCTGGCCTCGTTTCACTTTCGTAACTCTGATGAAAGCCGCAGAAGTTTCCACGGAGCTAGAGCAGGCAGCTTGTGGGGCCCTCGATCACACAGTGCAAATGGCTCCTGGGGGTGGGTTCTAATCTGGAAAGAGCCCCCAAAACTCGTTGGAATTTACCCTTGCAGAGGAGGGGCCATGTGGCATTGACCTCCTGGGCCACATCCAGTATCCTACAGCTGATGCTTCTCTTTCTGGTGTTGAGGTTAAGCTGGGGTCTTATTATTTTACCCCCTTTCCTCTGCCAGGGTGTTCTGTGTTAATACTGATCCAAGGAATACGAGAAGAATGACAAAAAGAGTCCAGATTACACTTTGGGACTGCTCCTATTGTTGTTGTTTTTTTTTTTTTAATTTCTCTCCCCTTCCCCCCTGCCCCAATTGTCTGCTCTCTCTGTCCATTCACTGTGTATTCTTCTGTGTCTGCCTGATTCTTGTCAGCGGCACTGGGAATCTGTGTCTCCTTTTCTTGCGTCATCTTGCTGTGTCAGCTCTCCGTGTGTGCGGCGCCATTCCTGGGCAGGCTGCACTTTTCTCATGCTGGGCGGCTCTCCTTACGGGGCACACTCCTTGCACATGGGGCTCCCCTACGCGGGGGACACCCCTGCGTAGCATGGCACTCCTTGCGCCCATCAGCACTGCGCATAGGCCAGCTTATCACACAGGTCAGGAGGCCATGGGTTTGAACCCTGGACCTCCCATGTGGTAGGAAGAGGCTCTATCACTTGAGCCAAAACCATTTCCCTGCTCCTACTGTTTTTGTTCTATTTACTCATTCAAGTCCTAATGTCTGGAATGTTACAGGTCAACCGCACAGATAAGCCACGTACCATGAATAAAGGAGGTAGTGAGGTGCTGCTATGCCCCTTTCGTAAGGAAGGCTTAGAGGAGATAAATGACTTTATGCAGGTCACACGCAGCTTGGAAGGGCTAAGGCTGACTAGAAACCCACGTCTCTGACAAGGAGTCAATGTTTGTTTACTCACTTAGGAATCATCTTAATCGAAATTAATATCTTTAATTATGCTAATCTTCAGAAATTAAGTTCATCATGATAAACATTGTATCACATTCAGAAAACAATTATAGATTAGATTTTTCGCAGATCACAAGAAGGTACTGACATTGCTGGGAAATCAAATCCTATTTGCATTTTAGAAATGAAAATTAGAAAGTCAGAATTTTTGTAGCAGGCAAACATATATTATATTTTGGCTGGGGCTGCACTGAAGATGCTATACATGAAAGGGACTGGTATTTCCTAACCTAAGAAAGCAGGGGCTGAAAAGGCCTTCAAAGAGACCAGGTTTTAAAAGGCAGGGTTAGCTCTTTGTGAAACCTGATGTATTTGAGTTTCAGGGCTGCAAAAATGCTCCTATTTATACATACACAGGCCATAAAGTAGTACCAGAGCGTGTCCCCAACTCACTCAGACCAGTAGGTCGTGTTGAACAAGTTCACACTATGACCAGGCAATATACCAAATGCTTTGTTTATGTTATTTTGTAATTTACTAGTCATTGCCTGGCAACTTGCCAGATACCCTTAGCTGTGTGAAGACTCTGAGGCCCATTGAGTTAGACACTCAGGCAGTAACTGAGGAGCAGGGGTTGGAATACCCGCCTAACTCAAAAGCCCGTGTTTGTCACTTAAATCTCTCACAGCCGCTGCCCCAGACATCTGGCAAAATCTGCGCCTAAAAGCTACCTTCGTTCTTCTTAGACCAGAGCTTCTTAAGCACTGCAATTACAGGAAGTAAGGGAGACAGGAAGCTCCCACTCTCATTTCCCCTCCCTCTGTGGTGGCAAAACTCAGGTTCCAATTGGAATGTATTTGAAATTTCAGATCTTTAAATTTGTTTTAGTGCAAGTTGGGTGAAATAGGAACTTTAAACAATTATTCCTACCTTTTGAGCCAGAAAAAAAAGAAAAAGGAAATAGGTAAAAAAGAAAGGAAGAGAAAGAAAAATAAGCATTTGCTTAGTGGATAGACATTTAAAGACTAAATTGTTTCTCTTACTCTGAAAGATATATATAATTGTCTCAGTTTTCCACTTCTCTTTTCATGGCAGACATGGCCTAATATTTGAGAGCTTTTTCTACTAATATGGTTCCAATATATTTGAAGTTTTCAATTGTCTCAAGTAGAAAGTAATAAGATATTTTTCTGAGGGACTTCATGCAAATGCATTTTAGAAGAATCATTAAAATATGCATACTTGACTTGGTAATGCTACCAGATATTCATATTCCTTCAATGGTAGTTGCTTTCTAGGATGATAGAAACTGTATAGGAAGTTAAGACTACAATGAACCCAACCTTTAACATGAAATACCAGTGTGAATGCCATTCTTTTCTCTCTCCTCTACCTCTCAAAAAATTAGCCTCGATGTTGAACCACTTCCCAACTATTACTTTTAAAATAGACTTACCTTGAGTTTTCTTAGACTCTCAAAAATTCAGCTTCCATTTTTCTAGATTTGCAAGGTTGACAAATTAAAACAGCATATTTTAGAATTGATTTCTTAGCAGCTGAGATTGTTTTCTGTGACATTTTGCCCAAAATAATTCCCGTAGTAGGATCAACAACCAGAAAATCAGGACTGATATGGAGAAAGCTATAGCCAGATGGGGACCACAGTTGGGTGGCAAAGTGTTTGGAATATAAAGAAGTATTCTGTACATTTCATAATGGGGGAATTGGATGAGTGGTTCAAATTTATGATCTCAGCCCTGTGATTGAACAAAAGGCATGTCTTGGCATTTGAGTCGTAGTATATCTTCCTTGTTCAACCAGATTTCCTGACTTCGGGGAATCCAGCTGGTGCATAGGAAAAGTGATAGCAATCATCACAGAATCTGCTAAGTTCACATAACTCCTAATTACTAACTTAGGTTGACTATCTAGAAGTCTGCTTTTATAAAGAGGTTCCCTTAACACCCAGAAAGCAACATAAAACTATATTACTATATATCCTTATGTATAATACTTTCACAGATTTCATTTATTCATGCCACAGATTTTAGGTAATAGAGCTCCAACATCTAGCCAAGAAAATAAGCCTGTAAAAGGATTCAGGAGCAGCAGGTTGACTTTTGGAAAAGCTGGTAAAAAAGAGTTCTTTTTTCTTCTTATTGTTCAGAATGTCATAAGCAAGATTAGGAAGTACATTGCAGAGAGAGATGGGTTTGTGTCCTGCCTTTAACAGGTAGTAGCTTAGTTTTCACCCTCCAAAGCTTGGTTAGAAGATGGTAATAAAACAACCACTCCCCCAAAATATATTACTGAGTCTGACCAAGGAGAGTGTGTTAAGAAATGATGGTTCTGCCCGGCCCTTTTACTTCTTTGGTACTGATTGTCCATCTATTCATCCATTTGCTCACTCACTCATTCATTCACTTGACAATTGATTGCCTGTATTCAGCCCAGCATAGTGCTAAATGCTGGGGTGAAACAGTGAACAGGATTGAGATAGTTCCCTTCCCCATGGAATTAGATGATGGCTATACATAATTAAATGGGCAGTTACCATATAGTATAACAAATCCAGGATAAAATCGACTAGAGTGATGAGGATACATGCGGCCAGGGCAAGCATTCAGACTGTAGGAGAGTGGTCACGAGGTGTCCCCATACAAGTGATTTCATTCCTGAAACTTAAGGAGCTGGTCAAGCAAAGAGAGAGGTGCTGATTTAGGTGGGGTATTGCCTCCCCTCAAACATTTATTTAAATATGATTTGCAGGGAATAGAAGAATGCCCCAGAACCATGCCATATCAGGGTCAGCTCATCTCCATCTGGAGCTAAGCGTCCACCTCGCGCCATTTGTTTTATGCATATGGGAACATTGAGACTCACCAGGTGAATCGACAAAGTCTCAATGTTGAATCTAGCTTTCAGGTGAGAGGCAATAGTCAATAGGTTTCAATGTTCTTCTCAAAGAGCTGAAAAACAGTACTTTTTTGGTACTGACCATTGCATCAGCTATCAAGTTCACACAAAAGGAAAAACAAGTACTTACTGGAATCATTTAATGTGAAAAAATCGCTTAATAGTCCCATAGCAAAATCTCTGAAATTTTGCTGAATATCTTGTAAATTATAATGGCAAAAGTTGTGGCTAAACTTAACCTCCTATTTCAAGAAGCGTTCATTAAAATGTTACTAAATGGTTTAATGGAAAATGTGTTTGTTGCAGTCCTAGTTAATAAACCTGTGTAAGCTTCTGTTAGGTACAAAGCATTTTGCCTTTCTCTGCAATACTTTCACTTTTCTGCATCATTTGGACGTTTATATGTCTGGGTCTGAGAATCTCTTCATTCAGTTGTGGCATTGTCATTCCTCCCTCAGAATCTTATTTTTTTAAATAACATTCCATCAGAAGAATAAAATAAGAAATTAAGAAAATAAGAGAAATTATCTATATTCCTGTTATCTAGTTAGAGCTATTGTTAGCTATTGTTAACATCTTGCTCTCTTGCTGTCTTTTAACCCATATTGTTCCTATGTATCAGTTGGGGTTCTAATATGTCGATCATTTATTAATCTGCTTTTTCCACCTAATAAGTTTTGAGTATTCCCCCATTATTTACTGTGTCTTCAGGAATATGGTTTTCAGTAGCTGAATAGTTCCACCAGATGGAGGAAGTTGTTTAGACAATCCTATATTTTGTGGCATTGCATTAATTAGGATAGAGTCTAAGCAGCCCCTAAACTGTAGTAATTCAGAGAAGATAGAAGTTCATTTCTCTCTCATGATAAAGCACAGAGGTGATCAGGTAGTCCGTGATTGATGGCTCTGCTCTGCGAAGTTACCTGGAAGCCCAAATTTCTTCTATATTGTCTCTCTGCTATTGCCAAGAGTGCAGGCCTCTTCTGTGTGGCTAGAATCATTTTATGAGCACCGTGTCCTTGTCCTTGAAATGAAAGGGAAGGGAAGCTAAACGTATCAGGAGAGTGGTGGTTTTATTAAAAAATGAAGGAGAGAATGGGTAGTTGATGGCCAGGGGGTGGGGCGGTGGGTATCATTTAATAACACCTGTCACAGACATCTTGGGTTTTCTTTTTTCCAATTTTTTCTATTATAAATATATCTCACTTCCTTGTACATTGATATGAATTTGTATATTTGTTAATTGACTTGAGATAAATATGGTATTGAGATAAAATATATGTATACTTTTATAGCTTGCTTGATTGCTTTCCAGCTTTCCAGAAGGTTCCAGCCTGGTTATTCTCTTTTATCATAATCTTTAGTTTAAAATGATATCTTATCGTGGGGTTCATCTGCATTTCTTGCACTACTAGTAAGCTCGGGTATTTTTCAGTATTATTGACCATTGATATGTATTTTGTACATAGTCTATTTATGTCCTTAGCCAATTTTTTTAAGAATTATTTTTTTTCTGATTTGTCAAATTCTAAATATATTTGGTTATACATATGGCATATATTTTTCCCAATCTATCATTTTCCTTTTAATTGTGTTTTTTAAAATTTAGATTTTTTTTCATTTTTTATATAGTTGAATCTATCCACGTTTTCTTGATATGATTTTGTTTATTTGCTTGTTTAATAAAACTTTTATCATCTTGAGTAGAAATAAATGAATGCCAGTTTTTTCTTTGATTGTTCTTTAGCTTTATTTCTTACAGTTATGTTTGGAATTCACATGTAGTTGAGAACCAACAAAATTTTTTCTTAATCATATTTTTCATTGAATTACTCAACAAATATTTTTACTGGTTCTTGAGTATATGTCAGGTATTTTGCTAAGTAGTGGAGATACCAGCGACCTAAAATGAAGCCTGAATGCTTAGCATGGTTAGTCATAAATTTCATTTTCCTTTAAGAGTTTGAAATGCCATTTTTACTATATCTAAATCCTTACATATTTTGGACCTGTTTTTGGCATTCTTTTCCCTAAGATTCTGTTACTTTAAACTCTGGTATCTGTCTTAATTATTATTGGGAGCAAAATGTTCTAATGAATACAAAAATGAAACAAAACTTAAGACTTAATAAAAAACATCTGGCCTAAATTCCTGGTCTGTTGTGATAATGTTAATATTATTCTCTTTCCTGTTCTAAGGATGTGATGAAAAACAAACTGGAAAAATAGGTATTGTTTTTTTCTTAAATATATTTTAATATTCAATATTAGTATAGCCATTTTCTATTGGTAGGATCAGGTTTGACAATGCAATCCTTGAACTGTTGTCAAATATGATTATGTAGTTATTGTTTTCAATGATCTTAGAATTATATATATATGTATGTATTATACAGACTGGCTATTTACAAATACATACTTGCTCTTTAAAAATTAAGTTTGGATACATAATTTTAACATCATAATTATAACTTTTGCCAAGGTGGTTGAGTATATCTCTGTTATTTGTTCAAGTATTTCTCTTTGTTGTCAGCTTTTATCTACTGTCATCATTATGTTCCATGTTATTTTATTACATTGCAATCACTTAATTTTCAATCATCACTACAAAGTCTATAGTCTCATAAAAATAAACCATCACCAATTACAATTTGATCCAAATAATCTTGGCTTGATAGATACTCTTTTTACAGTCACATTTGAATCTGTGTCTGATTGGTGGTAGATTTTCTGGTAGTTAATTCTCTCAATTTCAAAATATTATTGATTTAAAGGCAGGAGTTTTTCATGATCCAATCTCTATAGATTGTGATCTGAATGACATACTTATCAGTGGAACCCATCTCTCCATTTGGTGGCCTGTAACTACTGTCATTGTATTATCATTTTATTTGGCCTTTTGAGTAATATGTTATGAAATGATTTCCATTCACCTATTAAATTTAAAACTACTATTTTTCTTTGTATAGTAACTTGCCATTGCAATTAGCAGGTGACCATGCCAGAACCAGATCCCAGATCACTAAATTAATGCAGTTCTCTTTACCCAACCTTAAACAGAGTTCCAAAATTAATCAATTATCATGGAAATTCTGTAAAGAATTGGAAAGACATAACAATGTTTTATAGTTTGAAGATACTGTGAGGTTCAGAGGTTTTAAGTGACAGTAAAAGTTACACACTTGGAAAATGTGAGACTGAATTTTGAATTCCAGCTCCTAACTGGAGATTCAGAACTCTATTCAATATATACTAAAACAAAGAGAGAGACACTTTAGGGTAAAATACTGACTTATTTAACCTTATGAAACTATAGTTTTTTTATCAAAAATCATCACTTGAATTGAGAATTGCTCATAATTATGTTTTGTTTTAGTAAACGAAATTGGTTTCAAAAATTATGGAATTTCATTTATTTCACCTTGAACACTATCTTCTATTTATGTGCATTTTACTGTTTCTCAATTGATATTTCTAATCTATTACAAGTAAAACATACTTGTTTATTCATTTGGTTAATTATGTTGAGTTCTTTATTTAAAAGTAATGCTTCAGGATTACTAAATTAGGATGTGTTCATGATATACAATTTTGAAATAAATAAAATGAATTGCTATAGATGACATATCGTAGGCATCTGCTGTCAATCTGTTATATATATGTATATATTTACAAACAAACATACACACATACATAAAAATGTTTTCTTATTTATTTGATCAAACTGAGACTATGCTCTTTATATGGAGTATACTGAGAATATTTTAAGAGTTTATCATATTATATATTCTTTGATAACAGGATTTTAGAATTTGCATTATTTCGATTTAAACAAACTATCTTCACTGCATTTATTTATAATGTCTTTTATTTTTTTTTATTTTTTAAAGAAACTTTAGATTACATAAATATTACATAAAAATACAGGGGATTCCTATTTGATCCCCACCCCCTCAAACCTTCCCACATTAACAACATCTTTATTAGTGTGGTACATTTGTTACAATTGATGAACACATATTGACACACTACCATTAACTGTGGATTATAGTTTCCATCATAGTATACACTCTGTCCCATGCAGTATTGCAAGTTATGATAAAATATAAAATGACCTGTATCCATCATATTTATAAAGTCTTTCAATTTTTATTTCTGAATTGCATTGGTTAGAACATCCAAGAGAAAGTTGAATAATCATTATAATAGACCATATTTATTATGGCTCCTCCTTTAACTATTCATTGAGTTGCTCAAGCTACCTTCTTTCTTTTTCTTTAGCAGTGTGTGCCTTATATACTCTATTGTTTTTCTTGCATAGGAAGTTGCTTAATTTCATGTTTGTGATTATTTATCCTAAGTACCTAAGAAACATATTTATACTTTTAGAAATGATTATCTATACCTACTACTACCTTAGATAGAAAATAAGTAAACTTATTAATGTTATACACTTACTAAGCAAGATAAAACAGTGATGGCAATGATAATAGACTTTTAAATTTACATAAGAGTAAGAAATCAGGTGATGGCATAATTTTGGAAGTCAAGACCACTGAGAAATGGATCCCACTGACAAATAAGACCTGGGGGCTTTATGTAAGATGCAGGGGACATCTAAGATATTCCAGGGTTATTTTGGAAACTGACTTTAACATTGCGTTTCTTTCCAAGAATACACATTTTTGGCATGGGTCCAGGATAGTCAAATACCATCTTCCAAAGAGGCTCTAATACTATATCCATCACCAAGCCGTCCTGTTAATGACTGTAGGTCATGAGAACTTCTAGCCCTGGCATTGGCAGTGGGAGATTAGATGGGGTCACTTCTCTCTTGCATTTTGGCTACAAATAATATATATGATTGTCTTTTTTAAAGCAATTTGCCCTTGAGTATTCAATTTAATTGACCTTTATGGTTGAGTTAAGGAAGACTAAGATAACATTCTGTTTAAGCTCTTAACTCCTCTAACTACACCAAAGTTTGGTCATCCAGAAAATCCCTCTCTCTCTCACATGCACACAAACACACACACATTTGACTTTATTTCTCAGTCAAAATCTGGAGTGAAAAAAAAATATTGAGTCCTATTTTACAGGATGGTGTGGTAGATTGGATTATGTACTCTAGTTTAGACACATTCTTAATCCACATTCCTGTGGGTTATGAGCCCATTGTAAATAACATCTCTTGAAGATTTTATTTTAGTTAGGGCGTGGGCCAACTGAATGAAAGTGGTCCTTAACCCAGATTACTGGAATCTTGTATAAGCAAAGGAAGTTTAGATATATTCAGAGAAAGTCATAGGGAGTAGATAGAAGCCAGAAGACAGTGAACCACAGCAGAGAAAGGAGAGGACATTGCCATGTGATGCGAGGGAGGGAACACCAAAGATCACAGACGCTTAGCACTAAGATGGTACAGACTTTGGGGAGAAAGCATTGCTTTTCTGATACCTCAGTTTTGGACTTCTAGCCTCAAAACTATGAGTTTGTAACTAGCAGTGCTGTTGTATGGGTATGGCAGGGGTTGAAAGGGAAAGTCTAAGGTTATGTATATTACCAGAAGGAAAGCTAAAAACTGTAACATGGGACTATATAAGATCTTAAAAGTCATATAAAACACAAATATAGGTGATATTGCATATATAAGACTGTCTTCACAAAATGTAAATGCAAAGGTACTAGAGAGAAGGAAAAATAAAAGCAGCTATGTATGGCAGGGGAAGCATAGAGAGATTGAGTGATGATGGGTTTTGTTGGTTTGTTTTTTGTTTATTATTACTATTATTGAAATAATGAAAGGGCACTAAGAATGATTGATGTGATGAATGCACAAATATGTGATTACATTGAATATCACTTTGGATGAGTGAATACTTTATTAAAATATACCAATAAAATTGATTTGCTTTAAAAAGAACAACTGTGGGTTAATAAATTCCCATTGTTTAAGTCAGCCCATTGTGTAGTATTTGTCATAACAGCTGGAAAACTACAACATATGTTAAATCAAGAAAGCTTTTATATCTTCTCTTCCTCGAGGGTATTACAATAGAGAACAAATTCCAAGTTTTGATTGAGATAATCTCAGACTTTTGGTCTAGATTATAACTATTTACTTATTAAATCATTGTTTAAATAAATTATTTTGATATTTGCACACTGTTCTTTGCCATATTGAAAACAATTGTGTTCACCTGAGAGTCCCTTCCCTTGATTTCTCAGTTACGATTTTATTTTCCTATTCTTTCTTACCATCCAGTCTCATTTGCACTAGATCTTGCTAGAATTACTTGAAATTTCTTGTATCTTCACCCAGGTTCCAGGGCTGGCATAATGTTTTCCTGCATATTTAATTTCTGCTATTCATTTCAATGGGAATTGAAGGTAGAGGAGACTTAAAAATATGGCTTCAATTTTCCTATATTGAACTAGGCTTTGAAAACGTGACTTTATTGACTGCAGAGTTTTTGATGTGAGGATAGATCTTTACTTATTTCTGTTTCTGACATTTAGTTTGTTTCTAAATTTTACCTTAATCAATAATTCTTTAACCAACTTCTTTGTGCCTTTAACTTTATACATACAGCTCAAGAGTTTTCTCCATTTTTAAAAAGAATTATTCCCTCTTCAGTCTAGGTAACTCAGTAATACATTTCTAGGTAGCTTTTAAAGTGACATGAAAAAAGAATATAAAGGGAAAATAATGGTAGCCATTTTTTGATGAGAAAACTGGTCCATTAAAAATGCTCTTGTCTCTCTCCTCTCTCCTGCTCTTTAATTTTAACCCCTCCCTCAAACCAAGAGCAATGGACATTGACTTGCTGGAAGTAAACTTTTAGGAAACACTTTTACTCTTGCATATCTTTAGTCTGTATCCTTTCAAACATGTACAACTATCAAATATTCAGTTTAGAATGGAAGCGTAGAGTGAATTAAATTCAATATATATTAGGTATTATGTGCTGAACAATGTACTGGACGGTGGGAGGGTAGGGCACATACTGGTTTTATTAGGCAGCAAAGAAATTAAATTTGCAAAAGTATGAATGAATATCAATATTTGTGAAATAGATAATATAAATCTATTGAAAATAAGAGTAAGGACAGGAATTAGCCGCTGATTCAAATGGGTTACAAGGAATTGCTTGATAGAAGGGTTGTAGTCATTGCTATGTCCAGAATATTGATTCTGAGATGGCTTTCCAAAGCTTCTTAACTTTTCTTAATATGCTCTTAATTATTCAGGTAATGCTGTATATATTTTCACAAACTTCCAACTATACAGAAATATTTATTTAGAGTAAAATGGATATGTCTTTCACCTACTTCACTCCCTAGCAGTAACATTTTCTATATATTTGAAGAACAGGTATGTATTTATACATATATGCACATATAAATATGTAGTTTTATTTGTGAATTTTATAATTCCAGAAATTGGATCATACTTTGTGTATCGTTCTACAACCAGCTTTTTCTTTTTAAACTTAAGAAATTCAGGAGGACTTTCATGTTAGTAACTTTATATCTAACTCAGTATTTTAGTTGAAAATTACTATTTCATGAGCTAAAAAAGTGAATGTTTTTGGGGAGATTTGTCATCAAAATGAGAACAATATACTAAGAAAGAACTGGAGTTTTCCATGGCTCGTAGCCTTGATTTATCATCTTCATATTTGATGTCTTATATACACACATGCCTCTGCATGTATACATAAAGACCCACATATGTATGTTATATTTGTTTTTTTCTTCCCTGTTTAATGACATTTTGAGAAAATAACCAGGTATTAAGCAAAGTGGCAGGAATTAGGATTGGAAGGAAAAATAAATCATGCCCGTTCTATGTGGTTTATTTTCCCAGATATACTGAAAAAGAGTCAGATAAAAGTGAGGTTTGGGACCCAAAAACCATGAGTCTATTCCATGGTATAACATTATACCTGACACAAATATTATATTTGTGAGATTATTTTTGTTCCTGAAGGAGACAAGGAAAGGGAATTGTGCTATACACATAGCTGGGCTGGTCCCAGAGTGTTAGGAGATTTTGTATCTACTGGTACTCTGTCTACCATTTAAAATGGAAAGGTTTTCATCTTCATCACCCCTCTCACAAGTTTTCTCACTGAAACCCTCAAACAAGTTGATTCACAGCAGTCCCTGTCCACCTAACAGGTGAATCTGGCAGACAAGTAAGCTTTACTCCTGTCTGTAGCCTCAGCTCGTTACCCCTGGGGTTTGTTTGCAACCAAATTCCAGTCATATTTATGAGTTGGAACCTTGTTCCCTTGAAAGGATTCATAAAGGAGCCAGACATGCTTGGTTACCTGGCAAGTACTCAGGGGAGTAGTAATTGTGGAGGATAGTGCCCTGATTTAGAAAAGGAGGAGGCTTCTTCCCAAACTTCTGCTACTCATCGGTTTATTGTTAAAGTCAGAGACAGGCTCCATGGATAATAAAATCATCTCTCAAGGACAGGTATTCTTTCATTGCCCAATTCCCTTCCTTAGGGTGTACTATTCAAAAGGGGTGACCCTTCACTGCTGGGCACAGCACAGTTCATAGCCTTCCTCTTTGCACAGTAAATACTGAGCACTTACTAGGTGAGTGCATGAAAAAAACAGTGTAAGAGCCATGATTTGAAGAAATTAGCTGGGTGGATTATTCAAACAATTCATTCAAAGTTTCCAGGAAGAGCAGGCCTATGCAGAGTACTTTGGAACCTTCCAGGTAATTGACTGAGGGCTGGGGAGAGGAGAGAGTCAGTAACTGCCAGAGAGTGGGTCAAAGAATTTGGGGGGTTCCCTATTGAGGATTGGAAATAGTAAGAATCCACATTGAGTACTGGAGCTGCATCTACTCTGGTAGCAAACAGTATCCCACCACTCAGCTTCTTTTCCCTCTTCCTTCTCTCACAGTTGCTCTCACCTTCATCATAATTCTGGGTTACACGTTTCTTGGCAGTTTTATATTTTGCTGCTCATTAGGATGTGACATGCCTAAGTTCTGGAAATATAAGTGTGTGCCATTTGGGCCTTTGAAACTAACCCTGGTATGGAAAGTAATGAGATTGAAGGTCTGCTCTCTGCTCCTGATAACGTGCCACTGAGACCTCCCTGGCTTCTGCTCCTTTGTGCAACTGTTCAACAGTCTCTACTCCCCCTTGTATTACCTCCAGGGTTGTCCCAAGGTCACTCAGCTTCTTCACTACATGGGCTCTTTATGAACCAAGAATAGGAGTGACGGCTAGGTGTGGTGGAGTAGTTTACCAATTGTGGTGGATTGAATTGTGTACCCCAGTTTGGACATGATCTTGGTCTTTACCTACATTCTGGTGGGTGTGGCCCAAATGAATCAGAATGGGCTTTAATCTGGATCACTGGCAGCCTTTATAAGCAGAGTGAAAGTCAGACAGAGAGAGAAACCATGGAAAGTGGCCAGAAGCTGAAAGTTAATGGAACCCAGAAGAGAAGTGAGAAGATGCCGCCATGTTGCATTGCCACGTGGAAAAGCCAAGGAACCCCAAAGATTGCTGGCCAGTCAGAAGATACCAACCCTTCTAGCCTCTGATACCATGAGCTAATAAATTCATGTTGTTAAGCCAACCCATTATATGGTATTTGTTTTAGCAGCCAAGAAACTCAAACAGTTGAAAGCATGCTATATACCCTGCTGTGGTACTCCAGTACTGAGAGTGGATGGTGGTTATTTTTGATTAGTCGTCATAAGTATGAGTGACAGCACCAAACATTGGGAAATTTACTAATGGAAACTTGAATTATTAGAAAATTTACGAGGAGGAAGTTGATCCTATTCTATAGCCATGTGAAGGATGGCTAAGAAATAGGGAAAGGGGTGGAAGGAGTAAAGGGCAGGCACAGAGAACAAGATTTCAGAAAAAATTTTTTTTTTCTTTTTTCCATTGCTTTGGGATACATCATAAAAATAGCAGTTTCCCTCTTGGAATAGAAACTCTCTGCTAATTGTTCCCAAATTCTGTGTTCGTGGTTTTAAAATATGACTGAGATTACGTGATAATATTTATAAGGGAACCAGGAGACAGATCCTGTAATACTCAATTCTCAAGAAAACCCGACAAACTGTTCTTGAAACCAATTGGGATTCTTGAGGTTGAAGCATTAAGGGAAGTGAAAGTTTCTTTTTCAGTCCTGCTTCTTTCCCCATCTTTTCATGGAATTTAATAGCATCTCTAGTCTTGAGCTTGGTTTTCTTCTTTGGTTTCTGAGCTAGTCCTCTTTGAGGGATGGGACTCTGCTCTGCCCATGCTGTTCATCCAATCTGGTGTGAGAGAGAAGATTAAGCTCCTTTTCTAAGCAGACGGCCCTGAGTATCAGTGCCCTGGGGCTCCCTGAGGCAGAATTCCTCCGTCTTGTATTTTGCTCAGTGTCTTGCAATGGTCTTGCTCTGATCATGGGCTTTTGTAGCTCAAAGGTGCTTTGTCCACTATCCTCCATAGGACTAATCTTCTTTTTGGCGCCCATCCTGAATTCCTCTTTAAAGACTGTGGTTCTATTGCTTTAGCCTGGCTGGCTTCATTCTTTTTTTTTTTTTTTTTAAGTCTTATTTTTATTTATTTCTCTCCCCTTCCTGCCCCCCGCCCCAGTTGTCTGTTCTCTGTGTTCATTCACTGTGTGTTCTTCTGTGTCCGCTTGTATTCTTGTCAGCAGCGCCGGGAATCTGTGACTCTCTTTTTGTGTCATCTTGCAGCGTCAGCTCTCCGTGTGTGCTGTGCCACTCCTGGCAGGCTGAACTTCTTTTGTGCTGGATGGCTCTCCTTATGTAGGGTTCCCCTATGCAGGGGACACCCCTGCATGGCATGGCACTCCTTGCACACATTAGCACTGCGCGTGGGCCAGCTCCACACAGGTCAAGGAGACCCGGGATTTGAACCACGGACCTCCCATGTCGTATGTGGACACTCTATCCATTGAGCCAAGTCCACTTCCTTGAATAGCTTTTAACTGTTAAGGAAATTCAATACGTAATTTTAAAACTTCCTGTATTCGTCAGCCAAAGGGGTGCTGATGCAAAGTACCAGAAATCTCTTGGCTTTCATAAAGGGTATTTAATTTAGGTAGAAGCTTACAGTCACAAAAGCCCTAAAGAGTCCAACTCAAGGTACCATAAGAGGTACTTCCTCACCAAAATCTGTTGCCACATGTTGAAGCAAGATGGCGGGCAATGTCTGTGAGGGATTATCCTCCTTTGTTTTAAGGCTCCATGGGTCCAGCTTCTTCTGGCATAGGGCTCGATTTCTCTTTCCGGGGCTCATTTCTTTCAGGGCTTAGCTGCTCTCTTCTCTTCACAGGGTCACCTTTGAACTAACTGGCAAATGGCTGAATTTTCCCTTGGGCTCCAGAGTCAAAATCAAGTTTCTCTCCTCTGCCATGTCCATAGCTAGAACACATTCATGTAATACTGCTCTCTTGATGCACATTTAATGTTTCCAACCAAAAAAGTAGAATTTCTAGGTCTGAGGCTATGTTACATTTTCATTTGACAAACATTGCCAGATTACTCTTCACAGATGTAAACCAATGTTTACCATCAGCTGTGTGTGAGAGAATCTGTTTCTATACACTTTTTTTTTTTGAAAATAAAAGTTGAGTTTATTCTTTTTTTTTTTATTGACTTTGTAATAATATTACATTAAATTATATATATATGATGTCCCATTCAACCCCACCACCCCCACCCCACCTCTCCCCGCCCCAGCAACACTCATTCCCATCATCATGTCACATCCATTGCATTTGGTAAGTACATCTTTGGGCACCTCTGCCCCTCATGGTCAATGGTCCACATCATGGCCCATACTCTCCCCCATTCCATCCAGTGGGCCCTGTGAGGATTTACAATGTCCGGTAATTGCCCCTGAAGCACCATCCAGGGCAGCTCCATGTCCCAAAGATGCCTCCACCTCTCATCTCTTCCTGCCTTTCCCCATACCCATCAGCCACCATGTCCACTTTTCCCAATCCAATGCCACCTTTTCTATGTGGACACTGGATTGGTTGTGTCCATTGCACCTCTATGTCAAGAGGAGGCTCAGATTCCACATTGCTGGATGCAATCCTCCCACTTTCAGTTGTAATCACTCTAGGCTCCATGGTGTGGTGGTTGTCCTTCTTCAACTCCATCTTAGCTGAGTGTGGTGAGTCCAATAAATCAGATTGTAGGTGCTGGAGTCTGTTGAGGCTCAGGACCTGGCTATCACATTGTCAGTCCAGAGATTCAAATCCCCTAAATATATCTTAAACCCCATCACTAACTGCAACTCCAGCACATTAGCATGAAAGTCTTATGAAGAGAGATCCCATCTGAGTCCAGATTCATCACACATAAACACCACTTCCAAAGAGGGGCCATCTGACCTGGTAGTTAACCCCATCTGCCATGACCATAACTCCCATGGGTCTCTTTAGCCCTCAAAGGAACCAATACCTGGGGGTTGTATCTGCTTTATCTGTCTCTCAGACTCTGCTCAGTTGTGCATAAGGGCAATCCTTCTGACAGCCTCCAGACTCTTTTTTAGAGACTCATAGCCATATAAACTCATTTCTCCTTTCCATTTCCCCCTTACATTAGGTCAAACAGCCTTTTAAAGTCATGTTATTTTATGTAGACAGGGATATTCTGCTGATCCGCATTGAACCTTCCGTATAAGGTCATTTTCCAGTTGCATCATCAGTTGGTAGTTGATAGTGGTCCCTCGGTGCCAGGGAGGCTCATCCCCGGGTGTCATGTCCCACGCTGGGGGGAAGGCATTGCATTTACATGCTGAGTTTGGCTTCGAGACTGGCCACATTTGAGTAACATGAAGGCTGACAGGAGGAAATTCCCAGGCACAATGCTGCTCTAGGCCTTGTTCTTATTTTAGGCTTATCAGCTCACAAGCATAGTCATTAGCATCAGGGGCTCACTGTTGAACCCTCACTCCCTCCTGGTCCCCGCTGCTGCACCTGGGAGACTGTCGCTGCTCCCCTAGGGACCACAACAGAGCACCACTGGTTGGCTTCATTCTTAACAGCGTCTCTCGTCGGTGAATGACCACCACATCTAGGGATCTCAGCTATTTGCCTGGACTTCTGAAGATTAGTCTCCCTCTGTTTTCCGGTGTCGGGCCTGGTCCATCGGATGGCTCCTCTTGCAACATTATCTTAGATCAGATGCTGCTAACTCAGATGGCTTCGGAATAGAGAGGGCTGAGTAAGGATTGTGATGGACCAGAGAAGGTGTGCCACATTTAAAGAGAATGGCTGAAAGTCAGAGGCAGCTGACTCTTGCCATTTCTAGAGAGGAAAGAATCTGGATTTCAGTGTGAAATTTCCCGATTTATAAATGTTGGCAACTACTTCATTTTTTTAATGACAGGTGGGCCGAATAAGCCTGTCACATTTGTGACTGGTCTCCTGACTCTGTTCCTCAATCATGCAATAACCCTGGGCCTCAGCTTTTGTTTAGGTGGCTGAGCCTGTGCTGTCAGCTCCTGATTTGGAACATCTTACCATTACCTATTCCTGCCAAGCAGATGTTTTATCTCTTGTTTTATCCTGCTTCTCCAGCATTTTCCATCTTGCTGCATGTTAGATATCAGCATATTCCCAAGGAGCAATTTCTTGCGCAAAGATAATTTTCAAATCCAAGGAATCATTATCAAGCAACCCTAGGGGGCTAGTCACTATGATGTTAAGAGTATAAACATCAAATCTCAGTAAGACATAGGCCTCGTTCTCAAGCAGTACGGAGGACACAACCATATATCCCCTCCGCTTGAAGGTAGGTGGAACCTGCAACTTGCTTCTAATTAACAGAATAGAGTAAAGGTGATGGGATGACAACCCTCAATTATAACTCCTCAATTAGGTTATGTGATATAGAAGAGGTGATAGAACTTCACTCCCGTGATCATATTATTTTATGTAAGACTCCACATTAGCATAGGAAGCGGATTTGGCTCGACTGATAGAGCATCCACCTACCACATAGGAAGTCTAGGATTCAAACCCAGGGCGTCCTGACCCATGTGATGAGCTGGCCCACATGCAGTGCTTATGCACACAAGGAGTGCCATGCCACACAGGGGTGCCCTGTGTAGAGGAGCCCTATGCACAAGGAGACCTCCCCATAAGGAGAGCTGACCCATGTGAAAAAATCACAGCATCCCCAGGAGTGGCACCACACACACACACAGCTGACACAGCAAGATGATGCAACAAAAAGAGACACAGATTCCCGGTGCCACTGAGAATGCAAGCAGACACAGAAGAACATATAGTGAATGGACACGGAGAGCAGACAATGGGGGGGGGGGGGCAGGTGGAAGAGGAGAGAAATAAATAAAATATAAATCTTTTTTTTTAAAAAAGACTCCAATTAGCAGTCTGGAGCAAGAAAATTTTCTGGCCTTGATGCAGTAAATGGCATGTTGTGAACCGCCTCCAGAGAGGGCCAACTGGCAGGGAGCTGCAGGCAACCTTTAGAACTTGAGGGCAGTCTCCAGCCAATTGCTGGCAAGAAGCTGGGCCCTCAATCATAGCTGCAAGGACATGAGTTCTTCCAACAACCTGAATGAGCTTGGAAGTGGATTATTCCCAAGTCGAGGCACCATAGCCCAGTGGAAACCTTGTGCAGAAGAACCAGCTAAGCCATACCTGCACTGACCCAGGATAACTGTGAGATAGATGTGTATTGTTTTAAGCCACTAAATTTGTGGTAATTTGTTACACAGCAATAGAAAATGCATACAAACTGTTTATAGCCTATCATAGAAAATGCAGTAGCCTATGCAACTCATAAAACAATTGGAGAGACACTGGTCACTCAAATTCTTTTTAAAGAGAGCACTGCATTCGTTGGTAGAAAAGTCTTGCTGGGCTGAGTCTCAGGACTATCCCCTACTGTGAAACAAAGAAGTTGGTTTTATTTACCAAGAGAGAAGCAAGCAATGCAGACTGAGATGCAGAGAGGAACAGGCAGAGAACCAGAAAGATGGTAGAAATTATGTGCTTATGAATATTATAAATGCTTGTCCAGTTTTTCGAGTTCTTTCCTCTTGGGTACATGTTCCCTTCAGGTTAGTTAGGCACCTCCCTTGTTCTGCGTTGTATCCCACTGGGCAGCTTGCTTCTGGAATATGCTTTCTGCTATGTTCCATTAATGGGAGGCACTGGTAGGAGATTGAAGAGGGAAGGTGATTGTGGGGATCAGAGAAGCAGGGACTGTTTCCCAGGCCTTCCCTGCCTCTGGTGACATCTTAGGTAGCTGCTGCACATCCTCCAGGGCTCCAGGTCCAAAGGGAAGGGCCTACTGTGGTTTCAGCGTTTAGGACTGCACCGTGTCACATGCAGCTATTTAAATTTAAATTAATTAAACTTAAAACTTGAAATTCAGTTCCTCAGTCACACTAGCCATATTTCAAATACTAAGTAGGCATATGTGGCTAGTGGGTACCATAAATTGGACAGTGCAGGTAGAGAACATTTTCATCATCTCAGAAAGTCCTGTTTGGCAGTCCTGCACTAGAGGGTGATCTGGACCTTGGGGTCTGATTTCACTGTGTCCTACCTTTGACACTCTAGCCCAGGGTGGGAGAAGCGGCTCGATTTGCTTTTTTCCTCACTATCCTCTTTAGTTCTCAGTTCCTCTCTCACCTGTATAACTAACCCCCTGCCCTATAAATCTCTCTGTTCTAATAGACCAGTGTTTTCTTTCCTGGTCAGATTTTGATTGTGATACCAGAAGAGCGAAGGATAGAATAGTCGGTATTAGTAATGAACTATCTAGTGCTATGCACCAAATTGGACTCAAACTTTACAACTTGAAATGACATACATTGATTATTTCAGTTTCTGTTGTTCAAGAATCTGGATCAAGGTCTCTTAGGAGATTGTCAAGATGTCAGCAGGGGCTGCAGTCTCATCTGAAGGCACATTGGGGGAACAATCTGCTTCTGGCTTACTCTCATGGAAGTTGGCAGACCTCCATTCCTCACTGGCTGTTGGCTGGAGTTCCTTGTCACCTGGGACCTTCCTAGGTTTCCTGAGTGTTACATGGCATGGCAGCTGGCTTCCCTCGGTGCGAGTAAGCAGAGAGAGAAAGAGTTTGAGAGTGAAATAATGAAAAAGTACCTAAGATGGTAGACCTCATCTTTTTTAACCTGAATTTGGAGGCAACACACCACCACTTCTAATGTATGTTACTGATGACACAGATCAGTCTTGGTACAGGGTGGGAAAGATGGCAGTACCAGGAGGCAGAGGTCATTATGGTCCATCTTCAAAGCTTCCTACCTTATATGCTTTAGACAAGTCAAGTGGATTTTGCACATGGGAATTTATTCCTCCTCTGTGAATCTTAAATTGTTAAGGGCTGAAAACTCACAGCGAGGGATGAAAAAGTGTACTGTTGTTGAGATAGTTGATGGGAAAAGGCCAACAACTTGTGCTCATGTCAACTACTCTGCCATATCAACTTTGAATTGTATGAGCATTCGGATGTCAGAGGACAATGGTTGATCATTGCTTAAATTCAAAGCCAGGGAATGATGGAAAATAACAAAGATGTTATAGTACTTATTCTGGAAAATTATTTGAAAGCTTTGATCCACTTGATATCAAGAAGATTTGGGGCAAATGTCTAATGTTCAGAAGAATAAAAATGTACATGGCTGTAGGAAAATTTATTATCAGCTTTTAGGTAGGCTGGTTCTAGTTTCACAGTCTTGCGTGATGGTTTAACAGCAGAAGCTGAAGAAGCCTTAGGTCGCTCCTGATTCTATTTGGGTTTTCTGCAAGGGAAGAGTTAAAAAGCATAATTCTTTATGTCAGCAGACTGATGATCAAGTCAGGGGCCTGTGTGGATGAGTTAGGATGAAGGAGAAAGCACCTTAATTCCAAATGTAGCTTATCGTAAGGAGATATGGCAATCTGTTGGTTTGCTCTTCCTTGATGGATATGAACCTAAAGGAATGAGTGGTACTGGTCACCACATGCTCCACTGTCAATGTTATTTCCTGGATGGAGGAGTTCCCATCTTTTCCTCCTTCAAATGTGTTTGTATTTAGTTGAACACAGTCTGCCTAGGAAATGGCCCAGTCCAAGAGAATTGTAATTTCAGAGACAGATGTACTTTATACTATTCAGAATAGAGAAGGGAACCTCTAAGAAGCTGTTATTTTGCCTTTTTTTTTTTGTTTTGCTCCCTGAAAAGATAAAGAGTCAGAATGAGAATGAGAATGAGAAAGAGAATTGAGACTGGAATAAGCCCAGGATGTAAAGTAAACATTTTTTCATAATGAACTTCAGTGAATAGTTTTTCTCTTTTAATTTAAATTGAAAGGCATTTTCATGTTTGAAAGTTCTAAGCTGTAAAAATAAACCCTGGAAGTAGATTGCCTGGGGTAAGATTTAATTAAACACTGTACAGTAAATTAGCATAATTTGATGAGGATCAGCTTTAGTTCCTAGAAACTGCAACAGGCAGAAGTTTTAATTTTGTAATATGTTAAGATTCCACCATCTCATCTCCTAAGTGTGGTTTAAAAATAAAAACTAAACAAGGTACTACCAAGCAGAAGGCATTTTATTAGAGAGATGATATACTGGAGCTGGGATTTGAGGAGGAGCCTAATGTAGATACCAAAAGTTGGTAAGCGTTATGGTCCTTTGTAAAACAAAACATATGAAAAAATGAGTTGGAATACTCAGCTTGAAGCAAAGGGGTTATCTGTAGTATCATAACAATACTTCCCTACACCCCCCTCCTTCCCTCTTCATCCTTCCCTTCCCTTCCTGCCTCCTTCCCTCCTCCCTTCATTTCTTCCTTCCTTCCGAAATCCTACTGCAGATCATAGATGAGAGAAAAAGTGAAAAAAAGAAAGAAAAAAAAAAAATCAGACAACCAAACCTATATGGAGCATAAATGTTTGTGTTATTGTTTTACCCCTGACTACAGTTCACCAAACACATGTCCTATGTCTTCCTCATTGTACCCAATTGCTTTGTGTCTGAGAAACCATCTTTACCTAAGTGTCAGAGGCTAGAATATGCTCATTGTAGAAAATAAAAGGTGGGGGTGGGGGGTGGGGAGGGTTATACCTGGATGTGTAGGCTCCAGAAAACCCTCTCCCCTGGGAAATTTTAAGGGGAAAAGAAAACTTTTAAAAAGTTTAAATCACTCTACGCTGGGAGCAATGTGCCAGGACTTCTGGGTGGTGAACTCTGAAGTAGGTCTTCTTTGTGTGTGTATTCTCAGCACCAAGGAGAATGCACAGCCATAGCTGGGCCTCATAAAATCTGTGTTGAGTGAAATTATTGTGTGTCTTGCCCTGTATGTGACTAGTTTGCTTGAGTAAAGTCTATGAGTCTTCAGATGGCATTCCTTATCTGCAACTACAGGATTTAGAAGTAGAGACTTGTCTTTCCAACCCCATTATTGAAAACCCCATAATGGGAAAATATGTGTTAGAGAAACTGAATGAAAGCAGACTATTTCCTTTAAAAGATGTTCTTTTACTTTTAAATGACTCAAATGACTTCTGTGCTTTTAATTTCCATTTTGCAGCTTTTATTTGTTAAGAAAATTTCAGATGGTTCCAAGGCAATGTTTATAAACCACTATGCTATTAGAGCGGGATGCTGACCATTCAGAACCAGTGCTAGCCTGAGCCAGTCCAGTTGTTCATCCCTTAGGCACTTGGTCCTTCAAAGGCCTGAGGTTTCTGGGGTCTCTCTGAGGAGCTGGGGACTAGATGTAGTTGAGGACACCAGTTATATTTGTATAATCAGTTTAGGCTTATTTAGGTGTTTTGATAATACATGATGTACCTAGAGCTTTCCAGGTAAATATCGCGTTTGCTTCCTATGTTTCTTTGCTCTGCTGCCAATAATGAACACCTGAAGGTGTTTTCACCTGATGCATCTAGGGTTTCTCCTAAATATTCAATTCCTTTGGGATTTTATTGAAATTCAGTGGTACAAAATTGTTGACTCCATCTTCCTACATCCTACCTCTAGCACCCTCCTTGGTACGGAGTAATGCAGGTGCTCAGACTTGCTTGATATAAATTTATGCCAAAGTGTAGACCTTGGCAACTGTTATACATACTCCTGTTTCCCTCATCCCAACTGGCACAAAGGTTTATTTTGAAGACCTGGGTTCATCTCACACCGTGCCGATTTATGCAATAGTCAGGAAGCATCTTAGGGGACTGGCCAAGCAGAATTTCCAAAGATGGGAGTTGCCCAGTTGCAATTAAAAAAACAAAAAACTCCGAAGAAAGCAATTTAATTTTGGAATACACATATCGTGTTTAGAATATAAAACTTTTGTTTTGGAATGAGAAGTTCACAGTAATCTTTTCCGTAAGTATGATTCCTCAGATGTCTTTGTCTGATCCTAGTTTAACCTCATCTTACCTCTGTTCTCTCCAGGTTTCATTGCCCAAATGTCTACCCTGATTTGGCTTTCTGACTTACCTTCCTTTTCTTCCTTAAATCTCGATTTCTACTTTTTCTAATTATCACCAAATGAAGTAATTGGAAAATCACTTGTAGTGGAACCCAAATTCTTGTGGGTTTGCTGAAAAGCTTCTGCAAAAGTAAAACCACATATTCTTGAGAATTTTGCATTAGGGGAACTCAAGGCCAGGGAAAGATGGTGGTTTGGCAGGAAGATCACTCTTACCCTCAAAAAGGCCAAGGGCATCCTTTCTTTAAAGGAGTTCCCACTTGGTTTACGTGGGAAATTGTCCAAGGCACAATGAGTTTCTTGCAGGAACTTTTGCTTTCTAACTGGCTGCTATATAGCACAAACGACTCTCCAGAGTCCCAGTGTGGAGGTGACATATGCAGCTGCAGTTTATGGGGAGAGGAAAAGGAAAGGAGAGGAAAGGAAGAAATTTCTAACTCCTTTCCTGACCAATTTTCAAAAATATGGAGCTTGGGTCCTTGTAGCCAGTGGGTCATAAACCCAAAGAAAGTGCTGGAATATCCACCTCATTTTCATGAAGTCCGTCTGTAAAATGGAAGGATTCTGAAGTCTATGGATTTTGATTTCCTGTCATTCTGAGCTTTACTGAAGGAGATATTATGGGGCTACGTACTCTCTATGGGGTCCAGCACTCCTATAATTCAGTAGCTGGCCTGCAGTGTATTTTCAAACTATATTTCTTATTACTTTCTTTAGATTCTGTGACCAAATCTAGACTACATGCTTAACGTAAATTTTTGGGTCCTTAAGATGAGAAACTTCACGAAAAATAGGTTGACTTTAAGAATCTTGTGGTTATAAAATACATTAAGATTTAGAGTAGAATAAAATAGAGGTTAAGGCCCAGAGTCTATTGCCAGACTGCGTGGGTTTAAGGCCTCATCATTTCGTAGCTGGGTGACCTTGGATAAGTCTTTCATTTTAAAAAAATCTTTCTAAGACACTATTTCCTCTTCTACACAATGGGGATACTAATAAAACTACCTTGTAGGGTTTATGCGAAGTTTAAAAGAGCTGATTATTGAAAAGACTTTGGAACAGTGCCTGGTGTATTTGTTAGCCAAAGGGGTGCTGATGCAAAATACCAGAAATCTCTTGGTTTTCATGAAGGTTATTTATTTGGGGTAGGAGCTTACAGGTACTAGGCCATAAAGCATAAGTTACTTCCCTCACCAAAATCTTTTGCCACGTGTTGGGGCAAGATGGCTGCCGATGTCTGCCAGGGTTCAGGCTTCCTGGGTTCCTCTCTTCCCAGGTCTCCACTTCTCTCCAGGCTCAGCTGCTCTGCTCTCTCCACAAGGTCAGCTGTAGACTATCAGGTAAACTATTCTGTCTCTCTCTCCAGGGCTTCTGCCTTGTCCAAGGAGCCATTTCTGTTCCTCTGTGTCCTTTTCCTGTGTGTTCACTTCCTGGCCCCAGCTCAAAACTCCCAGCTCTATCCTTTGCCATGACTTTTATCTGTGAGTCTCCACTCACCAAGAGGCAGGGACTCAACATCCTAATGACATGGCCCAATGAAAGCCCTCATCATAATTTCATCAAGTAAAAGTGAAACTTCAGACAGACCAGTTTACAAACATAATCCAATATCTATCTTTGGAATTCATGAACAGTATCAAACTGCCACACCTGGCCATAATAACAGTCAATAAATGTAAGCTGCTGTTGTGTTTGTGGATTTTGACAGTGCCACTGCCCATGATTGTTGTTCTCATTGTTATTATCTGTCATTTTCATTAGCGGTGTCTTAGATCAGATTCCTTGCAGCAGAGCCTGAGAGAGGGATTTTTGTGCAAGTATTGATTGAGAAACTGTTCTCAGGGGAAGCCTTCGAGCTAGTAAAGTAAATAGGTAGGACAAGGAAGAAGTTGGGCAAAGAGGAGATTTCAAGTGGATGTCTAGCCTCAACCTGACCCTCTGGGGAACTCTGGAGTAGGAATTAAACCAGAAGTAGTCCCACCTTGAAACAAAGGGAACAGACTTTTTACCCCTAACATGGTATGTCATTGGCTTTAGGCTATCCCAGAGGGGAGAACATAACTCCCAGGAATTTCCAGGGGAAATGGCCCTGGAAAAGGGATCAGGGTGATTTTGCCAGATAAGGCAATTGATGTGTCAACAGCAGCAATACTGAATGAATGTAGCTCATTGAGGGAAAGTGTCTCCATTGAAATGGTTCAGTGTGCTAGAAACTAAAGCATCAAAAGCATCCAGAAAAAGCTGAAGGGAGAATATTTTATAGACTCATTCTGGGATTCTTGGATGAAGGTCAAGGGCAACAAGTTTAGATTTGCATTAGTAATTAGAATTTGCAAATCCTGAAAGCTCCTGAACAGCCTCATCCAGCCAGGCTGTGTGAATAACTTCTAAACTGGGGACCCTGGTGTGATTTATTTGCCTGCATTGCCTTCCTCCTTGCTGTTGATGCTCAGCAATCAGGCACAGTGGGCTGCCCTGAGGTGTCGCTTGCATACTGGTTCTCAGTGTTTGAAATCTGCCATTTTGAGGCCTGAGGCTGTTTTCTTTAGCTCTGTGTGCTCTCTTTAGGAATGAGAAAAACGAGATGGTGAGGAGATCAGAACCTGCCACAATTCTTAAAGTGACTGGAATCTAAAGTATAATTTTCAGGCCTCCTCCCTGCCTACTGCTGTGGCACCTCCCTTCTCTCCTAACTTAGTAGGCCATTCATTGAAAGAGGCCCTTTCATTTTGCACCATGCTGGGTTCAGTTCTCCCATTATATTCATTCCCTGTGTTGCTTTGAATTGAAGTAGAAAAATTGCTTCCCAGGCCTCCAAATTTTTTTTCACCAAGTGGAGAAAAGCCCTCTAAGTAGTGCTTTAGTTTGCAATTAATGTGTTGTACTTAAAAGACGGGTTTAACTTTGGATTCTTGAGTCTGGAATTAATGAAAACTTTTGAGGATCTAGCCAAGTCCTCCTTATCCATGTGTGGCTGGTCCACTTTGCAGGCCTAGCCTCTGTAAATATTTAAATCCCAGACTGGCTTCCCACATCACCCTTTGTGTCCTAACCACCAACTGGTGACTATTAGCATGTGCCAAGGAACTTCAGCATAAGCCCAAGCAAAATGTAATAAAGAAGGGAAATCTGATGAGACAGAAGAGAGAATGCCTCAGTATCTTCCTAAGCAGATATAAAAATTACTTTTAGTAGCTTTTGTTTTGGACTTTCCATGTCATTGCATCTTCCCTTCATGGTACATGTTTCCAAGAGTTGGTTCTAAATGCTCTACTGGTCTTTGGTGAAAACAATGTGTCATAAAATACCATCAGATAAACAAGATGAAACCAAAAATTATTCCATATGGACGCTGTGTATGTGTGTGTGTGGCTTTTAAGATAAATTTTTAATTGATTTCAGAATTGTTTTTAATTACAGGAAAGCTATGAAGATATGATAGAAGGTTTCCATATACTCCACACCCAATTTTCCTTATTATTATGCTCGTACATTAGTATGGTACAAGTCACCTGGATGAGAAACCCTGGCAGTAGGACCAGTGAAGAGGGAGATGGACAGGATGGTCCTGATCACCCATGCCATGGGCTGCACGTCTCCAAGGGCTCCATGCCTACATATTGCAATGTGAATGGAACCCTGGAACAGGGCAGTGGGGTGTCCCATGAGGGGTTGTTGTAGATGAGAGAAAACATTAAACATACACACACGACCTTTGACTACTATGCTTTCTGTGGTTTGGCTGTTGATAATTCTGTAGTGTATTTCAGACTATAACACGGTTGTCTTTTTCTTTAGCATTATTTTAACAAGGGTCATGAGAACGTTTTTGAGAAGGTGCTACCTTTGGACAATATGCTACCCCCTTCTCAAGTGTACTTCTGACTTATTATCTAAGACTCATCTGTCAAACGAATTTGAGAGAATGAAACAAGACGATGGAGGTTAAGCATTTTATCTACAGTGACTCAGTCAGCATTGGTGACCCCCATTCACCCCACTTTCCAGCCAGTGCTGTCCATAAGCTGGGGGTTTTTATATTCTGCAGAGACAAAATGGCAAGGCCATCAATCAGCATATCTACATCTCTCTTGGTTCCTTTCATGTTTCTGACTTCACTCTTTGCAGGGTTTTATTGCAAATATCTGTTGTACTTTGATAACTACATTAAAATAAAGGCAATGTTTGTAGCAATTTATTGATGCAGCATTTTACTTTCTTTCATCTCAGCTGAATCCATAAATAAAAATGTCTTCTCCTTCAAGCCATTGACTCTAAAAACACTCACATTTAAGAAAACCTGCAAAAGAATATGCTATCTCTATGATTTATTAAAAGAAGATGAATGAGGAGCTAAAAAAATTAAAAAATCCATTCAGCCTACTATCATGAACCAAAGAGGAAAAATGTGTCAGCTGGTATATATATGTCAAGAGATGCCAGAGAATTATAGTTTTATTACTCAAGATCTATTTCAGACAAATGGGTGGGGACAAAGATTCCTGCTACTTTAACTGTGATTTATTTTATAAGTAAGCTCTATCTACCCAGCACAGCTTAAAGGTAGGATTTGAATTGGATTGTTAGCTGTAGCCAAGCCAAACAATTGAATCTATGAAGAAGTAAAGCATTCAGTTGAATTTTCCTGCTTGTGTTAAGATAGGAGGTTTCTTTAGGCACCTTCCTATTACAAATAATGGTAAACACTTTGCTTCATCTGTATCCCTGGTTTTCTGGAATAGACCATCTCAATTTTAAAAATTCTCTCCCATTATTCCCATATGTATATGATCAGAAAGTATATCCCTCGTTGTTGTTCAGAAAATATAACTGCCATTTCCACAATGTAATATACATATTTCTCCAGCTTCAGTTCACTTTTAGGGGCCATCCCTTTAGCAAGACTTGTCATTTCAGGAGTTTTGACACAAACACCTCCTTCAGATAGCTGTCTTTGATGGGAAATAGCATAGGATCGTGCAAAGTTTTCCAAACTGTCTCTCAGGACAGTGTTTCCTAAAATGTTAATGAGAGTTTTCTAGAGAATGGATTATGTGACATGATACATTTAAGGAATATTGAGTTGAACAAAATTAAGTCAGTTTCTTTTCTGCAGGAATTCCCACAGCTGTTGATACACACTTACACATTGTGAGTTTCTTAAGAGGGAAACATAGTTCGTTTCCCCAACTTTAATAAATATGGAATTTGCTTTATTTTTCTTATTCCACCATAGCCTGCTCTTTCAGTTACCCATTGCTGCATAACAAATCATCCTGATTTCAAACAATTTATTGCTGTATCTCACGATTCAGGCTGCTTGGCTGGCCTCAGTTGGGAGCTTCTTGCTCAGGTTCTCAGGTGCACCTGCAGCTAGAGGCCAGGGCTGGAGTCATCCAAAGGCTTGACTAGCCAAGCCAGCTGTTCAGGTGGCTGTGGATGGTGATGGTCCTCCAGAGCATGTCCATTGTCTTTACTGCATGCTTTGTCCTCTTCCAGGGATCTTGTGAGGGAATATTCTCAGAGAGAATATCCAAAGGGTAAGCATTCCAAGAGCAGGCTATAAGGCTTCATGTAATCCAGCCTCAGGAGTCCCAGAATGCCTTTTCTTCCAACGTGTCTTGGTCCATTGAGGTCCACCACTAACCCATAGTTCAGGATTTGATGGACAAGCTTGAGCCTACAAGGAAGGAAGGAATTAATGGTGGCAGTCTTTGCAGATTATCCACTGGGCTGTAACATTTTGTGGGACACTGCAATCTCATCAGTTTGGTAGCGATGAAACAAAATAGGAGTGAGCTAGTAAAGGAGCAGTCTCCCCATCAGGGAGAAATATTTCATCACTGACATTGTTTAGAATTGCTGGCGTAGGGTGATATTAAAAAGCATATTGACTTAGATAATTTTATTATTTTGTTTAACTTTTCTACAGACAGGGTCACCAGATAAGACACAAGATGCCCAGTTAAAATTGAATTTCAAATAAACAACTAATTTTTTAGTTGTATGTCCTAAACACTGCATTGGGCATACTTATATACACAAAATAGGGTTATTTATCTGAAATTCAAATTTAACTGGCTACCTTTACTTCTATTTCCTAAATCTGGTGATCCTGTCCACAGATGATGTACTTCTTTGTTGCAACTATTTTTGCTGGCTGCCTCTCTCCCATCCTGTGTCCTGCCCCCTGCCCCAAGGGTACCTCCATTGAGGTTAGAAAAAGTGGACATAATGTAAACAGTTTAGATTTTAAAATCAGGGAGATCTGACTTCAAATCCTGGCTCTGCCACATGCCAGCTGTGTGATTGTGAGTAAGTTACTTAACCTCCCTGAGCCTTAGTTTCATCACCTGTTGGGGTAGGTCATGACTGCCTGGTGGGACTGCAGGCACTTAGGTGTGTAAAGCACCTAACCCTTTGGCTGGGAAATAACAGGTATGTAGCCATGGCTAGTCCTGACTCCTGTTTCCCTTGATGAAATGGAAGCAACGGGGAACCCTTCTTTAGCTTTGTGGATGGCACATGTTTGCTGAACAACAGGCAGGAATTTAGGTGGATTTTTTGTTTGTTCTAATTCTTGCAAAAGAATGGGCTGCCCTTCTTGGGAGTCACAAGTTTGGATTCAGACCACGATGAGGAAGGAAAAAGCTTCAAACATAATGATGCCTGCCCTGTCAACACCGACCATCCCAAGCTGTATATTATGTCCTCACCAGTAATATTTGGCAAGTTAAGTCTGAGTTAATGCCACAGAAGCATGATTTTCCGGGATGAACACTGAACATGTATGGAAATATTTAGTGAAAATGGACTCTACTAAATTCTGTTGAATTTTCTTTCAGATAGGTACAGTTAGCGCCATTTTTACAACTGGGGAATGGAGGCTCAAACTGGCCTCAGGACCGGCCCAAAGTCACAAAACGAATAGTGGGAGAAATGTCTCTCCCTCTCCCACTCATTGCAACAACTCTAATTTATGTTGCCAATGACATCCTTATCAATTACTTCAAAGGACATTTCTCGACATGCGTATTCTCTCACCTTTCAGCGGCATTCCACAGTATTGACCACAGTCTTCTGTGTGAAAGACCTGGCCTCTGTCTCAACCAAACTCGCTGCCCTGGTAGCCTCATCTGGCCTCTCTCCTCTCTTCCTTGGAGGCTTGTCTTTTGTGATGAGATATTTCTGTTTGGAATGCCTTGGTGCTGGGCCCTGGACTCCTCTTCTATATCCTCCCACCATTCCCTCAATTGTATGCACAGCTTCAATTAGCATCTGTTATAGTTATATAGAGTTCCACTGCACATATCATCATTGACACTTTTATTTTTATTGGTGTGCTTATGTTTTCATTGCTTCATGTCTGCTTTTACTCACTCTGAGATCCTTAGTGCCTTGTAAACGTTCCATATAGACTTGAGGACTGCAAGAATGAGTGAATGCATAGAGTATAACTAATCCCAGACAGCATGACCTAAAACCTCTTTTTTCCACTCTCAAGACTACCTCCCAAAGGACTTGTGGGATCAGAATCCCAAAATCTCATTTTTGTACATGAGGGACCTGCGAGTCAGAGAGGTTAAAGAATTTCTCCAAATTTACACAGAATTCAGAAGCTAGGTATAAGACTCTGCTCCCTTAAACCCCAGGGATCCCCTTCTGTATAGATTCGATCTCAGCTCACCTGCATGGCTGAATGTGCTCACAGGTATGCTGGTTGGTTTTCTTTTGCTTGTAATAAAAAGGTTTTGGGGAATTGGTTTTGTCTGTGTTGGTTCTACAATTCATCCACGTCCTTTAGTCTAGCCAGAATCCAATATAGGTATCTGAATTACTTTTTCTGCCCTTTTTTTTTTTTTTTTTGCTTCTGTCTTCTCCAATGACTCAGCATTTTTAATCACTTCTTTTTTTTTCCTTTGGGGAGTGTCTAAAAAAATAGCTTGGTAATCAGAAAACATGACAGTTACTTCTTGAGACTCAAGTTACTTCTTGAGACTCCATCTACATAAGGTTTGAAGTTCTAAATTCAACTCCTGCCCCCCTCAAATAAAAGCCCCATCCTATACAGTAAACAGCTTTTTCTAAACTTCTGTAAAAGGGGTCCTCTGTTTCCATTGCAGAGTCTGCCCACAGACGACGCTGTGGTTGGCGGGGTGGTGAGCGGTACCTTTTTTATTGACTGACAGAGTAAACAGAGTAGAAAGCCAAAATAACCCACAGCAGATGACCAAATACATGTTAAACTTAGGTAAGCGTACAGACACTTGTCATTTTTAAACTTTCCTTTTGCTTCCCCTTTTTTTAGTCCTGGTGGGGGTGGCGGTGTGGTAGGACAGTTGGCTTGCCAAAGCAAGCAGGAGGGAAAGGAAAAACAGCATAGATGAGAGGGGCGAGGGGAAAGAAAGCAAATAATTTTCCCGGCTGTCACAGCTTTGTACAGTTCTGACTGACGGAACTCGAAGGACCCTTAGAAACTCTCTTGTCTTCCTCCCTCGTTTTAGGCTAAAAATGGAAATGTCTGGAGAGGTTAGGTTACTTATCTATAATCACCGCTAATTAATGGAAGAGATGAGACTGGTCCTCAGGTCTGCTGATCTCAGTTCCTCCTTCACTGAAGGTCAGCTCACTCATTTCCTTCTCTGTGATGCCTTCACTGAGTGTCCCTAGGGACAATGGCCTTGTATTCCCCCTCCAGTATCACCATGACCCCTTGTATTCCTAGTGTAGCCATGTGGTCCCTGGGTTAACTGTGACTCTTGTCTGCCACCCTCTCAGGCTTTTCTTTATTATATTTTTGTATTTAATTTTTTTTTAAGAGGCAAAAAAGACTTTATTCAAGGGCTATTGCAATAGGGGAGAAAGACTCAACTTGGTTGAAAAAAGGAGAGCAGGTTTTTGTTTTATTGATGCTTTAAATAATCGCAGGATGTATTTAAAATGGCATTTATTTATTTACTTACTTATTTAATTTAATTTTTTTTTTTTTAGGAGGTGCCAGGAATTAAACCCAGAACCTCATATGTAGGAAGCAGGCACTCAACTACTGAGCCACATCAACTCCCCAATGAGTGTTGGTTTTTTCATTTGTTTCTAGGAGGCACTGGGACCTTGCACATGGGAAGCAGGTGCTCAAACACTTGAGTTATATCTGCTCCCAACAGCAGAGGTTTTTTTAATTGTCTCTTTTTTTTTTTCCAAAGACACATAGATGACTGAAAATGTTCCATAAATATATAAGAGTTTCCCATATAGCCCACTCCCAACCACCCCTCCCCCCCCACTCCTCCCACATCAACAACCTCTTTTGTCAGTGTGGCACATTCATTGCATTTGATGAATACATTTGGGAGCAGTGCTGTACTGCATGGATTATAGTTTACATTGTAATTTACTCTCTCCCCCAGTCCATTCAGTGGGTTTTGGCAGGATATATAATGTCCCACATCTGTCCCTGCAATATCATTCAGGACAAATCCAAGTCCCAAAAATGCTCCCACATCTCATCTCTTCTTCCCTCTCCCTGCCCTCAGCAATTACTGTGGCCACAGTCTCCATATCAATGATACAATTTCTTCCATTGCTAGAGTCACAAAAGTTCTAAAGTAGAATACCAGTAAGTCCACTCCAATTCATATTTTATTTCTCCATCCTGTGGACCCTGGGATGGTGATGTCCACAGCTACAAGTGGGAAAATCACATCCATCAGCAATGTGGGATCTAAGCCCCCTCTCAGATTTTTGAACTCCACCAGCTCTGGAATCATGCTGTTCACGTGTCGAGGAATGCGACGTAATGGGGTAAAGAGGATGTTTGATATATTTTCTAGTGTAGTACGGATTTACTTCCCCTTTTCCAAACACGGGCCTCTTTGCCCATAATTTGTATGAATTTCCCAAATGGTTCTGTTGTCATCCCGCTGTAGTTTCACCTAATTCCTAAGACCAGTCTGCTTCAATGGCAAATGATTTGCTCGCAGACCCGCCACGAATTCCTGTGTCTGTTTCTTAGGAGTTGGTAGACCAGGTCAGGTCATTTAGTTATTCCAAGGATCAGTTCTCTCTCACCTGTGAAATGGGTAAATAAACAGGAGTTCATTCATTCAGACTATGTGAGATAAGGTAGAAGAAATCTCCCAACAGGTGTCTGGCCTGACTTTGCCATTTTTCTGTTGGTTCCCTACAGAGCCAGAGTTGAATTGGTGAGGGAGTAGAAAGGACCAAATCACTTTCTTCGGGACTTCAATTATCATTTTTGTATTGTTATAATTGTTTCTAAATTTTAAGATACTTTATCATTCATTCATTTTATGTGTCATCTATAATTTCCTGCTGATAACACAGCTTACAGTGATTGACTTTGGGTTCTGAATCAGCCCGCCATACCTGGAATAAATCCCACTTGCCAGTGAGGTATAATTCTTCCTATACATTTTAAAAATTAGTAATCAAGGAAAATATGGCATTAGTGTGGAGAACGTGGCCATGGTGGCTGCTGGGTGTGGGGAATGGGAGGAAGAGATGAGATGTGGAGGCATTTTCCGGACTTGGCGTTGTCCTGGGTGGTGCTGCAGAGACAATTACCAGACATTGTATGTCCTCCCATAGCCCACTGTATGGAATGTGGGAGAGTGTGGGCTATGATGTGGACCATTGACCATGAGGTGCAGTGATGCTCAGAGATGTATTCACCAAATGCAATGAATGTCTTATGATGATGGAGGAGAATGTTGCTATGGGGGAAGTAGTGGGGTGAGGGGGGTGGGGGGTATATGGGGACCTCATATTTTTTTAATGTAATATTAAAAAAATGAATAAAGAAAAAAATAAATCTAAAAAAATTCATTTGCTAACATTTCATTTTGAGAAATTTTGCATCTACGTTTACGAGAGATCTTGGTCTGTAGTTTTCTTGTAATGTATCTATCTGGTTTTGGCAGTAGGGTGATGCTGAGCTCATAGAATGAGTTAGGAAGTGTTCATGCTGCTTCTGTAGTCTGGAAGAAATTATGGGGAGTTGGTATTCTTCCTTAAATGCTTGGAAGAATTCATCAGAGAAGTCATCTATGACTGAAGCTTCCTTTTTTTGAAGGTTATTATTATTGATTCAGTTTCTTTAATGTATATCCTAGTATGAAAGATTATTTCTCATGATGTGGATTTGGTATTTTGGGTCTTTCATGAAATTGGTCTATTTCATCTAAGTTATCAAATTTGTGGGCATAGAGTTGTTCTCAGTATTCTTTTATTCCCTTTTAATATTCATGGGATCCATGAGGATGATACCTCTTTCATTTCTAATACAAGTAATTTTCATTTTCTCTCTGTTTTTCCAGGTTAATTTCTCTAGAACTTTTTCAATCTTACTGATGTTTGTAAAGAACAAGATTTTGATTTTGTTGATTTTCTCTATCGTTTTCCTGTTTTCACTTCCATTGATTTCTGTTCTAATTTTCATCATTTATTTTGTCTTTCATTCATTTTAGACTTAATTTGCTTTTCTTTCTCTAGTTTTCTCAGATGGAAGTTTAAGGTATTGATTATAGACTTTTCTTCATTTTTAATGCATGCATTTAATTCTACAAATTTCCCCCTAAGCACTCCCTTTGCTGCATCCCACAAATTTTTAAAAAGTTACGTTTTCATTTTCATTTGGTTCAAAACATTTTTAAATTTCCCTTAAGACTTCTTTGATCCATGGGCTATTTGGAAGCTTGTTGTTTAATTCCCAAATATTTAGATATTGTAAGCTATGTTTTTATTATTTTTGGTTTAATTTCATTGTGGTCTGAGAGCATACTTTGCAAAGTTTCTATTCTTTTAAAAATTTTATTGTGTGTTTTATGGCCCAGAATGTATATTCTGTTGTTGGTGGAGTGTATTAATCAGGGTTCTCTAGGGAAACAGAATCAACAAGAGATATCTGTCAATAGTATGCTATTTTATAAGAGTCTCTCCCATGACCTTGGGGATGCACAAGTCCAGGTTCCGCAGGCAGGCTGCAACCAGGGGCTCCAATGAAAGTCCAATGAAGGTTCTTGATGAGTTCTGGGAGATGTTGGCTGTCCAAAGATGAGCTGGGAAATTCTCACTCAATGCTGGAATCACTTCCCCTTTTAAGGCATTCAACTGATTGGATAAAGTGTCACTCATTGCTGATGGCAATCTCCCTGATTGATGTAATTATAACCAGCTATCTATGATTTACCACTGCAGGAAAGTCAATGGTGATTAAAGTCCATAAATGCCCTTGTATTACAGTTAGCCCACTGCTTGCTTGACCAAACCACTGGGCACAATTTCCTGGTCGAGTTGACACATTAGCCTAACCATCGCAGTGGAATAATCTATAAATGTCAATTATTTCAAGCTGATTGATAATACGAAGTTCTTGAATTTTTCTGTTTATTATTGTTATTATTATTTTATTCTTTTTTTCCCTTTGCATTTCAAGTTTGTGAAGTTTCTCTCAACCTATCTTCAAGCTCTCTGGTTCTTCTCTTGCCCATGTCCAGCCTCGTGAGACTTTATTTCTATTGCAGTGTTTTTGATATCTAGTATTTCCTTTTGATTCCCAGAGTTTCTCTTTCTCTCCTTATAGTACTCACTTGTTCTTTCATGCTGTATACATGTACTTTGTCCATTAGAACCTTTCACATACTAATCATTGTTATTTTAAATTCCCTGTCTGATAATTCCAAAATCTGTGTTGTTTGTTCTGATGTTTGCCCTGTCTTTTTGGACCATGATTTTCCTTGAGTTTTCACCTTCCTTATAATTTTTTGTTGAAAGCCAGGCATGTCATAGTGAGTAATAAGAACTGAGGTAAATAGGTCTTTGGTATGAAGATTCATGTTAATCTCGCTAGGAAGTGGAGCTGTTGAATGTTTGCTGTACCTTTAGGTTATCAGAGGCTTCACATTTCTTTAGCATGACTATGTTTTGCTTCTCTTGACTTAGGGCTTCCCTAAGAATTCTTCCTGAGGGAAAGTCTGTGCTTCTTAGCTCTATTATCTGTTATCTCCACAACCCTGTTGGTGTGGTAGTCAGGTGTGGAGGGGCATGGTCCAGAATCTTTCTCTTCAACCTCAGACTACACTGGGCCTGTGTTGCTGGACCGTGACATTCACAGCTCTCTTGCTGCCCTATGGCTCCCCGCTCCTACCTTCTCCAGTCCCCATTTCCTTCCCTGGCTGCAGCATTCCCACTCTAATGATTAAAACTCTTACCATGTTGGCTATGTCTTAGCTCCCTTAGGTGAGAAAGGAAGGCTGACTGATGTTTGAGGGGGGAGAATTTTTTCTCCCACCTGGTCTGAGTCTCTGGTAAGATCCTTTTCCTTTGAGAGTAGGCATTTGCCATGGAGAATGCTTGGGGTGTATTTCATAGTGCTTCCTCTTTCCTTCCCACTGCCAGAGCCCTGAGGACATGTTATCTTTTATCTTTCTTTTACTTTAAGAATCTGGTGGATGGGAAGCAGATGTGGCTCATCTGTCTACCATATGGAGGGTCCAGGGTTCGACCCCCAGGGCCTCCGGACCCATGTGGTGAGCTGGCCCATGCACAGTGCTGATGCACACAAGGAGTGCCGTGCCATGCAGGGGCGCCCCCACGTAGTGGGCCCCATGCACAAGGAGTACACCCCACAAGGAGAGACATCCCTCGTGAAAAAAGCGCAGCCCGCCCAGGAGTGGCACCGCACACACAGAGAGCTGACAAAGCAAAATGACGCAACAAAAAAGAGATGCAGTTTCCCAGTGCCACTGGATAATAAAGTGGACACAGAAGAGCACACAGCAAATAGACACAGACAGCAGACAATGGTGGGGGGGGGGGGGGGGGTCGGCGAAAGGGGAGAGAAATAAATAAAAAAAATAAATCTTAAAAAAAAGAAAAGAATCTGGTGGTGCTCCTAGAGGTGTAGTCTCAGAGCATGTGGGTGCCCTCCTGAGAGGCCCCTTTTCCAGGAGTTTCTCACTGTCAAGCTAGTCCATACTCAGCCTCCAGCAGTTTGTCAAAATTACCATGTAAGTGTTCTTACTATTTATGACTCCAGTGACTTCAGCTCCAGGTAGGCAAATTTGGGCTAAGCCTCCTTAGATGTGCTTGTCTCTCCAGATTTCAGGGTAGATGTTTACCTAATGGGTTCAAGAAAATTTGTTTTTCACTTTGTCCAGCTCTTTGTCCAAGCTGAATGAGACTTCTCCCTGCTTATTGTGTGTTTGAGTGCATTTTGTATATGTCTGCCCATGTGTGTACCCACAAATTGCATCCATACACGTAAATATGCTATCATATACCTACACAACTATGTGCATTAATATTTGTATTTACTCATTGTGATACATTTTGTGCAGCCGTGAGTCAAATTTTTGCGGTATTTCTATGTGGGCTTTTGTGCCATTCTTCCCCAGAATTTGTTAGGCAAGTCACATATATTATTCATTCGATTCTCACACAGTTGTCTGGGTCAGGTATCACTATTTCTATTTTACAGAGAAGGAAACTGAGGGGCAACTCCTTCTCCATTGAGAAGTAGGGAAAAATATTAAAAGTTTTATGTGTGAGCTTCTCAATATTAAATAGTTCTTGATTGCTTTCCTACCTAATCTCTTCCAACTTCTAACATGGCTGGAGATCTGTGCTGCATTGCCTGTAGGATCTTAGAGAAGGAGATCTTTTAATGGAAACACAACACCAAAATGTTGGTTGGGAGTTGCCTTTCAATTCCACTGAAATAAAAATGGCTTGGAGCCTAAGTTTCATTACTCACAAGTAATTTTTAATTAAGGGTTGTTTCCAGACACAGCTGGTTACATCATACGGATCTGCTCTACTTTCTTTTTTGGTGCTGCTTCCCAGGCAGAGCAAATGAGGATTTCCTTCTTAGCAATGCAAATGCAGTGGGGTAAAAGACATCTTGGTTCTTGTGTTCACTTCTGTGGTTAAATTACACGTGCAGCCCCCTCACTGAGAGGTCATTTTTATTGTCACTTGCTAAAGAGAGAATCACAGGTAAGCATGTGAACCTCGTTTGACATTTATATGCAACCTGGGCAATTCTGAGAAATGCACTAGGTAGTAAAGGCTCTTCTATAAAAGGCGGCTGACTGATAGTTTAGCCAAAATATGATACCTGGTAGTTTGTTGCAATTTTCTCTAACAGGAATAGGTATTGAATTTATTTCAAAATTGACTTAAAGAGCCCTTCATATGCTACCAGCGTATTACCACTTTTTGTAAAGCATACACTAGAAGAGAAAACTCCTTAGCCTGTAAAATAAGGACAAGGTGTGTGTGTGTGTGTGTGTGTGATGTTGAAGGGGGATGGAACTTATTTAGTGTGCTATTGACTTCATATCGACAGTTGGAGTGATAAGTCTGCATTTTATTACTTTGTGTAGGTTGTAAAATCATTCCCACTGCAGAATTTCTTAATGAAAATAAAGCAAGTGACTTAGAGAAATTTATTTGATTTCCATAAACAAATCAAGGATAATTCCTCCTACAATGTTTTAAACAAATATGCTATTAAAAGCTTGCATCTCATTCTCTTTGTACAACTTCTTTAATCTTCTTTCCAATTTAAGTTATAGAATAGCAAAACCCAATCACCTACTTAAAAATTTCTCTCAGGCATTTTAACAAAGTCAGAACAATTTTGCTTGCTGCATCGATATTCTGCCTAGTATGGTATGAGAGAAGAGGGTGTGTTCTTTTCCTTAATCATATGAGAGAATCAGGATATCTTTCAATGCTGTCTCTGCCACAAATTAGCCTTTAAAGTATGTGCCCCCTCAATCTCAATGTCTAAGTCCTGATTTTTAAAATGGGGATTGAAATACCTGTCAAACCTACATCAGAGGGTTGCTTTTTGCTGTTATTGTTTCTCTCCCCACCCCCCCATTGCCTCTGCTCTCTGCGTCCATTCACTGTGTGTTCTTCTGTGTCCGCTTGTATTCTTGTCAGTGGTACTGGAAATCTGTGTTTCTTTTTGTTGCATCATCTTTCTGTGTCAGCTCTCCATGTGTGCAGCGCCACTCCTGGGCAGGCTGCACTTTTTTCATGCTGGGCGACTCTCCTTTCGGGGCACACTCCTTGTGCGTGGAGCTCCCCTACTTAGGGGACACCCCTGTGTGGCACGGCACTCCTTGCGCGCATCAGCACTATGCACGGGCCAGCTCACCACGTGGTTCAGGAGGCCCTGGGTTTGAACCCTGGACCTCCCATGTGGTGAGAAGATGCTCTATCTGTTGAGCCAAATCCACTTCACTTATTTATTTATTTATTTTATTCATAGGGTTGAAATGGTGATAAAGTGAGGTAGCGAAGATGGAAATGTCTTTTCTGAATCTGCAAGTTTCTCTCACGTAGTTTGCACTGTTGAGACCTGTTTTCCAAGTACAAATTTTGGTTCTAAAACATTTGGAAATTCTGTCTGGATAGATATGGGCAATTGGTTGACACAGCATTAAGTCTGTAAACACCATGCCTTGCCTGCATTGTTGTGTTTCCTACTTTTTGGCACATAGAATTGTGAAATAAGTATAAGCTAATATATGTATATTGAGTTTTTGGTGGAGGTGGGGTATGCTTCAGTGTCCCTTACAAAATATTCAATGTGAAAAACAATAGTACGCTTGGAAATGTAGATTAATATGAAGAGAGAATATAGAACAAACAATATTTTAGAATTGTGGGCACTGCTCACATAGAAAAATCTTGCTCTTGGCTCACTCATAGTTGAAGATGTGTCCATTTCTTTTCAGGTTACCAAAGCAAGAGGATTAGAGTGAAGGGGTCAATGTAATCATTGACACTAAGAAAACACAATGGTTTTACTAATCAGGTTAAAATCACTTTAAATTTTATCAGTGTATGACTAGGAGACAAAATGAGTATTTTAGACCTTTAACAATACTGTGTTTTATAAATGTATTTTTTCTCTTCTAAACTCAAGGGCAGGGTACTTTAATATTTAATTTTTAATTGAAATGTAATTAGCATGCTATAAAATTCATCATTTTAAAGCATACAATTCAATGATTTTAAATATATTTACAACATGTGCAACCATCAACAATATCTAATTCAAAAATATTTCATCACTTGGAAACCAATGCCATATCTATTAGCAGTCACTCCCTTTCTCTGCCTTTAATCCCTAACAACCTCTAATCTACTTCTTAAATCTATGAATTTGTCTGTTCTGCATATTTCATGTAAAAGGAACCATACAGGATTTGGCCTTTTGTGTCTGGCTTATTTTAATTAGAATAATGTTTTCAAAATTCATCCATGTTGCAGCACATATCAGTACCTTAGTGCTTTTTATAGCTGAATAATATTCCATTTTATGGGCATATCACATTTTGTTTATCCACTCATCAGTTGATGGGAATTTGGGTTGTTCCCACTTTTTGGTTACTTTGAATAATGCAGCTGTGAACACTTGCACACAAATGTTCACGTGAACATACATTTTTACTTTCTTGTATATATAAATATATAGGAGTGGACATGCTGGGTCATGGGATAACTCTGTTTAAATTTTTGAGGAACTGCCACACTGTTCCAAAGCAACCACACCATGTTGGATACTACCAGCAATGTATGAGGGTTCTAATTTCTCCACTTCTTTGCCAACATTTGTTATTGTCAATATTTTTGGTTATACCCATCCTAGTGAATATGAGGTAGAATCTCATTGTGTTTTTGTTTTGCAAATAGTTGGATCTTGGTGGGTTTTTTTTTTAAATCCATTCCATCAATCTTTGCTTTTGATTTGGGTATTTAGTCTATCCATTTATATTTAATGTAATTAATGATAACTTAAGATTTATGTTTGCCAGTTTGGTTTTCCTATACATTGATTGCCACTTTTGTTTCAAGTTTGCTCTATTATGTCTTTCTTTTGTATTAAATAGATATTTTCTTAGTGTGTTTTTTCAATTCTCCTGTCACTTTTTTTCTATGTTTTTTATTTTCTTCATAAACATGCTAGGAATTATAATTAACATTTTACTATCTGACAATCTAGTTTGAGTTAATACTAACTTATTTTCAACAGTATTTTAGTTTGCTAGGCTGCTGGAATGCAATATACAAGAAATAGACTGGCTTTTACAGTGGGAATTTATTTGCTTCTAAATTTACAGTTCTGAGTCTGGGAACAAATGCAAATCAAGGCATCATCAGGCTACGCTTTCTCTCCAAAGATTAGCTGCTGGTGATCCTAAACACCTCTGTCGTATGGCAAAACACATGACAGTATCTTCTGGTCTCTCCCATCTCTTTTGGGTTTCCCTGCTTTTAACTTTTAGGCTCCATGCTTTCTCTCTGTCTCTCTCTTCATATTCATCCCATTTATAAAGGACTCCAGTAAGAGGATTAAGATTCACTCTTGGTTATGCCTTAATTGAAGTAACCTAATCAAAGATTCCTACCCACAATAGGCTCATACCAAGGAGGACCAACTTTAAGAACATAATTTTCTGGTGTATGTACAATCTCATCCTACCACACAGTATATAAAATATTTGCGCCTATAAAGCTCCAATCTCTCCCTCTACTTTGTTCTATTATTTCCACATAAATTACAACTTCATATATTCTATTCCCATCTATGTAAACTCATAATTATTACTTTATACAGTTTGCTTTTAATCAGATAGAGAAAAATGTGTTAAAACAAAATATACAATTATGCTCCATTTTATATTTAATTATGTAGTTACCTTTGGTCCACTTTATGTCTTCATGGGATTTGAATTACTTTCTAGTGTTCTTTGATTTTAACCGAAATTACTCCCTTTAGTGACTTAATTTTCTGAGGTTTGGTTTATTTGAGAATGCCTTAATTTCTTTTCATTTTTGTAGAATAGTTTTGCTGGATATAGAATTCTTGGTGAGCAGTATTTTTCTTTCAGCACTTTGCATAGATTATCTCATTGCCTTGTGGTCTCCATGGTTTCTGATGAGAAATTAGCTTTTAATACCATTGAGTATATCCTTGTATGTGATTTCTCTCTTGCTGTTTCAAAATTCTCTTTTTGTCTTCAGTTTGCAGCATTTTATTATGATGAATCCATATATGGATTTATTTGAGTATATCCTACATGAAGCTCATTGAGGTTTTTGGATGTATAGATAAATTTTTTAAGCCAAATTTGGGAATTTTGGGCCATATTTATTAAAATATTCTTTTTCTTCTCCTTCTGGAGCTACCATTTTATATCTGTTCATATCTTTGATAGAGTCATGCAGGTCTTTGAGGTTCTTTTTACTTTATTCATTATTTTAAAATTTCTTTTCTTCAAACTGACTATCTTCAATTTTGCTAATTCTTTCTTTTGCTTTCTCAGATATGCTGCTGAGTTCTCAATTCCTCTAGTGCATATTTCATTTCAGTTATTGATCTTTTCAACTCCAAATTTCTATTTGATATAGGTTTGTGTGTATGTGTGTGTGTGGGTGTGTGTGTGTGTGAAATTTCTATCTCTTTTTTGGTATTCCATATTTGGTGAGTCATTATTCTCATAATTATTTAGACACAGCTTCCTTTAATTCTTTGAATTAAAATTATCATGGCTAATGTCTTTGTCTGGACTTGCTCAGGAACAGCTCCTTTTGACTTATTTTTTCTTTGTAAAGGCCTTACTTTCTTGTTTCTTTATATATTTTACAATGTTTTGTTGAAAATTCAACATTTTGAATAATACAATGTGGCAATTCAGGAAATCAGGTCCTCCCACCTCCCCAGGGTTAGTTGTTGCGGTCTGTTTTGGTTGGTGTTGTGGGTTTTTTTGTTTGCTTCTTTAATGATTTTTTTCTCAAATAGTTCTGTAAAGTCTATATTCTTTGTCATGTGTGACCCCTGAAGTCTCTCTTTGGTTAGCTCAATTATTAGTTAATGAAAGGGCAGAGATTTCCTTATACAACTGGAACTAATAAGCCCCTCAAGTTTGACTGAGGGGCTCTGTGTGCCTGGGAACCACATTGTCAAAGCTCAGGTAGGTAGTTTATGCCTCTGCCTTAGTGTCTACATCCTGCTTTCACAGATCCTCAAGGTCAGCTGGAGATTTAAGGGCCTTCGGAGGTACTTCCTGTGCCTTTGCACACCCCTACACATTTGTGTGAGCTTATAGTTTCCCAGGAATATGTCAGAGATTTTAAAATCCCACGATGGTCATCTTATTTCCCTGATTTTCCTTTAAGGTTTTTGATCAGGTTGTTATTTGCCACAACTGTTATTGTGTGCCTCAGGCAGCTATGCTATTAAACATTTGCTCGTTTTTGAAAAATGTACCCAGGAAAAAGCTGTTTGCACTAGGTAAGTTCTGAGTCAGGTTAAATGAAGGCAAGCCCTCTGAGTGTGGCTTTCCAGGGAACTAGTAGACGGGTAAAATAATGACAATTTCTGGGAAAAGGTTTTGAAGTAGCCCCAATTCTGTTCTACTCCTTCCAGTGGCTGCTAGACTGTTGGTTTTCACCAGGATTACTGGACTGTTGGTTTTCAGGTCTACCACAGATTTGGAAAGGAAGGGGGGTTGGGAATAGGGAAAATTAAAAAATGATATAAAGCTCACTGTTCTCACTGAGATTCAGCCATTTTTCTAGAATAAATTCTCCCCAGATTGTTGGAATCCTGTTTCCTTTCCAGAATTCTGAAAATAATTGTTTTGAGAATTCTTTCAGTGTTCTCATTACTTTCATTGAGAGAAATGTCCAAGATCCTTACTTCTCTATATTAGTCAGCCAAAGGGGTGCTGATGCAAAATACCAGAAATCAGTTGGTTTTTATAAAGGGCGTTTATTTGGGATAGAAGCTTACAGCTACCAGGCCATAAAGCATAAGTTACTTCCCTCACCAAAGTTTTTTGCCATATATTGGAGCAAGATGGCTGCCAATATCTGCCAGGGTTCAGGCTTCCTGGGTTGCTTTCCTTCTGGGGCTTGCTTTTTCCTGGCCCAGGGTTCCTCTCTTCCCAGGGCTTGTTTCTCTATGGGCTTAGTGTTCCTCTCTTCTCAGGCTTCTCTTTCCTCACAACCAAGCACCTCTGTGTGCTTACTTCCATAGGCTGCAGTTCACAACTCGAGCATCAAAACTCCAACTCTCTTCTTTTGCCATGTGTTTTAATTGTGAGCACTCACCCAGGTGGGAACTCGATGCCCTACTGACATGGCCCAATCAAAGCCCTAATCATAATTTAACTAAATAGATAGGAACCTTTAGACAGACCAGTTACAAACTAATCCAATATTTAATTTTGGAATTCTTAACTATATCAAACTGCTACACCCTGCATTCCCACTGACTTCATCTCCTGATGCATTAAAAGGGGCTATATTCCATATGAGCAAAGAGAGGATATCATTCAGGAATATGTGATAGGTCAGTTTTGATTAAAGAAAGGCTCACAGAAGGAACTATTAAGGGAATGAAAGAGGCAGGTCAAAAAATGTTAGAAAGCCAATAAGGAGTGTGATTTTATACCAGTCCCTAGGCTCAGCTCTATCCAGCCAGGGGAGCTTTGGAGTCTAAGCCTTGATTCGTTGTCACTATTTGAAACAAGAGAGAAGATTTTCATACTCCTATGCCTGTCACTCATTTGCCAAATATTGTCCCAGGGAGCCATCAATTCCCAGGCTCCTCCAGCTCTTTGAGCCCAGGGACAAAACAGCTTTGGCTGTCAAAAGGCAGCTCTTCCAAAGAGGGTTGCAAGAGTTGCCCAAGGAAACAAAAGTATACAGCAACTGGGAGAGGAAATGCTGTTACTGGTGAAAGGAATCTGGACAGATTTGGGTAATCAGGGATGTGTCCACCACAGTGTTCAGATTGCAAACAAGAGAAGTCAGTCCTCAGTGGCTTAAGCAGAAAAGAAGTATATTAAATTATATTGATTAGCAAACAGTTTCTAGGAAGCTAGAGAAATAGGTGCTGGGATTTACATAGCAAGGATCAGTGCTCCAGGTTACAAATCTGACCTGGGTCCAGTGGAGACACCATTGCAGGCACATTTACTCTTGGACATTAGGCACCAGTATATAACCTCTGCCACTGCTATCCCTAGAACCTGGGAATATTTGCAACCAGAAGCAATATTGGCAAGGTCTTCTTCTTTGTGCTACCAGCTTCCAATTCAAAGTCTGGTTTTCCTATGTTTGGTACACATGTTCTTGGTTATGTTCATCTTGGAGGAAGGCTGGGAAAGTGAGAATCCAGCCTTGTATAGAGAGAAATCACCTCACAGGTGGGGAATTTTCCAAACACAGCAAGGGTATTCAAAGCTCCTGGGTATTGAAAGGTATGCTAAATGTCCACTAGAATGACTTTTGGAAGGGTTCTTTGGACAGAGTTATTATTTCATTAGGATTCAAGGGGATGCTACAAGAGACAGTATAGGTGATCATTGACATAAGTTGCTGGATTTATAATTATTGACCAAGAGTCAGTACATTGGAGATGAAGGGGGTCATCTGTAACCTTTTGCTATGACTGTGCTGAGCAGTTGCAGTTCCCTGAAGGGCCATGCTCTCTTTCACCCGTAAGCGTTTGGACAAACTGTTACATTTTCCAGAAAATCCTTTCAGGTTCTCCTCCTCTCCCATCTTTTTCAGATTAACAGCTTCTAGTCCTTCAACAATTCTTTTGCCATATCTGCAAAGGTAATTTATTTTATATATTTATTTTAAGAAAGCAGATGTTCTCCAAAAGTTTCTCTCTGGTGGTGCCTCGTTGCCACTAATGTTTCCCACTCCCCTTTCCCACATAGTAGCTGTATCATTTTAGAGTAGGGAAACATAGAGAAGATAAATACTTGTCTGTCTTACAAATGTTAGGAGATTTTATTGGCTTTATGATTCCTGCCAGAGCAGGGAAGCAGACTATTCCCAAATCCATCTATTCTCAATTCATCATTTCAAATCCCCTCCTACACCAGCCCCTCTCCTTCCTTATCACCATAACAACTGCATGTCATACTATGCAGCAAAGACATTGTCAGAAGAAAAAGAGAAATGGAGCTCTTGATCCAAATTTCAACCTCAATTTAAGGGAATTCTCTCTTTGAAAACCTGTTGAGATCTTGACACTTCTTATACATGTGGAAAATACCTAAGTGGATCTATGTGCTTTTTATTAGAATCCCCCATGTCTATCAATATAGACGAAATGAATACCATGATTACATAAATACTAAATATCAAGGGATATGTTAAAAAAAAAACTAATTCATTTTCTGGTGGCTCTGTTTAATCAACACACATGGAATTTGTTTGTTGACTATAATGGAGAACAAATGAAACCAAATACTAACTAAAAGACTTGTTTCCACATCCTCATATAAATATGAAATGTGATTACAATCTGCATTTATCACACAGCTTGGTAAGTTTGCATCTCTATCCTAATAGATGTCAAAATGGATTAAATCAATGATGCTAAAATGAGCCCAGTGACTAAAAAGAGTCAGATATCAAAGACATGGAGCTTGTAAGTGGTTGTACATTGAAATGAAGGAGAAGGTTGACTAAACATAGTTGTAACTGGCAAACATCTCAGAGAGATACAAATTGATTCCAAGCCTAGTTGGGCACAGACAAATGAAATGAGAAACCCAGAAAAAGAGAAGGTAAATCCAGTTATTTAACTTTCTCTTTAGATGCTTGATTTGACATCAAAACCTTCACTAAATGAATTGCTCACAAGTGACTGTTACAGAACATCTGGGTTCTAAACAATCACAGCCCCAAGAAGGGTGGTATATAGAAAGTTGATTTCTGTGAAGTCAGTAGAGTTGAGGCTATGCTGTGGTAACAAATGAATCCTGAAATATCCATGGTTTAATATAGTAAAAAATTATTTGTCTTCCTATTATAGGATGGTATGAATCAGGCGGCTCTTCTCAATGGTATTCTTTCAAGTGCTGACTCAAGGATCTCAACCTTTTCCTTATTGAGAGTATGCCATGTGGAACAAATGACTCCCAGTGTACCTTGGAAAGGGTAGGGATGCTGATGGAACATGAAACGTGTTTCTAAGTGATTTCCATTTTGTCTAGCCATGTATCATGGGCCAGGACTCAGTGAGAAGGGCCAGTGTAACCACCAGAGTGCCTGGTAGTCTTCAAATGTGCTCTGGAAGAAAACAACATGGAGGCATCATCTCTGCCTCAGTTTTCAAGACTATGAGGAAGAGGGCTGCAGTGAAATGTGGTACACGTGTCAAAGTCACTGGAAAGGGTTCATTGCCAAAGAACCTCACTGGTGATGGAAGACAGACTAAACTAACGCAGTGCTCTAAAGAATATATTAGCACTGGAGGTTCTTAACAGTTCTTCCGGAACTTATAAAAATCTCAGGCCTTACATAGGAATACAGAGAGAGAGTAAGGAGTAATTTCAACCTATCCTATTAGAAATCCCATATTAACACCTAATACATTTTATCCTTCATTTATCCATCTACTATTGTTTTATCAACTTTAAACTCTAAGGACTAAAAGTTTTCTATCCTATAAAATAAGAGATTTGGAAGTCTCTAAGGTCACTTCCATCTCTGTCATTCAATGGCTCCATGTTTCCCTTCCTGTTTTTTTTTTTTTTTTTTGACGTTTGGTGGTAGATTTGATATAAAACTCTGCAGTTGACAGTAGAATTTTTGCTTAGTAGAATATTGTTGAAGGTAGAAACAAATGACTGTTTTTCAAACTTATGTGCCTTATTCATCAGCATTGGTTTTTAAAGATCCCATTGCCATCTGCTATTTATTTCCTTTACTTCAATATCATAAATACATGTATTTTTCCTCTTATTGAAATACCAGTTTTTTTCCTGGGGACACTTAATTCAGAAGATGAAATTCACCTTCTGAGAGATCCATAAACACTGATTACTGTAGTTTTTATTATTTTTTCCTTTTCCTAGAATGTTACTACTTCCTTGGGTTTAGCATTTGTTTGTAATAATAATAATGGAATTTTTGAATAAATAGAATCAAAGGATAATATTATGTGAAGGTGAATTTTTACCCAAAGTTTAATTTATCTAGTGGATATGATGTTTATAAGGAGAGCATTCTCTTTTTCTGTTGTCAGTTGTTCTGTGAACAGACATACGTGGTTTTGTATTCTGGTTCCATATTTCATTACTTCTGTGACCTTTTAAATAAGTTATTTGCCTCTTTGTGCCTTAGTTTTCTCAAGTATAAAGTGGGGTCAGTAATAGTACCTACCTAACAGGGGAGTTGTAAGGAATCAAAGTAGAAAGTACTTAAGTTCTCAGCCACTGATACTGTCAAGTAATGATTAGGTATCAGGATGATAATCCTTAATAGTATAATTTTATTCAATTATCAATTACATAATGATAGCTTAGTTAATCTTATTATTTGTAAGCACATCAGACACTTTTGTATTTAATGGACAGATGCTGAATTCTTCCTCTACAGTATCAGACTTCTCCCAGGCTTTTAAGGGCAGGGGATGAGGACGCTTAATTCCTCTGGCTTTACCCAGAGTGAGTATTAAGGAAAGTTTTTTCTTTCTTTTGACAAGGTTAGTTATAAGGAAATCTCAGTTTTATTGTTTGTTTCATGGATGATCCTTTGCCTGATACAGTACCCAGCACATAATAAATAAATACTTAATAACTCTCTGCTGTATGCTAAATAAACTGGTACATTTATGCTGTGAGATTACAAGATTCTTAGAAAGAAGGAACTTGCTTCTAAAATTATTTTACTAATGAGTATTCATATTAGTTGAATACTATTATGTAAACCGAGAAATTTTGTAACAACGGCTCATCCACCTAAGAAGCACACCAATGAACTTCCATGTCAACACATTTCAAGAGATGCCTCATTAAAAGAAAAAGTTGAAATGATTGACTTCAAGCAAGCAGGAGAAACCTAGAGGGCAAAACAAAGTATTTCCCTCAAAACTTCAAACAGACTTCTACCTCATATGAGGAAGGACACCAAAAATTCACAAGATATGACAAGAGAAATTCTTCTAGAAATAGCAGTAGCTGTAGGCAGTCATGAAAGATGGAGGGACAACTGAAAGGTGATAAAGTAATTTAGTTGTCAAATTTAAATCTTAAACAAGTGCATTTCATCCCTTGCAGCTTAAGCATAGGTTAACTCTAGGAGGAATACATTTTCTTTCCCTTCAGATCAAAACCACAGAGAGTAAAGAAGTAGAAAGCTTCAGAGGTTCTTAAGAAATAAAAGGCAAATGGGATATGTAAGGGCCCATGTGAGCATGTTTTACATGATGGAAGGCTCCTTCTTACCTGCCTTCTCCATGCCTTCTTTATTCCTCAGCTTCAGACTGTGATATACAGTTTGTGACTTCTGAGACAATGTTTTATTTGCTTCTTTTTATTTTGTTTTGCTTGCTTTCCCTTTGCTTGAGATCTTCAGCCATTTCAATTTTGTAGCAGGATATACATTTGGGTTCAGCACCCTACCTCAAACTCCCAATCCTTCTCAGAAACTCATCATGCTTACCCCACACCCGTTCTTTTGGAATGGTATTCCTTCCATCTACTCATCTGGGTCTTGACAATTTGTTTCTAATCTCTTCTCTGCCCTCTTCTCCATTTTCCTTGCCTTTCTTTCCCCTCTCTTCCCACCCTTCCCTGCCATTTCCCCCTCATCATCCACCTGCAAGTCTTCTTCCTCCTTCTTTTCCTTCTCTCCAAATGTCTCCATCTCTGAATACTTAACTTCACCATTTGCCTTCCATGGTAAAGCTTTTAGAGTATAAATTTTTCAAGCCTTGGCCAGGTTCTATCCCATATTTGTGTAAGTTAGAGAAACCTCATCTTTAAGTTAGCATGTAAATTTTATGGATGTTTATTGGATTAGAAGTGGTTCAATCCCAATAGAAACTGTTTGAAAAGTTTAAAAAACTCGAAAAAAAATTCAGGGTGTGATCATTATCACTATTGTTGTTATAAGGATTATTCATTTATTTACAAGTGAACCTGAGCATTGCATTGATTATACACTTCTTTAATTAAAACAAAATGCACTCCACAAATGAATCTTTAGTCTTTAAGTTACTAGTAAGGCTTTGCCTCAGTTTTTTCTGCTGACAAAAACTTTTGCACTTCTGTTTTCAATAAAGAATAAACAGTCTTGTAAACAGAATTCACTTAGAGTTAATGAAACCTAAATGGAATCAGCTCATTTGTCACTATGAAGTCAGGGGCATATCTGCATGTGGTGCCCCATACTTCACTGTGACTGCTTGTGTTTCGTTGCCCATCTTCATCAAGACAGACATGAGCATTCCCACGTAAATTTTCAGAATCAAAAATACCCACAAAGGATGAAGACCTTAATCATATTTTGTTATGATAGCTTCAAATAGATAGATCCTTAGAAAGCTTCAAAGAGTAGAGTTCTTGATTCCCCTACTGTGGCATGAGGAGCACAAGATCTGCAAGCATGGTGTTTCTCTATTCAAATCAGTGTGGGAGAGGGGCAGAGGGCTGTGAGTTGGAGTGGCAGCTCCAGCCGTGGTTGCAGCTGTTGCTGCAGCAGCAGGTGACTCAGGACTTTAGAAGAATGCTGCTGAAGCCTTTAGAGGTCCAATGAAGGAGAGCGTGAAGGCTTCTTTTGATAGTCCCAGTGCTGGCTTTATTCCAGCCACATGGTGTCACTTGAGATGGGAGATTAATAGGTGATAACAAGGCTTTAGATCTCAGAACACTTCATTAGAAAGTCCCTTGTATGTCTTGTTTGAACTAATGAGGCCTTAGTTCAGATGGTTTCTGAATGGTTACCACACAGTCAGTACCTTCCTAAATCTTATCAGTATGGGAAACAGAGTCGGTGATCTTTAAGCAAGTCTGTGGGAGCCTTCATTTCCAGCCTAATACTAGAGCGATAACAAAATGGCAGCTGTGTAGAATCAGGTAATGTGGTGGTATTGCCTTCTTAAGTAAATCCGTCAGGACCGTATTTTGTAAAGGATGGAAAAGGTAACATTTGGGTGGTCCTCAACTCTCTAAATATGACCGTTTTGTGGATCTCTCTGGCAAGAGCTGAGAGATTTTAATAGATAATAGGAATTCAATAGAAACATCATCTAATAAGCATGATATGTGCTGTCACTGTTCATTCAAACATAATGAACAGTGACTGCATAACAATGACTGCATACAGAGGTCTGCCATATGCTCCTTCTGGGGGACTGTTGCAGGATGTGTTCTTAAAATATGGATGCCACAAGCTAGCCAATGGCACTCTGAATAATCAGGTTTTCTGCTGCTCTTGGGTACTCATAGGGATTTTAACTTTTCAGTTAGTTGAATCACAAAAATGAAATCAATCCTGAAGTGTTTTATAGATGTGTATGCAGTGGCAGAGAAGAAAGGAATAGGGAGGCCAGGAGAGGAGAGGAAGACAGAAGAGGGAAGATAATGAAATTCTAATGCTATTTTTCACCATACCATGAGGAATATCTTCTGAATTAGAAATAGTCTGTGTACCACTCCTCTTCCCCATGCAAAGGTATAACTTCTACTTTATATAAACCCATTATACTCATGCACACAGCATATTTAAATGGACATTCCTCTTTGTATAACATTTTAATATCTAATTAAAGTCCAAATTACAATGTGTTATAATCTGTAAGTAAGATAAATTGATCCTTCTACTGAATTCTATAAAATTAATTGGTGTATTTAGCATATTGATTGACTAAATTATATTTAGTCTGAACAAGCTGATGGACTATAAAATTTGTTCTGATTTGCTCCAGCAGACTGGGTGTCTCTTCTCAGAGCAGGATGCAGGGGGAAGTCCTCTTTGAAAGTAGAAAGAAAGATTTATTTCAGAGTACATGGTTTGGAGTGGCAACTTGATCACTCCTGTCCTTGAACAGAGCACCCTTGAACCCTTACACTCTTAGAAATCTGTTTCTTCTTCCTCATTGATATGGTGGGGTATCATGAGAATTACATGAGATCATGTAAGGGAAAGCCCTTTGTGAACTCTAGGGTGCTAGACCTTGCAGTCAAAGTGTGATCTGCCAGCCAGAAGAATCAGCATCACCTGGAAGCTTGTGAGAAATGCTGACTATCAAGCCCAACCCTAGGCTGACTGAATCACAATCTTCATTTTAATAAGATCCGCAGGTGATTTATGTACACATTAGAAACTGAAAATTACTTTCCTATGCAAATATTAACTTTGGTTATTGTTATACATTATAGTAAACCTGAATAAACCTAAGCTATTCTGTTGGACATCCTTTAAAGGAAAGAAAAAGTCCAAAATAAATAAATTAAAAAAAAAAAACCCAGAAACAGTACTTACGTATGTCTCCAAGATATATCATGGAATATAAACATAGTCTAAACACATCTATCATTTGTTTTAACCTTTCTATAACATGAGTATTCTTTTTTAAAAAGAATGTTATTGAGATGTAATCACACAGCATACCTTCCATCCAAAGTGTACAATTAGTAGCTCTCAGTAAAATCACAGAGTTGTGCATTCATCACCACAATCAATTTTAGAACATTTTCATTGCTCCAAAAGGAAAATCTCCACACCCCTTACAACCCCCTATTATTGACACAGCATTGGTCTGATGCCTGTCATACAAATGATGAAAGAATATTCAAATATTACTGTTAAACTATGGTCCATGGTTTGTAATAGGTATATTTTTCTCATATACCCCTCAGATATTAACACCTTGTAACAGTGGCATACATTTGTTCTAGTTATTGAAAGAACATTCTTATATTTGTACTATTAGCCTCAGTCATTGTCCACAACAGGATTCACTATGTTGTACAGTCCCATGTTTTATCCTCTAGCTTTCCTTCTAGTGACATATACTACCTTAAACTTCCCCTTTCACCCACAATTATACTGAACATTCTTGATTAGCATGATGCCAATGAAATTTTACAATAATCTAAAAGGTTTAGTTAGATTCATTTTATAATTGTAAAGAAGGAAATGCATTTTCAGATTTACAAAAGATTTTCATGCCCACGTGTTAAAATAAAAATATATTCTTTCATTGCACTTAAAAACCAAAAGATTTAAACCTCAATCCTTGAAAATTCTGGTAAATCATGCCTTTTATTATACTTTCTTTTTGTTGCACAGCAGCAACAGTATCTCATACTAGTAGAGTATGGTTGGAGTGTCATGGACAATGTAAATTCCAAACAGAAATAGATGATGAAATGTCCCTTCTTTTTCCAAAGAAGAATTTGTTGATTCACAGGAAATGAAAGAAATAAATGGAGGAAATATTCTTTGATAAAGTGTTTTAATTATAACAAGTTTTGGGAAAATATAACATGTTTAGTTTTTGCATAGCTTTGTTACCTATTCCTTATGAACTGAAATTCTCTATTTTAGCAAACTTCAGGAGTCACAGTAAATATGTAGCAAACAATATACAATCAGAAATAAATAAGGTTTGAAAGTAAGCTGTTTAACAAAAGAATAGCGAAGCTTGTCATTTTTAATCATGTCTAAAAGAGCGTTCTGTGATGATGGGAAATATTCTCAATCTGCACTATCCAATATGGTAGCCCCATTTGTGGTTACTAAGTGACATGGCTAGTGCAACTAAGGAACTGATCCTTACATTTTATTTAATTTTATTTTTAATTAGTTCACATTTAAATTTAATTAGCCATTTGTGACTAGTGGCTGCCTATTGGCCTGACCTTCTAGAGGCATCAAAAGCTTATTGGTTTTGAATGTTTCTTTCGAATGTTGTTAATGATCTGCTCAGGAGTTCATTGCCTTCTCCCTATATACAAGCATTATCTAAGAGTCTACCTAACTTTTTAGAACTGAAATTGTGTCTTATAAATGTGGTAAACCAGCTCACTTAAGATGTATATTTGGTAAGAAAATGCATAGTGATTATATTGGCTACAGGGGGACACAGATATTGGTTAATATTCTTGTGGACAGAAAGAGCAAAGGAATAGGAAATTGTAGTAATACTTGGATAGCAATTCTCCTTTTGGGTTAAAGATCTCATTGGATTTTATAGATTTATGTCTATCTGAGTGAAAATTATGCCCATTTTACAAATGCAGTCTTTATCTAATATTCATGCCTGTGTCGTGGATTATAAATGTAACTTTTCATGATTGTCATAAATTCACTCATTTATTACTCATACTACATCAGCTTTCAAAAGGAATTGGGGATGATTCATTCATGCCATCACTTTGCTTGGTCAAGTATTTATCTGGATGTTTATAAAATACCATGAATTTGGCTCCTTAAACAGTAAAAAAAAAAAAAATTTACTATAAAGAACCTCAGAATTTATACGTTAGCACCACACCTGTCCTCCTCTTATTTTCTTATCCTATAAACAGTAAAAAAAAAAAAAATTTACTATAAAGAACCTCAGAATTTATACGTTAGCACCACACCTGTCCTCCTCTTATTTTCTTATCCTAAGTCCCATTAATTTGGAATTTCACTTACTTGTATATTTGTATGTGTGTGTGTGTATGTATATATAATTACAGTTTTAAAAGCTACCTTAAACTCTTCTGGAACAAGGTGGGGTAAAAATCCACAATTTCCAGTTGATAAATACCTTTTAAATTAATGCACATTATATTTTTATTTATAATAATTAGGTAAAAGTTTTTAGAAAATAACAAAAGTTCACCAGTATCATATTGGATATGTAATATGTGTCCAGAAATTAAATATTATATAGTTATTAAAAAGACAACATAGTTATATTAATATATTTACACTGACAGATGCCAACATTATATTAATGAAAAAGCAGTTTGAAAAAATAGTATGTTTAGAATAATAGTTTTTGGTTCAAAACTGAGTGCATTTATATTTGTAAATTAAATATACGGCTGAGTGATAAGGTGGTTATCCCTGTGGTGGGATCAAATATGATTTCAAATTTATTTTTGATTTTTTTTTCCTTAAATGCTTTTGATATGTATATCCAGGGCTGATATTCAGCTGAAATGTCCTCTTTAGAACGCTACCGGTGGTTTAAATATTGAAATACTTTCATATTATTTGTAAACAGGCAATATCCCCAGGTTCCACTTAACAGGAATGAACCTTTCTCTGCTGCCCTGACCACTTGGACCTTTCTTCCCAGATTTCCTTTTTCTCTCCATGATTTCACAATTAAAGTAACCCCATGCCATTGGGACCTGCAAGAATCTGCTTTGGTTTTGGCCAGTGTCTTCTGGCTTCTCAGTTTCCGTGATATTTAGCTTAGTAAATAGTTTGCAAATCATCTCTATTTATGTATAACTTTCATAGTATAGAAATAAACCTAATTTTATTTTGAAGCAGAAATAAACAATATAGTTCATCAGTTTTAGAGGGAGGGTGTGTTGCAAGCTAAAACAGCTATTTTCCTACCTCTGTAAACCTACCTAATGTGCTTTTGCTTCTGGAAAACTCAGAGAAGAGAAACTGAAACTGAAATCCTAGCTCCACATTAGTTCCTTTCAGTCCAAAAACGCGGCAGTGGAGATATAGCAAAGATTGGAGAGCAATCAGAATAAGACCAATCAGAGTATTACTAGCGTCTCCAAAGTTGGTATTTACAGAGAAGAGATTGAATGCTATTTTGAACTGGTTTGACATTCCAAAATAGCACCAACACCTTTTTAAAATATGGGTATCATGGCCCCTCACTTCTGTATATCACATACCTTTAATCTTGGGAAAGGTGCACAACTGAACAGGAAGTACAGATGAATTGTGTGCATTCTAAAGTAGTGTTTCAAGTCAGGATGCTACTTCAGGGAGACCACTCAACTGCTCCCTGAGGATCTCTTGCTTTAGGCAGGGTCCTTATAAGCCTGACTACCTGGTCTTGCTACTTATAGCAGATTAAATTCAGTCAAGGCTGGTTGACTGCCAGTAAGAACATGGAAGGCTGGCCTCCATTCTCATTGGGTAGTGCCTATGTCCCACCAGCTATTTCTTTGAGTATCACAGTCTCACACCTAGAAATATCAAATAGAAGCTGAGAAACAAAATGAAGTAGTAACATCAATTTTAAGTACATAATTCATTCTCTATCATATAATGATTTTTTTCCCTTTAGATTGTGTGAGTATACATCATTAGCAGGATTCAGAATTGCCTTCTATTGGAAAAACAATAATGAAGTAGGAGATTATTTTATTTAAAAACTATTTTAAAAAGTAAACACTAATGGAAAAGACAAACACAGTTGCCTGTGGTCACTGTGAGCTTCAGGAGAGTCAAATTACATTTTGAGCTCTGATACTATTGATGTGGCAGTTTGAGGTTATTTATGAGTTCTGAAAAGAGAGATTATGTTCATAAATTGGTCTGTTCCTCTGGGTGTGATACCCTTGGATTGTATTAGATTCAACTGCCTTTGAATAAATTGTGTTAAGATTAGGGCTTTGATTTGACCATGTCATTAGGGCAACTGATTTTGAGTCCCCACCTGCTTAGTGGGCTAAACAAATGGATAATCAAGAAGACAGGAAAAGAGAAAATGAAGAAAGAGTGCTCCATAGACGTGGCACAGGGAAAAGAGATAAGCAATTCACCTGATAGTTTATAGCTGACCTTGTGAAGAGAACAGAGCAGCTGAGCCCAAAAAGAAATAAGCCCTGGGAAGAGAGATGAGCTCTATGCCAACCTACAGCTGAGATTGGAAGAGACTGGACTTACCAAGCCTTAAGAGGGAAGAGGAAGGCTGAACCCTTACAGAGGTCGGCAGCCATCTTGTTTCAACATGTGGCGATGGAGTTTGGTGAGGAAGTAACCTTGAGTTGGCCTCTTTAGGGCCTTGTAACTGTAAGCTTTTACCCCAAATAAATACCCTTTATATAAACCAACAGATTTCTGATACTTTGCACCAGCACCCCTTTTAGCTGACTAAAACAGTTGACTTATGGGATCTTGGTCAAATCTTTTTATCCTACCCTCATTTTCCCCTCATTTATAAGATAATTATGAAATAAGTTCTTAGACTCTGGTGCTGTGCATCAGAATCACCTGGAGGGCTTGTCCAAATCCAGATTACTGGGTCCTCTTGGAGTTTCTAATTCAGTAAATCTGGTGTGGGGTTGAAGAAAATGCATTTCTCACAAATTCCTAGGTGATGCTGACATTTCTCGTCTGGGGACCACATTTTGAGAACCACTGCACTGGTGCCTTCTGTAGTGTCTTCTGTCTTTAGCATTTAGTGCAGTGGCTTTCAAAGTGTGTTCTCAGGACCAGCAACTGACTTACTACATCAGAGGCTGTAAAGGTGGGGTCCAGCAAACCATGTTTTAAGAAGTCCTCCAGGTAATTTTGATGGACACTCAAGAGTTCCTTCCAAATTAAAACATTTCAAAACAGGTGCTCTGCTACTTTTGTTTTATTTGGATGGAGGCAACAGGACACCCTATCTCAAACAAGGACATTTTTTAGTTCATGTAACTAGTAAGTCCAATTGAATGATAGATCTAGATACGATTGGCAAGTCAATGGTATCTTCAAAGACAGAGAACTTACTATCTTGTTATTGAACCGTTTTAGCACTAGAGTTTCCCTCATGGTTCCAATATGGTTGCCAGTGTCCTTTTGGGTTACTGATTTCCCTATTCATTTCCAACAGGAAAAAGGTAGAGCAAAGTCCTGCTCTTTAAGTATGGCATATAAGGATTTCCCCCAAATGGGTTGGGCTGTGATTTAAGATCCCATTCTTGTGACCTGGAATGTTCTCAGCAGAATGCTTGCACTGAACGGCTGAAATTAATCAGGATTTACCATGTGCCTGGGGAAGGGGGCTCCACTCTAGGAACTGCATGTGGGAGTTGTGGATACCTGAAAACAAACAAACAAACTGGGTTTGTGAAGGAAGAAAGTGGGGAATTGTTGGTAGGTAGGCAAACAGAAAGGCTCACTTTAGTTTACAGATTCAGTTGTCTACAGATTTCACTCAGTGGACCCTATTATTCTTTTAGAGTGTGCACATACAAACACACTCACAATATAAATATTTTCAATGTAACATTTATGTAATCTAAAGCTTCTTTCAAAACAACAACAACAAAAAAGAATGCTTTATGTACTTTAAAATTGTTGTTCCTACTTCCTTTCTTAGTAATAAATAATTGTTCTGAGTTGAAATGTGCTTATTTGACTTATATTGCACCTTCATTATCGTGATTCTAGGATCTTATCCCATGTGCTCATACATGCACATAGTCTAAGTTTGGGCTCCCCCAAAGAAGACCTTGAGACAAACATTTGTATGCAAGTAGTGTATTTATTTGGGAAGTGTTGAAAATGTTGATAAGAGAATGGAAAATAATTAAAAAAAAAAGAAATGGCAGCGAAGTATGAGAATTTGAAGCAAGTTACCATAATGGGCATTTACAGCTGGAAACTGGAAAATAAAATTAAACATAGTGCCTTGGGATTATCATACGTGAGTGAGGGAGCTGGGGTATTTATGCACCGACTGCTATCATTTATCTGTTGAGGACTTTCTCCTTAGGGTGCTATTTCCTCAACAATGATGGGTTTGCTGTGTATTCAGGCAGAGGGATCCTCTGAGATTTTGATGAGAATAAAAGAGAAAACAAACAAAAACTCTTGGCACAGAGCGCAGATCTGGATCTGGTGGTTGTAAGTTTAAGAGAGTCTCTGAGGGGTGTGGATGGGCCAACACCGTCTTTTAGACCCACATGCATTCATACGTATTTTGCATTATATACTCACGCATATAATCCATGAGATATCCATGCGGGTGCGTGATAGTTATTATAATCTCCATTTCACAAATGAGGAAACTGAGGTACAAAAATGTTAAGCAACGTGCCCAAATCAAACAGCTAGGAATTGTCACAATAGGAATTTACATTCAGGGGGCTGATGCTTGGCTGTGCCTTCTCAACAAATACACTGTTGGAGTCAGGATTTTTTTTTTTTTTTCTCCTCAGGAAACTGTTCCATGAAATTAGGTCATTGTAAAGGCCTTGTTACCACTGCTTTTAACTTCTTGTATGTCACCCTAGGTCTCAGGGCAAATGTCACACTGCCCTCTGGGATAGACTACCCTGTACAGAATCCAGGCCTTTTATGGCCTCATGTTTACATTGAATTAGAATTTTTATTAATTGATAACCTTTAAAGGACAACATATCTTTGAGCTAATGCATCCAGGAAATTAATTTCATATTGTTACAGTACTGTGTCACAGAGGCCAAAGAATCCTAACAAAGGTTAGAAAATGCAAACTGTGGCTCTCAGCATGACTTTTCTTACAGAGCAAACATGTACAAATTTAAGAGACCCAATCAAGCACACACTGTATATATATACATATATATATTCTCTCCATGAATAAGTCAGATGCCTAGGAGCATCTGCCTTGTTTTACTGTTGTACATTTTTTATTTTACACTTCAGTATTGCCTCTGGCATTGTTGTCTAATATATTTCATTATCTTAAAATGTATTATTTCCTGAGTTTTGACAGCATATTTGGCACTCCACAAAAGCCCCGTTCTCTCTTTTTTTTTAAAGATTTATTTTTATTTATTTCTCTTCCCTTACCCCATGCCCCAGTTGTCTGTTCTCTGTGTACATTCGCTGTGTTCTTCCGTGGCCGCTTCTATCCTTGTCAGCAGCACCGGGAATCTGTGTCTCTTTTTGTTGTGTCATCTTGCTGCGTCTGCTCTCCGTGTGTGTGGTACCACTCCTGGGAAGGCTGAACATTCTTTCATGATGGGCGGCTCTCCTTGCGGGGCACACTCCTTTTGTGTGGGGCTCCCCTAAGTGGGGGACACTCCTGCGTAGCATGGCACTCTTTGTGTGCATCAGCACTGAGCATGGGCCAGCTCCACATGGGTCAAGGAGGCCCGGGGTTTGAACCGCGGACCTCCCATGTGGGAGGCGGACGCCCTATCCATTGGGCCAAGTCTGCTTCCCAAAAGCCCCATTCTTAATGCTGGACATTATCATCTTTTGACTCAATTTCGGTTTGCTGAGAGTAGCCACTGCTAAGGCACAGGGAGTGTGGGGGATTTTGATGAGTGGAGGTTGAGGGTATATTGCCTATTGTGAAACTTAACTAAAGTTCTGTTTGAACATGGGAACACAGAAGTCCCATGAAGAAAATATCCTCTTCCTCCTCCTGATTTCCTCCTTTTCCTCCTTCTCATTGTCATCACTACTGTCATCATAATCATAATTACCCATATAGTCTAGAGGGCATGATTAAGAGCGTGGGCTCTATTCACATAGCTTGTGTTCAAATTCCAACTTACTTGTATTACATTTTTTTAGAAGGTGTTAATATTTTAACATTTTCATTCTTTTTTTGCATTAACATCTTTTTAACAAATCAATTTTATTGATACATATTAATAAAGCATAAATCCATCTAAAGAGTACAATCAGTGGTATTTGGTGTAATCACATATTTGTGCTCTCGTCACCCGTATCATTCCCATAGCACTTTTTGTTTGTCCAATATTTATAAACAAACAAAACTCATCACCTCTCAATCTTTCTATGACCCACCTTCCATGCATAGTTGCTATTCTTTCTCCTTCTCTTTAGTATATTTGTATTTATATTTTGTAAAAAGCAGTCATGTATACAATATAATCCACTTCCTTGTTTTACATGAGGTTTTACTATCTTATACAGTCTCATGTTATAGTTTTAGCTTTCCTTCTAGTAATGTCCATGACCTTAGACTTTTCCTTTCAATCACTGTCATGCCCACACAATAGCACTGCTAGTTACAAACACCATGATATCCTTTAACCATTTCTATGCATTTCCAAAGATTTCCAAACAAAATTTTTAGCAATTCTGCACAGATTAATCTTCAGTTTTCCATTCTCTACCCTCCTATTTTTGGTGACCTATACTAGAATTATTAACTCCATGAGTTTATACATTATATGTACTTCACAATAGTACAACTGTACAGTATTTGTCCTTTTGTGTCTGACTTGCTTCACTCAACATAATATCCTCCAGGTTCATCCATGTTGTCATATGTTTCATGACTTCATTTCTTTTTACTACTTCGTAGTAGTAGTCCATTGTGTTGTTAGAAAGAAAGCTGCACCTGTAAGAGAACAAAAGCTCACCCAACTGTGGAGGAGAACATAATTTTATTAACAATCTTGCAAGAACAAGTACATGACCTAGATAAAATGGCCAGAGTGCCAAGCAACAAGAAACAATAATATTTATAACTTAAGCCTAACAGACAGGGCCCTCCCCTGTTCCCCATTGATTGGTTACTTCAGGGATTACAGCCTATCTGAGAGGTCTAACTAACTTGCAGCATTCCCACTCTGAGTTGCCACTTCCCATTCCCTACATTCCAGAGGGCTGGGTGGGCTTGGCACGCTTTCACTCCTGGTGCTGCTTTTCAGATTTGGCCCCACTTTCACTATAGGTTCTACCCTCGCTTCTCACCATTGGCTGTCCTTGCTTTTGCACCACTTTTCAAATTCTTGGCACCAAAGCTGCTAGAACCCCTTTCCCTCCCTCTTTCAACTGCAGAACGGGTTCTGGCTTCCCCTTTATGTGAAAATTAAACTTAACACTTTCCTTACAGTGTGTATACACCACAATTTGTTTTTCCATTCATCAGTTGATGGGCATTTGGGTTGTTTCCAACTTTTGGCAATCATGAATAACGCCACTATGAACATCAGTGTACAGATGTCTGTTCATGTCACTGCTCTCAGTTCTTCTGGGCATATACCAGTAGTGGTATTGTGGTCACATGACTAGTCTATATTCAATTTTCTTAGGAACTGTGAAATAGTTTTCCACAGTAACTGTACCATTATAGATTCACACCAACAGTGAATAAGTGTTCCTATCTCTCCACATCCTCTCTAAAACTAAGAGTTTTCCAACTTTTTAAAAAAAGATTTATTTATTTATTTATTTATTTATTTATTTATTTATTTATTTATTTATTTATTTCTCTCCCCTTCCCCCCCCCCATCCCGGTTGTCTGTTCTCTGTGTCTATTTGCTGCATCTTCTTCTTTGTCCACTTCTGTTGTTGTCAGCGGCATAGGAATCTGTGTCTCTTTTTGTTGCGTCATCCTGTTGTGTCAGCTCTATGTGTATGCGGCACCATTCCTGGGCAGGCTACACTTTCTTTTGCGCTGGGTGGCTCTCCTTACGGGGTGCACTCCTTGCACGTGGGGCTCCCCTACGTGGGGAACACCCCTGCATGTCACAGCACTCCTTGTGCGCATCAGCACTGCGCATGGGCCAGCTCCACATGGGTCAAGGAGGCCCGGGGTTTGAACCACGCACCTCCCATGTGGTAGACAACTGCCCTAACCACTGGGCCAAGTCTGCTTCCCCCAACTTTTTAATAGTGGGCAGACTAATGTGTGTACAATGATATCTCTGTAGTTTTGATTTGCATTTCCCTAATCACTAGTGATGTTGAATATTTTTTCATTTGTTTCTTTGCCATTTGTACTTATTTGGAAAATTGTCTTTTCAAATCTTTGGCCCATTTTTAAATCAGGTAGTTTGTCTTTTCATTGTTGATTTGTATGATTTCTTTGTATATCATGGTATTAAACCTTTATTGGACATGTGATTGTCAAATATTTTCTCCCATTGCAGTGGCTGTCTTTTCACCCTTTTGACAAAATCCTTTGAGGTACAAGTGTTTAATTTTGAGGAGGTCCCATTAATCTATTTTTTCTTTTGTGGTTTGTGCTTTGAATGCAAGGTTTAAGAAACTACTGCCTACCTCTCTTAAAGATGCTTTCCTACATTTTGTTCTAGGAGTTTGATGGTTGCTGGTTTTATATTTAGGTTGTTGATCCATTTTGAGTTATTTTTTAAATAAGGTGTAAGATAAGGGTCTTCTTTCTTTCTTTTGGATATGGATATCTAGTTCTCCTAGTACCATTTATTGAATAGACTGTTCTGGCCCAGGTGGGAGATCTTGACTGCCTTGTACAAAAATCACTTTACTGTACGTGTGAGGGTCTGTATCTGAGTACTTGATTCGGTTCCATGTGTCTGTCTTTATGCCAGTACCATGCTGTTTTTGCCACTGTAGCTAGGTAATTTGCTTTAAAGTCTGGAAGTAAGAGTCCTCCAAATTCCTTCTCCTTTTTAAAGAACTTTTTCACTATTTGGAGCCCCTTACCCTTCTAAATAAATTTGTTAATTGGTTTTTCCAATTCTTTAAAAAAGGCTATTGGGATTTTTATTGAGGTTCCTTTGAATCTGTAAATCCATTTGGGTAGAACTGACATCTTAATGATATTTAGTCTTACAATCCATTAATATGAAATGTCCTTCAATTTAAGGCTTCTTCAGTTTCTTTTAGAATGTTTTTTAGTTTTCTAAATACAGTTACTTTTGTTCTTGGTTAAATTTATTCCTAAATATTTGGTTGAATTAATTGCTATTATAAATGGAATTTTAAAAAAATTTCCTCTTCATATTGCATATCAATAATTACAGAAATGGTATTGATTTTTGCCTATTATCTTGTATCCAGCTATGTTGCTGAGCTTGTCTATTAATTCTAGTAATTTTGTAGTGAATTTTTAGGAAGTTCTAGAAATAGGATCATCTCCTCAACTAATAGCGAAAGTTTTACTTCTTCCTTTACAATTTTGGTGCCCCTTTTATTTCTTTATCTAGCCTAATAGCTCTAGCCAGAATTTCTAGCATATTGAGTAACAACGATGACAGTGGGCATCCTTGTCTTGTTTCTGATCTCAGCAGGAAAGCTTTCAGTCTTTGACCATTGAGTACTATGTAACTGTAGGTTTCTCAAATCTGCAGTTTATCATATTGAGAAAGCTTACTTCTATTCCGATCTTTTGGAATGATTTTATCAAGAAAGGATGCATCAATTGAGAGGATCATGTGATTTTTATTCTTCAATTTATCAAAGTGTTTTAATACACTCATTGATTATATTGTGTTGAACCATCTTTGCATACCTGGGATAAAACCTACTTGATCATGGTGTATAATTCTTTTAATGTGCTCTTGGAATCTGTTTGTAAGTATTTTATTGAGGATTTTTGCATCTATATTCATTAGAGATATTGGGCTGTAATTTTCTTTTTTCAAAAAATTTATTGAAGTTATCACTCACACATAAATGTACATAAACAATAAGTGTATAGTAATAGTTGTGAACTTATAAAACAAACAACATAGCATCATACAGGACTCTCATGAATCACCCTACCACCCATGCCTTGCATTGTTGTTAAATATTTTAAACTAATGATGGAAGAGCGTTGTCAAAATATTACTACTAACCAAAGCATTTTCCCCTAATTATTATTATTATCTTTATATCATTTACATATGAACACACATAAACAAGTGTGTAGTAAAAGTTGTAGACTTACAAACAAACATGCATAACAGTATACAGGTTTCCCATATATCAACCCTCCACCAACACCTTGCATGATTGTGAAACATTTGTTACAGATTATAAAAGATTATTGTCAAAATCTTATTATAATTTTGGTCCTTATCTTACATTTGGTGTATTTTCCCCCCAACCCACCCAATTATTACTTTTTAAATGTATTTTTTATAAGAGAAGTTGTAAACTTATAAAACAATTATGCACATGTGCAGAATTCCCAAACAATATCCATCTATCACCACACCACACTGTGGTGGAACACTTGTTACAGATAAGATAATATCTGATTGTTACCACATCCATAGTTTACATTTAGCATGCATTCTCCATACTGCCCCATTATCAACACAGTGTATCTTTGGCATAGATGCAAACATATTACATTATTACTTATAACTACAGTTGATAGGTCATTCCAGTTGTATATTTCCTGTGCGTTTCCACATTCCCAACACCCTGAAGTAGTGATGTACATTTGCTGTAGTTCCCAAAGGACACTCTTGCATCTGTACCATCAAGCACTCTTCTAATCCACCTCTTAGATTACTGTGCTATTCAGTTACTAGATTATTCTTTAGCATTCTGTCAATTGGCATTTCCATCCCTAGACTACCATTTTCAGTCACATCTCCATTTATAAACTAGCTGTTATTCACTATTTGTTACCATCCGCTCTATACATTTTCACACTTTTACATTAAAGCTAATTAAAACTTCTGCATACATTAAACATTAGTAGTCTATGTCAGTCCTCCTCTTATTTCCTTTAAGAACCCACCACCTATCACCAGGGATTGAAGATATTTTCCTAGAATTTCTTCTAGAAGCTTTATGATTCTTGCTTTATATTTAGATTTTTGATCTGTTTTGAGTTAATTTTTGGATAAGGTGTGAGAAAGAAGTCCTCTTTCCTTCTTTTGGCTATGGGTAACCGGTTTTTTCAGCACCATTTTTTAAATGGACTGTTTTGCCTAAGCTGTGTGGGTTTGATAGGCTAGACAAAAATCCCTTGACTATAGATGTGAGGGTCTGTTTTTGAGCCATCAATTTGGTTCCATTTGTCTATGAGTCTGTCTTTATGCCAGTACCATGCCGTTTTTACCACTATAGTAGGTAATATAATTTAATGTCTGAAGATGAAAGATTGCTTTTCCTTTCTGGCTATTCAGAATCCCTTACCCTTACGAATAAATTTGATAATCTTGTTTTCAATTTTTAAAAATGCTGGTGAGTTTTTATCAGGATTGCATTGAATCTGTATATCAATTTGAGTAGAATATAATCTTAATGATATTTTGTCTTCCAATCAATGAGCATGCAATGTTCTTCCAGTTATTTAGGCCTTTTTTGATTTCTTTTAACACTGAGTTGCAGTTTTCTGAATACAAGTTATTCCTATTTGAGTTTTAACTGTCATATTTTAATTTTCCCACTCTTTTGACACTTTTCATTACTTTCATTGATATAATCTTAATTTCTAGACTCTCTTCCAGGCCTTTCTTTCTGGTCTTTTCAGGCTGTAGCACACCCTTTAGCATTTCCTGAAAATCTGGCCTCTTGGTTAGAAATTCTCTCAGGTTCTGTTTATCTGTGAATATTCTAATCTCACCCTCATTTTTTAAAGACAGTCTTGCCAGATATAAGATTCTTGGCTGAACATTTTTATCTTGTAGTATCTTAAATATATCATACCACTGTCTTCTTGCTTCCATGGTCTCTGGTGAGAAATCAGCATTTACCCTTATTGGATATCCCTTATATGTTATACATTGCTTTTTTCTCGCTGTTCTCAGAATTCTCTCTTTGTCTTTGGAATTTGACATTCTGATTAGTATGTGTCTTCAAGTAGATTTATTCAGATTTTTTTGGATGGGAATACTTAGTGCTTCTTGGACATAGATATCCATGTCCTTCAATAGGGTTGGAAAATTTTCTACCATTATTTCTTCAAATAATCATTCTACCACTTTTCCATTCTCTTCTCCTTCTGGGACACCCATAACATGTATGTTTCCACATCTTTTGCTGTCTTTAAGTTCCCTGAGAACCTGTTCAGTGTTTTCCATTCTTTTCTTCATCTGTTCTTTTGTAGGTTCACTTTCAGAGGCCATTTCTTCCAGCTCACCAATCCTTTCTTCTGCCTCTTCAAATCTACTATTATATGATTCCAGTGTTTTCAAAAATTTCATTATTGAGCCTTTCATTCCCATAAGATCTGCTATTTTTCTATGTATGCTTTCAAATTCTTCTTTGTGCTCATCCAATGTATTCTTAATATTCTTAATCTCTTTAGCCATCTCATTGAATTTATTAAGGAGATTTGTGTGAACACCCATGATTAGATATCTCAACTCCTTTATGTCATCTGGAGATTTATCTTATTCCTTTAACTGGGCCATATCTTCCTATTTCTAGATGTGGATAGTAATTTCTTTGTTGGTGTCTTGCCATCTGGCATACTAAAGTATTTATTCTGGGTGCAGTTTTTCTCTTTAGTTGAGGGCTTCCCTTTCTCCCTTGCTGGTTGTGCAGTAGGAGCCAAGGTTATAGAGGCTCAAGCTCCCCTCATTGCCCCTGGGATTGATGAAGCTTCTCCCAACTTTCTCCTTTGCCAGGGGTAGGATAGAGTCACAGCTGTATGGAATAATTCAAGTCATGCAGGCTTAGACTGTAGTTGCCCAGAGTGACTGATGAGGCTTCATGCCCCTTTCTCCCCTGCCTGGGGCAGGGATGGTGATGCAAGTGTGGGCAGCTATGCAGTGTGGGTCCAAGATGACCGCAGTTGCCCTGGTAGATTTCTGATTATTTAATCTGTGCCAGCCCAAGGTACCTGCAGTTATCTGGATAGGCTAGTACAGGGCCTGCCAGCCTCCTCCCTGCCAGAGGTGGGGCTGAAGCCTAGGCTAGGGCTACAGACCAATCTGGGTGAAAGAAACCGGTTCCTCCCATCACTGTGATTTTTGGTCCTGACTTCCCCTCAGTCTAGTGGTGGAGTCAAATGGCAGCTATTGGCCTTTTTCTGACTTAGACAGATTCACTCCCTAGCTGTTCCTTGGGCTATACCTTAGCCAGCTGAGTCTACTAATCAGTAGCCAAAAATCAGTGGCCAACTTCTCCTTTCCCTGTTTTTGGGTAATGGAGCTTCCAATTCTAGCCCCAGAATAGCTCCTGGGGTGGCTTGTGCTGTCAAAGTAGGACAATTACTGGCCTCCACAGCTTGGCCAGTAATTTCCTGGGGAGGCTGGCACAGGACCCCCAGCTTCCTCCCTCCCAGAGGTGGGCTGGAGCTTAGGCTAGACCTATAATCTGATCTGGATGGAAAGAAGCTTGTCCCTACCAGTACTGTGATTTTCAGTCCACTTCACTTCCCCTCATGCCAGGGCCAGAGTTAAGATGGTAGTTACTGGCCTCTTTCTGACTTGGACAGGCTCAAACTTTACCTGTTCTCAGGATTATACTTTAGACTGCTGAATTTACTCATCAGTAGGTGAAGTTGGTACCCAACCGTCTCTTCCTCCCCTGTTTTTGGGGAGTGGAGCTTCCAATTCCAGCCATGGAACAGCTCCTGAGGTGGCTTGTGCCTCCAGTGGAGGATGGGCACCAGCCTCCAGAGCATGGAGTGCTCTACTTATGAATCTTCTCTGCAGATGGGCAGTCTCCTCCTCCCATTCCTTCAAGGAGTTGCAGAATGCACTTCTGGTCTCCTGGAGTTCCCAAACAGGTGCTTCAGCTAGCTCCAGATAACTCTGGGTGTTTTCTAACTGCCCTGCAGCAGGAGCTGACTCCCAGAGCTCCTTATTCTACCACTATCTTGCTAGTTCTGTAATTTTCTTTGTTGTAGCATCTTTATCTATTTCTGGTCTTAGAGTGATGTTGGCTTCATAGAATCAATTTGGTAGCTTTCTTTCCTGTTCAATTTTTAGAAGAGCTTGAGCAAGATTGATATTAGATCATCTTTGAATGATTGGTAAAATTCACCTATGAAGTCATCTAGTCCTGGATATTTCATCTTTGGGTGGTTTTTGATGGCTCTTTTAGTCTCTTCACTTGTGATTAGTTTGCTGAGGTTTTCTCTTTCTTCTAGGTCAGTGTAAGTGGTTCACGTGTTTCTAGGAACTTGTCCATCTTATCTACATTGTCCAATTTTTGGCATATAATTGTTCATACTATCCTCTTCTGATCTCTCATATTTCTGTAGGGTCAGTGGTAATGTATTCCCTCATTTCTGGTTTTATTTATTTGCATCTTCTCTCTTCTTTTCTTTGTCAACTAGCTAAAGGTTTGTTAATTTTGTCTATCTCCAAGAACCAATTTTTGATTTTGTTGATTCTCTCTATTCTTCTTTTGTTCTCAATTTCATTTATTTCTCCTCTGATATTTATTATTTCTTTCATCTTTGTTTGGAATTAGTTTGCTGTTCTTTTTCTAATTCTTCCAGGTGTACAGCCAGATATTAGCTTTTCTTCTTTTTTAATGTATGCATTGAGGGCTATAAATTTCCCTCTCTGCACTTCCTTTGTGGTGTCCCATAGATTTTTATATGTTGTGGTCTCATTTTCATTAATCTCAAGATATTTGCTGAATTCTCTTGCAGTGTCTTCTATTGATTATTCTATTGGTTATTTGATAGTGTTTTGTTTAATCCCAATATATTTATGATTTTCCCCTTTTTCCATCCATTATTGATTTCCAACTTCATAACATTATGATCAGAGAAAGTTTTTGTAAAATTTCAATCTTTTAAAATTTATTGAAACTTGCTTTGTGACCCAGATTATGGTCTATCTTGGATAAGGATCCATTAGCACTTGAAAAGAAAGTATACACTGCTGTTATGTTGTGAAATGCTCTATAGATGTCTGTTAGGTGTAGTTCATTCATCATATTATTCAAGTTCTCTATTTATCCTCTGTCTAGATGTTCTATCCAATACTAAGAGTGGTGTATTGAAGTCTCTAGCTATTATTGTAGAAATATCTATTTTTCCCTTCACTGTGGCCAGTGGTGCCTCATGTATCTTGGGACACTCAAGTTCATGCATAAATGCTTAGTATAGTTATTTCTCCATAAATTGCCCTGTTTATCAATATATAGTGACTTTCTTCATCCCTTAAAACAATTTTGCATCTGAAATCTATTTTGTCCAATATTAGTATTGCTACTCGAGCTCTTTTTTGGGTACTATGTGCATGGAATATCTTTTCCAACCTTTCACTTTTAACTCCTTGTATTATGTCTGAGGTGAGTCTCTTGTAGACAACATATAGATAGCTCTTTTTTAAAATTCATTCTATCAGTCTATGTCTTTTGATTGGGAAGCTTAAACCATTAACTTTCAATGATATTACTATAAATCACTATTTCATCCACTTTGTCCTTTGTTCTCTGTGTCATATTGTTCTATTGTCTGTCTTTTTATCATTTAGTTTACCCATCCTAATAGTCTTCAGTTCTAAACTATTCTCCAAATCTCTTGTCTTTGAGTTTTCCTTTTAGGCTGCAGCACTCCCTTTATTATCTCTTGTAATTCTGGTCTTTTGATAAGATATTCTATTAGTTTTTATTTGTCTGTGAAGACTTTGAACTCACCTTCATTTCTGAAGGACAGTTTTACTAGATACAGAATTCTTGGCTGGCATTTTTTTCTTTTAGTACCTTAAGTACATCATACCACTTTCTGCTGTTCTCCATGGTTTCTGATGAGAGGTTGGCACTTCATCATATTGAGTTTCCTTTGTATATGATTCCTTGCTTTTTTCTTGCTACTTTCAGAATCTTTTGTTTATCTCTAATATTTGACATTCTGAATAGTAGCTGTCTTAGGGCAGGTCTATTTGGATTTATTCTGTTTGGGGTGCATTGTCCTTCTTGGATATTGTTATTTATGTTTCATAAGGATTGGGAAGTTTATGGTCATTATTTCCTCAAATATTCTTTCCACCCCCTTTCCATTCTCTTCTCCTTTAGAGATACTGATAATACAAGTGTTTGTGCATTTTGCATTGTCAGTCAAGTCCCAGAGACTCTGTTCCTTTTTTTTTTTTCTTTCTCTTCCTTGACTTCAAGAAATTCAAATTTATCCTTATGTGCTTCTAATGTATTTTTCAGTCTCATTCATTGTATTTTTCAGTCTCTTATGGTCTGTTACTTTTTCAGGCTTTCAAATTGTTCTTTATGCTCACCCAGTGTCTTCTTAATATTCTTTATTTCTTTATTCATATTTTCTTTAAATTCTTTATAGTGATTTAGAAGAGTTAATCACTGATTAATTGTCTTAAATCTTGTATCTCATCATGATATTTGGTTAGTTGTTTTGGCTGGGCCATTTCTTCCTGTGTCCTAGTATGTCTTAATTTTTTGCTGATGTCTAGGGAAATGAATATTTTGGTGAATTTACTCTGATGAACAATTGCTTTCTCTTGCTTATTGTTTTATTTTCCCCCACAGCTCTGTATTGGTATTTGGTTCAACTTATTCTAAGTCTTTAAAATTGCCCAGCTTAAGTTACCAAAATCAGGCCAAGGATTCACTATTGGGGTACAGATTCCTCCCAAGGGTAGGATACAGAGACCATGAACAGGTTTTGTCCATGCAATTTATAGCCAAGGAGGTGTTTCAGTCTGGACTTTCCTGTTTTCCCCTGTTGAATCTCTAGAATGAAGAATGAACACATGCTCTGCTGGTCGAATTCACTGAAGAAGAGTTCCCCGACTCCCCCTCCCTTTTCTCTTGAAACAGCTGACAGGGAGGAAGGTATTTGTCCCTCTCTCAGTGGGCTGCCTGAGCCAGGGATGTTACCCCAGCTTAATATCTTGGGGGAAAGGAGGGGGAGGGGAGCCTTTTCCCCACCAGCATGGGGTCTTGGTATCTCACTGCATAACTCCCTGGAGGTTGAGGGACAGAGAGAACTATCTGAGGGACCTGGTCTGCTTATCCTCAAAGCAGGTCCTTCAGATAGCTTTTGGCTCTTTCTCCATTTTTGTTGTTATTGTTGTTGTTGTTGTTGTTGTTGTTGTTGCTGTTAAAGTATGGAACTCTGCCTGTTAGTCTGATGCCATTGTCCCATAATTCCTTGTTTACTTTTATATCAAATATGTACACAGGAGCTGTATTACACTGGATGATTTTGTACATCTTTTCTCAAGTTCTTGTTCTGAGATTCTATGTTGGTAGCTTGAAATCAGCCATGGTGGGTATATTTATACCATTGAAACCAGCAAATGTTACAGACTGGAGCTTATTTCCAACCTCATCCCCACCTAGATAGCCAGTTTACCAGCACACCACTGAGTTAAACATACATTTCGGTAAATTGCATATAATATATTCCACTTAAACATACAGCTTGATGGACTTTTACTTATATATACACCACTACACAGGTCAAAATATAAATAATTATCCCAAAATGTTCCCTTATGCCCCTTCACAGTCAAAACCATTCCCATTCAAGGTAATCACTATTTTGATTTCTATGCTCATTAGTTAATTTTGCCTTTTCTTGACTTTATGCAAATAAAATAATTAACATGTCCTCTTTTGAATATGACTTTTTATTTTCCAGAGCATGTTTGTGAGAGTCATGCATTCTTCTGTATGCATCTGTGCTTTCATTTTTTTTCTCTATAGGTGCACTGTTCGATATAGTATATAGTAGGCCAAAGCCACATGTGGCTATTCAGAGCTTGAAATACAATAAGTGCAACAGAGGAATTTGATTTTTAATTGAATTGAGATATGCTATAAATATAAAACACATTATACTTTGAATACCTAATATGTAAAATATCTTAATATTTTTATAGCATACACATATCAAAATTACATTTTGGAGATGTGTTAAACAAAATGTATCATTAAAATCGTTCTTTTACTTATATCACTAGTAGAAAATTTGATGTTATATATGTTGCCTAAATTACATTTCTGTTAATCAATGCTACTGTATTTTATTACATCACATGTATCCATTGATCCGTTTTAGAAAAAATTTTAGCTGTTACCCCTTCTAATATTTTCTCTTTCTTCCCTTCTATGACTCCAATACACCCCACATTAACACTTTTCACAGTGTCCCATGTTTCTCTTTTACTCCTTAATTTTCATTCTTTTTTTCTATCCATGCTTCAGTATGGCTCTTTCTTGCTGAAATATCATCCAGCATAACAAGCTCCTCTTCTGTTGTATGCAATCTACACTAAACCCACCTATTTATTTTTAAATTTTGTTATTTTATTTTCCATGTTTACAATTTCAGCTAGTGTCCTTTATACAGATCCCAGCTCTCCAGTGAAGATTTGGTCTTTAACACTAATTTCCTTGGCATATTAATCCGTTATTTTAACAGCCATGCCTGGGTCTTCTGTGAATCTGTTTCTGTTGTCTTCTTATCTTTCTCCTGGTTCTGTTTCTGTGTGTTCTTGTTAATGGCTTCTCGAATGCTTTGCAGCATATCTGAAATGCTGTGGAGGCCCCGGAGGATGTCATCCTTCTCTTAAGCTGTTCTTTGGACAGGTGGCCTAGGAACACTCGCTCCTGGCAGCAACTGTGCTGAATTAAGGCTTTTATATGGCTCAGTCCACCGTAGCTTCACTCCCTTCAATCCCAACAGGAGGCATTTCTCCTGAGAACCTGAGGCATTCCATCTGAGAACCTGAGGTGTTTTCTGTGCCTATTTCCTTTGACAATTGTTAAATTCAATTTTTATATTCCTAGCACCATAGGACTATAAATAGTTGCTTTTTGAGCTCTTTTCTCATTGGCTTTTCAGCATTTCACCCAGTACCCCTTAAAAATCAGTGACTACCTCAAGGGTACAACGTTCAAGGGTTTAGTTCATTTCTCTGTGCCTCCCTTTTCTTTAGACACTTGGCCTCTGAACTTCTGGTTAATTTGGTAGTTCCAAATTCCATTTTTGTCACTGCAGCACCATGAGATTGTCACAAGCGCTGCTGGCTTCCCTGCCATTTAGTAGCTGCCATCTGCCAGGCTTATCAGCTTCTCAGTCTGCACCAAGAATTGGCAGATGACCCACAGGGAAGAGCAGTGTGCAGAAAGTTGGACCCAGCTCAGGAATCTTTCTTTCCATCACCTTGGCCTCTGCAGTCCTTGTTTCTTTGGCAGGTCCTATTACCTTCAAACAGATGTTTTGTTTAGTTCTATCTGTTTTTTCTAGTTCTTCTAACTTGGAACTTTGTTCTTCTTTATTTCACTGTGGAAATGTGAGATGTAAATTAACATTTTAAGGGAAGCAGACTTGGCCCAGTGGTTAGGATGTCCGTCTACCACATGGGAGGTCCACGGTTCAAACCCCGGGCCTCCTTGACCCGTGTGGAGCTGGCCCACGTGCAGTGCTGATGCATGCAAAGAGTGCCCTGCCACACAGGGGTGTCCCCGCACAGGGGAGCCCCACGCGCAAGGAGTGTGCCCCGTAAGGAGAGCCGCCCAGCGGGAAAGAAAGTGCAGTCTGCCCAGGAATGGCGCCACACGCACGGAGAGCTGACACAACAAGATGATGCAGCAAAAAGAGACACAGATTCCCGTGCTGCTGACAACAACAGAAGCAGACAAAGAACATGCAGCAAATAGACACAGAAAACAGACAACTGGGCAGGGGGGAGAAGGGGAGAGAAATAAGTAAAATCTTTAAAAAAATAAATTAATTAACATTTTAAGCAGAACTCGGAGAGACAGAGTCTTATTAAAATTAAAATTTCATTCACAAACAGCATATCCTATTCTTTTCTCACCCAAATCTCTAAATTATATGATTTGAAATATAAATGGAAGACCCCTTTCCTACCCTGAGCCATAAGCCCAACAATTATGTAACATGTATAGTAGAGAGAAAACTAATTCAAACTTTACTAGAAACTAAAGCTGTCTTCTAGGTAATTCATGTCACGTTTTTTTGACTCTCTGCTTCCTTCTTTTATGCATATTGATTTTTTACCTCAACTCACTGACTCAGGTTGGGTCTTGAGCCCTGAATATTCCTCTAACTTCTGAATTGATCAAATACCTTATCACTAATCTCAGCTTTATTCTCTCTAGACGTTCACCACTTTTTATATACTATCTGGTTAGGTTAGGATATACCCATCAGAGCATTTTCTCAAAATCTATCTATTAACTGGTCTAGGCTAGAGTCAGGTTCTGACTTTGGCCAGAATTACCTTATTTTGCCACAGCCAGGTTTGTTTCAATCCATGTGCCAACTTGAAACCAATGGAGATTGATGGCTTGAGTGTTAAAAAAGTGCATGGCTGGTGGATTATATCTGTCTCCAATATGGAGGGGCTAAGCATATTATACACATGAGGAATTCTGGATGAGAAATGTACCTCTTAGATCACATTTAAGGGAAGGAGAAGGAGCATTATTGTGTCGAGTATCTATTATGTGATAAATATTTCTATATATTTTACCGCACTGCTTTCCAGTGATGAAATATCCAAGAATGTTTGATACCTTAGTAGCAGAAGTATCTAATTAGTAAACACCCTATTTGGCATAGGCTCTGAAAACAGTTTAATAGCAAATGCATACTTATATAACTATAGTCAATTTACATAACTGCTTGCTGATTTTCATAGTCATGCATAAAAGCCGTTTTTTTTAACCTGAATGTTAAGTTTATTGCAATATAACTTACATATAGTATATACACAGATAATTAAGTATGCAGAGTGACCAGTTTTGAAGAATGAATTCATGCATTTTTCCTCATTCTTTGTCAAGATAGAGAACATTTCCATCGCCCCAGAAATTTTCCTTGAGCCCACTCCCAATCAAATCTCTCCCCTCTACCAGGAAACAAACACTGACCTGATTTCTATATAATTTTACTTTTGTCTATTAAAATTATATAAAATGAATTAGGTATTGGGATTTCTGGGAAGATGGAGGATTAGAGAGACACAAGATTAAATTCTCTCCCAGAAAAATAGCTAGAAGACGGGCAGAAATGGTACAGAAAACTTGTAGAGCTTAGGACACAAAGGCAAAACTGGACACCACCCAGAAGAGAGAGGGGCAAAGAAAGACAGACTTCATGAGAAAAGGTCTGTGAGTAAAAGCTGTAGCTGCAGCTGCTGGTGCCCATCCCTCTACTCTTGGAGCAGACAACCTTGAGTCCACTAGCCCGAGGCTGGTGGTTACAGATGGAGATGGCCTCAGGGGTCTACTTCCCCAGGAAAGGGGAGGGAGAGGGAAACAGCCTAAGGCTGATTCAGGGTTTGGCCAACAAATTTGATCTGCTGTGTTCCATGAGTCACACCCTTCAAGGCTGGGTGGCAAGGGAGTGCCATTGTTTTTCCTGAGAGCACAGGGCACTAAAGAGATCCTATGAACCCAAACACCCTTCTACTGACCTGGAATGGTTGTGGACAATGTAACTGAGAGTGAATTACTTCCTCCCTGAGAAAAGGGAGGGAGTGGCTGGTCAAAGGATGAGAGAAGCTTCTGAGAAAGCTTGGCCTTTGAGTCTTGGCTCTCAATACCCTGTCCTGAGGAAGATTCTCCATCGCATTGTTTCCTCACCACCCACCCAGTCAGATTCCCTGTGAACACACCCAGTTTGAGCCGAGAGGTCTGCTGAAGAACACCATCTTTTGGCAGACCAAAAAGTGCATGCAGAAATATAAAAGTAAACAGTGGCTTTTTTGGGGCATTTATAGTCTCCCTCCCCAAAGCCCTTGGAAACTGGTCTGCAAGCCATTACTGGGCCCATGGCTCTGATCTGAGCAACTAAACAGGGACAATCAAAAGACCGAGAGCAAGCTGAACCAAGAGTCAAAGAACAGCAGTAACACACAGCCACCCATCACTAATTTCCTAAGCAAGAGAGAGAAACTGAGCATCAGATTAAATTCATCATCATAATCACATGCCTAGACATCAGCAAAAAATTAAAGGCCATACTAAGAAAAAGGAAGCTATGACTCAGGCAAAGAAACAAATCAAAGCCCCAGACAAAACACAGAATTTGAGACAACAAATCAATGATGTTCATACGAATCTTCTAAATCATATCAAGGAATTGCAGGACAATAGGGCTAAAGAGATAATGGACATCAAGAAGACACTAGGGGAAACGGACTTTGGCCCAGTGGTTAGGGCGTCCGTCTACCACATGGGAGGTCCACGGTTCAAACCCCAGGCCTCCTTGACCCGTGTGGAGCTGGCCATGCGCAGTGCTGATGCGCGCAAGGAGTGCCGTGCCACGCAAGGGTGTCCCCCGCGTAGGGGAGCCCCACGCGCAAGGAGTGCGCCCCGTAAGGAGAGCTGCCCAGCGTGAAAAGAAAGAGCAGCCTGCCCAGGAATGGTGCCGCACACACTTCCCGTGCCGCTGACGACAACAGAAGCGGACAAAGAAACAAGACGCAGCAAACAGACACCAAGAACAGACAACCAGGGGAGGGGGGGGGGGGGATTAAATAAATAAATCTTAAAAAAAAAAAAAAAAAAAAAGAAGACACTAGGTGAGCACGGAGAAGAATTTGGCAACTCGAATAGAAAAATAACAGAGCTTATGGAAATGAAAGACACAATAGTGAGATTAAAAACACATTGGAGGTGGCGGACTTGGCCCAGTGGTTAGGGCATCTGTCTACCACATGGGAGGTCCACAGTTCAAACCCCGGGCCTCCTTGACCTGTGGAGCTGGCTCACATGCAGTGCTGATCCGCGCAAGGAGTGCTGTGCCATGCAGGTGCATGTAGGGGAGCCCCACGCCCAAGGAGTGTGCCCCATAAGGAGACCTGTCCAGCATGAAAGAAAGTGCAGCCTGCCCAGGAATGGTGCCACACACACGGAGAGCTGACACAGCAAGATGATGCAACAAAAAGAAACACAGATTCCTATGCCGCTGACAACAACAGAAGCAGATAAAGAAGACACAGCAAATAGACACAAAGAACAGACAACTGGGGTCGGGGGGGGGAAGGGGAGAGAAATAAGTAAATAAATAAATCTTAAAAAAAAACCAAAAACACACATTGGAGGCATATGTGACATTTTGAAATTATTTTATGAATACCAAAAAGAAAGAGATCATGTTCTTGATCTAATCCATTCCTTTAGGTATGGTGCTCTTTGATCAGACTACATCAGTGAGGTATGATTCAGGTTGGGTTTCTATCCTCTTATTGGAGCTTTACATAATCAGAGACATACAGAGAGTTACACAGGAGAAAGAAAGCCACCATTTTGATTGTGCAATGTATGTGAGAGGTCTTTAGGAAGACAGAGAAGCCCCAAGAGGCTGAGAGATGACACAGCGCCTTGAATTAGCAGAGCATAGAGTCACAGAAAGAGGCCCCTGAAGGACTAGGCCCATATAGCAGTTCAAGACTGAGGAAAGGATCTCTGCCATATGTCTTATTGTCCACAGCTGAACTTCAGGAGACCATGGGCCTTGAGGGACCTTGGCATAGATCACCTGCCATCTTGCTTCATCACATGGCAGGACACTGGGATCACTAACAGCTGAATTTGTTGATAAAGCATCTCTGATGGTTCCTTGATTTGGACATTTCATGGCCTTGAAACTGTAAGCTATTACCCACATAAAATTCCCATTATAAAAGCCAACCCATTTCTGGTATGTTGCATCAGCAGTCCTGTGGCAAACTAAGGCAGCATACAACAGCAGGTTCAAGACCACAGAAGAAAGAACCAGTGATGGGGGAGACAGAACAGCTGAAATTTAAGAGAGAGAAGAGCAGAAAGAGTAAAGTATGGAAAAATTTGAACAGCAGCTCAGGGAGTTGAATGATAGCATGAAGCACAAAAAACGTACATGTCATAGAAGTTCCAGAAGAAGAGAAGGGAAAAGGGGCAGAAAGAACATTTGGGGAAATAATGGCTGAAAATTTTCCAACTCTCATCAAAGATATGACTTTACATTTTCACGAAGCATGGCATACTCCAGTTAGAATAAATATGAATAGATCTACTCCAAGACACATACTACCCAGAATGTCAAAAGCCAAAGTTAAAGAGAAAATTCTGAAAGCAGCAAGGGAAAAGCAAACTATCACCTACAAGGGATGTCCAGTAAGACTTAGTGCAGATTTCTCACCAGAAATCCTGTAGGCAAAAGGCAGTATGATGTAAGTAAGATATTGATAGAGAAAACTTGCCAGCCAAGAATTCTTTATCTGGAAAAATCATCTTTCAGTTATGAAAGTGAGTTTAAAATATTCACAAATAAACAGAAATGAACAGAGTTCATAAATAAGAATCAGCTTTACAGGAAGTACTAAAGGGATTTCTGCTTTCTGAAAGGAAAGACAGGAGAGAGAAGCTTGGAGGAGAGTGTGGAAGTGAAGATTATCAGAAAGGATAATCAAAAGGGTAATAAAATAAGATATAACATATTAAAGCCAAAGAATAAAATAGTGGCAGTAAATAATGCATTTATAGTAATAACATTGGCTGTGAATGGATTAAACTACCCAAGCAGAAGACATAGACTGGCAGAATGGATTTAAAAAAACAAAAAACTATCCATATGCTGTCTACAAGAGATTGATCTTAGACTTGGGATACAAATTGTCTGAAAGTGAAAGGTTGGAAAAATACATTTCATAAAAACATTAATCAAAAAGAACAGGGGTAGCTATACTACTATTGTACAAAACACGGTTTAAATGCAGAAAAGTTTTGAGAGATACAGAAGGTCATTATATATTAATAATGGAGACAATCCTCAGGAATACTAGCAATCATAAATATCTTTGCACCTAATTAGGGTGTCCCAAAATATATGAGGCAAACTGACAAAACCGAAAGAAGAAATAGATGTCTCATAATAGTAGTTGGAGACTTCAATGTGCCACTAATATCAACAGATAGAACAACTAGACTGAAGATCAACAAGGCAACAGAGAACTTCAAAAATATGGTGAAATAATATGCCCAACAGACATATACAGAACATTGCACCCCAAATCAGCAGGTTATACACGTTTCTCAAGAGCTCATGGATCTTTCTCCAGGGTAGACCACATGTTCTTTCAAAAAGCAGATCTCATAAATATAAAAATATTGAAATTGTACAAAGCACCTACTTGGATCATAATGGAATGAAACTGGAAATCAATAATGGTAGGAAAGCTGAAAACTCACAAATATGTGTAGACTCAACAGCATACTCATATACAATCAGTGGGTCAAAGAAGAAATTGTAAGAGAAATTAGTAAATATCTTGAGACAAATGGTAACAAGAACACAACTTTTCAAAATGGGATAGAGCAAAGGGAGTGTTGAGAGGGAACTTTATAGCCCTAATCACCTATATTACAAAAGAACTAAAACCAAGACCTAACTGAACCCTAGAAGGAACTAGAAAAAGAAGAGCAAACCAATCCCAAAGGAAGCATAAAGAAGGAAATAGCAAAGTTTAGGACAGACATAAATGAAGTTGAGAACAACAACAAAAACAATTTAAAAAAAACAACAGAAGTTGGTTCTGTGAGATCAATAAAATTGAGAAATCCTTAGATAGATTAAAAAAGAAAAAAGAGAGAAGATGAAAATAAGTAAAATCAGAAATGAAAGAGGGAACATTATGACTGACACCATAGAAATAAGAAGGATGATAAGAATATATTATGAGAAATTGTATACCAATAAATTAGACAACCTTGATGAAATGGACAAATTCCTGGAAATACAAAACCAACCTACATTGATTCTACAAGAAATATGAGGACTCAACAAACCAGTCTTATTTAAAAAGATCAAAGCAGTCATTAAAAATCTCCCAACAAAGAAAAGTCCAGGACCAGAAGCCTTCACTTGTGAATTCTACCAAGCATTTCATGAAGAATTAACACCAATCCTGTTTATTATCTTCCAAAAAATTTAAGTGAAGGGAAAATAACTCAACACATTTTATGAAGGCAAAATCATCCTATTATCAAAGCCAGATAAAGGTACTACCAGAAAAGAAAATTACAGACCAATCTCTCTAGTGAATATGTATGCAAAAAATCTGATCAAAAAACATGCAAAAAACAATCCAACAGCATATTAAATGAATTATACACCATGATCAAGTGAAATATATTTCTGGTATGGAAGTGTGGTTCAACACAAGAAAATAAATGAATGTAATACACTGCATGAACAAATTGAAGAGAGAAACTAAACACGATCATCTTGTTTTATACAGAAAATGCATTTAACAAAAATCCAGCATCCTATCTTTGTAAAAACACTTCAAATATAGGAATAGAAGGAAAGTTCCTCAACATGATAAAGGCATATATGAAAAACCCACCACAAACATTGTACTCAATGAAGAAAGGTTGAGACCTTTCTTTCTAAGACTGGAACAAGACAAGGATGCCCACTGTCACCAATTTTATTCAGCATTGTGCTAGAAGTTCTAAGTAGAGCAATTAGAAAAGAAAAAATATAAAAGGGATCCAAATTAGAAAAGAGGAAGTAAAACTCTCAGTATTTACAAATGATATGATCTTATATTTAGAAAATTCTGATATCTATAACAATACTAGTAGAGCTAATAAATGACTTCAGCAAAGTTGTAGGATATATATTCAACACAAAAAATCATTAATGTTTCTATATTCTACTATTGAGCAACCTGAGTAGGAAATCAGGAAAAAAATGCATTATAATAGCAACAAAAAGACTCAAAACCTAAGAATGGATTTAACCAGAGATATGATGGACCTGTATTCAGAAAACTACAAAACACTGCTAAAAGAAATCAAAGAAGACCTAAACAAATGGAAAAACATTCTGTGTTCCTGGCTTGGAAGACTAAATATCATAAAGATGTCAATCCTAACCAAACTGGTTTATAGATTCAATACAATCCCAACAAAAATTCCAACAGCCTACTTTACGGAAATAGAAAAGTCAATTACTAAATTTATTTGGAAGGGTAAAGGGACTTGAATAGTCAAAAACATCCTAAAATAGAAGAGAGAAGTAGGAATCACACTGCTTGACTTTGAAACATATTACAAAACTACAGAAGTCAAAACAGCATGGTATTGGCATTAAGATAGATATATTGATCAATGGAACAGAATTGAGTGTTCAGAAATAGACCCTCACTTATATGGTCAAATGGTTTTTGACAAGCCTACCAAGTCCACTTACTGGGACAAATCAATCTCTTCAACAAATGATGCTGAAAAAAATGGGTGTCCATAACCAAAGGAATGAAAGAGGACCCCTATCACACTCCCTGTACAAGAATCAACTCAAAAAGGGTCAAAGACCTAAATATAAAAGCCAGGACCTTAAAACTCCTAGAAGATTATGTAGGGAAACATCCTAAAGATCTTGTGGTAGGTGGAGATCTCTTAAACCTTTCACCAACAGCATGAGCAACTAAAGAAAAAATAGATAAATGGGACCTCCTCAAAATTAAACATGTTTGCACCTCTAAGGACTGTGCCAAGAGGGTGAAAAGGCAGTCAACTCAATGGGAGAAAATATTTGGAAATCACATATCCAAGAAGGGTTCAATATCTATGATATATAAAGTGATCCTACAACTTAACAATAAAAAAATGAACAATTTGATTAACAAATGGACAAAAGGCTTGAATAGGCATTGATCCAAAGAAGAAATACAAGTGGCAAAAAACGAAAATGAACAAACAAAAAAACACATGAAAAAATGTTCAACATCATTAGTGAATTAGGAAATGAAAATCAAAGCTACAATGAAATATCATTTAATATCTGTTAGAATGGCCACTATTAAAAAGAGAGAAAATTGTAAGTGTTGGACAGGATGTGGAAGGACATGGATGCTTGTTCACTGTTGGTGAGAATGAGGAATGGGACAGCCACTGTGGAAGACTGTTTTGCAGCATTTAAATATAAATTCTTCATGATGACCTAGCAATACCACTAATACCCAGAAGAACTGGGAACAATGACACTAACAAGTGCAGATGACTTATCTGCACACTGATGTTCATAGAGCTGTTATTCATAATTATCAAAAGATGGAAACAACTGAGGTGTCCATCAACTGATGAATGGATAAACTAATTCTGTATATACATATAGTGGAATATTATTCAGCTTTAAGAAGAAATGAAATTGTGAAGCATACGACAATGTGAATGAACCTGGAGGTCATTATATTGAATGAAGCGTTCCAGACACAAAATGACAAATAGTGTGTGATTTTGCTGTCATGAATTAAATATATTGCGCAAACTCCTGATGTTAACAACTAGAATACAGGTCACCTGAAAACAGAATGAGGTTAGAGAATAGAAAGCTGAGGTGCAGAATTGGTTAAAAGATTTGTAAATTCTTGGAAATGAATAAAAACAGTGAAAACACATCATAGTGTTTGTAACTAGCAGTGCTAATATATAGGTGTGATAATGATTAAAAGGAAAGTCCTGTATATCACTAGAAGGAAAACTAAAAAATGAAACATGGGACTATATAGTATAGAAAACCCTCATGTAAAAGTGAATATGGGTAATATTACTTATATAAGACCTTTTCTTTGAAACTGAACAAATGTATGTTAAATATTACAAGATGTTAATATCAGAGTGATACTTGGGCAAAAATAAAACCAAGGAAACTATGGACAGTAGTGTAAAATAGTATATTAACAATCTTCCATCAATTGTTTATAAAATAAGCTGAGTGAAAGAAACTAGAAAGAAGGTCCTGCATGTTGTGTGACTCCATCTATACAAAATATAAACACAAATAAATTATAGAAATGGAACTGGAATAGCAGTTATGTATGGCAGGGGAAAGATAGTTTGAGAGGTGACTACTAAGTGGTAGATTTTTTTTTATTATTGTTATTATTATTGGAGTAAAGAAAATGCTCTAATGTTAATTAAAGAGATCAACGCACAACTCTAATTATACAAAGTACCATTGAATATACAATTTGGATGGATTGTATGCTTCATGAATATATTTCAATAAAACTGATTTTTTAAAAAAGCATGATTGTACACCAATGTTCATAGTAGCCTTATTCACAAAAGCCAAAAGGTGGAAGAAATTCAAATTTCCATCAAAAAATGAATAGAAAAACAATCTGTGTTACATAAATACAGTGGAATATTATTCAGCCAGAGAAGGAAATGCAGTGCTGATATGTGCAATGTGCATGGATAAGTCTTGAGGACCTCATGTTGAGTGAAATAAGCCAGGCACAAAATGACAGATATTACATGATTCCACTGAACAAGAAATATCTAGAGTAAGCAAATTCACAGAGACAGAAATTAGATTACTGGTTACCAAGGACTGGGGTAAGGGAAGCATGGGGAGTTATTGCTAATGGGTACACAGCTTCTGTTTTGACTGATGAAAACGTTTTGGTAATGGACGATGGTGATGGTTGTGCAACATTATGAATCTAATAATTCCACTGAATTGTACAGTTAAAAATGATCAAAATGGAAAATTTTGTGCTGTGTATTTGTTACTACAACAAAAAAAAACACACAAAAAACAAGAGAATTAGATAGTATTTACTAATGTATGTCTTGATTTTTTTCTCTTGGAATAATTTTGATTTCTTCATGTGGTTGTATATATCAGTAGCTTACTCCTTTTTATTACAAAGTAGATTTTCTTATATAAATATGTTGTTAATTATCTATTTCCCTATTAAAGGGCACCTGCGTTTTTCAAGATTTGGGCTATTATGAATAAAGTTTCCATAAAAATTTGTATATAAGGCTTTTTGTTTGTATTTCTCTTGAATGAATATTTAGGAGCAGACTAGCTGGGTCATAGAGTAGATGTATATTTAACTTTTTAAGAGATGCCTATACTGATAATATTCAAATCTTGAAGTCTATTTTGTGTGTTATACATATAGGCTATTATTCAAATGGTAATTGCATGGTATATCTTTACCCTTCTTTTTCTTATGACCCTATATAATGTCTTTATATTTAACGGGCATTTCCTTTTAATCCAGTCTGCCAATCTTTTTTTTTTTCCAATTGAAGTGTTTAGTTCATTTACATTCAGAGTTATCATTAATTTGTTTGGCTTAAGCACCTTTGTATCTGAATTATATTTGTATCATCTATTGTGGGTTTTTTTTTTACTCTCCTCCTTTTGGAGGGTAAATGGAGTAATTTTTGGTATTTCACTTTATCTTCACTTTTTTGGACTCTTAGATATGCCTCTTGTGATGTTAATTTTATTTGGCAACTTGGCTAGGTTATAGTGACCTGTTGTTTGGTCAAACACTGGGCATTACTGTATTGGAAGTAATTTGCAGATTGGAAGTAGTGGGGTACAAGATAAATACACAAAAATCAGTGATGTTTCTATAGACCAGAAATGAATTATCTGAAAAGGAAATCAAGAAAACAATTCTATTTACAATAACAACCAAGAGAATAAAATATCTAGAAATAAATTTAACCAAGGATATAAAAGTACTTTTGTGCAGAAAACTACAAATAATTATTGAAAGAAATTTAAGACTTAAATAAGTGGAAAGATATCCTATGCTAATGGATTGGTAGACTTAATATCATTAAGGTATCTATACTACCCAAAGTATATATATATATATATATACATATATAACACAATCCCCAATCAAAACTACTTCACAGAAATGCAAAAGCTATCATCAAATTCAGATGGAAGGGCAAGAGACCCTGAATAGCCAAAACAACCTTGAAAAATAACAAATTTGGAAGATCCATATGTCCTAACTTAAAAATTTATTACAGTAATCAAAACAGTGTGGTACTGGCACAAGGAGAGCTGTCTGTTCTCTGTGTCCATTCATTGTGTGTTCTTCTGTGTGTCTGTATTTTATTTTTTTATTTTATTTATCGCCTCCCCCACCCGTGACTTGCTTGTTGTCTAGTCTCTGTGTCAATTTGCTGTGTGCTCTTCTGCAATTTTGCTTGTCTCCCTTTTTCTTGCATCACCTTGCTGAATCAGCTCTCCTTTGTGCTTGCGGGCCGGGCTGCATCCCAGAGCAGTTGTGGGCCAGTGGCACTCTGCAGTGTGCAGGTGAGCCTGCCTTTACAAGAAGGCCCCAAGGCGCGAACCCAGGGCCTCCCATATGGTTGACAGGAGACCAACTTATTGAGCCACAGCCGCTTCCAGACAATTGATTTTTGACAAAAGAGCCAAGTCTACTTATTAGGAAGTGAATAGTTTCTTCAACAAATCATGCTGGGAATACTGCATATACATATGCAAAAGAATGAAAGCAGAATCTTATCTCACACCATATACCAAAATCAACTCAAAACAGATCAGCAACCTAATTATAAGTCCTAAACTAAAAAACCCCTTAGAGAAAAACCAGGTAAAGATCTTCAGAACCTGTATTAGGCAATAACTTTCCCAGACTTTACCAAAAAGCATATGCTACAAAAGAAACAGTGAACAAATTGGACTTCATAGAAATTAAAAACTTTTGTGCATTGAAGGACATTGTCTTTTTATGAATTTGAATTTTACATTCTATAAGAAGTAAAAAATATGGATAAAATCCAAAAATATAATATTCCTGGCATTTATGTTTACATATCATTACCACTACTAGAGATCTTTATTTTTCATTCAGATTCAGTCTATTTTCTAGTGTCCTTTCCTTTCTCTCTTAAGTACTCCCTGGAACATTTCTTATAGGGCTGGTTGAGTGGTTATGAACTCCTTCAGTTTTGTTTATCTGTGAATGTCATAATTGTTCCCTCAGTTTTGAAAGACAGCTTTTCAGAACATAGAATTCTTGGTTAGCATTTGTTTTGCTTTCAGCACTTTGACTATGTTATCTTACTGCCTTCTTCCTCCAGAGTTTCCAGTGAGGAATTGGTCCTAAACTTATGGCGGCTTCCTTGTACATGATGCATCACTTCTCTCTGGAGGCTTTCAGAATTCTCTCTTTTTCTTTGGTGTTTGAAAGTTTAAATATAATATACCTTGGCATAGATCTAATTGGATTTATCCAGTGTGGAGTTTGTACAGCTTCTTGGAATGCATATGTTCATGTCTTTTGTTAAATTTGGGACATTTACAGCCATAATTTCTTTGACTATTCTCTCTGCCCCTTTCTCTTGTTCTTCTCCTTCTGGAATCCCATATTTCGTCCGTGGGTACACTTGATGGTGTCCCACATATCTCTCTCCCTCTGTTCCCTTTTCTTCCTTCTTTTTCTTTCTGCTCCTCAGACTGAATGATTTCAATTGATTTATCTTTGAGTTAACAGTTGCTTTCTTCTGTCAGCTCCAAACTGATGTTGAACTACTTTGGGAAATTTTTAGTTACTTTACTATGCTCTTCAATATTTTTTGGCTCTTTTTCTTAATTTCTAACTCTTTATTGACATTCTTTTTTGTGCATATGTCATTTTCCTGCTTTCCTTTAGTTCTTTGTCCATATTTTTTCTTTAGCTCTTTGAACATATTTAGAACTATTATTTTGAAGTCTTTGTCTGTTAAGTCCAAGCTCTCTTTTCCTTGTTAGTGTTTTCTAATTCTTTCTCCTAATGCTTTACATTGACTTTTGTTTCCTTTTTCTTTGTATTTTTTTGTAACCTTTTGTTGCAACCTGGACATTTTGATATTTTAATTTCTTATCTCTGGAATTTAGACTTGGGAGCATCTGTTCTTTAAGCTTGTATACAGTTAATGTTATGATAAAGATTTCCTTCAATGCCAGGAGCTAGCAAAAAGAGGAGGGGGTTGAGGAGGGAAAGAGAACACCTTTCCCAGTTTTTGCAGATTGGACTGTGTAAGTGTTCTCCTTCAGAGCTTAGCTGCCCTAAAAATGATTTTAGAGACAAACCCAAAACAAAAGTGTAAGGTCTTCCCCAGTTTTTCCTGCACGTGCATCTTGTCCGGAGCATGCATGCAAGGTCCTAGGAATTTCCTTTCTTAAATATTTATGAATGTTCCCATTCTCATAGGAAACAGTATTTTCACAGTCCTTCCCTTTATTTTCTACAGCTACCTATCCCTTGTTCCAGGCAGCTGTGATCTGACTGTTATCCTACACTATTTTGTTGATGATCTCTACGAATCACCTCTATGTGCAGGACAAGTTCTGAGACAACAAGACTGTGATGAGTCTTCTGGTTCAGTTCTTCAGGCTTCTAGCAGCAGATTGGCATAGACATACATGCACCATAGTATATGTGCAATGGTTACTCAGCTCCCCTCAGGACTGGGGCTGGGGATCTGTGCTGAGAGTGTGGGCTGGCCCATGCAACGCTTATGGAGGGTGACACCGCGGAAGCCTGCCATTTTTAACTTGGCTTTTTCTTAATTTGGCACTCACTATGTTACTGCAAACCTTTAATTGTTTTCTGAAGTTTTGAAAGCAGTAGTTTAGCTAGTCCTTGTTTGTTGTTTAAAGCTTCAGTGGGGACACAGAGTCCTGGAGCATCTCACTCTGCCATCTTGATTGAGGTCTCCCATAAAATTTTTTTTTTTTATTAAATTCTGAACATTTTGAAATAGAAAAGTAGAAACTGAATGTTATAGATTAAATTATGTACATCCCCAAAGTTATCTTTTTATGCACAATCTGTGCTCCTGTTGCTGTGAACTTATTTGTAAATAGGACCTTTTCAAGTAATATTATTAGTTAAAGTTTAGCCAACTGAATCAGAGTGGTCTAAATACATTTTACTGTATTGCTTGTAAAGAGGAGAAACTGGAAGCCAGAAGTTAGAGAAGGTTGCACAGGAAGAAGCTAGAAGTTAGCAGAAACCAGAAGAGCAGACACAAATACATAAATATATATAGAGAGAGAGATCACCATGTGATGGGGGGCAGAGATGCCAGCCGAAAAACCCCAAGGATTTTGGCACCCCAGCACCAGAACACTACAGGTTTCAGGGAGAAAGACTTGTCTTGACAACATCTTCAAAATTTGGGTTTCTAGCCTCTTAAATTGTAAGGCAATAAATTGTTGTTGTTAAGTCAACCCATTGTGTGGTATCTGTGATAGCAGCCTGGCAAAGTAAGACAATGAAGAAAATAATATTTTATGTCCAGAAAATGTATGCCTCTTCTTCTGTTAAGCTGCAGTGTATTTGTGGACATATCAAGGAATGGTCTGTAGTTGATCTGTGTCTGAACTTCTTTGTTCACCACAGATTTGTCTCCTCTTCAACTATCAGACTTCAGTAGGTCCTGTGAATCTATGTCTGTGGGGGGAGTCTATCTCAGCTCTTGTGTCCCCCACCCCAGTAGTATATGGCTGCTTTAAAGTTAGGCATGATTATAGAGATTTTCTCTTTTCCTTCTGCTACTCTCACACTTCAGCAGTTGTGGCAGATTATTTATGAATTCCCAAAAAAGAGATTATATTTGTAAATTGGCCAGTCCCTCTGGGTGTGATGCCTTTTGATTGTATTAGGTTTAGTTGATATGTCTTTGATTAAATTATGTTAAGATTAGGGCTTTGGGGAAACAGATGTGACTCAAGCAGTTGGGCTCCTGTCTACATATAGGAGGTCTAGGGTTCGATGCCAGGGCCTCCTGGTGAAGGCAAGCTGGCCCATTCAGAGTGCTGACCTGCACAGAGTACTGCCCGCTAGAAGTGCTGCCCATTGCAGGAATATTGCCGCACACAGGAGTCCTGGCCCACACAGAGAGCCGGCACAGCAAGATGATGCAACAAAAAGAGACAGAGAGGAGAGATAATAAGAGACACAGCAGACCAGGGAGCTGAGGTTGTGTAAAAGAATGATCACCTCTCTTCCATTCTGGAAGGTCCCAGGATGGGTTCCCGGAGCCAACAAATGAGAATACAAGCAGACACAGAAGAACACACGGCAAATGGACACATAGAGCAGACAAGGGGGATAAATAAATAAATAAATAAATAAATCTTTAAAAAAAACATTAGGGCTTTGATTTGACCATGTCAGTAGGCTGTGACTCAGGGTTGAGTTCCCATCCACTTGGTGGGCTGATATAAACAGGCCCTCAAGAAGACACACAGGAAGAGAGAGAGCTCCAAGGATGCCAGAGGAGAGAACCTTGTCATATCTTGGAAGAGAAGAGTATTTTGTCAGTTTTGATCCTGGAGACACCGGAGGAGAGAGGGTCCATTTGCCTGATTGCTAACAGCTGACCTTTGGAAGACAGCTGAGACTGATATAGGGAACCTGAGAGACCAGCCCAGTGGGGAGCCTGAACCCTTATAAAGAACAGCCATCATCTTGGTCCAACACCTGGGAACTGACTTTGGTGTGAAAGCAACCTTGCCTTGGACTCTCTAGGGCCTTGTGACTGTAAGCATATACCCCAAATAATACCCTTTATAAAAGCCAACAGATTTCTCGTACTTTGCTTCAGCACCCCTTTGAATGACTCATACTGCAGAACTTAGTACATCTCTGTCTCAAGGAAGTCTCTTAGCTCTCTTCAGTGGTAGACAGCCTCTGCCTGGTTTCAATGTAAAGCTCAGGATCTCTGTGGGGTTTCTTCTCTTCATCCTGCATCTATACACAAACTTAAGCAGTCCCGGGGGTCTCCCCTTGGAAAGGGGCTCTCTCTGCCCTTCTGTTTCTGCTCCAGTGATAGACAGCTGCTGTGCTCAATGCAAAGCCCAACTTGCTTGAAGCCTTCCTCTCACTTCTCCTGCTGTTTTCTAAGACATCAGAATCATTCTGTCTCTGTTCTCCCCCTGCCCTACTTCTAGGCTTTCTCATAAATACTCATCAAGACCTTTGGAAAGAATTAGCAAGGTGTGGAAACTTCCCTTTTGTCTGGGGCTCCCAGGCTAATCCACCATGCCAGTCCACTCAACGACCTTACCACATGTGAGAAGTTTAGCAGTTTTCTTCTTTCTTACCTGCTTTGGTAAGAAAGAAGGATTTTGGGGAAGCAGAAGTCTAAAGTACTTCTTCCTTCTCCCTCTACTCTGTTCAGGAAGCCAGCAGCCATGATTTCCTTCTCTTCCATGAGAGGTGTGATGGTTTAATCCTGGATGGATCCTAGAAAATCATGTACTTAGAACTAATGCATTCCTGTAGGTGAGAACCTCTTGTAGGTAGGACCTTTTGATTAGGTGGCTTCAGTTAAAAGTCTTTTGGTTGGAGTACTTCAATAATGCATGACCCAAGGTAGGTCTTAATCCTCTAAATGTAGGCACTTTTAAATGGTATAAATATGGAGAGAGACACAGAGAGAAATCCCTGGAAGCTGAGTGAGACAAAGTCCTGGAAGCCAGAAGCTGAAACCATGGGAACAAAAAAGCAGAGAAAAAGTCACAAAGCAGGAAGATGAAGTCAAGGATGCCTCTGAGGAGGAGGGAGAGCCCAAACAGATGCCGCCATGTGCTTTGCCATATGACACAGGAGTCCAGGATCATCAACAGCTGGTCTTTGGGGAGAAGAGCATTGCTTGATGGAACCTTGGTTTGGAAATTTTCATGTCCTCAGAACTGTAAGCTTGTAAGTTAAGAAACCCATTTCTGGTATATTGTTTTCTGTAGCTTTTAGCAAACTGAAACAAGAGGCTTGTCACATTTTAGATATTAGCTCAATAGGTCCCCTCTCCCCACCCTTACCCCTATCCCCAACATCATTTCTCTCAGGGCCTTTGAAAAAATGTTTGATTGTGCATATTATCTGACTTTTAATTTTATTAGGGTGGGGGCAAATTTAATTTGTGACTTTCTATCTTCAGCAGAAGTAAAAGGCAATTAAGTGTTTCTTAATGTCTGTATCTCCAAGAGTCTGAATAAAATGCCTACAGAGTTAAGAGACCTGCATTTGGTGATGAAATAAATATAGCTCCACAAGTTAGGAAGTGAACAGAATCTGGATTCATTTCCAGATTCTGTTTATGAAGGCCTCTTCCAAAATACTCTTTGTCTTCCCCCTGTGGCATTTACTTGGAATAGCTTTCAGAAGTAGAATGTATCCATTAGAGCCTCACAGGAATTTGAGCATGTTGTTCTAGGATCACCAAAGCTTGCTGTTAAGATCATTGTATTTTATTATTTTTTATAAGGACAGCAATTCATGGGCATGAAAGAAACATATGTTTTCATTGACACAAATCTTTTGTTTATGGAAAATAATACAGCTCCTTGACATCAGAATAAAAACACTGATATGAACTCTATATAATTGCAGTTTTTGCACCTAAGTTTAGAATCACACTATAATAACAATGCCTTGATAGAATCTTGTACTGAGCTTCCCTTTGTTTGTTGGGCTAGTGGCATATTTCTTCACCTAATTGCATGCATTATTTAATGAAATGAACTTTACCTTTCTTAAAAGACCTGGGCTGTACCAATTGAAGTCCTTAGTTTGGTACAACGATAGCACTTGGTTGATGTAAACCACAAATGACGAGGACGTGGGTGACTTGGTGATCTAACTTTTGATATATTGAATAGAATTTTTTTTAGCTTTCCTGGGCACTGCTCTGGCAAGTCTACATATCCGTAGCAAGGCCCTATCACACAAAGATCTGATGATCCTTTGCCTAAATTGTGTCCTGGGCTATTTTGCAGAGCATCAAATTAAGAATAATACTTAAGGAACTAAAAATCGGTTTATGTGAAAGAGAGATTCTTGAAGCTTGACATGGAGAGTAGATAGCATAGCATTCTTTCTTCACTCACCTGCTCAGTTCGTGACTGTGGATTGGAGATGGAAGTGTAATTGAGTTGTTCTGAGGTTTGAAGGCTCAACTTCCAGTAAGCTCTATATGTGGTCTAGCAGGGAGCATTTCCTTTTCCTAAACCCTTTGTTCCTCTCTCTACTGGTTTTTATATGTCAATGGGGGGTTGAATTTTAGAAGAAACCAGTGGATGGCTCATAAAAGAAACATGACAGAATTGAATTTTAAAGATGTTTTAAGGAGAAGGAAGAAGTTCATTCAGTAAAAATGAGCTATAAAATTATCCACACCATCCTTCACATCATTTGTTCCTAAATTGATCAGCTGTCACCTTGTATTATTTTGGTGACCTCATGTAATTTAGCAGGTCACAGAATGAGGAAGGCTTGGGATTATTTTATTTAGAGAACATGTTTTACTAATGTATTTAAATACAAACCTGTAGCTTATTTCCAGTCGATGGTACAGTTTGCAGCTTCTAATAATCACTAAAGTAACAATTTTATTTTTTAGTAAATATACCAGAATCATCATACACATGATAAATATAAAACTAATGGAATTTCCAAGTGTGCATTATTGCCTGAGTCGTGTTAGTGCTATGGTCTAGTTATATTTGGGATACTATTGTCAGATGTGGGCCAGGTATAGAAAAACTAGGTTTTCTTTCAAGGTCTCTCTATCCAAGTTGTTTTCAACCAGAATTACCCATGAAGCTTAAAAGATATTCTCAAGCAAGCCTTCACCACAGACTGCTTACGTCCAGGTGATGTCAAAGTGCAGCTGAAGGTGGGAACAATCTCTCTCTCTGATCTCTAAAGCAGAGGTGCTTAAAATGTGGTCTCGAGATCGACACCAATAACATTATCTAGGAAATGGTTAGACGTACAACCATTTCTGGGTCACAAATTCCTAAGTTTCACTCTGACCTACTGAATCAGGAGGCAGGGGCACAGGCATATGCTTTTAATAAGATCTCCAGGAGATTCTGATGTACACATTTCAGAGCCACTGTGCTTCTAGGAAAAATTGCATCTGAATTCATTGACAGATTGCTTCAGTGATGCCAACTCTTCTCCAACCTTAGGCCCAGTGAAAGGAGAAAAAGACATATAGGTGAGTTCAGTCCTTTTTGTTCATGCCACAGGTCACACAAATGAATTCTCACTTTTTATTTCTTGTGTTAGAAACTCGTCCTGGCAATTTCTTCCATATGTGCTTAGATGTTTGAAAGAAAAGGCACAAGATGAAGTTGAGGTGCAGGCAGAGGAAGCCTGGAAGTCTAGATGGTTTCCAGTAAATGCTCAAAGGATGGCATCACCTTGATGAACTCATCTTATTTCATGAATCTTGTCCTTAGTCCTGACAGCTTAGTCATTCAAACATGTAGGATTCTCAGAATTAAAAGATACCCAAGGATATCGCCAATTCAGCTGTTCTCAGTGAAGGAAATACGTGCTTGAAGAGACCAGATATACACATCCTCTAGCTGGTAGATTCTCTCTTTAGGAAAACTACAACAGGCTGCCTTTTTATAACCAGAAGGTAGCAAACAAGAAATCATAATGTTATTTTTTATGATCCAAATATTTAATGAGATCAGGTCATGGAAACTAAATACAGCAATGGATCAACCTGTTATCAGCCTATGGGAAGTTTTGGAGCAAGGTGCTCTCAAATTATGCTCTTCCCTGGAATGGGCTCTGTATTTGCTTCACTTAAACATTTTTAAATTCCATAATTCAGAATGATCAGTTCCTCTTTGAATTAGCACATATAGTCTTTAGATGGTAATGTTATGGTCAAGTTTTAATCATCTGGGTGCCAGAGTCTCTCTCTCTTTTTTTTAAAGATTTATTTATTTATTTTTCTCCCCTCCCCCCACCCCGGTTGTCTGCTCTCTGTCCCCTTGCTGCTCCTTGTTTCTTTGTCTGCTTCTGTTGTTGTCAGTGGCATGGGAATCTGTGTCTCTTTTCGTTGCGTCATCTTGCTGTGTCAGCTCTCCGTGTGGGTGACACCATTCCTGGGCAGGCTGCACTTTCTTTTGCACTGGGCAGCTCTCCCCATGGGGCACACTCCTTGTGTGTGGGGCTCCCCTATTCAGGGGACACCCCTGCGTGGCATGGCACTCCTTGCGCACATCAGCACTGTGCATGGGCCAGCTCCACATGGGTCAAGGAGACTCGGGATTTGAACCACAGACCTCCTATGTGGTAGGTGGACACCTTATCCATTGGGCCAAGTCTGCTTCCAAACTATTAGGTTTTATTAACATATTTATTTGGTATAATTCACATAAAATTAACTGCAAGTATTCACAGTACACAATTTGTTAAATTTTAACATGTTTATACCCAAGAAACAATCATCATAATCAATTATGAACATCTCCATTACCCCCAAGGACTTCCTTATGCCACTTGGTAATCCCTACCTCACATCTTCCTCATCATCAAGCAATCACTGCTCTGCTTTTTGTCACATAGATTATTTTTTCTATTCCAGAATTTTATATGAATTGAATCACATAGTATGTAGTATTTTTGACTGATTTCATTTACTAAGCGAAATTATTTTGAGATTCAGTCATGTTTTTGTATATATCAACAGTTCATTTTTATTCATGTACCAGTCGACATTTAGGTTGTTTCCAGTTTTTGGCTATTACAAATATAATGTTATAGCACGTATGTACAAGATTCTGTATAAATATATGCTCTCATTTTTCCTGTGTAAATACGTAGGGGTAGAAAGGCTGGATCCTATGGGAGATATGCTTAACTGTTTAAGAAACTGCCAGCTGCATTCAAAAGTGGTTTTACCACTTTTCGACCAGCAGCATATGAGAGTTCTAGTTCCTCCACATCTTTGCAAGCAGTTGGTATGGGCAGTCCTCTTAACTTTATCCAATTTAATGTGTGAATAATACTCTATGATCTTGAGTACTATACGTAGGTTCTTGAAGTCAGGTGTGTAAGTCTTCCAACTTTGTTTTTCTTATTCCACATTTACCAGAAGAGTAGAAAGCAATATGAAAAAGTTAAAAACATTTCTGAATTTCTGCCTTCTCTTTTACATCTAGAACAACTGTTCTGAAAGTGTTTTCCAGGGATTCCTGTCAGGGAGTCCTTGTTAAGGGGTCACAGATCAAAACTCAAAACAATTTTCATAATAATATCCAGATCATTTTTTTTTTAACACTTTCATTCTCTCATGAAATGTGCAATGGAATTTTCCAGACTACCTGACATGCAATGACACTGTGGCTCTGATTGTTGATAGAATGTGTGCTTGGGTATTCCTAACATTTTTAAAAAGTTTTGGTTTCTGGTCCAGCACATAAACTTGGAAGTCATTGCTAGTGTCCTCACAAGAAAAAGGTGAAAAACTGAAAATCAACAACTCTTCCTAGATCCAGCAGAGAATTGAGTTCACAGGGCAATACAGAAACTAGAAAACTGGAGAGATATGCAGATGCAGAGAATCACAACTTATGTGGAGCAGAAGCCACTGCTCTTCCTAGCATTTGGTAGGAACACTTAAAGGGCAATTGACTAATTTCTAGAGACTGAGCATGGGACAGCTTGAAAGATAACAATCTCTTGGAGAACCATGTTCGGGGGTGGGGGGCTCCCACACTTTTATGAGTTTCACTTACAGGGCCTCAACCAGATTCCCACTATGAAGGTCAGAAAAAAATCCCTTCCTGCTTCTGCGGGTGGAGAGGCATAGTAACCATTTTCAAATACACCCAGAATGTTCTGTTTTCCTTAACAAATGCCTGCTCTTAGGGAAACTCTTTTTCACTAGAACCTCACCATCACGGGTTCACCAGAGTCTGTTGGATATGGTGAAGGGAAATACCCAAATCTATCCCCCTCTAACCTTTGACGTGTGGAGGGGAAATACTAACTCTAGTCCCTTCTAGCCTCTCTGTGTCACTTAGATGAATAAAAAAATGAGAAACTCTTGTGAAGGTCAGAACCCAAGGACACAAGCTCACTAAAAACAGACTTTTATAGAGTGCTTCCCGATCCCCCACATTTTACCACCACATCAACTGGGCTCCTGTATGGTAGTTGAATAGAGCTGCAAGGTTCAGACCCTATTAAGATAGAGTTTCTAGGGAAACCCAAAGACAATAGGGGAGATAAGAGACAAGGACACTAGAGAAAATTTTAGCCTCTGACTCCTACAGCTGCAGAAAAACAGAACCACAGATTATTTCTGTGTAGAAAATTCCAAAGAATTGACCAAAAACCCTCCTGGAACTAAAATGTGATTATAGCAAGGTTGCGGTATACAAGGTTAATATAGAAAAATCAATTTTTCTATATATGAGCAAAATGAACAATTAAAGCTTGAAATTATCTTTCTCCATTGAGTTGTCTTTGCTCCATTACCAAAGAGCAGTTGACTATATTTGTGTGGTCTATTTCCGGTCTCTCTGTTCTGTTTCATTGATCTAGTTCTCTTTTCTTTCACCAATACCACACAGTCTTGATCACTGCAGCTCTATAGCAAGTTTTAAAGTCCAGTGTGTCTGTCTTCCAACTTGGTTCTTCACCAGTACAGCGCTTTTTGCCACTTCATAAATCTCAGAATCATTTTGCCAATATTCAAAATATAACTTGCTGGAATTTTTATTGGAATTGCCTTGAATCTATAGGTCATTTGGGAAGAATTGACATCTTAATGATATTAAGGACTTCTGTCTATGAACATGGATTACTCTCCATTTATTTAAAATTTAAAAAATTTTATTCGATCATAATTATAGGTTTCCACATATAGATTTGTACATTTCTTAGACTTTTATCTAATTGTTTTCCCTTTTTTTTTTTTGGATGCTAATGTAATGGTGTTATTTTAAGCTTCAATTGGACTTTAGTTAATAATATATTACTTTTGTTCATCAGTTGTAAGAAGCTGTGTGTGGGGAGTGGATGAGAAAGGGTACATCCGAACTCAGTACTTTCTGCACAATTTTTATATAAACCTAAAACTGTTCTACGAAGTTTATTAAAATCCTCAGCATTACTTTTATATATGGTAATTATCAATACAATAACACACGCAAAAGCAAAATCTTTTTGGGAACCTCAATGATTTTTAAGAATGTAATTCAATTCTGAAATGCGAGATCAAGAGAAAAGTTAGGGAAAGGAATAATAGAGGAAAAGAAAGCAACTGCTTTAAACCCTAAGAAAAGGCATACCTGCAAACTTAAAAGCTTTCTGCATTTTTCCTCTCACACTGGCATGGGAAGGTGAAGGGACAATACAAACACAACGCTGCGTGCAGTTATTGACCCTGGAGACCTGGCCTTTATTCTGATGTTGGCAAAACCGTGATTTCTATAGCGCTAGACTTGCTGTCTCATTGCTTTATCCCAGGGTCATATTTAACCTGCAGCCTTTTTCCACTGTGCCTGGTCAAATGGAGCATTTTTCAGAGTTTATGAGGAAGCTGCCTCTGGTTAACTTGCTTCCAGATGAAAAGATCACTGCGGGGACTGAGAGGAGCTATGGTTTGGTACTGAAGCCCTCTCTGCTCTGTGCGCTTCGATGCTGCTGAGATCCTGCTACCCTAGGAAGACTTAGGTGTTAATAGAAACCAGAAACCAAGCTGCGAGGATTGTCAAGGAGAATACAATGGTTTCTGCTTCCCCATATTTATGAGCATGTGCATTATTTGATAGTAAGTAAATGATGCAACATGAATGAAGAGGTTTCTGGAATAAGCAGTAGAGAATGTTATTCTCTAGTTGGGTATCTTGAATAGTCAGGGGGTAGATGGAAGCCCTGGATTACAATGAATGTCTCTATTCCTTCTTCAGTACATACTGTCTCTAACATGCTCACTCGCTAATTTGCCATACCTCATACAAGACTGAGGTTTACGAAGCTATGGGACAGTACATGGTCTACAAATTTGGGTATAATTATGTTAACATAAATCATAGTAAATAAGTCTTTGTTGAATATTACTATTTTAATGTTTCTTCTGAGTACCACACCAATTTCTTTCACTAGTTAAAAAAAATACTCTTTTATTATTAGAAATATTCCCAAAGCACAAGTCTTAAATATAAAGTAATTTGGTAAATGGAATTGTCATATTCTCTTTTTAAGAGAAGTTGTGGGTTTATAGAAGAGCATGCATAACATACAGAGTTCCCATGTACTGCCCTATCATTAACACTTGTATTGGTGGAGTGTATTTATTACAATTGAGGAAAGTACATTTTAATAATTACATTATTAAATATAGTCTATGGTTTAACCTAGGGTTCATCTGTACATCCTCTTTTTTTTTTTTAAGATTTATTTATTTACTTATTTCTCTCCCTTCCCCTCCTACCCCTGGTTATCTGTTCTCTGTGTCCATTCACTGCATCTTTGTACATCCTCTTTTGAGAAATGTCTGTTCAAAGTTCTTTGTCCACTTCTGTAGTGAATCTTTTAGAAACCCTTCTCCTTTCATTCTGTGTATATTTTTTGAATGTTTTCTTTATGGTTACCATGGGGCTTAAACTTAAGATCCCAAATCTTAAACCATCTCACTTAATTTTATGCTACCATAACTTCAATAATATATACAAACTATGTTCCTATATGCCTCTGGTAACCCTCACTTTTATGTAATTCTTATCTCAATTACATGTTTACATATTATGACTCCAAAACCACTTATTTTATCATTACTTTCGTATATTTGCATTTGAGGTCCTGTAGGAAGTAAAAAGTGGAGTCACAGATAAAAAATCCGATAGTACTGACATTTGTATTTACCCTTGTCATTACCTTTACTGGCAATCTTTAGTTCTTCACGTGACTCCAGTTGATTTCCTAGTGCCCTTTCCTTTCAATCTGAAGAACTCCCTGTAGCATTTCTTGTAAGGCCAGTCTAGTGGTGATGAATTCCTTCAGCTTTTCTTTTTTGTAGGAATATATTAGTCTTGTCCTCATTTGTGAAAGACAGTTTTGCCAGATATAGACTTCTTGGTTAGCAAATTTTTTTCCCTTCAGTACTTTTAATGTCATCCCTCTGCTATCTGGCCTCCCTGGTTTCCCATGAGAAACTGGCATTTAGCTTTAGTGCATCTCCTTTGTACATGACATGTTACTTCTGCTTGTGGCTTTCAAAATTCTCTCTTTATATTTGGCATTCAACACTATGATTATAATATACATTAGGGAAGTGGACTTGGCCCAGTGGATAGGGTGTCTGCCTACCACATGGGAGGTCTGTGGTTCAAACCCTGGGCCTCCTGACCTGTGTGGTGAGCTGGCCCATGCGCAGTGCTGATGTGCACAAGGAGGGCTGTGCCACTCAGGGGTGTCCCCTAAGTAGGGGAGCCCCACGCACAAGGAGTGTGCCCCATAAGGAGAGCTGCCCAGGAATGGCACTGCACACATGGACAGCTGACACAACAAGATGACACAACAACAAAGACACAGATTCCCATGCTCCTGACAGCAACAGAAGCGGACAAGAACATGCAGCAAAGTGGACACAGAGAACAGACAACTCGGGGCCCGGGGGGAGGGGAGAGAAATAAATAAAATAAATCTTTAAAAAATATATATACATTAGTGTGGGTTTATTGGGTAAATGCTGTTTGGAATTCATAGAGCTTCTGTGGATATGTGTATTCATATCTTTTGTAAAATTTGGGATGTTTTCAACCATTGTATCTTTGAATATTCTTTCTGCTCCTTCCTCTCCTTCTTTGACTCCCACAATGCATACACTGGCATGTTTGATAATATCCCACAGGACTTTCAGGCTCTGTTTCCTTTTTTCATGTTTGTTTGTTTGCTTTCTTCTTCTTTCTTTCTGCTTTTCAGACTGAATGATTTCAATTCCCTTATCTTTGGGTTCACGGATTATTTCTTCTTCCAGTTCCAATCTGCTGTTTAATCCCTCTAGGGAATATTAAATTTCTGTTACTATGATCTTACGCTCTGTTTGATTCCATTTCATGATTTCTAACTCTTTATTAACATTCTCTTTGTTTTCATCTATTATTTCCCTGAATTCCTTGAATTTTTCAACCATGTTTCCTTTAGGTCTATGAGAATAGTTAGGAACAATATTTTAAAGGTTTTCTCTGTTTTTTCCCCAAGTGTGGCCCTTTTGGTTGATGGTTCCTAATGTTTTATGCCACATGGACCTGAACTATTATTTCTTGTTTCTTTGTATGTTTTATAATCTTTTGTTGCAAACTGGACATTTTTATATTTTTAACGTGTAATCTGTGGAATTTAGACATGGAGGCATCTATTTCTTTAACTTGTATCCGGTAATTGTTATAACAGGGATCTCCATCAATGCCAGGAGCTAATAAAAAAGAAGAAGTAGAAGGAAGAAGAACAAAGAAAAGAAAAGAAAAAGAAAAGAAAAGAAAAGAAAAGAAAAAGATAAAGTATGACCTGTGGGAGTGCTCTCCTTCAGAGCCTATCTGACTTACCTTAAGTTTATAGAATAAACATAGGGTCCTTCCCAGTTTTCTCTGGGTCTATGTCTTGTCCTGGGCATGATTACGTAGCCTTAGAAATTACACCATTTATAGAGACCTGTATTTTCCCTTTCCCTAGGAAACAATGTTTCCTTCTGATCCTCAGCACTGAGCTGTATGCCCTCTTTTGCTTCAGGCAGCTTCAATTTGACTGTTCTCTTACAATATTCTGAAGGAGAGTTGTTTGAGCTGCCTTCCACATACAGGACTAGTTCTGGGATAGTGATTATGTGACATATGTCCTGTTTCAGTCCTTCAGGCTGCCACCTGACAGATTAGCAAAGAAATACTGGCTGCCAATGTGTGCATGAGGATTGCTCTGCTCCTGTAGATTATTCTGTTCCTGTAGATCAGGACCAGAAACCCATACTGGGAGTGTGCTGCAGCTCTGCACTATGGAGGGGTACAGGGGATAAGCCAGGGGCCAGGAGATCCTTCCATTTTTGTTTCCTTTTTCAAAACTTGGCTCTTGTCCTGTTACTGCAATCCTTTAACTGTTTTCTGAATCTTCAAGAAATATGGTTCTGTCATCTATTTTTGTTGTTTAAAACTTCTGTGGGGACCTGGAGCCCTGGAGTAGTTCACTCTGCTGTTCTGAAGAATGGAACACTCTCAGATTAATTTTAAACTTTCAAATTGCAGTGCCTTTCCCAAGTGTTCTTCAAAATAAATTAAGCAGATACTTAAATATCTACAAGTTAGTTCAATTGCATCATAGCATAATTAATGATTCAACAGTAAATAAGTCTAAGAAAAAGATATTAGCAGCATAAGAACCTATTTAAGATTTTAAGAGGCAAGATACAAGATGGAAAAATTCCATTCTCATTTCCACTAATGTAAATTAAAATTACTAATACTGAATGGCATACTGGATCACACCATCAACCTGTGCTGAATGTTCATTAGTCATCACCAGTGAAACCATGGCATTCTATTATAAATGTAATGGTCACTTTGTTCATTTCCCTTCCCCCTCCTGTTGTCTGCTCTCTGTGTCTGTTCATTGTGTGTTCTCTATGTCTGCTCATCTTCTTTTTAGGAGGCATCAAGAACCAAACTCAGAACCTCCCATGTAGGAGGGAGGTGCCTAATTCCTTGAGTCACGTCTGTGCTCTGCTTGTTTTGTCTTTCATTGTGTCTGCTCATTGCTTCATCTCGTTGCATCAGCTCACAGTGCCAGCCCAGTGTGTCAGCTTGCTGTCCTGCTTGTCTTCTTTAGGAGACACTGGGAACTGACCCGGGACCTCCCATGTGGGAGACAGGCACCCAATGACTTGAGCCACATTCGCTCCCTCAGCGTACATTTTTGAGCTGCTTCTGTATGCAGGATTATATTATTAATACAATTATTTTTTCATATTCTGTATATATATTACAAGAACTATTATAATTTTATAGAGTTTTGAATCTGGAAATGTCTTAAAATTTATACCCTCAAGCAAATTGCTTTTTGGATTATTAATGTATTTAGATAACTTTTTTCCTTCCATGAAATTATCTGATTAGTGTATGAGATTTAAAACTATATTTTATTCAGATAAAGTGTAAATCTGCTAATTGCATGGTATTATTTATTTTTTACAAAATAAACAGAACTGCAGAACTTTAAAGAAACCTAACATTAACATTTTCCTATTTTTCATAAACCGACAACTTTAAACAGGAGATATTTTCAATATGTAGTAAAGCAAAAAAGTTTGTTATGGTTGGTGTTTTCTTTATGGTTGTTACATAGAGCAGACTTATTCTCAGAAAAGAAATTGGGGGAGCTGAAAGCAAAGTAAAAACTGAACTAAGGGACTATGGAACTTTAAAATTCAGGGTGGCACAATCAGTCATGCAGTAGGCTTCCTTGTCTTGTGACCAATTTCATTTTTTTCCTGTAACCAAGAGTTGTCCGATTCTTGTGTCTTCAGTGTGTAAGATTGAATTGCATAAGTAAGTTGATGTAAGAATGAATCAGTTTTAGAAAGCATGTTTTTGGGGGTAAATTTAAATCACTTCATGGGAACATCATAGTCAAGGACGGCCCCTCCAGGCTGTATCTGCCTACTTCTAGCAGCAAAATCCCTAAAGAAACCAAGTGTGAAGGCTGTGTCAGGTACATGGTCCCCTGGATTTGGGGCAGTGACAGATGTGGGGACCGAGGGATGAGGCTGATAGGGGAGTGAGCAGCAGAGCGGGTAGCAGGTACCAGCTGCCCGAGCACAGATTTTCTGCTCCCTTCCTGCGAGATACTCACTAGCACAGCACACAGCAAGCTTTCAGTGTCTCAGGTGATCCAGCCTTCTTTCTCCCTTTTAAGAAATGATTACAGCGCTAACAATAGTAAAACGTCAATAAATATTTATAGAATGGGTCTTCAATGGAATTTTGAATGAATTAATACAGAAAGCCATTTGGGAATGTCTACACATTAGTGTTCCTTGAAAAACCACAAGCCACACACTTTAGAATCCGATCATGATCAAAAGGTCACAGTGGCCCAATTCAGAACCACTGATACAGCAGAAGGATGCCAATGGCAGAAAATGCATCAAAGCAGGAGATCCAGGCTCCATCAGGCAGAGCAAGGAGAAAAGGTGTTGTAATCAAAGGGGATGCCAGATGGAAGCAAAAGCTGTTCTTTGCTCGGTTTCCTAGATTTTCTTCTATTTGTGTTGAAGTGGTTTTCTGACTGTGTTCTGAAGTTTTGGGGTTCTAGGGAGAGCTCCGGGGCCTCACTGTGTACGTGTGTGTGTAGGAAAAAGCCAGCTGCCAGGAAGTGCTTCACACTGACTAGAGGGAGCCTTTCTTCCCAAATCCATATTGAATGACCTCATCAAGGTGGCTTGAAATTAGACATGATAGTTGTAGTTACACTAGAAATCACAAAATATTTTAGACCAGAGTTCCTGCCCTTCACCAGAGAGCCTGATGTTACCCATAAAGTTTTAGGCACTCAGGAAATAAAATATTACATTCAGAAACAAAAGTGGCAAAAGAAAAATCTTGGTACATATATTAACCATTTTTTCCTTTTCTATTATTACCATTTTTTGTAATGATGAAAATAGCAGATATATCGATTTGTCCACATCACTTAATTAGCAACTCTAAGAGATGTCTAAGAGATAGTAAACCAGGAGAGCTGCTCCCCAGGAGTTTATAAACTCTTTAGGATTAATGTTTATTAAATTAAAGAACTAAAAGGACTTGTGCTGCCTACTCAAAAATACAAGATTTATGTATTTGTGTTCATGTAGGTGGCTCTTCATTTAGCTTAATGCACCTAAAACTTAAATGTGCATGCAGAAGATACAGAGATCTTGTTAAATGCAGATTCTGATTCTGTAGATCTGGGGTGGACCTGAGATTATGCATTTAAAACAAGCTTCCAGGTGATGCTGAAGCTGCTGGCCAGTGGATCGTATTTTGACTAGCAAAGGTTTAAGTCCCTGTGGCAACTAAAGAAAAGCAAGTAAACAAAATGCCCAGCAAATGCATTTTAGAAAAAATCGAGTTCCTAAGAAAGTAAACTTTGCTATTCCATGTATTGAAGATCTTTGAATACGGACTACTACATTTTTTTTCTTTTTTTCTGGCAGATGTTTGTTGGGTTCACACAATACAGTAAAAGACTAAATGAACTGGAAACATTAGAGATCCCAATTATACAACTCAATGACTACCCGTAAGCCTGAACAATGAAAAGCATTCTGTGTGCTTTACTCATTTAACTTCATTTAAACCCTCCTTGGCATCCGTATGCCATTAATGTGATAACTCTTGTGTAGCCATTAACAAACTGTGGAGATGGTGAACGCGTTCTGGAGTTTATCCTGTTGAATAGGAGCAGGCTCCAGGCATCTAATTCTTTGCCCATTTTGAAGGGTTGATCTGGACTTATAGGCGATGTACGTATTTTTTCCACCGGAATCAAAAGTGGAACTGCAGAGTTATGGCTGTATCTTTCCACCCGACATTTAGTTTTGGAAGTCATTTCTAATGGATGTCTTTTGAGCCGTTTTGCCCTTTTTGCTCTTCATTAAGGAACGCTTTGAATCTTCAAGGAGGTAATCATACCGTAGTCCAAACGCACATCCGACACTTTCGCAGAGGTTTCAATGGCTGAGCGCTCTCCATTGCCTGAAGCAAAGTAAGCTCTAGCCTATTGAAAGGCAAACGGTGATCATGCTCTGCATAATACAGTACCCAATGCCAGTAATACTGAGTGTTGTGTCTATTTTGTTCTGTGCCTCAGAATTAACTGTGTGGTTGGAGGGAGGTTTGAGGAAGAGAATAAAGCTTCTTTTCCAAACTTGGAAAAGCGGATCAGCAGATGGCTTTTCAGTACTGAAATGCAACATTGTTTTCATAACAATCAAACTAGTATTTGGAGGTCTGATTTAAAGGAAATGACTTACCACCTTCAGGCACTGGAAAATGCTCCTTAGATTTATTAGTTCCTATCCCTGGAAGAGTAGGGAATGGATTTCTTTCCTTTATATAAATATACAGTGCAGGACTTTATGTAGAGTAAACCTATCCCATTTCAAGAAGCAAGTGTAGAAATATTCTAATATTCTGGCCAAATATATAGGTGGGCCTAGATCATGGAGGCAAAAATAATTACCTTGTAAAGCAACTTTGAACTTAACCTACAAGGGAGTTGGTTCTGGTGAGTTATCGTATCAGGTATCCTTTAATTACAGCAAAATTAGAGTCTCTACCCCTACCTCTGTGATCCATTCAAGCATTCATAGCTGAAGTTATGTTGCCAACCATCTGACCCTTTCGCATCGTGGTATGCAAAAAGCATTTAGTGTATTGTTATTATTTTTTAACATTATTCTTAGAAGGCTAAATTATTGGCTCATATATACAATCAGAAGAATTCTGTGCAAATGTATTCTCCAAGGTATGAACAAAGAAGCCACAGAAATACTCTTTAAGGAAACATTGAAGGGAGGAAAGAAGGGAGGGAGGAAAGGAAGGAGGGAGGGAGGGAGAGAGGGAATAGAAGGAAAAACATATATATTTTGTATATTGCAATGTATATTGCAATATGAAATGAATCTTCAAAGCCAACAAGTGAAGTCTGGATTCTAAAATCTTACTCTTATGTTGTCATTTCATTGATACTTCCTGAGAAGAAGTTCAGCTTTATAATTTAGTGAGAAATCAGTCCCAAATATCAGGCAATATTCTGAGTTCTATATTAAGTACGCCGAAGTATCACGAGCTTACACTTCAGGTTCATCCCAGCTTTAAAAAAAAAAAAAAAACAAACATGGTGTAAATTATGCAGAAGCACAAGGGAATTAATTGATTACAGAGAAATCTTTAAGGGTTTTCCAACTCCGGCTCAAATTGTTCACAGAGCTGGAACAGTATTATTGCACAAATCACTCTAATAGTTCTCTTGGTACATTTTAGCTCAGCAACTTCTTTTGTAATACCTTTGAGCATCAAGAATAAACATAGCTCCATTAATGGAAAAAAATAAAATCATCACTATTAATGTAAACACAGATGAAAATGAACATACTTTGTCTTGGTGTTCCAGAATTTCCTATAGGGGATTTAACCATTGGTAGATGAGTCAGAAGAATATTTAGGGATTGAGAGTCAAGTGGAGTTTAAATACTGGCTCTTGAGAAACTTTCTAGGTTGTGATTTATGTCTCAAGTACTAAATTGCTCTTCCTGCATCCTAAGGTATGAATAATCTAGCAAGAACTTGTTCATCAGCGTAGATGTCTGATTGTGGCACAGTTTGGTAGCTCACCATGGAGATACCTTATTTTGTACATTGGATGAGTACAAATTTGAGTCCTTGTAGCCAGTTTTCAATGCTTGTGTTGATGTAACATTTGTCAGCTGGCCACCACAACAAGTACTTTTTTACTTTCTCAGTATCATTCACTTTGTTTTTTGCCAGTAAGTCGAGCAATGGTGATAGAATCACTTGATTGTTAAGCTTAGCAGAAAGATAAGACCTTTCTTCCAAGATGTCCCAGTAAGGCAGAAATCTCAGTTTCTTTTATTTCCTGGGACAATTTTGGACTGTGAGCTGGTGTTATCTCAATCAAAGAGTCCATTCAAGTCAAAATTAACTCTTTAAATTCATGGGTATTTTTTTCTGCCTTAGAATTTTTTAAAAAGTAAAATTTTCCCTCTCTTTACGCACGTCTTTAAAAGAATATAGACTAGAATAAATGGTCTTTGTTTCATTATTAAAAGTATTTGTCAACTTTGAGTTCTCAATTCTAATTCTGGAAGATTTGTACTTACCTGAGTCCTTCTCTTAGCTCAGACCAAAGGAACAGATCAGTCGTAGTCCCCAAAATCGTTTAGACCCATCACATTTTAAAAAATATTCAATCTATTTTAGAATAATTTTAGATTTACAGAAAAGTTGTGAATAGAGTTCCCACATACCCACACGCAGTTCTCCCTATTGTCGACATCTCCCATTAGAATGGCATGTTTATCACGAGTTAACCAATACTGATTTGTTGTTATTAAAGAAGTCCAAACTTTATTACAGATTCCTTAATTTGTACCTAATGTCATTTTTCTGTCCTGGGATCCCATCCAGGACACTGCATTATTTTTAGTCATCATATCATCTGAGGCTCCTCTACTTTGTGACAGTTTCTCACAATTTCCTTGGTAATGATAACCTTGACTTTTTTTTTTAAGATTTGTTTATTTATTCATTTATCTCCTCTCCCCCTCACCCCTGTTGTCTGCTCTCTGTGTCCATTTGCTGTGTGTTCTTCTGTGTCCACTTGCATTCTTGTCAGGCGGCACCAGAATCTGTGTCTCTTTTTGTTGCATCATCTTGGTGCATCAGCTCTCCGTGTGTGCGGTGCCATTCCTGGCCAGGCTGCGCTTTTTTCGCATGGGGCGGCTCTCCTTGCAGGGCACACTCCTAGCGGGTAGGGCTCCCCTATGTGAGGGACACCTCTGCATGCCACAGCACTCCTTGCGCACATCAGCACTGCACGTGGGCCAGCTCACCACGTGGGTCAGGAGGTCCTGGGTTTGAACCCTGGACCACCCATATAGTAGGCAGACGCTCTATCAGTTGAGCCAAATCCACGTCCTCTTGACAGTTTTTTATAAATAATGTTCTGGTGTTTTATAGAATGTCCCTCATTTTAGGGGACAAATGATACTTGTCCCTCAAATGATATTTTCTCATCATTAGACAGGGTTCATGGGTTTGGGGGAGGAAGACTATGGAGGTAAATTTCCAATCATATCACATCATAACTAGCATCTATGCTAACAATGTGACTTTTCACTCATAATGATAACCTTGATCACTTGGCTGTGCTAGTGTTTGTCCAATTCCTGCACTGAAGAGTTACTCTTTTTTTGCCCTTTCCATACTGTCACTACCTAAAGCCCACACTTAAGCAGTAGAAAATCATACATACCTCCTTGAAGGAAGGGAGTCTACATAAATCATTTGGAATTCTGCTGGGGAGAAATTTTGGAAATTGTCTAGGTCTCGTCTCTTTTTACCCACTTATTTATTCAATCATTTATTTATATCAGTACGGACTCATGGATACTTATTTTATATCTTGGATTATAATCCAATACTGCGTTATTTATTTTGCAGCTCAGAGTTGGTCTGGGTTTCGCCATTGTGTGCTCTTTCACTTAGCTCCTGCGTCCCTCATCATTGTAGATTATTTTTTTCATGTGCCCTTCTTTACTTTCTGGTACTGCAGGAGGCTCCAGGCTCATCTTGTATCCTCCTAGCCCTGGCTCTAGAATCAACCAAAGGCACCTTTTAAAAACAGCTAAAGAAAGATAATTTTACCCTTGTTGAAAAAAATAAACCTTGATAAGAGAATTCTAATTTCCATTTATCTGGTGACTTGAGATTCCAGAACATTTTGAACTGTGTTTTTACTAGTCTTATTGCAAAGCAGGTTTGAATCATTTCTGTATTTATTTTTCACTAGATTCCTACACACCTGATATAGTTCTTGTCTAGGCTTTATAATTAAGGTACTGGTTCCTCTCTGCTCACCTAGTATTTTTTTTATTTTTTTATTTTTTAGTTCTTTATTTTATTATTTAAACTTTTAACTGTAGTAACTTAAATACAACTCAAAATTTCCCTTTTTAACCATTTCTGAATGCACAATACAATGGTATTAATTACAGTTACGATATCATGCAAGCATCACTAACATTCATTACCCTAAACAGAAACTCTACATCACTAAGCATTAACACCCCATTCCTACTCCCAATCTCCACCACTGATAATCTGCAATCTACTTTCTATCTCTGTCTCTATGAATGTCATTATTATAAGTATTTCAGGTAAGTTAGATCATACAATATTTGTTCTCTTGTGCCTGGCTTATTTCACCCAACATGAAGTCTTCAAGGGTCATCTACATTGTAACATTTATAAAAATTTCATTCCTTTCTTTACAGCTGAAAATATTTCATTGTATGTATATACTATACTTTGTTTATCCATTCATCTGTTGATTGACACTTGGATTGCTTCTATTCTGTGGCTCTCATGAATAATTTTGCCATGCACTTTGGTCTACAAATAGCTGTCGAAGCCCCTGCATTCAATTATTTTGGATATGTACTTAGAAGTGGGATTGCCAAGCCATATAGTAATTTATGGTCAGTTTTCCACAGTAGCTGGACCAAATTACAATCCCAACAACAATATGTAAGTGTTCCAGTTTTTCTGCATCTTCCTCATCAATTTGTTGTTTTCTGGGTTTTTAATGATAGCCATCCTAATGGGTATAAAGTGTCCCATAGCATTTTACACATACCTCTATTCTAGAACCTAACACATTGTATTGTAACTATTTACTAAGAGATCTATCTTCCCATAAACTTAAGCCAATAGTCCTTAGCCTTACCTTACCATCCATAGCACTTGGTAGTCTCTGGAATATAGCAGGCATGTAAGAAATTTTTTTGAATTGCTTGCTTGAATACATTTTTCAAGTCACTTTCTGGGGTTGAAATCTGTCTCACTCTAGCTTAAGTTTGAGGTTTTATGCTTTTCTATAGTCCTGGTATTAAAAGTAGACATCATACTGGAAATATGTTATATAAGTTTATTAGAGGTTTCCTTTTTAATTATCTCTTATGATAAATTGATTGTACACACAGTAAAAACACAGGTACACTTGGCTATTATGAGCCATGTCTGCTCCCATAATTATCACATAAAATGAACTGTTAATGAAACAATCTTACTGAAACTTCAACCTAAAATTGGCTTTGCTGGCATTTCTACAATAATTTCAAAATAATGTTTTATATAATTCAGTCTTTAGGAAGTAGTTGCCATTTAAAATATAAAGTTCTCAAAACTCCTCTCTTGATATACTCATATTTGTAGATTAACTTTTACAGAATAGAAAGGAACTTTGACTTCTGGTCTGGTCAAGATGGCTCATGGCCCTCTCCACTAAATTCAGTTATAATCTCTGGAAGGAATGCAAAAGGGAAACAATGGAGAAACCTGAAAATAGAAACGGAGGATGACTGGTTAGTAATCCCAGGATTGGAGGAACAAAGTAGTTGGTTGCAGCCAGTTGGTTCCAGTAGTGAAAAACTGTCATAATTAAGCACCCCACTTAGGAATCCTCTTTGTTCTCATGAGCAGGAGAATGCCTTCCTCATTGTAGGCATACTGAGCAGCCAGGTGCACCTGCAGGTAGAATCCATCCACAGCAGTCAGTCAGTGAAGAAGCACTCTCAAGCCTCTCTAGGTCGCAGAAGGTCTTTCCCCAGCTAGAAACATTGGTTGGCCATCTGACAAGGGTGCTCCCAGTATAAATGCCCAACCTGGGATGTGCTCTTCAACCTTTTTCCCCAACTAGAGGCACTAGGTTTCCCAACCAGAGGGAGTTTCCCTTTTTCCCTCAGGTAGTAGCACCAGGGATCATTAGGATCCAAAGAAGCACCCAAGAAGATGAAAGTAATACCACAAAGGCTGTGGAAATTAAATTTTTGTTGGACTCAGACCAAAAAAAAAAAAAAAAAGGCCAGGAACTTTGTGCCAAACCAACACAGGGAACCTGCTTGCTAAGTTATTTCAATAGAACTACTCACCTAACATGGCGGCCAAAATATTCAGATGTAATAGAAAATCACCTGCCATGCAATCATTTCAATAGGAATGAGAAAGGACACTCTATTGATGCCGCCCCCAAGATTAATCAGATGTTAGACTTGCCTAACCAGGATTTAAAAGCAGTCACTGTAAAAATGCTTCAGTGAGTAATTACAAATTCTCTTGAAACAAATGGAAAAAAAATAGGAAAAAGTCCCAGCAAAGAAATACAAGGTATAAAAAAGAACAAAGTAGAAATGATAGAACTGAAAATTAAAATACAATAAGAGAGATTCAAATTCACAGGATGGGCTCATTGTGAAATGGGAATGGCAGAGGATTCAGTGAACTAGAGGAAAATTCAATAAAATTCTCCCAATCTGAACTTTAGAAATGGATTGAAAAAAAAATAAGAATATTCATAGGGACCTGTGGCACAATAACAAAGATCCCACATTCTTATTAGAGTCCTAGAAGGAATGGAGAAAGAGAGTGGGTGAATGGCTACAAACTTCCCATATTTGGTGAAAAATGATTCAAGAAGCTGAGTGAACCTGAAGTAGGACAAACCCAGAGAAATTCATGTCACGCACATGATAATTAAACTTCTGAAACCTAAAGGAAAGACAAACGAGCAAACTAGAAAGCAGTGAGAGAAATGACACCTTGCCTATAAGGGAATACCCAGTCAGGTGCAGCACCCATTCATCTGAGGCCATGGAACCCAGGAAAGGAAATTGAGAGGTGTTGCGAAGCATTAGCTATATCTGTATTTTTTTCTTTTACAAAAAATAAAGCTGAAATAAGAGAAAATGTTATTCATTAACTCTCACACATGTCCTAAATGATATGGTGTTTTCTTCAGTTCAAAACATTTCAAAATTAAATATTATTTCAATAGACATGAATGAATACATTTGATACCTTATAGTCTTATTCTACCCTTGTTTAGCCAGCTCTACAAAAGTTAACCATTTCCAATTTTTTTAAGTTATTTTTGTTTAACATAAACTTCATTTCCTCAACATGAAATAATTGCAGTGAAAAAAGTACTTCAACTAGTGCTGTGTGAAGCATTTTGGGGTATAACATTTTTCTATATTATAATAGGATCAGATTAGTTAGGAGAAAATTAATTCTAAAGAAATGTGAAACTGAGGACCTTGAATCAATCCTTCATTTAGTGCGTGTATTCATCTTTCTAGTAGGGTTTGAGGCAAACTATAAATTAAACAGAAAATTTCACAAAATAATACAACTCAGGATAAAAAGCAAATGTATGGAAGAAAACAAAGAGATTAAGTACAAGAAGCACCAAGAATCTGAAAAAGGTAATTACTTTTATTGAGTACTGTTTTTGGATCTGAATTTCTGGTGGGCTAAGCTAAAAATCTGTTAGACTGCATGGTTTTTATTTGTTGCCAGATGAGATCGGATTATTGTGTTGGTTGTTCCAATCGATACTTGAAATTTAACTCATGTAGGGTTCAAAGTGTAAGAAGTAGAAGTTTTAGCCCAGAACATTCCTTTCTTTCCCCTCTTAAATCATGCTTCATTTGTTCCAATCTGGCATGATCCCAGCCATGTTGGGGGCTCCCTTCCAGAAGGATTTTACAAGACTCTTTGCCTCTCATGCTAGAATAATTGGATGGGGGTGAGGCCTTTTGTCATTGGCATTCACCAGATTTATCACAGGGGTATCCTCCCTTGGATCTTTTTTTTTAAAGGTTTATTTATTTATTTTATTTCTCTCTCCTTCCTCCCTTCCCCCTTCTCCATGTCTATTTGCTGCATGTTCTTCTTTGTCCACTTTTGTTGTTGTCAATGGCATGGGAATCTGTGTCTCTTTCTGTTGCGCCAACTTGTTGTGTCAGCTCTCTGTGTGTGTGGCGCCATTCCTGGGCAGGCTGAACTTCCTTTCGTGCTGGCTGGCTCTCCTTACGGGGTTCACTCCTTGTGTGTGGTGCTCCCCTACGCTGGGACACCCCTGTGTGGCAGGGCACTCCTTGCGTGCATCCAAAATGTGTGTGGGCCAGCTCCACATGCGTCAAGGAGGCCAGGGGTTTGAACCGCAGACCTCCCATGTGGTAGATGGATGCCCTAACCACTGGGCCAAGTCTGCTTCCCTCCCTTGGATATTGATAGTTCTGCTGTTTGTCCTGAGCCTGGGCTCCAAAGATCAGAGATGCTCTCACCACTGTCCTCTCCACTGCAGCTCAGAGTCCACAGCCATTTCCTCCTTCTATGGTCCTTTGTACAAGAGAATATTGGTCCTTTGTCATCATTTCCCCTAATCTCACATTCAGCCTGCACCTCCAGCTGAGCTACATAGTAGGACTACCATTCTCAGCATTTCCTTCCAGGTCCCTCTCCTCTGCAAGTACAGCCTGACACAGGGGGTCTTTGTGGGTCTCTCTTTTCTGGAGTGAGACTAGGAAAGGAAAGCCTAGCAACATTCTTTCCATTAATACAATTATGAAAGTAATTTTCCAAACGAATGTTTAGGAGAGGGAAAAAACAATACCGATATGGAAGCTATCTGAAATTTTCCACAGTGCTAGTACAACTGGTTACAATTCTATTAAAAAAGAAGACAACTGATTTTACAGTGATCCATGGACAAACAAATCTCCAACACAAATGTGGAGCTAGAAATGAAAGATTTTTTGAGGACAGTTTTCACGTGATTGATGTAATTGGATTGATTTTAATTCGGTGATTTTGAAAAATGTAAGAAAAAAATCTTTTTCCTCTTGTGTGTAGGAGGAAAGACAAGATAGGAGAAAGCACACCCATTAATAAGGGAAGGAGACTAAATTAGTTTTAATTCTGAAGTGGATGTATGAGAGTACTTTACAAGAAAAATGAGGACGTTTGGTATTGACAGCTGGGAAGTGAAAAAGACTAAGCGAAAAGAGTGGAGGGGAGAGCTGAAATAGGAAAGGGCATAAGCCTTGATTATTACTCTGATTCTCTATTTGGGTTGGGGTAAAATAAATTTATTGTGAATTGTTGAATTTTCTATAATAATGATACTTTTTGCAAGGAGAATGTAGTCACAGCTGTCAAAGGCAAGCATGTTTCTGAAAAGGATTCTTTTGAATGAGATTGGAGACCTCTTCAAGAGTTGTGTTGTTGCTTTGATAGAACCTCATTCCTTTTTCCAGGAGCCAGCTAGCATGAGTTGAAATTATAAGGCTGGACAAGGTATTTGTAACCTTTAAGAACTGTACTTGTCACATTAACCAGACAGTTTTATCAAAAGGGATCATTTGCACTTCCATAAATGGTCAAGCAAAACAGCCATTTAAACACAATCATGTTGAGACTGGATTTGTTTATAAGGGTGGAATAAAATTCAGTTCAGTCAATCAGTGATTGTCTGTAAAAGAGAGTGGCAAACATTTTCTGAATATGGCCAGATGGGATGTATTTTAGGGTTTACAGGCCATGTGATCACTTTTGCACCTACTCATATCTGCTGTTGTGGTAAGAAAGCAGATACAGACAATATATAAATGACAGTTTGTGGTGTTTTCCAACAAAACTTTATTTTCAAAACAAGCTGCTTCTGGATTTGGCTTATAGCTCATAATTTGCTGACACTTGGTTTGCAACATGTTGGAATCAGGGACATTGGCCCACTGATATTATTTTACAAACAATTCTACCAAGGGTGCTATGAGAAATCATAGGTCCAGGAGCTTGGGCATTGTAAGCTGTTGGTTGAATTATAAAAGATATTTGCGGATTATTTAAAACCATGCCTCTAAACAAGGACAGATTTTTTTAAAAGAGTTTTTATTTATTTATTTAATTTCTCTCCCCTTCCACTCCCCCTCCCCACCCCAGTTGTCTGTTCTCTGTGTCTATCTGCTGCGTATTCTCCTTTGTTCACTTCTGTTGTTGTCAGCAGCATTGGGAATCTGTGTTTCTTCCTGTTGCATCATCTTGTTGTGTCAGCTCTCAATGTGTGCGGCACCACTCCTGGGCAGGCTGTACTTTCTTTCGCGTTGGGTGGCTCTCCTTATGGGGCACACTCCTTGCGCATGGGGCTCCTCTACTCAGGGGACACCCCTGCGTGGCACGGCACTCCTTGTGTGCATCAGCACTGCACATGGGCCAGCTCATCACACGGGTCAAGGAGGCCCCGGGTTTGAACCGGGGACCTCCCATGTGGTAGACGGACGCCCTATCTGCTGGGCCAAGTACACTTCCCTAAACAAGAACAGATCTTAAAGATTACAAATACATTGTCCAACCTTGTACATTTCAAAAACTAAAATATTTAATAGTAGTCACTTTTTCTACTGTGTGCAGAGCACAAATTTTCAAGTGAGAGCATATTAAAAGTAATACCTTTCTCATTTATTTTTTGTCACTTCCTGCCCTCAAATTCTTAAGTGTATTTTAATCATTTTTCCTCTTCAGGAAAAAAGCCTTCAAAATTCATTAAAAGACAAAATGAAAATTAGATGGGAAATTGAGGAAATTAAATAGATTAAAAAATAGAACTAATTAAGAAATTCAATGCTGAAGTGTTAGAATGGGGAACGAAGTGTTAAAATATAAAATAATAAAAAGATTCATTCATGTATGTATGGATTTATTTAAGTGATTTATTACAACTCAACTGTGTGGTAAGTTTTGTGATATGTATTGTGAAGGGCATACAAAGTAAGAATTAAAGCAGAATTCTTTCCTTTGACAAGGAATGTAGAGAAAATTGCATTGCTTATAGGTGAAACTCATAGTTGTGAAGCAACATTTTGAGACCTTGGTTTCTTTTTATATAAAGTTGTGCATAGAGGAGCTTAGCCTAAAAGATTTTAACCAAGCTTTCTTTTTCAGCAAGTAGTTAAGTAATGAGCATCTTTCCCAATTCTAGGGGAATCTGTTGGTGAATGTTTTACTAAGGCCCCCCAACTCTCCCTTTCCCTAATAGCTCCCCTTTTAATAGCTGATACAAATCTACAGTTCAGCCATATGCTCAGTTATCTTTAGATTTTTTTTTTCACTGAAATGCACAGCAATGGGAATCAGAATCAAAAGATATTTGTTTATCTTCAATAACTTTAAAAAAACTACCATTTTGAAATGGGCAGTAGTCACTTGAATTTATTCGACTTAGATTGTATATTTGTGTAATCTTAATAGTAGGAAGACTCTCAATATAACTACTTTTCTCTTTTAAATCATTTTCAAGAAGCAGGAAAATGGTATTGTGGAAGGTTTACCATCATTTGACTTGTGTGCATTGTACATGACTTTAAAAAAATCCAAGCTTAATAAAATTTCGGCTTTTCTCATTATCAAAGAATGAGTCAAATCAGTGTCCTCATTGCATCACTAATGTGGAGACCAGAGATGAGGTGGCAGACAGGGTTGGGACAAAAATGAGGGCTATACAGGAGTGTGTATTGGGAAAGAGATCAAGGCTGAGGAAGATGCATGTATAGCATCCTTTAACTACAGTTGCGTACATGGGAACTCTAGGGGTGAGTTTCAGTCCAGGGCCTAGACTTACCACAAGGACATTTCTGCTCTATTGCTTTATCACCACATTTTATCTTTGTGTTCAAAAGTGAAGCTCAAAAGTCTTACTGCTTTACTGAGCTGTGCTTGATTGTAAACCTTTATAAGTTTTCTAGATTCTCTATACTACCCTCTTCTTGGAATTTGATTCAGCCAATGAGGAGGATTGCAGGTTTTAGAAAATAGGCTTCTTTTGAGGGAATGTTGACCAATATCTCAATGTTTTGCATCCACATTGTCTCACTCCTTTCCCCCATTTGAGACATTTTCCGTAATCTGTCTATAAGCAATTTTGGTCTTTTGTAAGCAGATTTGGTAAATATGTAATTTACCAAAACTGATGCATATTGTCCTGATCAAGGCTCTTATATCACAAAAATAAACAATTGGACATTCTGGGCATTATTATTCTTTTCAATGTGTTGTTCATCTCTTCTCAGAGACATAGGCATAGACCATTTATAGAAACTCTTGTAACAGAGGGAAAGTTATTGGGTAATAGGACATACCAGAAATGAAACACAAATAGGTTAAGATTTAGGGAAAGGTTGGTGGGATAATTTGGACCAATTCTCCTGCTGAGGACAACCAAAATGCGAGAAGAAATATATTTTAAAATTTATTAAATGAAGCAAAGAACTGCCAATATAGTAAGGCAATATTGGGCCAAAATCTAGGGGAAGATAAGAACCCAGAGGCATTAGTTCAGCATGTGAAGCTACTTTTAAACTATGGATATTTTTTAATTCAGAAAAATTGTTGTAAAACTAAACTGGGCTTTTGTAGTCTCATGGAGCTAGCAGGGATCACGAGTTAATGCCAATGTCTAGGGCCCATCAAAGGTGAGAACACATGGAAAAGAAGGTTCACTTAAAGCAGAGACCCAAAGACTATCCTCACAGGTTCAGGGTAAACTTTGGGAATAGCCTTGCAGCCAGGTTTCACATTTTCTAAGTGTTCTGAGGAATCTCAATTCTTTAAAAGTGATACTAAATTGGTGGAACTCCTAACGGAAACAGAGAATTTACTAAGATATTAGCATTTGGAATGATCAGACTCAGATGGCTTACCATGCTCAAAGCAATAAAAGCTATAGTTATAAATAAAAGAAGAAACTGGAACTATAGGAAATAAACTAGAACATGTGAAGATGTACCAAATAATTTGAGACCCAACAATAAAATAACTGAAATAATCCAAAGGGTGTGTTTTATATCAGCTTATACATGGTTGAAGAGAGAAAACAGCGAAGGAAAAGATGGGTCAGAAAAAAGAAAACAAATCATAACATGGAAAGATAAAATGATAGAAAAATCAGATGGAGCATTGAACACTTGGATAATAGAGAGCCATCTGTCATACTTCTATTTGGAGTTCCAGAAATACAAATGAAGCTTATTCAGTGAAGTTGTATTATATAGCCTCAAAAATATAAACTACATTTGACAAAACATAGTAATAGGCAAATTATACTTTATCCAGCAAGTGCATAATAAAAATTATTTTTAGCACTTACGGAACATTTATGAAAATTGTAAATGGGTTAAAAACAAGTATCATCAAATATCAAATGACTGAAATCATTCACAAAGTATTCTCTGATGACAAATCATTTTGCTAGAAATTAGTAGCATGGAATTACAAGAAAATCCTTATGTGTTTAGAAATTTTTAGAAACACTTCTAAATTTGGAAATTTTTTTTTTAAGATTTATTTTTATTTATTTAATTCCCCTCCCCTCCCCCAGTTGTCTGTTTTCTGTGTCTTTTTGCTGTGTCTTGTTTCTTTGTCCACTTCTGTTGTCATCAGCGGCACGGGGAAGTGTGGGCGGCGCCATTCCTCTGCAGGCTTCTCCCTCCTTCGCGCTGGGGGGCTCTCCTTATGGGTGCACTCCTTGCGCGTGGGGGTCCCCTACGCAGGGGACATCCCTGTGTAGCACGGCACTCCTTGCGCGCATCAGCACTGCGCATGGGCCAGCTCCACATGGGTCAAGGAGGCCCGGGGCTTGAACCACGGACCTCCCATGTGGTAGACGGACGCCCTAACCACTGGGCCAAAGTCCGTTTCCCTAAATTTGGAAATTTTTAAAAACACTTCTAAGTAATCCGTGGATAAAAGAAGACATGATGAAAATTAGAAGTGTTTTTGACATGGTAAAAATACTATATGTATCTAAACTTGTGTCATAAAACGGTCATAAAACTTGTGTCTTCAGTCCAGAGGATAGAGGATCCATAATCTGGGATAAAAAGACAAACCAATTCAATTGTGATCCAAAAAGTCAAAAGTTGGGAAACGGACTTGGCCTAGCAGTTAGGGCGTTCGTCTACCACATGGGAGGTCCGCGGTTCAAACCTCGGGCCTCCTTGACCCATGTGGAGCTGGCCCATGTGCAGTGCTGATGCGCTCAAGGAGTGCTGTGCCACGCAGGCGTGTCCCCCACGTAGGGGAGCCCCACACGCAAGGAGTGCGCCCAGTAAGGAGAGCCGCCCAGCGCGAAAGAAAGTGCAACCTGCCCAGGAATGACTCCGCCCACACTTCCCATTCCACTGACGACAACAGAAGCGGACAAAGAAACAAGATGCAGCAGTAAACACAGAGAACAGACAACCAGGGGAAGGGGGCAGAATTAAATAAATAAATAAATCTTAAAAAAAAAAAAAGTCAAAAGTTGGTTTTGGAAAAGATTTCTAGAATTGAAAAACTTCTGGTCAGACTATCAGAGAAAGAGAAAACACTACTAATATGAAAAACGAAAAAGAATACATCAAAGATGGCCATCAAATTCCAAGCAGGATAAATCCAATTAAACCACACCACAATATGTTATAATCAAACTGCCAAATACCAAAGATAGACAATTCTGAAAGCCACAAGAGAGAAGCAACATGCCACATTCAAAGAAGCCTCAATAAGATTAAGTACTAATTTCTCATCAGAACTATGGAGGCAAGAAGGCAGTAGGATGACGTATTTAAAGGGCTGAACGCAATAAAATAAAATAAAATAAAATTGCCAAACAAGAGTTTTTGTATCTTTCAAAAATGAAGGCCAGATGAAAACATTCCCACAAAATCAAAAGCTGAGAGAGTTCATCATCACTAGAACAGCCCTACAAGGGATGCTAAAGAGAGTTCTGCTGGTTGAAAGGAAAGGATAACAGACAAAAGACTGAAGACACATGAAGAAGCAATTATCTCTGGTGACAGTCATAACATAGGTAAATAAAAATTCCAGTACTATTGTAATTTTGGTTTGTAACTTAATTTTACTTCCTACAGAATCTAAAAGGCAAATGCATAAGAAATATTGATAAATCAGTGGTTTTGGACTCATAACTTTTAATCGTGCAACCTGTGACAAGAACAACAGAAAAGTGAGAGGAGGCAGGGTCATAGGGCATAGTTCATGCATACTGTTGAAGTTCAGCTGGTATCAAAGCAAACGTGATCGTTATAGATTGAGAATGCAAAATTTAAGCCCCATGGTAACTACAAAGACAATATGAGAGAACGTGAAAGTTCCCAGAGACAGAGATTGGAGTAAAGGTTGCCAGGAGTAGGGTCAGGGGGAAAGAGAGTTAATGCATAATGGAAATAGGATTTTTGGTTGGGGAGATGGAAAGGTTTTGGTAGTGCAAGGTGTTGAGGGCACCTCAACATTGTGAATGTGATTGATCCCACTGAATGATGTACTTGGGAGTGGTAGAGACAGGAAAGTTTATGTTGTATATATGTTCTTAAAATTAAAAAAAGAGAAGCAAATAAATTAAAAATGTTGATGGAATACATTATCCTGGACTGGATCTAACAAGAGGGTAAAAATGTTCAAGAGGACATTATTGGACATAAAATTAGTATATATACTGTAAGCTTTATATCAATGGTAAATGTCTTGAACTAGATAACTGTACTTAGCCTGGTTATATATGTGAATGTCTTTGGTCTTAGAAAGTGAACATAGCAGTATTGTGTCCAAGGAAAATGAGATTACAGCCTACATTCAAGTGTTCAGGAAGTGGATTAATAAATAGGAAGGCATGCGTAAGTTAGATAGATGGATAGCTAGAATGATATGGTAAATGTGGCTAAATGCTAAAATTGGTAGATCTGGGTATCTGGTGGTGGGATGGTATGTTGCAGTTTTCTGAATTAGGTTTGTATTATTTTTGTAAATGTCCTGTAAGTTTGAAAGTATTTCAAAATATAATGTTTGAAAAAGAGAGAAAAAATAGAAAGGAAAAAGGAAATCACTTTAGTCTTTGGAGACAGGAAAAAGAAATGCTATGAACAATATTAGAAAACTTAGGAGAAACAGAAAATTTCTGTGTAGATATAACTTATAAACACTGACTCAAAAATAAATAGAAAACCTACACTTTCCCATAGGCAGGCATTAAAGATTGAAATGATGCCATTTTTGCACAAGTGGTAGCAAAGAATAATAAAAGGAGAAACACCCCTTAATTCATTTTGTGAGGCTAGCTAATCTTAATAAAAAAACATTAGAGGAGAGTACAAGAGGGCAAATATTGGATAGTCATAATTATGAGCATAAGTGCAAAAATCCTTTAAAAAATCTGCGAAATGATAATACTAACAATCAACGTTGGTTTAAAATTCAAAAATCAATAAAATATTTCACCATGTTTATGGATTAAAAGTTAAAAGTCATATGATCTTCTTAGTAGATGCAGAAAAACACTGTAGAAAAGCCAAGACCCATTCAGAATAAAACTTTCCACAAGCCAGCAATAGAATGGAATAGTTAAATTTTATAGAAGGGATCTATATGTATCTAATATTAAATGTCTAACTTAGAGATGACAAGTTAAAAGGTTTATCTTTTCATTCATGGATACAATATTCAACAATTTACTATAAGTCCTAACCAGAACAGTAAAGCAAGAGTAAGGGAATAAAATAAATGAGATTGAAAGAGAAGACATCACTGTCAGGACTTATACATAATGATTTCCTACAATACAGAGAAACATTTTAAATGCTAATTGTAATTTTTAGATTTTGTGTTAGTTGGGGTTTATTTTAGTTTGCTAAAGCTGCAAATGCAAAAATATCAGAAATAGGTTGGCTTTTATAATAAGGATTTATTAGGGCAAAAGCCACCAGTTCTGAGGCTATAAAAATGTCCAAATCAAAGCTTTCTCATCAAAGATTGGCTGCTAGCAGATTCTGGAGCCATGCCACATGGCAAGGCAAGATGGCAGCCAATCTCTGGAGTCCTCTCTCTCACTTGGCAGGGTCAAAATGGCGGCTCTCTTTCTCCGTGTTTTTCTGCTTTCACTTTTCTTCTTACATAAGACCTGAGCAAGAGGGCGGAGACCTAAACTGGGTCAAGCTTCACTGACAGTCCAATCAAAGGCCCCAAAGTGATCTAATCAAAAGTGATCTAGTTAAAGTTTCCTTAACTGAATTGAATCAAAGGCCCTATCTACACTGTATTTTCAGGCATAGGATTGGGTTAATTTAATAACATAATTTTCTGGGCTCCACAAAAGACAAAACAAGGATAGGGTTCTCCAGAGAAAGAAAGTTAGCATGATATATATGTGAATATTAAATGATTTATTAAGGAATTGGATCACATGACCATGGGGTTTGTCGGTCTGAATTCTGTAAATCTGGCCCCAAGTTGATAATTTGATGAATGTGAAGTTGAATTCCCCAGGAGAAGCTGGCTGGCTGAAGTGTAGACAGAAATTATTCTTTCTTTTTTTTAAATTTCTCTCTCCCCCCCCCCCCCCCAGTTGTTGTCTGTTCTCTGTGTCCATTCACTGTGTGTTCTTCTGTGTCCATTTGTGTTCTTGTCAGCAGCACTGGGAATCTGTATCTCTTTTTTGTTGTGTCATCTTGCTGCATTAGCTCTCTGAGTGTACGGCGCCACTCCTGGGTAGGCTGCTTTTTTTTCATGCGGGGCGGCTCTCCTTATGGGGTGCACTCCTTGTGTGTGGGGCTCCCTTATGTGGGGTACACTCCTGCATGGCACAGCACTCCTTGTATGCATCAGCCCTGTGTGTGGGCCAGCTCATCACATGGGACAGGAGGCCCTGGATTTGAACCCTGGACCTCCCATGTAGTAGGTGGATGTTCTATCTATTTAGCCCAATCCACTTCCCAAATTCTTTTTTTCTGACTGCTGAAATTCTCAGTTCTCCATTTAAGATGTCCTACTGATTGGATGAGGAGATTCTTCTCATTACTGAAGGTATTCTCCTTTGTTGATTGTAAATCAGCCATAGATACAATCTAGTGTCTAATGATGTAAATCCATCTATGGAATAATGCCCTCATAGTAACTGACACATATAAGTATTTGGCAGTGTTACCTATAGTAACAATCAGATCAGTGTTTGCTTGAACAAACAACCAGATGCAGTAACATAGCCAAATTGACATATAACAAAGCACAATGGGAAAAATTACATTGATTTATATAGTGAAATGTTATCTACTAACAATAAATTATATTGTACATTTATCAATATGCTAATATAAAATTAAGGTAAGTTCCTGGAAAGGAAACTCCAGAATGAAAAGATACATATTTTTCAAATTTTGATAGGTAACTGTCAATTGCTTTCAATATTCTTACATTCCCCATTCCCACCAAAAGCATAGAGCACCTTTCTCTCCATAATATCACAAAAATTGATATAGTCTTTTACTTCTAATCTAATGTCACTAGTCATAGTTACGACTGAAATTTGGTATCTTTTCATATATTGACTGGACATTTAGTTTTCTTTTTCTGGCAATTGCTACTTTATGCCTTTTCTATTTTCTTCCCCCCCCCCCCCCCCCATTTGTTTGTTTTCCTTTATTAACCTTATGAAAAGCTTTTGGTATATTTGGAAAATTATATTATTTTCCCATTGTTTTTTACTTAATTCAGAGTGGTATTTTTCATACATTTTAACTCTTATATTCCTTAATTCTTTCCTTTTCTCTTCATTTTCCCTGTTAAATTATCTACAGTCATGTCATATTTAAATTGGACTTTCTACCCTCCATGGAGGAAGTTCTTAACATTATTCAAATGAATTCTCTACGTCTGCATTTCTACTCATATTTAATTCATGTTATTTTAGTTGCTTCATATTTTTGTTATGGCTTTCATTCCCCTTTTTTTTTTCCCAGAGTTTCTAATTTCCTTTGGTTTTTGTTGTTCTCATTGTAAAAGCAATGATGTGCCTTTAGCTTACCTGCAAGTTTATCTGGACTCTCAATCATATTTTCTATTCTTGAATTTCCCTTTCTTCCCCAGAGACAATGCTTCAGCTTCATTCAGCTTCATTCAGAACTGGATGCTTTCCAGACCTGCTGTGTATTTGTCATGTGAACCTTTTGTTGCCTGACTGCCTGGGTTAGACCCCTGTTTTCTTGTTTCTTTTTCTTGTATTCTTATTTGTTTTGCTGGAAATATCTCCACACAGTTCCTCTAAAGTATTAGGTAACTTATCTGAGTTCTTATATGTTTAAAAGAGATTTCATTCTACTGTCCCATTTGATTAATAATTTGGCACATTGTAGAATTCTGGGGTTAAAATAATATTTCACATAACTTTGAAATCATTGCTTCATTTTCTTCTAGCATTAAGAAATGCAGATTGAAAATTTTGGTATGTATCTAGTTCTTTATTATGGAACCTGTTAATTTGCTTGGAATGTTTTTTATAGACATTTTTAGATTTCTTTGTTATTCTTAATTATGAAGTTCATAGAATTTGTCCAAGTTTAGTCAATTTTTCTTCATCTTCTTAGTACCTTAGAACCTTAAACCTGAAAATGCATTCCTTCAACATTTCATGGAAATTTTCTTTATTTCTGTGATAATTTTCTTCCATTCATTTTTTCTTTCTTTCTGTTATTGCTTGAATAACCTACTAGTGTTTAGTGTTGGGTCTCCTGATTCTCTGGTTAAAGCAAGGGTTCTAGAGTCAAACGCCCTGTATTTGAATCTTAGATGTGCCTTTTACTATGCCTGAAATCAATAGGTGGCTGTTTTGCTATTTTGAAATTGGGAATAACAATACAACCTATTTTATAAATATGCTGTGAGGATTAAATAAATTAAAGTTAAAATATGCAACTTGTTTACAATAGTAGTGCCTGATATGTATAAGCCTTTGAAGTGTTACTCATTATTATTTCTCTTTTTCTTATTTTTTTATGATGAAGCTTTTGATTTTATCTTCTGGCCACTCCATTGATTTTACTTTAACTGTTGTTGTTGTTTTAATCTTGAGCTTTCATATTCCCTGATTTTTGTTTTCTATTATTGGGATTTTTGAGTATGCATTATCTTCTTAAATCTCTATGAGTGAACTGAATCCTGTTTTTTAAGTTATTTTTAATTTCCTATATTATCTATTTACTTATGGGTCAGTTTGGTCATTCTCATTAATGCTATTAGATTTTCTCACATGTCCAGTGATCCTTGCTTGTTTGTTCAGATATAAGAACGAAGGACATTATATGTGGTATGGATTTTCTTTACTAATGAATAAATTTAGACTTTCAAAATGGGCCTCTCCCATGTGTTGAAAATCTGACCATGCTGGTGGATATGGTACATAAAATATCAGACTTAACTTCAGGATCAGCTTAAGCGGAGGACTTTACTTAAGATACCAGCACCCATTCCAGAAGTCACAATGTTTCTTTAGGTAGAACATTTAAATTTTCTCCTTAGGGATTAGAGCTGAGTTGCCTGCTTTTTGTGGACAGAGTATGATAGAAGGGGCAGTGGGCATAGTTGTGCCAGATAAAGACCTTCATTTAATCCTCCTATTTTATTTCAACATTTGCTTTGCTTTGTCTATTAATTTTAAGTTAAGAACCTATGGGGCTCTGGTCAGCAGCACAGCTAGAACCATGATTATAGAATTGTTCCCTCATTACAGAGGTAGGAAAACTACAGTGCTGTGTTGGCTGGCTGTTTTCATAAAGTTTTATTGGAATGCATGTAGCATGGCTACTTTCATGCCACAATAGTAGAGTTGAGTTATGATGATGACAACATGGTCCACAAGCCTAAAATATTTACTAGCTGACCCTTTACAGAAAAGGTTTCCCAACCAGTGCTGTATTGTTTCACCTATTTTTTTTAAAGGTTCTGAAGTTTGTTAACATCTCTTATCTGATGATGACCCCCATTCTCATTTTCATTACATTATGAGTTTATTTTTCCTTGTATATCTATACTTCTACTTCAGTTCATTTCAGGGGGAGCATGAGCTCTTTTGAAGAGCTTCAGTCTGTCATCTTGAACTAGAAGTCTATATTCTTTCATTTTAAAGACATTGAGTTCACTTTGTAATTATTTCTTGTAATTATTTCTACCTTCTAATTCTATTACCTTGATTTAAATTATATTTTGTTATCCTCTTTTTTTATTCTCCCAGTTTGTTGACCTTATTTCTCTCTTTTTCTGCTTTTACTGATCTCCCTCTGTTTAGCCATGCCTTTTCTTAAGCCAAGATTTATTAATTGGTTTCTACATTACTTATATCCATTTTTTTCAGATACCATTTTAAATGTACTACTACCTTTGCTGTAAAGATAGTAGAAATAAAATTCAGTTTACTTGTACCTTTATACCTGCTCATATCTCCTGAAGGAAATGACGATCTCTCCAAGTAACATTATTTTTAAGCTAACCAATGACTCCTACTAAACAATAAGAATAGCTAGTTGTGAAGGAAATTGCCAGCTGTTGAAACAAACACAAATTTGAGTAGTTTTCTCTTTTCTAATGTAATAGTTTTGTATATATGGGATTCACATGAAAGCTAACTTTATTCTTTGTTATCCATTCTAGAGAAAATGTCTGGTGGAACAGTCATTGAATGCATTGGCTAAACAAAATTTGAGGATTAATTCTGGATGTCTTTGTCTCCCATTGATGTCTGGATAGTTAAGGGTCTCTGTACTCACTACCTTTGTATCACAGGGATGGGGTAAAGACAACTGAGACAATGTCGTAGCTTGCTTCTAGGATGTCAAAAGGATGTCCTTCATTAATATCCACATGACTTAATAGTCACTCTATCTTTGCTCCCTGCTTCATCCAACTTTATTATATAAATGGGAGTAGGAATCTGTGATGGTTTGAAGCTGTATTTACCCCAGAAAACACATGATCTTAAGTCTAATCCACTCCTGTGGCTGTGAACCCATTGTAAGTAGGACCTTTTCAAGAGGAGTTAAGGTGTGGCCTGCCTCAATCAGGAAGAGTCTTAGTCCTATTACTGGAATCATTTATGAGTAAAATGAAATTCAGACACAAAGAGCCACAGGAAGCAAGAAGCTGGACTTTAACAGAACATGGCAAAGAAGGGAGAGCTCAGGAGATGCTGCCATGTGCCTTGCCATGTGACAAGCTAAGGGCCAGGAATCACTGGCAGCCAGTACCAGAATGCCAGGGTCTTTGGGAAGACAGCATTGCCTTGATGATGCCTTGATTTTAACTTTTTCACGGCCTCAAAACATGAGCAAATAAATTCCAATTTTTAAACCAAACCTGTTTCATGGTATTTGCTTGAACAGCCTAGGAACCTTTGCCATTGCTATTTTTCTTGCCTACTTGGGACTTCCATCAAGTCCACATTTAGCAGAGATTGAGAACTCTTGCACCCACTGATCCTTGTGCAAGAGCTTTGAGAGCAGAGCAGAACCGTCGCAATTCATGCGATGAGCAGGGAAGAAACCTTGGTTGAACTTGGGTGTAATACATCCAGAACTAAGCTTGCCATCATCAGAGTAATGACCAAAATTCAATCTAAAACCTTTTATCAATTAACTGTTTCTTCTCATAAAACAAAGTATTAGAAGCCATCAGTTCCTAAGAGAATGAAATGAGAATGAATGAAAAATGGAAAATACAGATTACTAGATCTATTCTAGTTATAACTTAGGCTTGAAATTTTTGCAATGATTAAAGCCCTACACGCCCAACCCCCCACTCCACCTCTTTTAAGATACTCTCAACAATATATCCTTCAATTTCAATTTAGCTAACTGTATCTTCCTTTTCACTTGGGAAGTTTTGTGTGTTTGTCTGCATACTGTTTAAATGGGCAGATATATTTAACTGTAATGCTTACAGAAAAGTTTAGGTATAAAAAAATTTTAATCAGTTGGTTCCCATGTAGGTATTTACATAATGTAATCACATAAAATAATTAAATGTTAGGTCATTTGTAATACAGAAATCAAGCTATGACCATAGGTCATCAGAAGTAGTAATTAGATATGCATGTATAATCCTGTTAGAATCATATTAAGGAAAAAAACAACAACATCAAGTCAGGTCATTTCTTTATTCCTAATTACTTTTTTATAGTTTTGAGTTGATTTATTGGCACCATTAGGAGCTGCACAAATATGTAAGTGTGTGAGTATGTATCTTTGTGCATGTGTGTGTATATTTTAATTGGGTTTATTATATATCAAGTCACAGTTTTCAAATAAATCTTTTGGATGTTTGTGGGAGAGTTAGGGAATTAATTAGAAGGGTAAACACATAGCATATTTTAACCCTATGCTGAGTATGCTGCTTTTTGATCCTGCTATAGTTCAACAGTGCCAGGAAATTCAGTTTTCAATATATTGCCCAGATTTGAACGAATAATAAAAAGAATGCATCTTGGGAAATAATAAAGCACAGCCATTCCTTGTTTCATTAGTTTTAATTTTTTATGTAACCCTAAGTAAAATATCTTTGCATCAGAGCCTCTCTGGGGGAGGCAGATGTGGCTCAGGTGATTGGGCTCCTGTCAACCACGTGGGAGGTCCAGGTTTTGATACCCAGGGCCTCCTGGTGAAGGCGAGCTGGCCCACATGGCGAGCTGATCCATGCGGAGTGCCACCCTTCTCAGGAATGCCGCCCCGCGCAGGAGTGCTGACCAACGTGGAGAGCTTACACAGCAAGATGACGCAACAAAAAGAGAAACAGACGAGAGACAATGAGAGCCTTAGCAAACCAGGGAGCTGAAGTGGCTCATGAGAATGATCACCTGTCTCCCACTCTGGAAGGTCCCAGGTTCCTGGAGCCGCCTAATGAGAATACAGGCAGACAGAGAAGAACACATTGTGAATGGACACAGAAAGCAGACAATGGAGGGAGGGGGGAGAAATAAATAAATCAATAAATCTTAAAAAGAAAAAGGCCTCTTTGGGATGAGGTTAGATATAGCCATACATTTTTAATCGATAAGAACGTATTTTTTTGCAAGAGCAGGCAGAGTTATCACTATACTTTATTAAAAACGAATCATTTATTCTAACCAGATATTATATGTAACTGATGACAATTTATTCTAGTCCCCATACCTTTTATAAAATATAAAGAGATGCAATGCTTTTTATTTTTTAATCACAACACTTCTCTTAGACTTACTTAAGCATTTGCTTCGGTGGAATTCAGAGACATTTTCCATTTGCTTCTTGTTGTTTAATAATGTGTGTGAATGAAAACAGCCAAAGGTAATGGAACTCTCAGGGAAACAGCTGACTTCAATAAACTGGCCAAGCTTTGTAACAGTAGGAGAACATTATTAAACTGGTTTTCAAGGAAGGGGGACACCTTCACTTTAAGCTTTCTACTTTTAAGTAAGAGAGAGCCTCTATTTATCATGAGAGGTGGATTTGACGGGTAGGCATTATGTAACCAAACCTGCATTATTACAAGGGGTATCATAAATATTTTTTAAAGCATTTTAGACAGATATTTAAAAAACAAAGAAAATTAAGAGGTAGGTAGTAGGCTGTCAAAGTAAGTATCTGATTTGTATTAATGATTAAAGAACACGGAATCATGTAGTATATCCATAAATTTAGCTCTGTGAAACCTATGCAACTATAGCCAGAAATTTAAATAAAATATGTGCATATAAAAGAAGAGCTAAGAAAATTTAAGAAAAGTTCTGAAAAAAGTAGTGAGTGAATAACATTCTTAAAACTTATATTAAAACTAAAATATATAAAATAATTTTACCCATGCATGAATTGATGGTGGAATAGAGTAGATTTTCTATGAATAGGTCCAAATATTTAGGGGAATTTAGTGTATATTAGAGTTCATTTTGCATTAGTAGGAAGCCATAATTTAAATTATTTTGGAAAAATTGACCAGACATGTAGAGAAAGAATAAAGCTGGATTCCTACTTAACACCTTATACTGAAATATTTTTTGAGATCAGCCAGTTTTTATGTATAAATTAAAGAGTAAAGTGATATATATAGGGAAGCGGATGTAGCTCAAGTGATTGAGCTTCCATCTACCACAAGGGAGGTATCAGGTTCACTTCCCAGTGCCCCCTGGAGAAGATGAGAAAGAGTGAGCTAGTGCGATGAGCAGGTGTGGCAAGCTGATACAAAAAGATGACGCACTGAGGAGACACAAAAAAGGAAAGATGATGAGAGACACAGCAAAGCAGGAAGCTGAGATGTCTTAAGTGTTTGAGTGCCTCTCGACCACATGGGAGGTCTGAGGTTCAGTTCCCATTGCCTCCTAAAGAGAAGAAGAGTGAACATGGAGAGCAAACAGTGAGCACAAAACAACAGGGGGAGGGGGAAGGAATAAAAATAAATCTTAAAAAAAAAAAATCCTATATATAATTTATGCTAGTGAGTAGTAATGATCTGTTTGATTCCTTGACCCTATATTCATTCTTATCACCTTTGAAGTGCTCTCTTTCTGGTTCAGTCCTATTTCACCTCTGGGACTAATACAGTTTCATTTGAAGATATTTAAAATAATTATAGATGCACAGTTCCACACCTTTTCTGTAAGCAGGACTCAATGTTGGGCCCACCTCTGCTAAATTGGTCTGATGGTTTCAGGAGGAATTGGGCTCTACCTTTTTTTTTTTTTTTTTCACAAATGTAAAATTTGTTTTAGAAATATTATTGGAGTCGCAGTCTTACTTTTAGTCACAATTTGGTTTTCTTTTGTTTACTTTTAAAAATACATATTTTTATGACAGAAGTTGTGATCTTACAAAACAGTCATGCACATGTGTAGAATTCCCATACAACAGCCCTTTACCTGGGCTCTAGACTTTGTGCTTAATTTCTGTTCTTTTAAAGTGTTTTTATTGTTTTCTGAAATACATATGCATTGGGGTCTCTTTTCATGTTCAGAGCTGAAGCATCACCCTATGTGTCTCCTGCAAGCAATTAGAAAAGCGCATTTTATCAAGAGCAGCTCTTTGGGAAGCAGATGTGACTGGACTCCCTTCTACCGTACGGGAGGTCCTGGGTTTGATTCTGGGGGCCTCCTGGTGAAGGCAAGCTGGCCTGTCAGTGAGCTGGCCTGAGTGGCAAGCTGGCCCACATAGAGTACTGGTCCTTGCAGGAGCAGTGGCCCGCATGGCAAGCTGACCCAAGTGGAGAACTGGCACAGCAAGATGACACGGAGGAGAGACAATAAGTGATGCAGCAGGCCAGGGAGCTGAGGTGGCACAAGAGATTGAGCACCTCTCTCCCACTTCAGAAGGTCCCAGGATCAGTCCCAGTGCTGCCCGAAGAGAATACAAGCAGACACAGAAGAATGCACAACAAATGGATACAGAGAGCAGACAATGGGGGAGGAGGGGGAAATAAATAAATCTTTTTTTTTAAAAAAAGCAGCTCTTTAAAGATTATAAAGACTGGTAACTGAATAGAGAATGAAAGTAACTTACTAGCATGGCAAAAATGGTAGATATAGACATGCAAAGAAAGCTTCTTTACTGGGAAGATCTTGAGAAAATTGCTTCTCTTCTTTTCTGAATTCCTATGTAGAGGCAGATTCAGATTTTGTTTATATAGTTTAAAGTGCCTTCTTTCAGAAAAATACTACAAAATTAACAAGAGGAATGAATATTAATTTAGAGTGTCTTGTGCTAGTGAAGGGCTCTGAAATGTAAGTTTCATTACCTTCAAGCTAAATCTCTAGTCCTATGGTAACCATTATCTGATTCATTGTACACCATTTATTCTGACAATTATGTACTGCCTAATTTTGTTATTTTACTCTGTATGTCCAGAATTTACCTTCCTGGAGGTTGGTTTACAAAACTCATTCTTTTCTACTAGAGTTTTCCCTTCTCTGTCTTCTGCCCCTCTGTGCTCATCCTGTACCAGATATCTTGAGCTCACTGCGAGTTCTCAATAAATATTGGTTGAATAACTTTTTGAATTAACAGTCAATGAATAATTTTTTTTCACTGAAATGGACTTCTATCCTTTAAAATAAGTAGATAAGAAATAAATAGACAAAAGTTTTAGTAGATGTTTTATAAAAATTGGATATGATTGAATCATTGGTACTGGATGAAATTAATCTAAGTTTATTATTATCTAGGGAATTATTACTTTTCAAAAAAGCTACTTATTAATACAATCAGCCAATGCTGAATATCTGAGTGCACAATTGAATTAATTGAACAAAGTGTCCCTCCATATAAGGCAGACTGCTTAGACTGTCTCCCTTGCCCATCTAAGTAAATGCCAACCTTAGAGCATTGTTTTTATCTGCCATCATTTTGATTATCATAGTGGTTGTGCCATTACTGACAAATTTTTGCACCATCATTCCGTCTCAGAGGTAATGTTGATGTGGGTGTACTTCTTTAGATTCATCTGTCCTCGCCTTCTTTCTTATTAAAAAATTACCCATGTGGAAAATTAAAAAGAAAGCAAAACTAACTATAAAATCACAAGCCACAAGCACTCCAATGATTTGTAATTTTCATAATATTAACAATACACTCCCTATGGACTGGAGCCTAGATGAGATAGGCTGTTGGTTATGCAGGAGCTCCAACTCAATACTTTCCTCCCACTCAAGAAGACATAACAAAAGCAAGCGAGGGAAAATGACATTGGGGCAAACTTGAATTAATCTTATTTTTTAACAAAGAAAACGATTAGCAGATGTTGGTCTTTTCTTTCCCCCCATAGTGAAACAAATTACTTCTAACACCAGGACACAATCTTTAACAAGATCAGGAAAATAGAAACTTGGAATTGTTACTTCTTTGTTATGAAGATGTTGACATTTAATGCCTTATTATCACTATCCAGTTAAATTCTTTTAGCATTAAAAAAACACAAATCAAGGGAAAACTAGAATGAGTATGAAAATACTGCAAACGGATAGTGACCTCACGTTGCTAGGCATTGAGTTGTATCAATGGAGCCCAAGAAACATTACCAAGCAAGTTTCAAGGGGTACTGTTCATGAGACCACCTGTTGCTTCCAACTTAGTAAGAGCAGCCAGGTTGATCTTGTAGAAGTGTTTCCTCTAAATAAATTCAGTCCTTACCTCAAGACCTCATTTGTCATATATCTCTTCATGTAAATGCAGTTGCCAATTGTAGTCTTGACCAAATGAGGAATAAAAATTGGCTGCTATAGTCCACATGAAACACTCCTCTCTTTTTATGATTATTATGGTTATACATGGCTTGAGGTCAAGAAGAGATCAAAGTAAAATGTAAGGGAAGGAAAAATAAGTCCTTAGAGATGGAAATAAAATGGAACTCGAATGAGGTTCAACGTACTGATGGGACCATGGAGACCATTCAGAAGATGCCCTGTAGCGCCAGACTGGTTCGAGGTGATTCCTGGCTTCACCGATCACTTGATCTGTAACATTGGGCAAGTTACTCTCTCTGAACCTCATTTTTCCTATAGTAAGATGAAAGCCATTGTCCCTTTATCTCATAGACTTCTCATGAATATTAAATAAAATAGCTTTAAAATGCCTAGAATAATGACCGGCATAGAGTTATATGCTGTAAGAGCTCTTAAAATATTAAGTTAAAATACTTTCTGGGATACCAATTACACTTCCATTTGTGAACCCTACTTCACGCCTCCAGAAACAAGTGCGAATATGGACAGTAGGAGAGAGGAAGAGATTTAATGTGTGACCACTATAAAGGATGTGAATTGCACTTTGGATCCAGCAGGTTCTCGTACCAAACCTGTAGCACTCTTCATTAATACGTCATGGAGGCCACCATGATGTGATAATGCATGCAATAAGCTAATATGCCAATTTTAGACAGTTCCTAGATCCTTTCTCCACTTGATATCTACAACAGCCACAGAAATCTCCAGCGCCAGAGGAATTAAATACTTGGAGATGAGGTACCCTTGAAAGTATCTGTATTATTCTGTTCTTTCTATCATTTGAGATGGACCATGGATATTGCCTTACTACTTCTTCAAATCCACTGAACTACAGTACCTTTAAACCTTGCCTATGTAATAAAGGTGAAACACCTCAATTAGTTCACTGTGTCCAAAGGTAGTAAGTCTTAAAAAGTCACTTGATAGGCAACAAAATAATGTACCTTTCATGACGGGGGAAATTTTGTCTGCTTGGCTACTCCTGTATCTCCATTGTTAGAATATTCACTGGCATGTATGTTAGTAGACTTTCAATATGCTTTGTTTTGATATGTTGTATTTTTCTCTCCATTTTTATTAGAACAGTTATAGGTTTAGGGGAAAATCATGCAAGATGTAGTGTTCTCTTATGTGTCCCTCCTCAGGAACACAGTTTTCCCTTTTATTAGCATTTTGGATAGAAATGGTACCTTTGTAACAATTGATGGAATAATACTATAATTATAATTTATATTACAATAAATTTATAATTACAGTATAAGTAGAGTCCACCGTATAAGTTTTGTTTCAATTTTGAATAAATATGGATGGAAGAATGGATAAATACTTCAATCAAAAGAAAAATTTGTTGTATATGTTTGGATATATATAGACATGGAGACAGAAGACCTGGTTTAATATCCTTGCAATTTTACACCAAAACAGAGCTAATTTTAAAACTCCGGCATTTCTTGGGTAATGTGGGAGATTTATAGCTCACAAATCAGTGAATCCACTGCTCTCATTTATGGACATGTAGCTTTTTGATGCGACAAAAACAATTTATACAATCCCTTACTGTAATCTATAAATGCCATGTTGTTTAACTCACATTATTCACTTTTAAATTAAAATTCCCTTTGAGGTAATTATAGATTCACATGTTGTTGTAATGAATTATATAAAGAACTCCTATATATCTTTTACCTAATTCCTCCTGGTGATAACTTCTCATTATACTATATAATACGATATTATACGCATGATACTGTCATCAATATAGTCAAAATACAGAACATTTCCATCACTACAAGGATCCTTCATGTTGTCATTTTATGGCCATACCCACTTACCTCCCACCCATTTCACCTCTCCACCTAGCCCCTGGCAATCACAATCTGTTCTCTATTATTTTATCATTTCAAGAATTTTGTCATACAGTAGGCAACCTTTCATGATCAACTTTTTCTTTCTCAGCATAATTCATCCGAGGTATTGTGCATATTAGTAGTTTATTTTATTGTTGAGTATTATTCCATGTTATAAATGTACCAAAATTTATTGAGCCATTCACCCGCTGAAGAACATCTAGATTTTTTCCAGTTTCTAGATATTATGAATAAAGCTGCTATGATCACTCATGTACAGATGTTTGTGTGAATGTTGCTTCTTCATTTCTCTGGGATAAATGCCTAGGAATACAGATACTGGGTCATAAGGTAGTTATATGTTTAGTTTTTAAAGAAACTCAATAAAATGTTTTTCAGAATGGTTGTACCATTTTAGATTCTCACCAACAATATGAGTTATCCAGTTTCTCTACCTCCTTACCATCATTTGATATTATCACCATTTTTAAAATTTAAGCCTTTTTGATAGGTGTGGGGTTTTAATCTTTTCACTTCCTTAATGACTAATGATGTTTAACATCTTTATAAGTGCATATCTACCAACAGTATATCCTCTTCATTGAAATGCCTATTCATATCTTGCTCATTTCCTAAATGGAATTTTTTTGCTGTTTTTTTAAATGTTTTTGAGAGTCCTTTACATATTCTAGATACTATTCCCTTGTCAGATATGTGGCTTGCAAATACTTTTGCCCAGGGCATAGCATGCCATTTTAGCAGAGTCTTTTGCAAAGAAAAAAAATTAAATATATATTTCCTATTTATCAACTTTCCCATGTGTTTGGTGTCAAGTCTAACAAATTTTGCCTGGCCCTGGATCTTGAACATTTTCTCCCATTCTTTTTTTTTTTTTTTTTTAAGATTTATTTTATTTATTTCTCTCCCCACTTGGCCCTGCCACAGTGTCTGTTCTCTGTGTCCATTTGCTGTGTGTTCTTCTTTTTGTCTGCTTCTGTTGTCAGCGGCACCGAACCTGTGTTTCTTTTTTGTTGTTGTTGTTGCATCATCTTGCTGCATCAACTCTCCGTGTGTGCGGCGCCATTCCTGGGCAGGCTGCCCTTTCTTTTGCTCTGGGCAGCTCTCCTTATGGGGTGCACTCCTTGCGCCTGGGGCTCCCCTATGTGGGGGGCACCCCTGTGTGGCAGGGCACTCCTTACGCACATCAGCACAGCGCATGGGCCAGCTCCACACGGGTCAGGGAGGCCCAGGGTTTGAACTGAGGACCTTCCATGTGGTAGATGGACGCCCTAACCACTGGGCCAAGTCTGCTTCCCATCTCCCATTCTTTTTGAAGCCTTGCAGTTTTATGTTTTATATTTGTTTGTGATCCACTTAGAAGTAATATTTTTATGAGGTGTGATGCTTAGTTTAGGTGAATTTTTGTTGCTTTTGTTTTGGCCAGTCACATCCAGTTGATCCAGTCTCATTTGTTGAAAAACCATTTAGTTGCTTTAACACTTTTGTCAAAAATCGATTGGTATGTTTGTATGGCTCTACTCTGGGTTCTCTATTCTGTTCCATTGATCTATGCATTTGTGTCTCTGCCAATGACATAGAATGTTGATTGCTGTGGCTATATAATATTCTTGGAATATAGTATAGTGATTTCTCCTACTTTATTCGTTTTCAAAATTGTTTTATATTTCCGTGTTCTTTTGCCCTTCGTATAAATTTTAGAAAAATCTTGCGTATCTCTACAAAAAAATCTTGCTGAGTTATCGATAGGAATTCCTGTATATCTTTTATCAGTTTGAGAAGAATAAATATTTTTACTATGTTGAATCTCCACATCTATGAACACAGTGTGTTCATCTATAGTGTATATATTTCAGAGTACAAACCCTGTGCATGTTTTGTTATATTAACTCATTAGGCATGTATTTGGAGCAACTATAAATAGTAATGTGTTTTTAAGTTTAGTGTCCATGTGACCATTTGTAGTATAAAGATATGCAATTGATTTGGTGTGTTTATCTCGTACACTGAAACTTTACTGAATATACTTATTAGGCCTAGGAGCTGCTTTTCTTTAAATAAATTCCTTGGGATTTTCTGCATAAACAATCATGTGTTATGCCAATAGGAATAGTTTTATTTCTTTGTTTCTGAACTTTTATGCTTTTTATTTCCTTTTCTCGTTGCCTAGGCCAGAGCATCCAATACTAGGTAAAATAAGAGTGGTGGGAGAGGATATGCCAGCCTTAATCCTGATCTTAACAAGAATTTAGTCTGTCACCGTTGGGTATGATATTAACTATAGGGTTTTTTTGGTAGTTGTACTTTATCATGCTTAGGAAGTTTCCCTCATTTTTCTGATGGTTTTTAGCTTGATGTTGAATTTTATCAAAGGCTTTTTTTCATTGATTGATATGATCATATGACTTTTTTCCTTCAGCCTATCCATAAGGCAAATTGCATTGATTAATTTTTGAATAATGAACCACCCTTGCATCTCTGCAATAAACCCTACTTGGTCATGGTGTATACTTCTTGTTATAAATTGCTATATTCAATTTCCTAATATTTGGAAAAGGATTTTTAAAAATTATTTTAAAAGTTGTAGGGTGAGAGGAAAATTATGCAGAAAATGCAAGTTCTCATACACTAGCCTATTATTAACACCTTGAATTAGTGTGGTACATTTGTTCTATGTGATGAAAAAAATATTATTGTAATTGTAGTATTAGCTATAGTCCATGGTTTACATTAGGGCTCACTCTGATGCGCGGTCTTACATTAGTTTGTTTTCTAAATTTTTTCTAGTAAATTATGTACAACCTAAAATATCCCTCTTAAACCATATGTAAATAAAATTCAGTGCTTTTAATTATATTCAATATGTTGTACTACTACCACCACAATCTATTACCAATATTTTTCCATCACCCCAAATAGAAAATCTGTACAGTTTAAGCATTAACTTTCCATTCCCTGCCCCTGCCCCAGCTCCTGGTAACCTATGTTTTAGTTTCTTACTCCACACATTTGCTTTCTCTAATTATTTCAATCAGTGAGCACATGTAATATTTGTCCTTTTATGTGAGGCTTATTTCACTCAACCTGATGCCTTCAAAGGTTCATCCATTGTTGTCTCATGTACCAGGACATCATTTCTTTTTACTGCTGAATAATATTCCATTGTGTGCATTTACAACATTGTGTTTAACATTCATTGGTTGGTTGACACTTGGCAACTAGATAAATTCTGCTATGAACATTGGTATGCTTTCAATTCTTTGGGAGCATATATCTAGAAGTGGGCTTGCTAATCATGATAATTCTATGCTTAATTTTCTAAGAAATTGCCAAACTGTCTTCCATGGTATCTGTACCATTTTAGGTTCCAACCAATAATGAGTGAGTATTCCTATTTCTCCACATCCTTTCCTACACTTGGAATTTTCCGTTTTTTAAATAATAACCCTTCTGTTGAGTGTGTATAATAAGGGTATCTTGTTAAATATTTCATTTGCATTTCCCTAGTGACTAATAATGTTGAACTTCTTTTCATGTGCTTTTGGTCATTTGTATATTTCTTTGGAGAAATATCTATTCAAGTCTGTTGACCATTTTTTAATTGTATTGTCTTTTTGTTGTTGAGTGGTAGGAAGTTATTATATATTCTGGATATTAAACCTTATTGAATATGTAGATTCCAAATATTTGCTCCCTTTATAAAGGCTGTCATTTGCTTTCATTTAAAGTCCTTTGATGCGAAAAAGTTTTTATTTTGATGACATTCCATTTATCTAATTTTTTCTTTTGTTCTTTGTACTTTGAGTATAAAGTCAAAGAAAACATTCCCCAATCCAGGGTCCCAAAGATGCTTCCTTATGATTTATTTTAGAAATTTTAGAGGTCTGGTTCTTATATTTAGGTCTTTCTTGCATTTTGTTTTAATTTTTTATATGGTATGAAGTAGAGTTCTACCTTCATTCTTTTGCAAGTTGAGATCCAATTTTCCCAGAACCATTTGTTGAAGAGGCTATTTCCAAATTGCATGAATTTGGTACTCTTGTCAAAAAACAATTGGCCATCAATCTGAGGGTCTATTTCTGAACTTTCAATCTGATTCCATTGGTCTATATGTTTGTCTTTGTGCCAGGACCATGCTGTTTTTTTTAAGATATCATTATATAAATTTTAAAATTAAGAAATGTGAGTCCTCCAAACTCATTCTTTTTTTAGATGGCTTGGCTCTTTGGGGCCCTTAACCCTTCCACATAAATTGTATTATTGGCTATTTTATTTCTGTAAAGAAGGCTATTGAAAATTTATTGAAATTAAATTGAATATGTAAATTGCTTTGGGTAGAATTGACATCTTAAAAATATTTAGTCTTCCAATCCAGACAAGCAGAAAGTCCTTTCATTTATTTAGTTCATCTTTTTATTTCTTTTAGCAAAGTATTATAATTTTCTGTATACAAGTCCCTTATGTTCTTAGTAATATTTATTTTGAAATATTTGATTATCTTAGTTGCTATTATAAATGGAACTTTTTTCTTGATCTCTTCTTCAGATTGTTCATTAGTATTGAATGGAAACATTACTTATTTTTGCATGTTCATCCTATATCCTGCCATGTTGCTGAGTTTGTTTATTAGCTCTAGTGGCTTTTTGTGGCTTTTTAAAGCATTTTCTGTATATAGGATCATGGTGTCTGCAAATAGGAACTGTATCACTTCTTCATTTCCAACTTAGATGACTTTTATTTCTTTTCCCTAATTGCTTGGTTGAGAACTTCTATTATAATGTTGAATAACAGTGGTGATAGGGGGCATCATGGTCTTATTCATGATGTTAGAGGGAAATATTTTGTTTATTTCAGCATTGAGTATTGTGTTAACAGTGGGCTATATATACATGCCTGTTATCATGTTGAGATAGTTTCATTCTGTGATTAGTTTTCTAAGTGTTTTTTTATCAAAAAAGGGTGCAGATTTCAGGACAGATTTTGGGAGGGCAATCCTAGACAAGTCTCCTGGATTGGTCTTTCAGCCTTCTACTGGGTGCATTAGCACCGACATATGGGTGCCCCATTATGTCCACAGGGGTTACTCTTCTCCCTTTGGAACAGGTCAGGGGCCCATGTGTGTGCAGGCTGGCTCCATACCTCACTGTGGAGAGGGTGGGGAGGGGCTGACAAGGGCACCAGGAGCTTCTCCGATGGCTTTTTTAGCTGTATTGTTTTTGTAGCCTTATAACTCCTCTCTGTAGATTGGAGGAAGGGTACTTCCTTTAAGATTCCTCTGCCAATTATGCCTGAGGGGTACTGGAACACTGGCAGCCCTCAGAGCCAGAAACTAGTGATCTGAAATAGCTGAACAAAAGCATTGATCAGGAGGCTTTTTGGGGATGAGGATGGAGTATGGGGCTCCAGGACTTAAAAGCATCTATTGAACAGGCAGGACCTGTCTGAAACCACTATGTTGACACTCCAGAGGTCTAAAGAATACTGTATAGTGCCCAAGAAGAGCAGTTGGAAGAGGCTGATAAATTACAATAAAGAACTCTAAATTATTCTCAACACATGGTGCTACTGGCACTCATCTCCCACTTTTGCAACAGCTTGCTAGGGGTCCATTCCCTGGCTAATGACTGACTTGAGACAGAAAGGGACATAAAAATCTTCCACAAGAACAGAGGTAGGCACAGCCCATCAGTGATCACAGCTTTGGATTAGTGAATTTGGTTGACGGGGTCCTGGCTCTGAAGGCAGCTTTTGTTTCAACCTGCTTTAGACAAAGGTGATGATAACCACTGTTTCAACCCACCGTATACAGGGGTGGGAGGGTGGAGATTTAAAGACACAGAGCTTACTCAGGGCTATGGGTTAAAGTTAGCTAGATTGTCTGAGCAGGACAGGAAAGCTCAGCTTTGGGGAGATGTCAGAGAAATTTTTGTTGCCCTTCCTGTCCCTGTCCACAAGGTACTTTGCATCTGGCGTACACCCCTCTCACAGGTCTCTGGCCCTGTTTTAGCAAGGAAAGAGAACTAGGAAAGCATTCCCAAGAGTGACTCTCCTCCCAGAATTTGCCTTCCAGGCAAAAGCAATAGGAGACAATGAAAGGAGTGAAAAAACTATAGAGGTGGACAGCCTGGGACTAAGGCCTGCTGTCTCCAGATACTCAGGAGATGGAGGTTTGTCTCTTGGGGAAGAGGGACAATCAAACTCTTATAAACAGGAACACTCCAAAACAACTAACAATCAAAAACCCAAGGTAATACAGAGGCCCAGTAAGACAGGGAAAACCCTGCACAGTGTAGTTCCTTGGGTAGACATTTCTGGATGATTGAAGGGCTGAAACCCAAGAAAATCTCTTTCTTATCTCACCAGCCATTTGCAAAGTCAGGAAACAGACATCCATGGAGTAAACCCCAGAGTTAATATTTCAGAATACTAAAATGTATAGTATGCAAAAAAAAAAAAAAAGAGTACGACAAAAACAACAAAACATGAAACGATAGCCCATCAAAAGGAAGAGGATGAAAATACAGAAAACACCAATGAGGAAGATGATAATGTGGACATACTGAAAGATGCTTAAGGGGATGGATGGAAGCACAGAGAAAGAATAAAAAGGATATCAGGAAAACATAGAATGAGCAATATGACAGCCTATAGCAGTTTGATATTATTGATGAATTCTGAAAAGAAACACTGGATTATGTTTGTAAACTGGTCTTTTCCTCTGGGCATATTAGTTTACATTGGATTAAGTAATCAAGTAAACCTCTTGTGCCAGTAGGGTGTTGAGTCCCCACCCATCAGATAAAAGACATGGCAAAAGATAGAGTTAGAAGGTATTTAATGTTGGAGTTTTGATGTTGTAGTTTGATGCTGAAGTCTTAAGCTGGAGCCCTGGGAAGTAAGCACACAAAGGAAAGAGAAGCAAGACCTGGGAAGAGAGGAACCCAAGAAACCTGAGTCCTGACAGATGTCAGCAGCCATCTTGCTCCAACACATGGAAACAGGCTTCGGTGAAGTAGCCCATGCTTTATGGCCTGGTATCTGTAAGCCGCTACCCCAAATAAATATCCTTTATAAGCCAATGGATTTCTGGTATTTTGCACCAGCACCCCTTTGACTGACTAATACACAGCCTTAGAAAAAAGACAAATTTTTAAAAGCAAACAAACAGAACTACTAGAATTGAAGACCACGGAAACTGAAATGAAAAATGCCCAGGAGGATGTAAGTAGCAGAGTGGAGCTGGCAGAAGAAAAGAAGAAAGAATGAGTGAACTTGAAGACAAGACACTTGAAATGAGTCAGGCTGAAGAGCAGAAAGAAAAAAAATATATTAAAAGAGAAAATAAGACAATGATCTGATACCATCAAGCACACCAATTTATGTATTTTAGGAGTGCCAGAAGGAGAAGAAAGAGTTGGCATAAGGAATAGCCAAAGAAATAATGATAGAGAACTCCCCAAACTTAGCAAAAGATGTGAATATGCAAATCCAAGCTCAGAGAACACCAAACAGTATAAACATGAAAAAAAAAATACATCCCATCATACACTGATTAAACTATCTAATGCAAAAGGCAAGGAAAGGGTTCTGAAACTGTCAAGAGAACTGCAACATATTATATAAAAGGGAATGCCAATAAGATTGTATACCAATTTCTCATTAGAAACCATGGAGACAAGAAGGTAGTACATTAAGACACCTAAAATACTGAAGGAAAACAACTGCCATCCAAGAATTTATATCTGGCAAGACTCTCTTTCAAAATTGAGGGGGAGATGAAGACACCATCAGATAAACAAAAGCTGAAGGAGTACATCAGCACTACGCCTGTCCTGTAAGCAATGCTAAAAGGAGTTCTCCAGACTGAAATGAAAGGACACTAGGCAGTGGTTCAAAGTAGCATAAAGAAATACATACTGGCAGTAAAGATAACCATTTGGGTAATTATAAATGCTAGTATTATTGTATTGTATTGTTTGGTATGTAACTCTGTATCTTTCCTACAGATGCTAAAATGAAAATGCAAAAAAACAATGTTAAATCTAGATTTTTGGACATACAATGTACAAAAAATAAGTGATAATAAGCACAGAAAGGGTGGCAGGGGGTTTAGGAAAACTATATGGGCATACTATTGAAGTTTAAGTTGGAATCTAACCAAATATAAATGTTATATATTTAGGATGTGGAATTTTAACCCTATAGTAGCCACAAGGAAAAGAGATGAACAATATATCCTGATAGAAGTTAGAAGGTATTCCATATGTTATGAAACAGGAATGCAAATAAATATAGAAGTAGCCATAACAGAAGTAAGGGACAAAAATGGTATAAGATATACAATGGCTAAATAGTACATTGGCCTGTATTATCAGTAGTGACTTTAAATGTGAATTTATTAAACTCTTCAGTCAAAAGGCAGTGATTGGAAGAATGGATAAAAAAGCATGACCCAATTATATGCTGTCTGAAAGAGACTCACACCTTAAAGTCAAATACACAATTTGGCTGGTGGTAAAAGTACAGAATAAAAATATATCATGCAAGTAGTAACTGAAATAGATCTGGGGTGACTATACTAATAATGGATAAAATAGATTATACATCAAAAACACTAACGAGGGACAAAGATTGCTTTTACATACAGTTGAATGGGAAAATTCAATAGTAAGATATAGCAATTATAAATATATATGCACCTCACAGCAGAGCCCCAAATAAATGAAGCAAATACTGATAGATTTGAAGGGAGTGATTGATGGTTTTACATTAATAGTAGGAGTCTTTGAGCCACCACTCTTAATGATGAATAGAACATCTAGTGGAAGATCAGTACCGATACACTAGTGAATGATATACTAAACCAATCACACCTAATATATATAAAGCATTACACCCAACTGAAAAAGAATACATAATCTTCCCAAGGACAATGGATCATCCTCCAGGATAGACCATATGTTGGGTCAAAAAACAAGTCTCTGTAAGTTCAAAAATATTAAAACCTTACTGTATATAATCTCTGACAATAACCAAATGAAACTAGAAATGAGTAACAGAAGAATAAATGGAAAATTCACAAATATGTAAAATTAAACAACAGATTCTTAACGAACTGATGGGTTAAAGAGGAACTCAGAAGTGATATTAAGAAATATATTGAGGTGAATGAAAATGAAAATACAAAATGCCAAAATTTATGTGATGCAGTGAAGATATTGTTGAGAGGGAAATTTATAGCTCTAAATGCTTACAATTAAAACAGTGAAAGACTTTAAATCAGAGACCTAACCTCAAAATTGGAAGAACTAGAAAAAGAAGAGTAAATTAAACCCAAAGCAAGCAGAAGGATTGAAATAACAAAGATCAGAGTGGAGATAAATGAAATAGGAAAGAAAGGGAAAAAAAACAATAGAAAGCAAAACCAAAAGTTGGTTCTTTGAAACAATTGACAAAATTGATGAAGCTTTAGCTAGACTGACAAAGAAAAAAATGATTGAGGATACAAATAACAAAAAACATTAATGAAAAGGAGAACAATACTACCAATCTTGCTGAGATATAAAGAACTATAAGTGGATACTATGAACAACTGTATGCCAACAAATTAGAAACCTTAGATGAAATGGACAAATGCTTAGAAACACAAAAACTATCTACATTAACTCAAGAAGATATTGCAGAGCTCATAAAATCAATTACTGTGAAAGAGATTGATTCAGGAATCAAAAACTCCTGTAAACAGAGGACTCCAAAACAACTATCAAGCAAAAGCACAGGACCAGATGATTTCATAGGAGAACTGTACCAAACATTCCAAGAATATTTAACCCCAATCCTACTGAAAGTCTTCCGAAGAATTGGAGGATACACTCCTTATCTCATTCTATGAAGCCGACATCATCCTCATACAAAAGCAGATAAAGATACCACAAGAAAAGAAAACTATAGATGAATATTTGTTATGAATGCAGGTGCAGAAATCCTCCACAAAATACTAGAAAGCCAAATTCAACTGCATAGTAAAATAATTATACAACATGATAAAGTGGGATATATCTCTGATATGCAAGATTGATTCAACATAAGAAAATCAATCATTGTAATACACCACATTATAGGTGAAGGAAAAAGAACCAAGACATAATCATCTTAATTGATGTAAAAAAAAAGTATTGGAAAAATGGCAAAGAAACCAGGGAACAGACATCTGCACACTGATATTCATCATGGTGTTACTCACCATCAGCAGAAGGTGGAAACAACCCAGGTTTCCATCAACTGATGAATGGATAAACAAATTTTGTATACGTGATGAAATGTTATGCAGTTGTATGAAGAAATGAAGTTGTGAAGCATATGACAACATGGATGAACCTGGAGGACATTTTGTTGAGTGAGGCAAGCCAGACACAAAAGGACATATACTGTATGTTTGCATTATTATGAACTAAATATATTGTGTACACTCATTGAGCTGACAAGTAGAATATAGGTCACCAGAAAATAGGAGGGTAGGGAATGGAAATCTGAGGGCTAATCTGTGCAGAATTGATAAAAAGATGGTTTGCAAATCTTTGGAAATGAATAGAAATGGTGAAAGCACATCATAGTATTTGTAACTGTCAGAGATATTATATGGGTATGACAGTGGTTGAAATGGAAAATCTAAGACTGTTTTTACAAACTATAAATACAAATATACTATAGAGAAGGAAAAAGAATAGCAGCTGTGTATGGCAGGGGAAGAATAGAGAGAATGAAAGGTGATGAGTTTTGTTTGTTTGATGGTTTGTTGTTTTATTATTATTATTGGAATAATGAAAGTGCTCAAGTATGATTGAAATGAAGTGATGATGCACAAATATGTGGTTACACCAAATAGCATTGATTGTACACCTTGAATGGATTTATGCTTTATTAATATATACCAATAAAATGTATTTGTTAATAAAAGATGTTGGACAAAATTCAGCACCCCTTAGACAAAAACTTAGAACACTAGGAATAAAGGAAACTTTCTCAACATAATAAAGGCAAATATGAAAGCTCTTATCTAACATCCACTTTAGTGGTTAAAGACTAAGAGCTTTCCCTCTAAGATCAGGAAGAAGACCAGTACTGTTATTCAACATTGTACTGAACATTCTTTCCAGAGAAATTTGGCAAGAAAAAGAAACAAAATGCATCCAAATTGGAAAAGAAGTGAAACTTTTCCTATTTGCAAATGATATGATTCTTTTTGTTTGTTTGTTTAGAATTCTTTGTTGTCTTTTTAAAAAAAGATACATAGATCACAAAAACTGTTACATTAAAAAATATAAGACCTTCCCCCAGCATGGGATGTGACTCCCGGGGATGAGCTTCCCTGGCGCCGAGGGATTACTACCAAGTACCAGCTGATGATGTAACTAGAAAACGACCTTGAATAAAAGGCTCAACTCGGACCAGCAGAATACCTCTGTCTACATATAATAACAGGAGTTAAAAATGCTTTTTGATCTAAATCAAGGGGGAAATGGAAAGGACAAATGAGTTTATATGGCTATGAGTTTCTAAAAAAGAGTTGGGAAGTTATCAGAGGGGTTGCCCTTATGCACACCTGAGCAGAGTCCCAGAGACAGATAAAGTAGATACAACCCCAGGTATTGGTTCTTCTGAGTGCTACAGAGACCCACAGGTTTTATGGTCATGGCAGATGGAGTTCAGTGCCAAGTCAGCTGGTCCTTCTTTGGAGTTTGTGTTTCTGTGTGATGGAGCTGGACTCAGATGTGATCTCTTTGCACAAGCCTTTCCTGTTACTTTACCAGAATTATAGTTGGTGCTGGGGTTTAATATGTACCCAAGGGATCTGAATCTCTGGACTGACTATATGATAGCCAGGCCCTGAGCCTCAACAGACTTGAGCTCCTACACTCTGGTTTATTGGACTTACCCCACTCAGCTAACATGGAGTTGAAGAATGTCAACCACCATACCATGGAGCCAAGAGTGCCTACAACTGAAAGCAGGAGGATTGCATCCAGCATCCATGTGGAATCTAAGCCCCCTCTTGACATAGATGTGGAAGGACACAACCAATCCAAGGTCCACAGGATGGAGGAATAGAGTATGGATTAGAGTGGACTTACTGATATTCTATTCATGAACTATTGTGATTAGTAATTGAAGAAAATGTGGCATTGCTGTGGAGAAAGTGGCCATGGTGGCTGCTGGGTGTGGGGAATGGGAGGAAGAGATGAGATGTGGAGGCATTTTCAGGACCTGGAGTTGTCCTGGGTGGTGCTGCAGGGACAATTACCAGACATTGTATGTCCTCCCGTGGCCCACTGGATGGAAAGTGGGAGAGTGTGGGCTATGATGTGGACCATTGACCATGAGGTGCAGCAGTGCTCAGAGATGTATTCACCAAATGCAATGAATGTCTCATTATGATGGAGGAGAATGTTGCTATGGGGGGAGTAGTGGGGTGAGGGGTATATGGGGACCTCATATTTTTTTAATGTAATATTTAAAAAATGAATAAAGACAAAAAATAAATAAAAATTAAAAAATATATATATAAGAGGTTCCCATATACCCCACATGCCAACCCCCTCACTCCTCCCACATCAACAACCTCTTTCATCATTGTGGCACATTCCTTGTATTTGGTGAATATATTTTGGAGAACTGCTGCACTGTATGAATTATAGTTTACCTTGTAGTTTATACTCTCCCCCAGTTCATTCAGTGGGTTATGGCAGGATATATAATGTCCTGCATCTGTCCTGCAATATCATTTAGGACAATTCCAAGTCCTGAAAATACCCCCACATCACTTCTCTTCTTCCCTCTCCCTGCCATCAGCAATTACTGTGGACACTGTCTCCACATCAATGATACAATTTCTTCCATTGCTAGAGTCACAATAGTTCTATAGTAGAATACCACTATATGATTATATCATATTATATCATATCAGTATAGACTATAATCATGTCAGTGTAGAATACAGATATAATTCTATGTACAGAAAATCCTGAAAAATATATAGCAAAGCTCCTAGAGCTAAAAATGAATTCAGCAAAGCGACAGGGTGCAAGATCAACCCCTCAAAATGAGTAGTATTTCTATAGACAAGCAATGAACAATAGGAAGAAGAAATAAAGACAAATTTCTTTTCACAATAGCAATTAAAAAAATCTAACCAAGGAATAAATCTAACCAAGGATGTAAAGGATTTCTACCCAGAAAACTACAAAGCGTTGCTGAAAGAAGTTAAAAAAGACCTAAATAATTGGAAGCGTATTCTGTGTTCATGGTTTGGAAGTATACATATCATTAGGATGTCAATATTACTCAGAGAAAGTTATAGGTTCATTGCAGCCCCTGTCTAAATTCAAACAACCTCCTTTTCAGAAATGGAATGGCCAATCATCAAGTTTATACAGAGATGTAAGGAACCCTAAATAATGAATGCTATCTTGAAAAGGAAGAAAAGTTGAAGGACTCATGCTTCCCAATTTTATAACTTATTACAAAGCCACAGGAATCAAAACATCATTGTACTGGTACAAGAACAGACATACAGACCAAGGAAATAGAATTGAGAGCTGAGAAATCAACCCTCATGTTTATGGCCAACTGATTTTGACAAGGTGGCAAAGAGTACTCAATTGGGAAAGAATAGTCACTTAAACAGTGGCATTAGGTAAACTGCATCCCCATTTGTGGGGATAAAAAGAAGAAGGTGGATCCCTATCTCACTCTCTATATAAAATTCTACTCAAATTATATCAAAGGCCTAAATATAGCAGCTGAAACTATCAAAGTCCTAGAGGAAAACATAGGGAAGCATCTTCAAGAATTGGTATTATTCAATGGTTTCTTAGACTTTATACCCAAATCTTAAGAAGAAAAAGAAAAAAATAGATAAATGGGATCTCATGAAAATTGAAGACTTTTTTTCCTCAGAGGACTTTATCATGAATGTAAACAGTTCACAATGGAAAAACTATTTGGAAACCACATATCTGATAAACAATTAATGTCCATTTTATAAAAAGAAATCCTTCAACTTAACAAAAAGACAAACAACCCAGATAAAAAATGGGCAAATGACTTGAATAGACATCTCTCTGAAGAAGATATACAAATGGCCAAAAAGCACATGAAAACTTACTCATCATCTTTAACCTTTAGGGAAATGCAAATCAAAACGACAATGAGATACCATTTCACACCCAGTAGAATGGCTTGTATTTTTTTTTCCAAATGGAAAATAGTAAATGTTGGAAAGGATGTGGAGTGATAGAAATACCCATTCATTGCTGGTGGCAATGTAAAATGGTATAGCCTCTGGGAAAGACAGTCTGGCTGTTGCTCAGAAAGCTAAGTATAGAATTGCCATATCATCCCACAATCCCACTACTAGGTACATACCCATTTGAATTGAAAGCAGGGGTTCAAAAAGGTATTTATACAGTTATGTTCACAGCAGCATTATTAACATTTGCCAAAAGATGGAAGCAACCCAAGTATCATTCAACTGATGGATAAATAAAATGTGGTGTATACACACAATGGAATATTATACCACTAAAAATTAATGAAGTCCTGATACAAAAACATAGATGAACTTTGAAGACATCATGTTTAATGAACTAATCCAGACACAAAAGGTCAAATATTATATGATCTCACTGATTTGATACAATTAGAATAAACAAACTATTAGAGCCAGAATCTAGAACATAGGTTACCAGAGGATGGGATGGGGGTGGGAAATGGGAAAGTAAGGCTTATAATGTACAGGTTCCTATTTGGAATGATGGAAATGTTTTGATAATGAATGGTAATGTGGATAGCCATCATTGAGAACATAATTAAGAGTACTGACATATGCATTTGATTAAAAGAGGAAAGTGTTAGAATAATTTTTTTTTAATTCATGGAACTACACTATACAAATCCTATGTTAAACTGTGGACCTTAATGGTATAATCATAGAAATGCGCTATCATCAATTATAACAAATATTCCATGCCAATGCCTGGTGTGGGTGGCGGGGTGGTATATAGGAATCCTGTATTTTAGGCATGATTGTTCTGTAAATGCACAACGCCTCTAATAAATGGGGTGAAAAAGCAGTAGTCAGCCATCAGACTTCATTACCCCAGAGTTTGGAGGACTAGATCTTTACGTGCTGCCTTGGATTCAGTAAGCTGCACCAGGAGCCAGGGCTTCAGGCGCTACTACTGCCTGCCATGACCCTGGGATCCATTACGTCCTGCCTTTGCCACCCTCTTTCTCCTACTCTTCCCTGGATGCTGCACAGTGTCCCATTAGACCGTGAAATTTAAAAATAGTTGATGCAGACACTTTCTTCCAGTTCAATTATTGTTTTGGTGGAAGGACTGATTCCAGCATCTCCCCATAGTCCTCCATAGTTAAGGATTTTTGCTTCTATATTTAGGGAGGGATATTGGTTTGTAGTTTCCTTTTTCTTTTCTTTTCTTTTCTTTTCTTTTCTTTTCTTTTCTTTTCTTTTCTTTTCTTTTCTTTTCTTTTCTTTTCTTTTCTTTTCTTTTTTCTTTTCATATTTGTGGTACTGTCTTTGTCTAGTTTTGATATCTGGATAATACAAGCCTCACAAAATTAATTCAAAAATATCCCCTGCTCTTCTGTTTCCTATTTCTGCTGTTAATTGCATTCACAATGTTGGCTATCCACATTACCATCCATTACCAAACAAAATTTTGAAAATTTTGTTAACTTTAAAAAAAAATGGTTTGGTAGAATTTTCCAATGAAATAACCTGGGCCTGGAAATTTCTTCCTTGAATTCATTTTCCTTAGTAGTCATAGGGCTATTCAGATGGTGTACTTCATATTGGATAGTTTATGATTGTTTGTGTTTTTTGTTTGTTTGTTTGTTTTTAGAAATTGATCGATTTCATCCAAGTTCTAAAATATATGTCTTTAGAGTTGTTGGTAATATTTCCTTATCGTTTTCATTTCAGTAGGACCTAAAATGATATCCCTTGTTTCATCCCTTATGTTAGTAATTTGTGCCTTCTCTCCTTTTCTTTATCAGTCATGCTAGAGGTGGGCCAATTTTAAGTTACAATCTCAAGGAACTGGCTCTTTGTTTCATTGATATTTTTCTCTTGTTTTCTGTTTCAGTTTCATTTATTTTTGTTATTATTTCCTTCCTCAGTTTGGTTTGGGTTTATGTTGCCTTCATTTTTCTAGGTTATTTAGGTGAGAACTAAAATTATTGATTTGTGACTTGTCCTTTTTGTAATGTGTGAATTTAGCGCAATGGATTTCTATTTCACCACTGCTTTAGTTGTGCCCAGCAAATTTTGTTATTTTAAATTGTCTTTTTTTTTTTAGGTCAATGTATTTTTTAAAATTTCTCTTCAGATTCCTTCTTTGACCCTTGGGTTATTTAGAAGTATGTTGTTTCATTTCCAAGTGTTTAGAGCTATTTAGTTACCCTTCTCTTGTTGATTTTAGGTTTGATTACACGGGGGTCAGTGTACACAGTCAGTATGATTTTAGTTCCTTTACATTTGGTGAGGTTTATTTTATGTCCCTAGATATAGTCTGTATTGTTATATGTTCCTGGAAGTTTGGAAAGCTTCATATAATTGTGATTGCATCCTGTGACTTGATGGTGCTTTTGAGCTTTTTAAAATTTTGTCTAGTTCTATCAATTGCTGAGAGAGTTGTGTTACAGTTTCCATTTATAATTGTGGGCTTTTCTATTTATATTTTTGGTTCTATCAGTTTTTACTTCATATAGTTTTCTCTGCTCATTGATATTTCTGGGTTGCTGGGTTTTCAGTATTATGTCTAGGATATGTGAGGCAGAAAGCAAGCCAAGGAACTTACCACCATGTAGTTCCTCATATCCTCAGGTTCCTAGATGATCTTCCTTCTTCTCAATAATTGTCATAGTCTTATATATTTGCTTTACATTGGTATACTATCCAGGGTTTTAGTTGTACTTAGCAAAAAGAATAGGGAAAAGTATGCCTACTCTACCTTCTCAGAAGTGGAATGCTACATTCTTCATCTTTTTCTTAAACATTTAGAACTTACCTTAGGAGGGAATAAAACATACTTTTTTCTATCAGTTTCTTTTTAACATTCTGTTCTCCACTGATACAAAAGATAGCTCTGATTTGCATCGGTCTGTTTACTGTGTTGCATTCTGATTATTGTAATAAATCACAAGAGGCTGCTGTATATATATTTCCAAGCGGATTGTCTCCTATCATTTAAATTAAGAGGTGTTTTCTAATATTGATAATTTTCAATTAGTGTGCCAAGCCTGCAAGTTAATATGCAATACTGAAAAGAAGTAGAGAGGAAATAGTGGGTCAATTTAGAGTAAAAATATAAAAACAGCTTGAGTCCTAAGTATTGTACAGGTTCTGCTGTTTCTATCATCACGCTCAGTGAACAAGTGCATACTTTTAGACTAAATCTATAATATTCATCTCAATGCTTTGAGCTATTGCCTTGGAATGAAATTTGCTCACTTCTTTATATTATGGAATTTAATTTGCTTTTACCCAACAAGTGAAATAAGATAATAATACAGAGCAATGTTACTCAAATAGTGGGCCATAGACCACCAAGGTGTCAGCACCATCAGGGAGCTTGTTAGAAATGTGAATTCTTGGGCCCCACCCTTGACTTAATGAATCAAAAATGCCTGAGGGTGGGGCCCATTTTAACAATTCCCAGGGCCCACAGATTGTTACTATGTACATCTTTGGAGAGGTGGGCAGGGATCCTTTAACTTTCAGAGCTATGTGGCACATTACCAGCTCTATCACTTCCATGTCACTTTGTGTAATTTACTACTCGCTGGGAATCTCAGTGTCTTTATCTATAAAATGGGAAAATAATAGGATATATCTCTGAGGGTTGTTTTGAAAAGTAAATAAATTAATAGATAAAAGATCATTATAATAGTGCCTAATACCTACTTGACACTTGATAAACACTAGATATCAATAAATGAATTAAAAAATGAATAACATAATGGCTAAAAGAAGAGACCTTCCATTTATTCCTATTTTTTCTTCTGTATTTTCACTTTCACTAGAATTTATATATATAAAATTCTTATTTGTATACTTCATGTCATAGAGACAACAGTTCCAACACAGCCTGCTGCCTTTCCCTGGGACCCACCCTAATGTCCTGTGCTCAGGACCAGGTGTGTCGGCCAGGTGGGATAACACGGAAGCCCCTAGTAGATAGGGCACTGCCTGTACATTCCTTCCTCTATTGTCTCAGGCATAAGGAAATACTCACGGCAGACAATCTGACTCTGGTGGACATGTTTGTTGACATCCTGCTCATGCCCTTGTGGTATATCTGTCCCGGGCGGGGGAAAAAGTGGGATTCTTGACTTTAGCACACAGACACAGGAGAAGGTGCTGCATGTAGAACATCCCCATGCCTCTGCCAGGATTCAGAGTCTCTGCCTACGGGAAACCAATGCCCACTAGTGAAGCTTCCCTTGCTGCTTCTTTATATTAGCAAAACGTCTTTCCATCAGAGCCTGTGTGCGTTGTGCATTTCCTGGTGACCCCAACACCAGTATTGGAGTAGGCTGACATCATCTCTTCAGGTGCCTCTCCTCACTGACAATGCATTGTTTGACAAGGCAGATCTCTTTCCAGCCATGCAAATATGAGGCTATTGTATATTAATTTTATATTCTCTGAGGTGAGGGATTTTGGTGTACAAAGTACACGTAAGAAGCACACACACACACCAGTTGGCTCAGATTAGAGAACAATCCATGGAACCCAGGTGAGGTGGAGCTGGGATGGTCTCACAATTGCTCCATTGCTTTGGTGGCTGCTCTGACCTGTCAACTGGTGTTTCTATCTGCACATAGTTCCAGCACAGCACAGTGACTCCAAACTTAGGTCTTACCTTCTTCCTGCCCTCCAGAGCCTCTGAATTTCAGGGCCTCCTGATGGCTTATTAAAACATTCAAGCATGTTTAATTTGGACCCATTAAAATCTGTTCCCTTCTCATGTCCCACCATACACTTTCTACTGCTCCATTATAATTGTGCCACTTGTGATCCAGTCCAGTCTATTAGACTCAGAACTGGCCGTGTGTAGTCCCACATTAGCCTCAGTGCTTCACCTACAACATGGATTTGTTTGAAGGTCAGATGTGGCCCATTGTCTATACTTGAGTCTTGATATTTAATTTTTATATGAATATATCCTGTCTCATCACCAGGTTATTGATTATTTTAAAAGCACGGACATGAGTATGTCTTTGATCTCTTCATTTGTCGAGCCTTTAGTAGTTCTGTGTCTCCCATAAAATGATTTAAAAATAACTGAAATTTTGGGAAGCTGACTTGGCCCAATGAATAGGGTGTCCGCCTACCACATGGGAGGTCCAAGGTTCAAACCCAGGGCCTCCTTGACACGTGTGGAGCTGGCCCATGCTCAGTGCTGATGCATGCAAGGAGTGCCATGCCATGCAGGGGTGTCCCCTGTGTAGCGGAGCCCCACGCACAAAGAGTGCACCTGTAAGGAGAGCCGCCCAATGCGAAAGAAAGGGCAGCCTGCCCAAGAATGGCACCACACACACGGAGAGCTGACACAAGATGATGCAACAAAAAGAAACACAGATTCCCGATGCTGCTGATTAGGATAGAAGCGGTCACAGAAGAACACACAGCTAATGGACACAGAGAGCAGACAACGGGGGGAGGAGGGTGGAAGGGGAGAGAAATAAATAAATCTTAAAAAAAAAAAGTTGAAAGTTTGATAGTACTTTTCATTTCATGATTTATTTTTACAGGCAATCAATAATAAGAGTAATAATATTTGTTGAGCCTTGATATCAGCCACCGTGCTTTATATATATAAGCTGGTGCACTTAATTTTCACAGTTCTCTAAGGTAGCTAATGTTATCATGTTATCATCCTCATTCTTGAGAAGAGGAAACTGATACCAGTAACTTCCCCAAATCATCCTGACAACATATGGTTATGAGTGGCTTAGAATTCAGACTCCAAGAACCCTCCTTCTCAGCCACCTTGCCACGTTATCTCTCACTTGATCTTTCCAACCAGGACATAGGAATTTAGAGAGGTTAAGTAAACTTTTCTTTAGGTAATTGCTGAAGTTATCTGGCCTGAGTCTGTATTCTTTCTATACCCCAGGACGACTGTATAAGCAAATGCTTGCTGATGGAAGTAAAGAAGTTGGAAAGACTTCTACTGTGTATTATATCTTTTCTACTTCTGACCACAATGGTGCAAATTGCTTGTTGAATATTTTAGAGAAAGAGAGAGGGAGAGAGAGAGAAAGGAAGGGAGGGATGGATAGTGGAAGTCAGAAGGTAAATTTCATTAGGGGATTGGGTATTTATGACTTCCTATGAGCCGCCCATATTTGGTTTCAATTACTAACTGAAACATAAATGACCTTGTATTTTTTTGTCAGAATCCAATTGGAAAAAGAAATCTATCTGGAGAAAAAAAAAAAACAGTTTATCACAGGTTTCTTCCCCTCCTTGATAAGTAAAAGAATAAGAAGAAAAGAATCATCAACTAAGACAAAAAGCCCTATCTTTGGTCTTGCCAATTACTGACCACTAAATCTAGCTTCAAATTCTATTAAAATCATGCGACCAGAACTAGGAGAAAAAGAATCTATATGTATTCAGGGAGGAACAGAACATCAGCAATAAACGACTAGGTTTATAAAGAGCAAATTGGGCTAGACAGATACGGTCACACTTTTCCAACTGAGTCACTGAGTTAGTGAATGAAGTGAAGGAAGTAGCTATTATCTGTTTGGCCTATGGCTGGTAACTCATACTATGCCTCTCTGTTCTTCAAGTCCAACCCAACATTGATGTAATCTAAGTATCTTTTTTAAGAAATTAAAAACAAATATGTGTATATAAAACAAAACCAAGATATGTAATATGAGAAATAAAGAAAAGTACAAGCCAAGGAGGAGGAAGTTGAGGGAAAATCATCTAAATCAGCTATGGGCATTATTGATTTGTTATTTGAACTATGAGGAGGAACCAGAAACAGGAGCAGGAGCAACGAAACAGAACTGTGTGTAATTGGAATGGTCCCAGGTAATAAATTGTTTACTGCATTGCTGAATGCTACCAAAGCCTTTGCTGCAGCTCCAGCTATGTCTTAGTTTATATTGAAAACTTAACGGCAGGGATCCTCACCTGCTCTCACCTTCTAGACCCCAAATGGTCTGGAGGCCCAGCTGGCCCCCATCCAATCTAGGTGCCTTTTACCTGCACCTGGACTGCGTTGCCCTGGGGGCTGTCGCTGTGCTCACATTTAATCTGTACTCTTTTGAGCACTGGATCCACTTTCTCTTGTGCAGGGAACTTGCCTGCCAGGTTTTAGATTTTGAACCAAGGGGATTGCTTACCTTCCTTCCCATTTCACAGGTGCTCAGAGGTTTCCCCCATTGTCTTTTCTTATTCCTTACAAGTGTTGCCTCTCATGGGTGTTGAACTGCGGGAGTTATATAGAAGCATGCTGGCAGTTTCATGGTTTTGTTTTATTCCCTTTTTTTAAAAATGATAAACATTTTTTTATTATATATTTTTAAAAGATACGTAGGTTACACAAATATCACATAAAAAATATAGGAGTTCCCATGTGTCCCACTCCCCACACCTTCCACATTTCCCCACATTAACAACATCTTTCATTAGTGAGGTACATCCATTGCAATTGGTGAACACATTTTGGAGCATTGCCACTAAGCGTGGCTTAAAGTTTCCTTTATAGTTTACACTCTCTGCCACGCAATTCTGTAGGTTATAGCAGGATATTCTACCTGGAGAGAGACTTGGTCACCCTGCTGCCCTGAAATGTAAATAAATCATTTTCTTTCCAAGAAACTGCCTCCTCACCATTTCTAGCTAGTAACTTTCCCACAAGTTAGAACGTTATATTTCAGCCTTTTTTCCTTTGAAAACTTTTGCTGTACGTAGAAAAAAGAAAGTATGAGTATGCCAAGGAGATAGCTGACCATGAGCAAGGGCAGACTATTTCAAACCAAGATCCATTTGGGAAGCTGTAAATTCCATTGATCAGTTATAGGCTTTTCCAAAATGACTTTAGCATTCTAAACATCCATTTTTAATTATTTTGTAAATTTTAAATGAACAATTGCTCTTTTTTCCATAGGTGCAAACAGAAGATCTTCTCTCTGGTGATAATAAAGAACATGATGATAGGAAAAATCATTCAAAGTTGAACCTGTTCTTTGTGTTAGCGCCTGGCCTTCTCTCTAAACCCAGTCCTACCTTCCCAATCCTCAGAAAGAATTCTTTATTTTCACATCTGTCTTTGGACACTCTGTGTTTAGAATGTTGACCATCTTTCTCTACAACCAGAATAGTCATAAAAGCTGACATATTTCTTGCCCTGTTAGAATAACTAAGGTCTCTTTAAAAAATAATTTCCTATGATGTTAATAAATGGAGACAGTTAGGTTTCCGTATTTTTCTGTCTTCAAACAATTTCTCCTGAATATCTGAATAAGCTAAATAGAGGGGAGAAAGTCACAGAGAAACTTTTATTTGTTGACTGTCAACTATATCTCAAGTATTGATCTAGGAGCATTTCCTGACATTTTTGAGCTTTTATTCTTTCTAATAAAGCCATGAGGAAAGTATTGATATTTCAATTTTACAGAAGAGAAAAATCAGGTTACTAGTTCAAGATTACAGAGAAAGTGAGAGATGGAGCAAAGTTGAAAACTAGGGGCTGTCCATTTTCTAGCAGGAAACGTACTCTTGGCCAGCATTTCCAGAACTAGTCCAGAAAACACCTCTGCTTGCCCACTCAGTTACCTTGCTTTGTAGGCATCTCCCTGTCATAATTTCTTATTTCTAATGTCCATTCTCCTCTATGACATCTATTGATAATATTTTTAAAAAGTAAACATTTATTGATGGATAACTTAAATTCAGTAATATAAAAGGATGAGTATACAGCTTGATACTTTTTTTTCAGTTAGATTCTTTATTACAAATGAGCACATCCAGCACCAGATACTGCTTTTTGTTTTTTATGTTTTTTTTCCATACATTTGGCACACTTTTTCCATACACCTCCATTAACAACACAGTACAGCTTTGTCATTAATGCAAGAATATTATAGTATTGCTGCTAACCACAGTCTATAGGTCACACCAGTTGTAGTTTTCCCATGTTTCTCCATATTCCCATCACCCTGCAATAGTGATATACATCTGCTCTAGCTCACAGAAGGACTCTCTTAACAGTTGTACCCTTAACCACAATTCTCAACCACTTTTGGGTTCACTGTGTTATTCAGTCCCTAGATTATTCAGCTTGATACATTTTTGCAAAACAAAATGCCCCATGGTAATCACTAACCTAACTTCTAACAATATAATTTAGCTTTACCTTTTTAATCTTTAGATGAATAAAATCATAGAGAATCTTCTCCTTTGTGTCTGCTTTTGTTCTACACATTGTTTATAAGATTCATGTAGGCTTTTGCATAGAACATTAGTTCATTTTCATTCTTGTATGGTATTCCAGACTCTACTAAAATTTATTTATATCTTTTGCTTTTGATAAACTTTTGGATCTTTTCCAGTTAGCTATTATAAATGAACATTCTTGTATAAATCTGTTGATGCACATATGCATCTGATTCTGATGGTCATACATCTAGGAGTAGAGTTGCTGAGTTATATGTATGTGCATGTTCAGTTATAATGAGTATTCTAATATTTAAAATTAGTTTTACAGCAGCAGGCTATAAGAGTTCCAGTTTTTCAACATCTGGATAGCACTTGGTACTGTTATCTTTTTAATTGTTGCCACTTAGTGGGTGTGTTAAGGTAGATCATTGTGGTTTTAATTTATCTCTTCCTCATCATTCAAGAGGTTAAACACCTTTTCAAATGTTTATTAAATGCATGGCCTTTGCTCTCATACCTCCAGCATGAGTTTTGGACCTTGATCTTGTGACCCAAGCACCTCAGTGTAAAGGGACCACTTGCACCAAGGCTTTCTTGTGGATTTTGGGTTCCATGCAATCCCCCATGGAAGGGTCAGTGTCCATAGGAATTCTGGCTCTTACTCTCCTACCCAGTCCATTCCCCTTTCCACTCAAGTAAAGGTTTCCCATGTTTCTTTACCTTCCCTCTTACTCTTGCTTTACTCATTACTTTAAAGACCATGATTTTCTTGTTTGCCTAGGACTGTCCGACTTTTAACCTAGATTCATTCTAGGTCCAACCAGACTGGATGGAGGGTAGACTAGAATCCAGGGTCTGCTCCCATGGCTAATGTGGTTTGAGGAATGCCAGAGAGGTTTTGGAAATGATCCTTATTTGGTAGAAACTAGGCTACAGTCCCCGCTTCTCTGCAGCCATTAACTTTTAACCGTTTTCATCTTGACCACAGAAAAACAAAAGGACAGCTTTCTTGTCCTCATTTATCAATTCAGGAAAACATTTAGACTTAGGTTATGCTCAGTAATTTAGCATCCAGCAAAATCTTTACTTGTATAATCTAAATTATAGCCTTGCTGTCATGGGAAGTTGATTTAAAAAACAAAAAAAAAATGTTCTATTCTTCCATATAAAATTACTTCTACAGTATGATAAGAGATCAGATGTGGAAGTTATTGTGTTTTATTCTGATGAATAAAAGGTATGCTTAGACTGTGATATTTAGGATGCAAAACTTAAAATCATCCTTTGTCTTCAACATATACTAGAGTAGTGGTTGCAACTAGCCAGTGAGAAATAATTTATTTCCCATATCACTCACAGAGTTATAGTTCATTGAATTGCTTTTTTTTAATACATTGCAAAAACTAAAATAACCAATCAACCAAATGAACTGACAAAAGAAGAGCCTCAGAAGTGTATGTACGATAACCCAAGGACTGTCATTGTGTCTGATCTAGTGAATGAGGGTTTTTCTTTGTCCCCAGAGCCTGATGCAATGAAACATGAGTGCCATTGACTCTGTAGATTGGAATCTTGTTGTAGAGACTGAATGACAAGCTATGTACACTGGGTTTTTTAAACAAATATAACATTTGACTCTTCAAACACTAAAATTTTTAACCAAGCTAGTTTTATAAATGACTGGCTACTTACCTTTAAAAAGAAATATAACTTTAAAAGCTCTTTAAATTGAAACCTATTTATAAGATCATTATATCTTTGTTGCTAAATTATATATATATACATATATATATAATGTTAATGGTAATGCTATTTTAGTCTCAGATGATTTGATTTAGACTGATTAACCAACTCATTATAAAATGTTTTATACCCTTATCAAATAAAGCAATGGATTCAGAAGCTCAATAAAAGACCATTTCTAGAATATATACTAAAATAATGACTTTCAGGGGACAGTATTGTGCCTCCTGGTATTTTAATTCCTATTCATACAAATACGGGTTTTCTAATAGCTTTCATATCTGAGGTAACTCATTTGCCTGGTGCCACCCTCTAATGCCAGGTCAACCACTGTTGGAAAATGCTAAGACCACATACACACAACCCTGGAAAACTACCGTTTCAGGGGTGAACACAGACCTTTGTCTCAGACCTCATGGTACGGATGCTCTGTTGGCTATTTACAGTTACAGATTTCAGTTTGAGTCAAGAAAATTAATGGGATATGCATTTTATGGAACGTCCGTTTTTAAAATGGGATTCCCTTAATTCATTCACCCTTTTGCTGTGACAAATGTTCTGTGTAGAGGAGGAATTAAAAGGAACACTTTAAAATCCCAATTGCACCACTTTATGTGTGAATTTGGGCTCCCCATACACAGAGATGTAAAGAAAATAAACAAAGATAATGAATCCTAGGGGCATTCAGGGTCCTTGGTTCCAGTTGTCCTCATTGACATTTGCATGTGTTCCTTCCTGCTGTTGTTTTTTCAGCCCTTCCTTGAAATCCATGAGCCAAAAAATTCTCCTTTTTCTTTATCTAGTTCAAGTTGGGTTTCTGGTACTTGCAATCACTTGTCCTGATTGATATAAATTATGCTTATTGATGAAAGCATACATTTATAATTGCCTATGTCCCTGATTTGCCTTTCATCTTTTTATTGTTATTTTATTTTGGATTTTAGAACTGTGTATCATTTGTCACATAAGAGGGAAAACCAAGGAGCTGAATTTCAGAGTTTTTAAGGATTTTTATATGACATTGGTTTCCAAAAATCTTTAAATACGAGCTCATTCTCACATAGCATGGAACGTTGATTTTATTATCATTGATTATCATTGATATTATCATTGATAATATGATTATTATCATAAAAAATAATAATAGAACATGTAATAATCCTAGAGTTTATTAGGGTAAATATAGGAAATTGGTTATGGATTACTGGCAACTATGCTACTCACTATTTGGGGAGATAGTTAAAAAGGATACATTTTCTTGCTGTATGTGAGATAATAATTATGAAATTAACTATTATTGGAAATATGATTTGTCATTATTATAATCATTAAGGAGTATATCATAGACCTGACAATCACCATTCAGATTCTGTTAGGATTAAGAATTTTCAGTTTGACTCTTCTTATGTTGTTATTAGAAAGCAATCGCTGAGATCTTGGCTTCATGGTGTTTTTTTTTTTCCTTACTCAAAGAAGTTTGCATCACATAACCAGTACCAATAAAGAATAACTCTACTGAGAACAGTGGCAGAAAATAGAGGAATAAATGAATGGCATTCATGGCATCAGTGAACAATCACTATAAGTGTGTTTAAGAATTTATTGTGGGCGGTGGACTTGGCCCAGTCGTTAGGGTGTCCGTCTACCACATGGGAGATCCGCGGTTCAAACCCCGGGCCTCCTTGACCCGTGTGGAGCTGGCCCACATGCAGTGCTGATGCGCGCAAGGAGTGCCGTGCCACGCAGGGGTGTCCCCACGTAGGGGAGCCCCATGCACAAGGAGTACACCCCATAAGGAGAGCCACCCAGCACAAAGAAAGTGCAGCCTGCCCAGGAATGGCACCGCACACATGGAGAGCTGACACAACAAGATGAAACAAGATGACGCAACAACAAAAAAGAAACACAGATTCCCGGTGCCGCTGACAACAACAGAAGCGGACAAACAAGAAGATGCAGCAAATAGACACAGAGAACAGACAACCGGGGTGGGGGCGGGGAAGGGAAGAGAAATAAATAAAATAATTCTTTGAAAAAGGAAAAAAAAGAGTTTATTGTGGGAAGCGGACTTGGCCCAGTGGATAGGGCATCCACCTACCACCTGGGAGGTCCGCGGTTCAAACTCCGGGCCTCCGTGACCTGTGTGGAGCTGGCCCATGCACAGTGCTGATGTGCGCAAGGAGTGCCGTGCCACTCAGGGGTGTCCCCTGCGTAGGGAGCCCCATGCACAAGGAGTGCACCCCATTAGGAGAGCTGCCCAGCGTGAAAGAAAGTGCATTCTGCCCAGGAATGGCACTGCACACACGAGAGCTGTCACAACAGGATGACGCAACAAAAAGAGACACAGATTCCTGGTGCAGCTGATAAGGATGAAAGCGGTCACAGAGGAATACACAGCGAATGGACACAGAGAGCAGACAACTGGGGGGGAGGGGAGAGAAAGAAAAAAGAGTTTATTGTGTACAGGTCCTCAAGTCAGGGAGGGCTACCGGAGAGGGGCAGATGGCAGTCTTCCAACCTAGGGCTTGGTAAAGGAGTAGGGTGCTAGGGCTCAGGATGGGGACCTTACTGTCCCAGGATTGTTTCCTATCAGGTCTTTCAAACAGCTTTGGTGGCAAGAGCACATGGCCGACCTTGCAGCCAAGGTTACTGCCCTGCCTCCAGGGAGGGCCTCTCTGCCTTCACCAGCCTTGAGCAGCCCTGGACAGCAGATGGCTCATACTCTGCTTGCTCTCAAGACAGCCTCCTTGGGACACTGTGCCTACTAGTGGAGGTACCAGCTGTGAGCAGCAAGTCAGCCAGTTGCTTCTCAGCCATCTAATCTATCTGTCCATGGATAGATATATTTAATATATAGACACGTTAAATATATAATAGATTTAGATTAAATTATCACACAATGGACACCAGCCTGGGTAATAGAGGGCAAAATTCTGAAGGAATGAATTGTTGAGCCGGCAAGATTTAATAGAAAGTTAAAAATGATAGAATATGGCCTAGCAGTCTGATTTCAAGGGGTTGGGGTTGGAAGTGGCAGTGGAAGTGGAGGTCCCAAGAATCTGGAGAAATGTTAAAAATGGGGCAAGTGTGAGGGTGAGTAAAAATCCACAAAACCAAAATCCTGATTTCAAAGGTTATTGATGAAACCATAAATGTTGGAAATCGCCCTCGTCTTAATAGCCCTCGTGGAGGAAATCGCTTTTATTTATATAAATTAAACAACTTGTGATAAAAAGCCTATCCATTTTCTTTTTGCTTTATCTCGACAGAGGAAAATTATCCTCAATGCAATTGCAACTCGCAAAGAAAATGACTATTTTTTGCCACTCTCTGTTTCTCCCAACATACCTTTTAAGTTAACCGACTTCATAAGTTTTTACTTGCACATCTTTTAATTGAAGGAATGTCGAAGCCTAATGAGTCAGCGGAGACTTGCAAGCACTCTGTTCATTTTGTTTGTTAAAAGTCGTAGCTCTTCTTGAACGTTTTCACCTTCATTCATGCTGAAAATAATGCCAAAATGTTAGAGGTATGTGGAGGTGTAGGTGGGGTGGGACTGGAGGTAATGGTGGTGGTGTTTTCGAGTTTTAATTGAGCTTTTAAATAGTTTTATCAGGATGTCTTTGAGGATTGACTGCTTTGTAGAAATTAGTCTAGGGTATCAGTGCATGTAAATACACTATGGTTGAATACAATTTGAATTGTTTGCATTACAGAATGAAACTGACTTTTTATTCTGTGCTCTGTAGCAAAAACTCAACTACCTTTCATTGCAAGGCATACCCTTTGCCTTAAAATAAAAATTGATCTTCTTTCAGTATTTGGGTTGTCATTATCACAGAGACACGTGCAATTTCATGATATTAGTATCATTTTCCATTGACATGTATACAAAGAAAAATGCATGGTATCTATTTCTGAGTGTTACGGAAAGAAACACTGGATAAATTCATTCTGTCTAGACACAGTCCTACATTTTGTTGTGTCAGTCGTTAGGCAAGCAGAGTAGGGAATTAAATAGGGTTGTGCGATTCTGATGTAACTAATACATTGACCACAAGCTGGCTCGAATAGTGTTAACATGGTGCATATCATCTCTAATAACCGTGTAGTTTCTTTGCAACCTCAGCAGGTTGTATTTATACAGTGATGAAAGGACCATGTAAAATCCACGCATAGCTACTCATGAGGAGGACCATAAAACACGAGGCTTTGATACACACGCGGTGATTATGGAGTGAAACTGTGAGGCATTCACAAACCCTGAAAATAAAGCTTTCAACCGAAACCTTCCGTGAACTGCTTGGGGGGAGGGGGGATCCTTATCAGGGGTACACAGGAGCCCATTTAGCAATATCTCCAAAGGAATTTATCCTTGGGCAGAGAGGACAAGAGATCATAAAGTTCACAATAGTTAATATTGTCTTATTGAATTAGTTGGTTACCTACAGAAGCAATGAGTCTTTGGGTGGTCAACCTACTTTGCTAATACGCAAAAGTGAAAAAAAAAAAAAAGACAAAAGTTTCATCTTGCAAACTATGTCATTCATTTTCTATTCCTGTTTGATGGTCCTCCCCCTAATAATCTGTCACACATATGCTTGCCTGCGCATTGTCCATGCTGGGATAAAAATACATAGCAAACTTGGATATTATTTAAGTGGCATGTTGCATACAGGTAGTTACTTTTCAAATAAACATGAAATGATTTATGTACTGATAGCCTACAGGTTTCTGATGCTGTTTGGGGAATTCTGAAGGATTTACGAACTTTCCTGCATTTCCTGCTCACCAACTTAGACATACTTCAGAATTTTATCATTGCTTTTGACAAAACACCATGACTTTGAAGGTTGTCTTATGATAGAAAGTCCTCCAAATACAGACTATGGAATACAATTTGAGGCTTTTCAGAAGGATGAAGAAAACCCTGATTCAGCTGACCTTCCAAAATTAAAAACCGAATATGTAAACTTTGCGTTAATTTTACATTTCACGTGTAGAAATAAAATAAAATGTTTGACCATTTTTTCCATTACGTATAATTTGACTGAATGGCATTTGTGGTCACCACGAAATCCTTAGATTAAATTCTTCATTTATTGTATTGCTTTACTCATCTTTCCCCTGACTCCTTTTATTCCAAGCAAACAATCACATGTCTACTTGCTGAGTGTTCACGAGCTGTGATGGATTACTTTTAATAGGTGCTAGTTCCCTCCTTCATTAATGGCTCTTAATCTGGTGGTGTTTCTTCGGGCAAGATAGAAAAGAAACAATGGTTTATCCATTTACCCAAATAGGCCACGGCGCTGAGTGTGTTTTAGAAACGTTGATTATGTGCACACAGGATGTGTTTATTTTGGGAGTGTGTGAGTAAGAGCTTGAATGTGTCTAAGTGTGCACGCTTCTTTTAATTTAAAACTCTGGATGGCAGACTGCCACCTCTATGTCAATTTCCATGGCAACTTCTTCAGGATAAAACAACAGAAATGTGAGGAGGCCGCCTGCCCACAAACAAAGCTGCCACTGCCCTGCCAGGGCCTGACGAGACAGAAACACCGAACATTCCACATTCCATGGGAGTTATGCAGGTTACTGCAGCTGGCTCTCTTTAACAGAGCAGGGCCTCCAGTCTGGGAGGAAAGTTAAAGAATGTCTTCTGGCTAGAATTCACATATGTGGGAATGTAGGTGCATAACCCCAGGTATTAACCTTACTTTTCCCTTCCTGGAGGCTAAATGATTTAAATATTTTACATCTAGTATTTTTTTTGTGACCGTTAATTAGCACTTTGCTCTAGAGAAGACAATTTCCTGATATGGTATATTGGAAATTGAATCAAGACATGATTTAAGTCGCATAAATTGGCTGAGTGAGATGTCTCAGGGTTCTATCCCCTACAGAACTTTTTTTAAAAAAACAAGCCAATTTTATTCGTACATCTTAATAAAGCATAAATCCATCCAAAGTGTACAATGATATTTGATATAATCACATAGCTGTGCAGTCATCAATCATTTTTAGAGTATTTTAATTATTCCCCTAATTATAATAAAAAACAGCAAACAAACAAAAGAAACTCATCACCTCTCAGTCTCTCTATGCTTCCCCTGCTGAACGTAGCTACTATTCTGTTTCCATCTTTCTAATTAATTTGCATTTATAATTTGTAGGAATAGTCTTGTATATACAATATTACCCATAGTCATGTTTTTACATGGTTTCACTATGTTATGGAGTTCCATGTTACATTTTTTAGCATTCTTTCTAGTAATCTACATGACCTTAGACTTATCCTTTCAACCACTGTCAGACTATATAATTGCTCTGTTAGTTATAAACACCATGATATGCTCTAACCATTTCAATTCATTTCCAAAGATTTATGAACAAACTTTTTTACAATTCTGTACAGAATTAACCCTCAGCTTTCCATTCTCTACCCTCCTTCTATTTTCTCATGGCCTGTATTCTAATTAGTAAATCCATGAGTTTACACAATGTGTTAGGTTCATAATAGTGCAATCCTACGGTATTTGTCCTTTTGTGTCTGGCTTGCTTCACTCAACATAATGTCCTCCAGGTTCCTCCATGTTGTCATATGCTTCTTAACTTCATTTCTTCTTACCACTGCATAATATTTCATTGTTTGTATATACGACAATTTGTTTATCCATTCGTCGGTTGATGGAAACCTGGGTTGTTTCCACCTTTTGGCCTTTGTGAATAATGCTGCTATGAACATGGGTGTGCAGATGTCTGTTCATGTCCCTGCTCTCAGTTCTTCTGGGTATATACCTAGTAGTGGTATTGCCATATCCCATGGCAAGTCTATATTTGGCTTCCTTAGGAACTGCCAAACAGCCCTCCACAGTGGCTGAACCCTTCTACAATCCCCCCAACAGTGAATAAGTGTTCCTATCTCTCCACGCCCTCTGCAACACTTACAGTTTTCCAACTTTTAATCATAGCCAGGCTAATAAGTGTGAAATGATATCTCATTGTACCTTTGATTTGCATTTCCCTAATCACTAGTGGTATTGAAAATTTTTTCATGTATTCACCATTTGTATTTCTTCTTTAGACAATTGTCTTTTCAAGTCTTTTGCCCATTTTTAATCAGGTAGTTTGTCTTTTTATTATAGACTTTTAGGATCTCTTTATATATCCTGGATATTAAACCCTTATGGAATATGTGATTGCCAAACACTTTCTTCTATTGAGTTGGCTGCTTTTTCACCCTTTTGACACAGTCCTGTAAAGTACAAAAGTGTTTTGAGGCAGTCCCTTTTATCTATTTTTTCTTTTGTTGCTTGTGCTTTGGGTATAAGATTTAAGAAACTATTGCCTACCACAAGATCTTGAGAATGTTATCCTACATTTTCTTCTAGAAGTTTTAAGGTTGTCACTTTTATATTAGGTTGTTCATCCATTTTGAGTTAATTTTTCTATAAGGTGTGAGAGAGTGATCTTATTTCTTTCTTTTGGATATGGCTCTCCAGTTCTCCCAGCACCTTTGTTGAATAGACTGTTCTGGCCCAGCTGGGAGGACTCAAAAGCCTTGTCAAAAATCACTTGACCATTGTCTTCGTGGGTGGAGAGTCACACAATAAGGAAAAGAAGACTGACTTCCCATCCTGGGGAGTTCTGTTGCATTCTCTAAAAGGACAACAAGAATTCCCCAAGAAATAATAATAATAAGAAGAAGAAGAAGAAGAAGAAGAAGAAGAAGAAGAAGAAGAAAGAATTACTGTTTAAGGTGCATAAGGGGAGGGGGCATCTGGCACAGGGCAGTCTTCTAGGGAGTGTGTGAGTGCTCATCTTGTCATAGTGTGATGGTGTGTTATATCATTGGTGAAGACCCACACAATGAGTGGGAAGGTGTACCCACATCCTGGGGAGGCCTGATGTTCTGAAATAGAGGGAATTGTGTCTCTCAAGAGAATTCGTGGCTCCTAATGGGAGAGGACAGTTTGATACATCAAGGCCTCAGCATTGTTGCAAAAATATCTGTAAATCTGGTCCTTCAAGTAGTGAAGATTGGTTGTCACTGTGGGCCCTGAGGGGAGGGGGAGAGAGGAGTAGAAGAGATGGAAGCAGGGTAACTGGGAGGCAATGGAAGTGTTCCACAAGATCATGCAATGATGGATATAGGACATGTGAAATTACACCAAAAATGTATAAAAGTCTATAGGCTAAAATGTAAACCATAATGTAAAACATAAGGTAACTAAAAGTTCAGAAAATTATACAGTCTAAAATATAAACCATAATGTAAACCAAAATGGAACCATGTTTGATAGCTATGTTTCAATATCTGTATATCAGCTGCAGTAAATATAACATGAACATGTTAAAAGATCATTGCTGGGAAAGGGGGAAAAGGGTTTGATGTTGGATATGTGGAAGTCCCCTAAATTATATATGTAACTTTACTGTGATCTAAAACTTTTTTGAAGACAAAATTAAAAATTAGGGAAAAAAAAAAGAAAGGATGTAGACACTGGGGAAGAAATGAAAGAAATTGCCTTACCACTGTACATACAAGGCAACACCTATTACAGTGATGAAAGGCAAAATGTCAAAACAAAGATTTATGATATTTTTCATTTTTAATACTCCAATTTATTTTTACTTTATTTTAGTTTTTCTAAATTAGTATGTATTCTAACTTCTAATCTTTAAACCTATCACTACTATTTAATTTTCTTATTATTTGAATTTGGCAATGTATTAGGCTTCATTTTTGAGGCAGTTTTGGACCACAGATGGGTTCAACTATGACGGGGAGGAACACTGGTTTTGGGTGTTATTGATGGGGGACACATGGTTGGGAAGGAGTTCTCCAGGGCATGTATATAGGGTACATAGAAATGTTTAGATGTCTGTTGGGTGTGTTCATAGTAGTTACAATCACAAATGACAATTGAGGGAGTGCTGAGTTCCCAGCCAGGGGAGCTCTGTCACATTCTGCAATGGAACAGCAACAAGCCCGCAAGTGCAAAGACCCAGACCAGGGAAGACGGATGCTTCAATGATGAGCCCTTGATACTGATGACTATGCTTTTGAGCCTCTACACCTGAAATTTGAACTAGACCTAGAGCTGCAGGGTGCCTAAGAGTTACTCTCTGAGAGCCTCTATGTTGCTCAAATGTGGCCACTCTCTAAGCCAAACGTAGCATGTAAACATATTACCTTCCTCCCACCATGGGATATGACTCCCGGGGATGAGCACTGAGGGATTATTACCAATCACTAACTGGTGATTCAGCTAGAAAAAGACCTTGAATAAGAGGGGGAAATGGTAAAGACAAATGAGTTTATATGGCTAAGATTCTTCAAAAAATAGTCAGGAGGTCATCAGAGGGGTTGCACTTATGCACACCTCAGTAGGATTCCAGAGATAGCCAAAGTAGATACAACTCCAGATCCTGGTGCTCTTGAGGGCTACGGAGACACACAGGTTCTATGGTCATGGCATTTGACTCCGGAGTTCAGTGACTTGTCAGTGGGCCTTACTTTGGAATTTGTGTTCCTGAGTAGGATGGAGTTGGACTCAGATGTGACCTTTCTACACATGCCTCTTCTGTCACTTTTACTGAAACTGTGGTCGGTGCTGGGATTGGTGTATACCCAGGAGACTTCCATCTCTGGACTGTCCATGTGCCAGCTGGGCCCTGAGTCTCAACAGAGTTGCAAGTCCTACTCTCTGGTTTGTTGGCCTTACACAGGTCAGCTAATAGGGAGGTGAAGATGGTCAATTACCACACCAGGGAACCGAGAGTGCCTACAACTCTAAGCAGAAGAATTGCATCCATCAACCATGTGGGATCTAAGTCCCCTCTCAAGTTAGAGGTGGAGTGGACATCACCAACCCAGGGTCCACAAGATGGAGGAATAAAATATTGATTAGAGAGCAATTACTGGTATTCTACTGTAGAACTATTTTAACTAGTAATGGAAGAAATTGTAGCACTGATCTGGAGAATGTGGCCATGGTAGTTGCTGAGGGCAGGGAGAGGGAAGAAGAGATGAGATGTGGGGACATTTTTGGGACCTGGCGTTGTCCTAAATGATATTGTAGGGACAGATGCTGGACCTTATATATCCTGCCATAACCCACTGAATGGACTGGGAGAGAGGTAAACTACAGTCCATGTGGTGCAGCAGTGCTTCAAAATGTATTCACTAAATGCAATGAATGTGCCATACTGATGAAAGAGGTTGTTTATGTGGGAGGAGTGAGGTGTGGGGTGTGGGGTATGTGGGAACCTATTATATTCTTTAATGTAACATTTTATGTGATCTATGTATTAAAAAAAAAAAAAGACAATTAAAAAAAAAAAAAAAGGAATCCCCTAAGTACAAGGGCAGTGCCTAGTGAAGGAAGATAGACCATAATGCCAGACCCTTGATATTGATGACTATACTTATAAACCTTACTTTGTGAAATTAAAATGTAGCCTAATACTATATACTGCTTAAGAGTTACCCCCTTAAATACTTGTTGCTCAAATGTGGCCTCACTCTAAGCCAAACACAAAATATAAAAGGACTACTTCCCCTTGGTGTGGGGCATGATTCCCAGGGATGAGCCTCTCTGGCACTGAGGGATTATTACCAAGTACCAACTAGCAATGCACCTGGAAAAAACCTTGACCAAAAGAGGGAAATGGTAAATATGAATGACTTTTCATGGCTAAGAGATTTCAAAGTGAGTTGGGAGGTTATTCCAGGGCTTAAACTTAATCAAGTCTCAAAATAATCTCATTTCCTGTCACAGTAAACAGTGTCTCAAATAGTGGGGCTCCTAAGGGCTCTAAAGACACCCAGAAATGATAATCAGGGCAGATAGCTCAGGAATTTGGCATGCAGTCATGGGCCTTACTTTGGAATTTATGCCCCCCAGTGTAACAGAGTTAGACTCATTTATAGGTTCTCTATACATGGCTTTTCTGCCCCTTTTGTTTGAATCTATAATTAGCACTATACTTAATAAATATGTCCCAGGGAATTAAATCTTTGATCCATCCATGTACCAGCTGAGCCCAGAAATTCAACAGAGTTATAACACCTATATTACAGTCCATTGGACTCATCCAGAACAACTAACAAGGAGATGATGATGGACAACACCCTTCCCAAGGAACAGTTAGTTTGCAACTTCAAGCAAGATAGTTCCATCCATCTTCCCAATGAGATCTAAGCTCCCTTTCAATTAGAAGCAGAGTGGGCATCACCATCCTAAAATTCTCAAGATTGGGAAATGAACAGTGAACTAAAGTAGACTTATTATTATTCTACTATAGTCATTATTATTCTAGCAATGGAAAACCTTTTGTCATTGATATAAAGTCAGTGGCCACCACAGGTTCTGAGAGGAGGGAGAGAGAAGAATAGGTGTAATATGGGGGCATTTTTGGGGCATTGGAGTTGTCCTGCACGGCATTGCAGTAACAAATACAGGTTGTTATAAATTTTGTCGTAACCTACAAAATTGTGTGGGACAGAGTGTAAAGTATAATGTAAACTGTAACCCTTGATTAGAAGCAGTACTGCAATATGTGTTCATCAATTGTAACAAATATACCACACTAATGAGGGATGTTGTTAATGTAGGAAAGTGTGGGAGGGAGAGGGAGTGGTGCATATGGGAATCCCTTTTATTTTTTATGCAACATTTATGCAATCTAAATGTTCTTTAAAAATAAATTTTAAAGATCACTTAAATGTAGATGGGAGAGACTATTTCTGAGTTCTACATTTAGTTTCATTGGTCAGTCTGTCTGTGTTTATACCAGTACCATGTATTTTTTTACCACTGTAGCTAAGTAATATGCTTTGAAATCAGGCAGTAAGAGTCTTTGGACTTTTTTCTTATTTTTAAAGACATTTTTTCTATTCAGGGCCCTTTACCCTTCCAAATAAATTTGATAATTGGCTTTTCCATTTCTGCCTAGAAGGCTATTGGGTTTTTACTGAGATTGCATTGATTCTGTAAATTAGTTGGGGTAGAATTGCCATGTTAATGACATTTAGTCTTACAATCCATGAACATGGAATGTCTTTCCATTTATTTGAGTCTTCTTTGTTTTGTTTTTTTTTTTTCAGCAATGTTTTGGGTCATTTATGTCTTTGGTTAACTTTATTCCCAAACATTTGATCCTTTAGTTGCTATTATAAATTAAATTTTTTTTCTGATTTCCTCCTTAGGTTACATATCAGTGCTGTAGAGAAACATTGATTTTTGCATATTACTCTTGTATCCTACCGCTTTGTTGAACTTGTATATTAGCTCTAGTATCTCTTGTGGATTTTTCAGGATTTTCCAGATGTAAGACCATATCATCAGCAAATAGTGAAATTTTTACTTCTTCCTTTCCTATTTTGGTCCCTCTTATTTCTTTGTCTTGCCTAACAAGAACTTCTAGCACAGAATTCAATAACAGTGCTAACAGAGGGCAGCCTTTTCTTGTTATTGGTCTCAGTGTGAATGTTTTTCAACCTTTTCCTATTGAATATATTGTAGGTTTTTCATATTTGCAGTTTACCATATTGAGAAAGCTTCCTTATAGTCCTATCTTTTGGTTTGTTTTTTATCAAGAAAGGATGATTTTTTTTTTGGTCAAATGCCTTTCTGCATCAATCAAGAGAATCGTGACTTTTCTTCTTCAATTTATCAAAGTTTTTTATTACACTAATTGATTTTCTTGTGTTGAACTAACCTTGCATACCCAGAAAAAAACACATGTGATTGTGGTATATAATCATTTAATATGCTTTTGGAATTAGTTTACAAATATTTTGTTCAGGATTTTTACATCTGTATTCACTAGAGATATTAGTCTGTAATCTTTTTTTTCATAGTATCTTTTCTGGTTTTGGTATTAGGATGATGTTGGCTTCATGGAATGAATTTGGTAGTGTTCTTTTCTGTTCTTTTTTTTTTTTTTTTTTTTTTTGGAAGAGCTTGAGCATTGTTGGTATTAGGTCATCTTTGAATGATTGGTAGAATCCATCTGTGAAGCCATCTGGTCATGGGCTTTTCACCTTTAGGAGGTTTTTGATGACTGTTTCAATCTCTTGACTTGTGATTCATTTATTGATGTCTTCTATTTTTTCTAAGGTCAGTGTTTTTGGTTCATGTGTTTCCAGAAATTTGTCAATCTTGTCTACACTGTCTAGTTTCATTGTCATACAGTTTCTCATAGTATCTTTTTTTGATCTCTCATATTTCTGTGGGGACAGCAGTAATGTTGCCCCTTTCATTTCTGATTTTATTTATTTGTGTCTTCTCTCTCTTTTTCTTTGTTAGTCTAGTCAAAAGTTTGTTGATCTTGTTGCTCTTGTCAAGGAAACAACTTTTGTTTTTTTTAATTTTCTCTATGGTTTGTCCTCAATTTCATTTATTTCTGCTCTGATCTTTACTATTTTTTTCCTTCAGGATTAGTTTGCTGTTCTGTCTCTAATTCCTCCAGGTGTGCATGTAAATCTTCAATTTTAGCTCTTTCTTCTTTTTTAATATAAGCATTGAAGGCTGTAAATTTCTCTCTCAGCACTGCGTTTGTGGTGTCCCATAGGATTTGATATGCTGTGTTCTCTTTTTCATTCATCTTGACATATTTGCTGAATTCTCTTGTAATTTATTCTTTGACCCACTGATTATTTAAGAGTGTGTTATTTAAATCCATTTATTTGTGAATTTTCCCTTTTTCCATTCATATTGACTTTCCAGCTTCATTCCATTATGATCAGAGAAAGTATTTTATGTAATTTCAATCTCTTTAGATTTATTGAGACTTGTCTTGTGACCCAACATATGATCTATCCTGGAGAAGGATCTATGAGTCCTTGGAAAGAATGTATATCCTGCTCTTGTGGGGTACAATGCTCTGTAGAGTTTGTTAGGTCTCATTAGTTTATCGTATTATTCAAGTTCTCTGCCACTGTATTTATCCTCTGTTCAGATTTTCTATTCCATACTGAGAGTTGTGTATTGAAATCTCAAATTATTATATTCCTCTCTACTTTCAGTTTTGCTGGTGCATGATTGTTATGATGGATGAAGCCTGAAATAAATAAATAAATATTAATACAATATATATTAATTCAAGGGACAATTCACCAAGAAGAAATAACTATACTAAATCTTTATGCACTTAATCTGAGTGCCCCAAGATACACGAGTCTATTTTTAAAGGAGCTTTAGATCATATAAGCATTACATAAAAAATATGGTAGAATCTCACGCACCCTCTGTTCCCCCATGCCACCCTTACAAATAACACCTTTCATCATTGTGGTACATTTGTTGCTCTGCTGTGAATTCACTGAAGAGAAGCCCCCGAAATCCCTCTCCATTTTCCCTTGTAATATTTGACAGACAGTAAGCTGCAGTGAGCCAGGGGTTTTATCCCAGCTTAATATCTTGGGGTGGGTGTTGGGAGCTCTTCCTGGCCACCATGGGGTGTTAGTAACTCATGTTTGCTCTTTTGGTTTCTTTGCCCCCCTCTCTCTCTCCCTTACCTCCTGGGAGTTGTATGGCATTGTCTTTTTCTGCTGACCCTCAAAGCAGGTCCCTTGGGCATCTTTTGGCCCTTTATCTGTTTTCTTTTTGTAAAAGAGTTGGTCCCTACCTGCCCACTCTTCCACCATCTTCCCAGAGCTCCCCCCTACAGAGTTTTGAAAAACCAGCAAGATCTCACAGAAACATCTGTCACAAACTCTAGAAAACTGTTCAAGGACAGCAGTAACTGGGTGAACACCCAATCCTAATCAAGAAAAAGTCCAGTTAAAAGTGATCGGATCTCATGGTACCCTGGCTGGCCCCTTCCCAATCACCACACATGCTTCCATTATAGATCTCTCTTGATCCCTGGTCTTGGTTTTGGAGAGTTCACAGTAACCCTTGTGTTCATACTGGGAACACGTATGTCTGGCCTAATCTATCTGAATTGACCTGAGGGACTTTCTGTTTCAGAACTTGCCCTGAATGTAGAAGGTTGGTTCATGGAGCTCTCCTACAGAACACAGTGGGAAAGCAGTCAAGTCATGATGTGTGGGGCAAGGGATTGTTGGAGGTTGGTCTGGGATGGTAAGAAAACTGCTTCCAAGGGAAGAAGGGACACTTGCATTTGTGAAAATGGGGAAAATCCTGGGGCCTCATGCATATGCCAAGGATAAGAAGCATGTGTGGAAAGGATCAGGGAGGTTCTTTTGTTTATTCTGGAAGTATTCCTGAACTTATTATATGGATAAACTCTGAAAAAGAGACTCACTGGTTGATCCACAAACACTGGGAAAGAAGTTTTATTTTTTTCCTTTTTCTCCTCCTTCTTTGCCCCTCCTCCTCTTCCTCCTTCTTCTTCCTCATCTTCCTCTTCTTTTTATTAGTGCCTGGCATTCAAGGAAAGGTCTGCCCTAATACTAGCTAGATATAATCTTTAGGAACAGAAGCCTCAGATTATAAATTTCAGCAATAACATATCAAAATGTTGAAATGTCCAGGTTTCAACAAAAGATTGCCAAACATGCAAAGAAACAGGAAATAATGTTCCAGGCAAAGGAGAAAATTAAAACATTAAAATGAAAACATTATGGCATTGGAATGAAACCATCAATGTGGAGATTCAGACTTGGGACATTTCAGACAAAGAATTTTTTAAAAATGGTCCTAAATATGTTCAAAGAGCTAAAGGAAAACATGGACAGAGAACTAAAGGAAATCAGGAAAATGATAGGTAAACATACTGAATATCAATAGAGAGGTGGAATTATGGAAAGGAACCAAACAGAATTGAAGACCTTAGAAATGGAACTTTAAAATTCTCTAGAGGAATTCAATAGCAGATTGAAGCTGCAGAAGAAAGAATCAGCAAACTTGAAGTTAAGACAATTGAAATCATCTAGTTTGAGAAGTAGAAAGCAGAAAGAATGATAAGTGAAACAGAACCTGAGTAACCTTCGGACACCATCAAGTGTATCAAAGAAAAGGGCAGAGAAAATATCCAAGAAATAATGACTAAAAACTTGCCAAATTTAAAAAAAAGATATGAATATACACGTCCACATGCTCAGCAAACTCTTGAGGATTATCCCAAACAGCCCAAAACTGTGTGAATTGCTGAATGCCAAGATGAAGAGAGAATTCTGAAAAATGCAAGAGAGAAGCAGCACAACATGTACAAGGAATCCTCAATAAAATAAATGCCTTTTGTCATTAGAGGACATGGAGGCAGGAAGGCAGTAGAATGACATATTTAAAGTGCTGAAACCAAAAAATTGCCAACCAAGAATTTTGAATCTGTCAAAGCCATGTTTCAAAAGTGAGGGAGGGAGAAGCAGATATGGCTCAAGCAGTTTGATTCCCACCTACCACATGGAAGGTCCTGGGGTTCAGTTCCCGGTACCTCCTAAAAAGAAGATGAGCAAATATAGAGATCATGCAATGAACAGGAACAGAGAGCAGGCAGCAAGTGTGAACAATGAGGGGAGGGGGAAAAATAAATCTTTTAAAAAATGTTTTAAAAAATAAGGGAGGGATTAAGACATTACAAATTAAAAAAAAACAACTGAGGGACTTTGTCATGAGACCAACCATTCAAGAAATATTATAGGAAAGTCTCTAGGTTGAAAGCGAAGGACAATAAACAATTGACTGAGGTCACATGAAGAAATAAAATATCTCCAGTAAGGGTATCAACATGGGTAAATATAAATGCCAGCAATATTTCTAAGACCACTTTTTTACTTCCTACAGGATCTAAAAGGCATATGCATAAAATTTAATGATAAATCAATGGCTTTAGACTCATGATGCATAAATATGAAATTTATGACAAGAACTACATAAAGTGGGGGGGGGAGTGGAATAAGAACATAGTTTATGTTTGCTGCTGAAGTTTTAAGTTGGTGTCAATGCAAATTAGATTGTTATAGATTTAGAATGTTAAATTAAACTCCGTGATAACCACAAAGAAAGTATCAGAGGATATGCAAAATCAGAGATAAAATGCAGAGTACAGTTTACCAAAGACAAGGGTAGGGGAAGGGACAAAGGGGAGTTAATGCAAAATTTGTGGAGAATTTCTGTTTGACGTGAAGGGAAAGTGATCACAGTGGGCGGTGGTGAGGGTACTGCAAGATTATGAATGTGTTTAATCTCACTGAAGGTAGGCTTGGGAGGAGTTAGCATGGGATGATGTATGTTCCGTATGTGTTTCCAGAATTGAAAAAAAAGGAACAAGAAGAATCTTGACAGTTAAACGTAATATGTGATACTGGTTCAGAATGTAAGAATGTAGGATAAAATCCTCAATAGGATATTACTGGGGCACAAGAAGAAGTTAGACTATAGAATGTAAGCTTTATAGGAATGTTAAATTTCTTGAACTGCACTTAAACCAAGTATGTAAGTCAATATACATTTTTTTGTAGGAAATGTACATGGAAGTATTATGTATTCAAGATACATGATATGTGCAATCTGCTCTCAAATGTACAGAAAATATAGATAGAGAGATAGAGTAAGAAAGGAAGGAAGGGAGGGAGGGAGGGAGGAAGAAAAAATGACATGGAAAAGCTTGTAAAATGTTAAAATTAGTGAATCTGGGTATCAGGGAGGGGTGGAAATATGTTGGAGTTCTCTGTGTAGAGTTTGAATTACTTTTGCAATTCTCCTGTAAGGTCAAAATTATTTTAAAATAAAATGTTAAAAATGGCACTTGTATAAATTGTTGTTTAAGTGATACTCAATATTTTGTCCTGTCCTACTTTCATGAAAATTATGTATTTGCTTGATTTTTAATGAACCATAAATGAATTTAAGGATGTTTTCATAAGACCTTAATAAAAATACTCATTAAAACAGGTATATATATATATATATTATATGTATATATAAAAGTGGTTTGCAGCCAGGGATAATTTTCCCCCCAAGGGACATACTTGGCAATGCCTTGAAACATTTTTGCTATCACAACCGGATGGTGCTACTGGCTTCTAATTGGTAAAGTCTAGCGATGCTGCTAAACTTTCTATGGTGCATAGAACAGCTTCTACAACAAATGATGAGTTGTCCCCAAATATCAGTAAGCCGAGGTTGAGAAACCCTGACCTCTATATATAGATGTATATAGATAGGCCAAATTACAAATAAAAACTAGAATGGGTAGCACACTCAGATAGGAATAACCTACGCTACGCTACTTTCCTAAGTTGTTATTTGATCTGTCTGCTTCTTTTGGGCACCAGAATTCTGATGACAATTGTCAATCTTTGATCTACTGTGCAGATTTATCTGTATACTGTGTTTGGCACTTGTATAACCAATGTTTGCTTGTTTTTTAATGATCACAAAAAGATTACCAGAGAACACCAGATCTACCCTAGGGAATGTAAACTATAAGTAGTTTTCTCTGTCTTCAATAGTGATTTCTATGCATCGAACTCGGAGTAATATAAAAAGTACTTTTTACATTAACTATTTCTTCTTTCCATTAGGAATCAGTAAAATGTTTAGTGAGTATGGCCAGGTAAAATATTTATAATCTGCAGCATCTAGATTGCTTACTTCTAACCCCCAACTTTTCCCAGGAAATTCACGTTGCTGCTGTCACATACTATTGGGCCTGGTTTCATTATCAGTGTTTTTTTTTTAATCCAAATATGGAAAATTCTGAGTCTCTGCGTGTGCAAATGCAATGTTCATTTCAAATTCCATCCCAAAAGTAATAAAGTACATGTCAGTGACTCATTCTCTGTGTCAGGGTAACAGTTAAGCTTTGCAGTCTTCTTTTCTTGCTCTGCCACCAATGAATGAGCAGTTGAATTATATCACCAACTCAACCTCTCACTTTCTCCTTCTGCTTCATTTTCTTCTTCCTTCTATAGACTCTGGACTTATCCCTGTTAGTCGAATGGCTTGTGAAAACTGATGGGTTGCAGGGTATATTTGGATTCCTGGGTCTAACATCCATATGACTGCTCGTTGTTTGTGTCATGGGCATTGTGGTAGATTGAGACAAAAATATTTCTGTTTTTTTCATTGATCCTTAATAGCGCACTTTCTGCAATGGGGCTTTGAAGTTCATCGCTTCAAGAGATGAAGTTGACTTCTCTAGCCCTTTAGTCTGGGTGGGTTGTGAGGCTTGCTTGGGTCAGCCGAAGTGATGTGTCATTTCAGAGCCTCGGCCACGAGAGGCCTTGCACACTTCTCTTTTCTTTCCTGGAACCTGGCTACTGCCATGAAAACGAGCCCAGCTAGTCTGCTGGAGGATGAGATACCATGAGGCCTTCATCCCAGCTAAGGCCTCCGTAGCTCAGCCAGCTCCCACCACACCTGCCAGCTGCAAACATGAAAGCAGGCCCTGCAGAAATGCCCAACCGGCTTTTAGATTTGTGGGAAATAATACATTTGTGTTGTTTAAAATACCAAGTTTTGGGGTGGATTGACATGCTCATAGACACACCTATTTTGACCACCGTATTTACTGCTGTAACAAATTGCCACAAACTCAGTGGCTCAAAACAGTACAGATTTATTCTATTACATTTCTGGAGGTCAGAAGTCCTAAAATCAATGTGCTAGCAGGGCTGAGTTCCTTCTGGAAGCTTTCGGGGGACATTTGCTTCCTCACCTACTCCACCTTCTAGAATCCACCTGCATTCCTTGACTTGTGTTCCCTTCCTCAAGACCGGCTATGTGGCATCTTCATATCTCTTTCTCCCTCACTGAGCTCTATTTCTGTTGTCAAAGCTTCTTTGATTCTGACTCTTCTGTCACCCTCTTATAATGACCCTTGTGATTATATAGAATGTGCCCAGAGACTCTAGGATAACCTCCCCATTTCAAGGTCATTAACCAAATCGCATTTGCTAAGTCCCTTTTCCCAGGTTTTAGGGATTAAGAGTGGTCATCTTTGGGAAGGCATAATTCTCCCTGCCCAAACAACTTTCTAGATAGTTTTCTTTTTTGAGGTACCAGGACTGGGAATTAAACCTGAGACCTCATATGTGGGAGGCTGGCGCTCAACCACTGAGCCACATCGGCTCCCTTGAGTTGTTTTTTTTTTTTTTCTTCTTCTTCTTCTTTTTACATTTGTTGGCTTGTTGTTTTTGTTTTTAGGAGACTCTGGGAACCAAACCCAAGACCTCCCATGTGGAGAGCACACACGCGCTCAACAGTTTGAGCCACATTCGCTTCCGGTAGTTTCATTTTAATACAGTATTCAGGTCTACAGCAATTAGTACTTTTTCATGGATATTTAAAAGAGGATGTATGGATAGAGATAGTGATTCTGAAAGATTAAACTTTTGTCTTCTCAGGAATTGTTATACAGTGTAAAGTAAAGCAAGCCCCACACATTTCCTCAAGTTGGCCTCTTCAAGTTCTAAGCTGCCCCTTGAAAAATGCATGCTTTTAGTGGTTTTAACTAATATTACACGTTTACTAGTGAGACCATTCTTCCCAGAAGTCTGTCAACCATAAACAATGAACATCGTTGAATTAATCAGAAAGTGGAAATTTCCCGTGCAATATCATTTCTCTGATATTTAAGTTGATGTAATCTGCCTTCAAAGCTGTTGAGGCAGTGCTTGTCTTCATCTGGTCAGCCACAGGTCTGGTTTAGGACAATGCATGGAGGAAAAATCTTCTAGGACTTCTGAGATTATTTCCCCTTATCTGGACTTGGGGTTTGATCACCCGTCACTTAATTACACCATTGTCACTGTGACACTTGAATCTTTAAAATTATTTTTAACTCCAACCATAGTAAATACTGACCTTGAATGCCACAAACTGATTATATCCTGTGGAGAAGAAAGACTCCCTTTCAATATTCTGTTTATTTGCCATTACATCCCTGTGACTCTAGTTCTTGCTTTGTAAAATTGCTTAAACTATAGACATTGTTTTTGTGTGTATATGTGTTATTGTTTTTGTTCAATTTATTTTTAACCTATGGCTCCTGGTGATATTAAAAGAGTACTCTGGGTCTTCCTTCAGCAAAAATAAAGTTTTTAATTAATTTGTCACCTCATGTAATCTAAATGTGTAAACACATCTCCCACTGTACTTTGAAAGAACCTCAGATTCTAGTCTAACTGTTGTTCTTTATAGAGAGAAAAGCTGTTTACCTTTATCCTAGGACTGTTTCACTCTGGGTTTTAAGGCAAAGGCTGTGGAATCAAATGCAATTCTTAAGCACAGTGTTAGGGTCTCCCCCTTTTCACATTCCGCCAGGCATCCTGTTTGCTTTCTGAAAATTGGTTTTTCACGGTGGAGAACATCATCAGTCACTCCAAAATAACTCCCGACTACTTTCTCCATAGAACATTTGGTCAGTTTAGAGCCCAGCTGTTGACAGATGCAAGATACAAGGGAAAGTTATCACCCGGTGATATTTACTCTCTGCGTTCACATGCCATGCTCCTGTGAGAATAAAATGCTGTGAACTGACTTCTTATATTAAGGTTTAAAAACATCCAAAATTCTGCACCTGAAAGTTGATTCGACGCTTTGCCAGCACATATTATTTCTCCCGGTGTGGAGTTAATTTTCCTCTGCCTTCAGTCTGCCTCCTTACCTTACAGTGGAGTCCATCTGGAGTCCGACTTCAGATCGTGAGTTTCTCTCTCTCATCAAATCAAGGCTAGTTAGCAAAACCGGAAATCTTCTCAGTTGCCATCTGCCACCTTACGTCAGATTTTCAGATGCCTACGGAATTCACAAATCCTGAAACTCTTCATGGTTGTTGCTTCAACGGTTTTTTTGCACTGCTCTGCACAGTATTATCACTGTGTATCGATTCATATTTTAACATTTGGTATGTGTACACACACACATGTGTATGTATTTTAATGCAGACTGTGGTTGGCCTAAAGTAGGATTTGACTCAAAAATTATGGGAATATTTTTAGGTGGCAGTATTACTTAGTGCTTCAGTTAAGATTGTGGGATCAGAACACATAGATGTAAATTATGGTACTCCCATTTACTAAGTTTGCATCCTTAGGCAAGTTACCTTTGCTCTCTAGTTCTCAATTTTTCCTTACCTATAGGATTTTGGAGTGAACTTAATGAGATCCTGCAAATACATTCCTTAGCACGGGGCTCGGCAGGTATTATGTGCCCTGTGAATTCCACTTCTTATTCTTTATTTTGATAAATAAGTTGTGCAAATGTTCAGGAAATGTCTACCTCAAGTAGAAATACGATATATTGTTTAAAAAAGAATTGGCATTTATTTACTCAGTATATATTAAATACTTATTACAAGTGCAGCACTATGGCCATAAAATGGAGATCCCTGCCCGTAGGGGGAAAACAGGCAGTAAAAACAAAAGATAATAAAACACAACACAACTGTGATGGACATTATAATGGAGGGAGGCTAAGACAATTGAGGAAAAGGGTTCTGATTCAGAGTGATGGGAAGAGGATGGCAAAGAGAAGATTCCTTGGAGGAAGTCTTGAGTCCTAAATGATGAACAAGTAGAACTTCCCCAGGTGAAGGGAAATTAATTCTAGACACAAAAGTAAGAAGAATGACATGATCTAAAAAGAAATCTAAAAAGTTAGATTATGACAACGGAACTGAACTTAGTTTTTGACATGGATTTGTATGACATCAAAACATAGCTAAGGAAGCAAGCAGTTCTTGGGCAGGTCTCACTTAGATAGTGCTATAAATATGTGGCTTCATGTCTGTCCTTGCCAAGAGTTAATAAAATAATACTGGCTACAGTATTATAGTAGCCTGTCATGGGCCAAGTGCTGAAGTTGGTTGTTTTATAGCCATTGTTCTCTCAAAATATATGGTGTTATTTTATGTTTTAAGGCTCTGTACATTGAGGCATGCCACCACCTCAGATACCCTTTTGTAGTCAATGTAAGGAAAGTTCAACAGTTTGAAAGTAGAGCTCTCTTTACTCTGTCCTGTTATCTTTATTGGAATAATTAGATCTGCAGATCTCAAGAAATCATTCCCTATTGTTACCACACATTTAGATTTTCCATGTGTAATATCATTGCTTTAAGATTCCAAACAAGATTATTAACTCTGGAAATTTCCTGCCTGCCAAGGACCAATCTTACAACTTCTTATCAGCTGATGATTTTAAACGTGAAGTTATCATTATAAAATGTGAAAGTTGACATACCTTCTTCCGTAGCTGCCCCTCATTCCCCTCGAGGGCACGGGATGGATAGTTAACCTTCTTTAGGAGTTTAGGGGGCTTCCAGAGGGAGCCAGAGGAGATTGTCACCTTCCCCTTTCTGTGGACGACAGTCCTCGGGATTATGTAAGAAGCTGCGCCCTTGACGTCATCCTCTAAAAGAGGGTTAGCAGGTATCTAATTACCCCGTCCTTAACCATAGACGCCATCACCAATTGATTATAGAACCCTTTTCTGCTGAACTTGCACTTGTTCCCAGAATCCTTCTCAATCTCTCACACCAGAAATCCAATGATAACGAAACAGAGTTGGCAGATGAGATGAAACCTGGTGGTCATTTCCCCCAATACCGTACCCATTGGGCTTTATATTTGGTGAATCAAGTGAAATTAGACAAGCTTGAATTCTTGCAAGGTTGTGAGAAGGAAGAAGTGTCTTTTATGTTTGCTTATTTGTATATCTATGTATATTTTGGTACAGAGAGGAAGGGATATTCGTTGATTCTATACAGGCAAACAAAAACAACTGTGTGTGTGTGTGTGTAATTTTCATAATCTCTAGTAATAAATTAGTAAATAGTAAAGAATAATGAGTTAGTAAGATTTTCCACATTATCCATATTTATCATTTATGGTTAAGTAATACTGTTTAAAATTGACTTTCTAGTAAAGGCAAAGTATCATTTTTTGTCTCTCTGAAAAAAAATTAGCCTGCCATTTAAGGTCAGAACCTATAACCATTTTTATAGGATTTAGACATGGGAATGGTTCACATGGATTTGACTGTCACGTCAAACTGAGGCAATGTTTTACACCTATCGTTTTATGGGAAATGAGAAGATGGGTGAAAAGGAAAGTCCTTGAAACTCTGAGCTCTATTACTGAGTGGAAGTGAACAGTTGTCTCTCTTCTTTGCATTTGTGTTTCATCCAAAGAATAGAGAGGAAAGTTTTCACATTGCTTCAGGTCATTTCAACTTACTGAGCATTTTTAAAAGTGTATTTCTACATAGTCCTAGGAGAGTTGAGCATCCCCTTTCTGGCAAATGTTTTCTGCGTAGTTTCCACTAGATTTATTTGCCACCTGCTCAGTACATTTTCAAGCAGAAACATCTAAATACTCAGTCTGAAGTTTGACTTAATTCAACCAAGTTCCATCAAGTGAAAAAGATGAAAAAAAAGTGTTTTTTTTTTTTTTTTTTTGCCTCATTAGGAAAATAATTTTCTTGCTTTGGGGACAGCCCTATTACTTTATATTAATATATCTTTTTAAAAATTTCACGGCAGGTCCAGCAGCTTCTACTTCCCTCTTAAAAATACTTTGTAAATTCATCCGAGCATTAAAATATGCCATCCCTGTGATATGGATTTTTTGGTATCTTTTGCTATCTCTTTCATTGTTCAAATTGTATCCATGTTCACATAGGACATTAACAAACAGATGATTTTCCATAACGTTCAGTAATCAGATACCTGAACTTCATTAATAGTTTCTTGGATGCTATTTTGGAAAAACAGATTGTTCTGGAAAAATGATACTTGCCAATATCTTGTATTAGGTGGTGATTTCCCATCTGACCAGTTGTCATCCTCTATTGGTGAAAACTACAACCATTTTGAAAACATTTTTTTTTTTTTTTGGCTTCCTGGCATTTTTAGTTGAGCTCATTGTGTTTCCAAGTGAATTTCTAAACGTCAAAAGTATTAGCTTGGAAGCTTAAGACTAAGAGGCAATCGTTAATATCCCCTTGTCAGACTACTAAAGCAATTTCCTAAGAAAGGCAGTCTGAGAGTTACCATATATTCAACCATAGCTTTTTAGCCAATTTAAATACTCAGAAAAAATTTTAAGTGGGAGGGAAAGAAGGAAAGGACATTTGGGAAATCCACCAGCTTTTATTATTTCCTTGATTATGTCAGAGAATTTAGGATATGCAAAACCATAGATTCAGAAGAAGACAAATTGAGGCAAAGTAATGGAACTATAAGAATTTTAATATGTCTCTGATTTCAGAAACTTGGAACCTAACACCTTCCCTGCCAGGGGGAGTAAAAATTAGCATTTGTGTCAGAGAAATGTGAGTTGTTTACTTTTTTAAATAATATGAAGGAATTGTGCTCTTTCCCCACCTTTTCAGTGTTTATACCCTAATGCTGAGACTAGGCTAGCAGGAAGACAATTGTCTCAAGGTTCATCTTTATTTCCGCCTTTTTCTATCCTCCTGAAAAATAGATTTGCTTGGATTGGAAAGTGAAGTTAGTGGGAGCAATGGTATTAACATTCAGGCTGCTAACATATCCTTTTAAAGAGCATCAAAATGAAATATATAAGAAAATTATAGTTTGAATTCTACATAAAATCAAGTGGAATTTTAGAATATCTGGTGATAACTGTATTTTGTACCTTTTTTTTCACAGTACAATTAGATCTTACATGGGCATCCTAAAGTCAGTTTATAAGCAAAAAAACAAAACAAAAAACCCCACAAAATTTCACTTTAAACTATCCTCTAAGTTTAAAAATCTCATACTCTGAACAATCCTTTTACCCTAAGCTGAGCTGAACAATTGAAATTCATGACTTTCACCTTACCTTACTCTGAGTCATAAACTCATTGAGTGGATTATTAAGTGAATCAGCCACTGCTGCTTTTTAAAAATTTTGTTCCAAAATGAGAGATTGGATTTCTGTTAACTAAATGTTCATATGATATTCTCTCCATTGCTTTTAAGTACACAATTCAATAATGGGACTGCAATATCGTGTTCATATTTAGGTAATAAGAATACTTCCTGCCAATTATTAATATGATAGAGGCTATGGCATTTAATGGTTACTTATGTTCCTTAACCTACTCGCCCTATTTTGCATCTAACCTCCCAATCTTTAGGAGGTTTTATTTGCTCTTCTCCTATTGTTACCCATCCTAGCTGCCTGTAATGAGCTATTAGCAATCTGCAGCCTGCTCAGAAGTGCTTGTAGAGTCAAGAATGTGCTAGTAGCTTCACCAGCCAGTAATTCCAGTAACCAGTAGGGTTTGCTCTTGCTTTCGCATGTCAAAGCCACACTGCAACTGTTGAATAGATGGATGTGGATCCTTTTTGTGCAGATATATGAGATAATACAATTCAAAATATCAATGATAATTCAGAATAAACAAAGTAGATCATACTTGAAATCAAGTGATTTAGTATGTTGCACTCATTTGTCATGTAGACTGTAAGATCTGTTAACAGTGCTTAAGGGTGCACATGGCAAAAGTTTAAGTAAGGTAGATTTTTAGAGTAATGCTCCCAATGAATCACACCTCCCTGTCCTCATGTCCTTGTGTAGTCCACTGCCATGATGACTCTAAGCATGGACCATGGGCTTGCTTTGTCCAAAGTGATAGTAACAAATGTGACACAAGCAGAGGCTCAGACAAGACTTGCCCATTGAGTCTAACTTTCTTGTGCTGCTGCCACCATATGAAGAAGCTTGTGCTAAATTGCTAGGGAGACATGATCAGGCTGTCAGCACCAGCCACCATCAAGCACCAGAGAAGTAAGGTTATTCTTTTTGGTCCAGCGCCATTTGAGCTGCTCGTTGAAGGCAGTGTAACCTAAGGCAAGGCCAGTTGAAGAACTGCCAGATGAACCCAAATTGCTGGTAGTGAGGAATGAAATGGTAGTTGTTTGAAGGCAACAAATTTTGGGATGATTTGTAATATAGGTGTAGATCATTGATTAAGTAAGTAAATGATGACTTAAAAATTCTCTTCCATTTTGTTCATTTTTTTACTTCATGTGACAGTAAGTTTGAGGGTAGGTAGTCCAGGGTTGGTGTAGAGGGTCAATGATGTCATCAAAGGACTTTCTATCTGTAGTATCTTGTCTTGCTGCTAAAATAACCAGATGACAAGTCTATTTTCAGCATCACATCCACATTCAGTGAAGGAACAAGGGAAAATGACTGCTCCTATTCCACTAAATAGAAAAGTAGAATGTTCCAAGATACCTCCAGGCAACTTTGATGTTTCCTTGGACAGACATGTCTTCTGGCCACTTCTAGCTGTGGGGCTGCCCGGGGAAATGACATGTTAGCTTTTTCAGCCCCTGTAGGAAAGGCAGTGAAATTGCTTTGGGAATGGCTGGTATGTTCGTCAGCCCACGGTGTCAACTATATTTCCTTTCTCCTCACTTTGCTCTTATCTTTTCAGTATTATCTGGGGAAGAAACTGGGAAAACATAGATCTGTATCTCTTCACTAGTAAGGTAACATTTACCAGTTTAAGCCTTGGTTTTCTTGTCTGTAAAATGTGAAGCAGTATTGCATATTTTTAAGATATGGTTTGTAAACTTAAGTATAATCATATGGACACATGATATTAATGATAAGTTGAGAATTTAGGTAAAAAAAAAGTTGGCAAGTCTTCTGATACATAAGACAGGATGGATTTGGATGATCAAGCAGGTACATATTGCTTTCCTTAAGAGTCAAAATATCTCTGAGAAGCAAATTTGACTCTAGATCCTAAAACTCTTCAAAAATCCTGCTAAAATATTCTATTAAATATATATTAAAATAAAGGTGAAGAATGTCTGTTTTCTCTCACTTGGAATTTAAATTTGGAAATTTTGAAGTTTGGTATGGAAAGACAAGAATTGTGGCTACAAATATTTAAAATGCTAAGATATAGGATGAAGCTGTGGAACAAGAAAGAATCAGAAAGTCCCAGACAAGTAGCTCTATCTCCTGATAAAGTTCCTTTCCACCCCCCAAGCCCTTTGGCTAGTTGACATAACTGAACTCCCTTGGCATTAGAGATCACTAATCAAATCCCTGAAGATTCATGAGCCAAACATCCTTATACTAATTTACATTGCCTCAGAATCATGACTATAAAAGGGGCAAGTCTATTAGTCTGGCTCTACCACAGTAATAAATAAACTCAGAAATCTCAGTGGCTTAATGCAATGCATGATTTTTTTGCTCATGCAAAGTACTGTGCATCTCCAGTGATGTCCCCTGGGATACTTTTTTCCATGGAGGTGATTTAGGGCTCAGGCAGCTTCTGTCCTGTGGCAGAACCATCTCAGTATGTTGACTCCATGGTCACAAGTCAATGGGAAGTGACAGATGAAGGAGGCACACCAGCTTTAATGGTGCAGAATTGGAAGGGACCCATGTTACTTCTGATCTCCATCTGATGTCTGAATTTGTCATAACCCAGCATAACTTCAAGGAGGCTGGAAAATATGGGGACATGTAGATATTTGGTGAGTACCAATTGTTCTTGACAAAGAGGAAATTAATTTCTCGGTAAAATTTGACCCTTGAGGTTTAAATGAAACAAGATAATATTTGTACAAACCCCAGCAGAATATCTAGCATTGTGAGGGCTGGGACCATTCTGTCTTATTCACTTCTATATGCTCAACATCTGCAGAGTGTTTAGCAAATAGAACTATAGAAAAAAATGAATGAATGAATGATTGAATGACTGAACGAACAAATAATCCCATATAAAGCTCTTCTCTTTCAAAGATATTTCACTATATTTGAGTATAAATAATAAAATATAATGCCCAGCACATATTATGTGCTCAATAAATATGTATTGATGATGAGGCTGATGATAATCAAGACCAAAGGACAATGATCTAAATGCAATCATACTGAATAATCGTTTTTCCTTCCGTAAGAAGGGCACATTTAAAAAAAAATAGAATGAATTGTGTCCTCCTCTGGCAGTTTGATTTATGTATATTTTAGAAGTAGAATCTTGAAAAACTTTGCTCAACTTTGAAATATCAGGACAAATGTTCACCATGTGGTGCACGAAGCTTAAGGCATTTACAATAACTCTACTCTCTTTAGCTTTTCTTTTTTGAACAACATAAATTTGCTGAGCTGGGCCTTAGAGAACTGTGATTTGTTGACATGAATTCAGCATGATCCAAACCTGCATAGTAAGAGTGTTTTGATTCCTGGGACAACTTTGATTCCTTCGCCAGGTTTCTGGGAACATGCTTTTGGTCTTGGCGATCTCCTACATGTTAGCTCTCCCATACCTTCTGATTTCCAGGGAGAGTTGTTAATTATTTTTCTTTGCACTCCTGGGAGTCATTCACATGAAATTACTAGAGAACAGCAGTAGATTGTTTCCCTGAGACATTTTAAATTGTAGTGGTATCAAGGATTGCTGCAAGTTGGAGATGGGGTCTAAGCAGTTAAATTTAAACTGGTGTTTGTCAAAACTTTGGCATTTCACCCAACACAGCAAACGTGAGTAGAATGAAGTGTTTAATTTGTTCATGAAAACAAGTCAGACACCTTACCTTTCATACGCACAAAAAGTGTTTCTTGAGGGAAACACTAGGTGGATGTGGAAACCTGCGCGGGTGTAGTTAAAGAAAAACTGATCTGAAATGCTGAGAACAGAAATTGGGAGAAAGATTTGCATTTAAACATTTGGTACTGAGGCCACAGATTCTGGCTGTTGTCCCAGGCCGAAGACGAAATGATGTCGTCTGGATAATCAGAGAGCTCTCAATTTTGCCACAGGATTGTGTTGTAAAGTTTGGTACTCCTTTGTTGATTTTTGATGGAGAAAACAACACAAAATGAATCAGGGGTCCTCTCTCCTTTCTCTGTACTTTTTTTTGTACTTAAATTTAAAAAAAATATTTTTTTCCATGTCCTAAGTATTTTATTCTTTCTTTCAAAAAATTATAGACCCTCTTCCTTGTGTCCCGGTGCTCAAATAGAGTTATGAATAAACTGGTATGACCCCTGCCCTTATAAAGTTTGTAGTAGAGTTTGAGCCTGATCTAAACAATGTAAAAAATGAACATATAATTTTAAAAGTCTTAGAGTTTTAAAAAGTAGTAATAACAAACATGATTTTAGATTGGCAATTTAAGCAAGTCCTGTCTGAGGCAGTAATATTTAAGCAACACCAGAAGGATAAATGAAAATTAACCTTACCAAGAGAAGAGGATAGTGTATTTCAGGCAAGGGGTTCAACAAGTATAAAGTTACCAAGGAGGAAAAGAATTTGTATCTTTCAAATTATAAAGGAGCTGACTTGGTAAAGGAAGTGGAAAATGATGGGTCTGAAAAACAAGAGAGAAGTCAGGAGGATTTGTTGTCAAAGAGTCAAGAGAAAACTTAGTCACATGTCACATTAAGGTTAAGTAAGTTTAAAATTTACCAAAAAAGAGAAAAAAAAAGTCCCTTGGTGTGAGAATGTTGGAGCTCTTTCTTATTTTTTTTAAACTTATTTAAATACTTTCAAACTTAAAGGTGTTCACAAAATAATACAAATCCTATACAGAGAACTCTGTCCAACATACCCCTATACCCCTAAGATTCACAGATTCATCAATTTGAACTTTTTGCCACATTTGCTGCCCAACTGTCTATCAGTCCATTTTCTGAACACTTGAGTGTAGGTTGTATATATCCTTAATGCTGACATGTGTATTTCCTAAGAACAAGGATATTCACTAATGTAACCATGCTAAGTACAGTTTTCAATTTAAAGAAATTTAACAGTGATATAAAATTTATATTCTATACTCCAATTTTTCATATGTCCTAATAATGTCCCTTTGAGCCATTTCTCTTCCCTTATTAGATCTTGTCCAACAGCATATGTAGCTTCAATGGTCATTGTCTTTTTAGTTGTCTTCCTTTCTCCCTCCCTCCCTCCTCCCTTCCTTCCTTTTTCTTTTTTAACTGTGGAGCGTATATTATAAATTTTCCCATCCACTCCCAAGCACACCATTCACTGGGATAATCACATCCATAATGTTGTGATGCCCTCATTATGTTCCATTACTGAAATAGTCCCATCTTCCCAAGCAGAAAGCCTATACCCATTATGTGTTAACTCCCCATTCCTTCTGCCTACCCTCTTACCCCTAGCAATCTGTACTTTAGTTTCTGTCAACATGAGCTTGCACGAATTTTCTTTGTAGTCACCATGGAACTTAACTTTAACATCCGAAATCTATAATGTTCTCATTTGCCTTGATATCAGCTTAACTTCAGCAGTATGCATGAACTATTTTCCTATACCATCTGTCCCGCTACCTTTGTATGGTCCTTGTCACAAATGACACGATTGTACCTTATGAGTTCAGCATCATGATTGATCATTGCATTTCATGCATTTACTCTTGAGATCCTAAAGGAATTAAAAAGTGGGGTTACAAACCAAAAATACTACAGTACTGAAATTTTTATTAACCTGTGTCATCACCCCCACTGGAGATCTTTATTTCTTCATGTGGCTTCAATGTATTGTCTATTGTCCTTTCCTGTCAGCATGCAGAACTCTCTTTTGCTTTTCTAAAAGTGCAGGTATAGTGGTGACAAACTCCCTCAGCTTTTTGTTTATCTGGGAATATTTTACTCTCTCCCTCATTTTTGAAAGACCGTTTTACTAGATATGGAAATCTTGTTTGGCAAATTTTTGTTTTCTGTGTTTTAAATATCATCCTACTGCTTTCTTGACTCCCTATTTGCCACTGAGAGATCAGCACATAATTTTATTGAGGCTTCTTTGCATTTGGCTTCTTTCATTTGGCTTTCAGATTTCTCCCTTTATCTTCGGCGTTTGACAATTTGATTAAAACATGGTTTTAGGTGGGTCTATTTGGATTTATCCTTTTTGGAATTCAGTTGAGTTTCTTAGATGTATATATTCATGTCTTTTATTAAATTTGGAAATTTTCAGCCATTTTTTTCTTGAATAACCTCTCTGCTCTTTACTCTCTTTCTTCTCCTTCTGGGACTCTGATGATACATATATTGGTATATTTAATAGAGCCCCACAGTTTCTTCTGGCACTCTTCATATTTCTTTGTTCTTTCTACTGTCTACTCCACAATGCAGATGATTTCAGTGGTCTTGTCTTCAAGCTCACCGGTTCTTTCTTCTGCTAATTCCAATCTATTGTTGGAATTAATATATTCTCTTCTAAAGAATTTAAAAATTCTGTTACTGTTGTCTTCAGCTCTGCTTGGTTACTTCCAGTAATTTCCATCTTGCTATTAATATTCTCTTAATGTTCATCTTTCATTTTCCTGTTTTCCTTAAGTGCTTAAGTCAATGTTTCCTTTAGCTCCTTGAACATATTTAGATCCATTTTTAAAAAACCTTTGTCTCATATGTTCTAGGTATGATCCTTCTCCCTGGTTGTTTCTAATTCTTTAAATCTTTTCCTTTACCTAGACCATCACTTCCCTTTTCTTCATCTGTTTTGTAACCTTTTGTTGAAGTCTGGACATTTTGAAATTTTAGTGTGCTATGGCTGGAATTTAGACTCTCTGGCATCTGTTCCTTAAGATTATAACTAGCCAGTGTTATGATTCAGCTTTCCTTGAATGCTGGGAGCTAAAATATTGAAGAAGAATATAGCAGGAAGAGGAGATGATGAAGAAGAAGAGGAAGAAGGGGGAGGAGGAGGAGGAGGAGAAAGGAGGCCAGAAGGGACAGAAGGAAGGAAGAGAGGAAGGGAAGGAGGGAGGAAGGAAGGAAGAAAGAAAGAAAAAAGAAAGAAGAAAGAAAGGAAAGGAAGAAAGAGAAGAAAGGGAAGGGAAGGGAAGGGAAGGACCTTTTTCTAATCTTTGAGGTTTCTTCTTCAGGGCTTATCCATGCAGAGGCCTCACTGATCCTGTCTGCACAAGCCTCTTGTAGGGTATGTGTGGGTGCCCCTAGGAATCCTCCCGTTTAACCAGATACCAATGTCCATATGATTTGTTTCTTAATGGTCCTTGGAATTGTATAGTGTGTCCTAGTCAGAAATCCCTTACCGTAGGCAGTACAACTTGCCTCTTCTCCCATTGTATTCTGTCAGAGAATTCCATGAACTGCTTTCTACATGCAGAGGAATTTCTGGGATGGCAAGTCCTTCTGGCCACCACCAGACAGACTGGGCCAGACCTATAATCTCCAAGTATATGCATGATGGTTATTTTGCTCCTTTTGGAACTTAGAGCAGGGATCTGCATTGAAAACATGGGCCAGTTCCACACCAAGCTAGTGAGGGCAGTGGGTGGGCCAGACAGGGCACTACAAGATCCTTCTGCTTTTAGGTTGCCTTTTTATTCATTTTGCAACTTGCCCTGTTACTGTGGTCCTTGATCTGTTTTCTGGAGCTTTGAGAAAGATGTTTCTGCCAATTCTTGCAGAACTGTACTTTGAACAACCACAAAGCTTCTGAGAGGTGATGGAGATGTGACTGTTCATTTTTCATATTGGCATTAACATGAGTTATTTTAAATGGTGTTTTTAAAATTTCAAGTTCATGTTTTCTTTTTTTTTTAATCCCCCCCTTTGCGACTTTTTGCTTGTTGTCTGTTTCTGTGTCCATTCATGTATATTCTTTTGTGTCTGTATTTATTTTTCATTTTATTTATTCCACCCCACACCCATTGTGGCTTGCTTGCTGTCTGCTCTCTGTGTCCATTCACTGCATATTCTTCTGCGTCTTTTTGCTTGTCTCTCTTTTTTTAATGTTGTGTCACCTTGTTGAGTTGGCTGTCCATGGGGCTTATGGGCTGGGTGGCAGACAGTGCTCTGCAGCATGAAGGCAAGCCTGCCTTCACAAGGAGACCCTGGGACGTGAACCCAGGGCCTCCCCTAATGTAGACAGGAGCCCAACTGATTGAGCCACAGCTGCTTCCCTCATGTTTTCTTATCAAGAGAAAAAGCCTCAAAGAGGCATCGCAGAAATGGGTTGACAGCTACATGTGAACAAGGAGAGAGAATAGTAGCTAGAAAGGCAGGTCATAGTGAAGGAGGTTCTTTGAGTATGTGTGTATGTTTCTTTAGTTGAGACCACTTAGAACAAGCTAAAATGCTGATTTTAGAAAATGAGTAGAGAGTGAGAAGTTGAAAAATGCAAATGGAAAGGGTTAACTGTGGGGCTGAAGGGTAAAATCTGAGCACCTAAAATGAGATTTGCCTTTGCTAGAAGAGGCAGCACTTTCTCCAGGATTAATGGAGGAAAAAAATAAAAGATGAGTAAGGATATACATTAGTTTATAGATTTGATGGCAATATTAGTTATATTCTTTAGTAAGTATGAAGGAAGAAATAAGTTTGAAACAGAGAAAGAGGAAGTGGGTGGTGGAGGAGAAGAAAATTCAAGTATTTGAAGGCAGTGAAGTGTTGTTGTGGAAAGTAAATTAGTGAATTTATAAGAGAAATGGTGTTAAGAATGCAAGGCAGTGTTAACTGCCATTTGAACTGATGACCAAGACTTTACAATGATAGCAACAAGTTAGATATTCAAATGGCCTAAATTGGAAATGACAGGAGCTTACATAAAGTTTATTTCTTAGATTTCTTGATATTAAGTCCTGGGCTAGTATACTGTTCTACAATTATCAGGGACCTAGACCTCTTCTACTTTGGTATTCTGCCTTCTCCATCTCTTGACTTCCATTTCATGGTCCAAGATGTTTCATTATAACCTGCAGGAAAGAGACAAAAAGAATGCATTCATTACCACTTTATATTTGTTGTCAGATGATTAGGTGCTTGTATTAGTGACTTTGGAGGCTTAGCAGTTTTAGGTATTGATAACGTCCAGGATCTTATTGTAGGAATGGGTGTCTACGGTAATATGAAGAGAAGGTCATTGGAAAGGAGGTCATCAAGGATCAAAGAAGTCATGTTAGATGGATGTTCCAATGGCTACAATATCCAGATTGATGGTAGGATTAAGAAAATGAAGAAAGAGATTCCAGGAACAAAATCTTTGATGAATGAAGGGAAGAAACCAAGATGAAAGTAGAAAGGAAGGGAATTGGGAGAATCTGTAATTTGCAACAAGCATTCATAGACTCTAAGCTGGGTAAGTAGGCAAGTGAAGATAGAAGGGGCCTGATGGGTGGTATGAAATATTTGGTATTAATGGATTAGATTATTGATGAGGCAGGGGTACTAGAGAAGATCTGGAAAATAGGAAGTTTTGATCTTTTTTTAAAGATATAAAAGAAGCTGACACTTTTGTTGTAAAGAAATGGAGATGGCTGTTACTCTATAAGGTACAGCAGTTATTATGTTCTTCATGTCAGTACATTTCAGCCTGTTATCTTTCAGAATATTTTTCTAAGAAATTCATGCATAATAAAATGTCATTTTGAGATTTGTTGTCATATACCTTAATAAGCATTTGTTGGCTGCCCAAACATTGCACAATTTAAAATCTTTAATTTGTAAACATTTCTTAATTATTTTATTTTTGATGATTTTTAAAATGTGAAGATTCTAAATCTAGTTCAGGTTATCCTCACAGTAAGGTATTTATTTTACTTTAATGCATTATTCAAGTTAAAAAAATAGTGTCTGATATAATATAAAATATTTCAACAACCAAACAAATTATGTGATTAAGAACAAACAAAGTCTTCCTCTCCTTCACCCTTCCATCCTTGGATCTACTCCTTAGATATAGTTGTGTTCAAATCTTTCCAAAGCCTCCTTGGTGGTTAGTCCAATAATTTAAAATAATGTACTAATTCACTTACTTTTTTATTTGTCAACATTATATGATATCTGTTGACTTGCTAATAAGAAAAATTAGGACTTTAGCATTTATAATTCTGATATCCTCCTTTATAACTTCCTGATTTTTAAAGTAATATGTATTTTTGTACTTTTACTTTTAATATACATACATATTCCTCTATTTCTTCATTTATAAACTTTGGACCATAAATACTGAAGACCTACTAAATATTATAAAGAAGGTAGTGTGCCTCCCTGATCCTCCTTCCCTCTTCTTCCACTTCCTATCATTTTTCTAAATATATCAAGATTTATGTCTCTTATATCTTGTTCTATAATTGCAATTATTCATTGTTTTATCTATAGGATGACAGGGAACTTTTCAAATTTCTATAAATAGAATGTACAGTATTATACCAGTATTACTATTATTCTCTTTAGAATAAAAATGAAGAAATAGAATGTCTCTTAACCCATGTTGATCTCAGGAGAATGGGTCAAAGGTATAGGTCAAATGTTTTCTATATTCTTACGCTCCATCTCTTACTCAAAAATCATGCCTCAGTTTGTTTGCCTCATATTTTGAATATGAGCTGTCTTTATAATTTTTTGCTCAGTTTATAATAGTCTTGCTATTTTGGTTGATGGAGAACACATCTTTTTTTTTTTTTGGTCTTAATTTATTTTTTTAATATTACATTAAAAAAATATGAGGTCCCCATATACCCACCCCACTCCCCTCACCCCCCTCCTCCCCTCATAGCAACAACCTCCTCCATCATCATGAGACATCCATCGCATTTGGTGAATACATCTCTGAGCACTGCTGCAACTCATGGTCAGTGGTCCACATCACAGCCCACACTCTCCCACAGTCCACCCAGTGGGCCATGGGAGGACATACAATGTCCGGTAACTGTCCCTGCAGCATCACCCAGGACAACTCCAAGTCCCAAAAATGCCTCCACATCTCTGGGACTAGACAGAGGTGTAGAACAAGTGTAATCTTAAGCCTTAATATTATTATCACAGCCATGGAATGGAGTCTATATTAAAAGTGACAATGTCTACTTTAAAGGCCTATTGCTTGTCTGCCATTCATTGATTATTTTTGTTGTTGTTTTTTGTTTGTTTGTTTCTAAGATGCCATAGTTTTCTCTCTTGGGTTAATCTCTCAGTTTGCCAAAGTAGATTTTCAAGATTTTCTTGTTTAAGAAAGAAGATGTGGAAGCTAAATTTTCAGAATTCTTCTATGTCACCCTTGATTTACAACTGTTCTTGCTCCATTCTTTTCTTAATATATAATGTAGATGAAGAGAAAGAATTATGATGCCATTTTCATTCTTACTCCTTTGAAGATATCATGCTTTCCTTTCCAGGAAGATTTTAAGGCATTCTTGCACAGGAGTGCTGAAAATCTCACCCAAACATGAGAATTGTTTTTTATTTGTTCTGAAAGCTTGAGCCCTTCTTCAGTTTGCATCGATTCTCTCCTATTTACTTTTTTCACCTGTCATTCTCTCTGTTCTCTCCTTCTGGAACACTTTTTAGGTTGGGTTTTGGATATTTTGAATCTTTGCCCCTTGTATCTTAACATAGTTCTGATATTTTTCATCTCTTTATCTTTTTTGACAGTATTCTATGAGTTTTCCTTGAATTTATGCTACCTATTTTTAATATGTCCTTTATCTGTGTTCATTCTGTTATTCAATCTTTCTCTTCATTTTATTTTGCAATTGCTTTGTCAATGTCCAAGATGACTTTCTTGTTTTCTAATTTATCCTTTTTAATAGCTGTCTATGTTTTGGTGGACAGTCTAAAGCTTCAAGTTCATTGAGGAAAATAAATAACATTTTTAAACAAAATATTTCCATTTTCTGCATTATTTTTGTGTCCTCTAGGTCAGTATTCCTATTGCTCATGGTGATTGTTCTCTTTGAAGTTTTGAATTTTCTTCAAATACTAAGTGAACTCTGTTTGACTCTTCATATTTACAAATGAAGAACTATACTGATTTGTAGATAGCTGGTCTGTATTTCTTTTAGAGTTGTAGAGCTGTTATCCCCAAAGTTGAAAGCATGAAAGGAAAGGCTGATTCTGCATAAAGTTAAGAGCACTGTCAATATACAGATATCCTTTAAGGATATGTGGGCATGGAGTATATATGAAGGCACAGGCCATCACAATTACCAATCTAAAGAGCATTTATTTTCAGATATTATTGTTTAGGATACTTGGTTGCAGAAGAAAAATCTACTCTGGTGAGTTTCATCAGGAAGGGATTTATTTGGAAATATGAAATAACTCACCCAGCTATTAAGAGAACTGGAGGATCAGTTTCCCAATGAAATTTACAGAAAAAAGAGTTGCCAGAACCTCATTGAATAACTGGTCTACTTAGGCAGCTGCTGCTGCCTGACACTAAAACACCCTACCTCTGCTGCCAGCCACAGAAGGGAATGGAGATCCTGTGCTCAGTCTGCTCCTTTATCCATGTCTTGTGTGGGTACAACTGATTGGGTAAACTAAAGTCAATTTTCTGCATCCTAGTGACAAAAGAGTCTGAGAAATAAGGGGTTTGAAAAATTTCTGTCCAGAGAAGAAGTATTCACAGTATGACCATGAAAAGTGGAGATAATGCTTAAAAGATTGAGAGCCATCCCAAATGTCAGATATCTGCTACCTGGGGAAGTATACTTTATTTCTATCCCCTGGCCCTGCTGCCCTTCCTTTTTACTCCGGTGATCCAGTGACTTTATACATGCTCTACATCTCTCTCCAGCCCCAAAAATATACACAAAGAGTCTCCTTGCAGATATGTCTTTTTCATTAGAAAACTCTATAGGAGGGAAGCAGATGTGGCTCAAGCAATTGGGCTCCTGTCTATCATATAGGAGGTCAAGGGTTTGATACCCAGGGCTTCCTGGTGATGGAAAGCTGGCTCTGGTGGTGAACTGGCCCAGGGAGAGTGCTGACCTGTGGAGTGCCACCCATGCAGGAGTGCTGACCCATGTGGAGAGCTGGCACAGCCAGATGATGCAACAAAAAGAGACGCAGGGGAGAGACAAGAAGAGATGCAGCAGACCAGGAAACTGGAGGTGGCACAAGAGAATGATTGCTTCTCTTCCATTCCAGAAGGTCCCAGGGTCAGTTCCCAGAGCCGCCTAATGAGAAGATGAGCAGACACAGAAGAATACTCAGAGAATGGACACAGAGAGCAGATAATGGAGGGAGTGGGGAGAGATTAATAAATCTCTTAAAAATTAAAAAAAGAAAACTCCACAGGAGGATTCAAATGGAATTTACTATTGCAGCCAACCCAACAGAAATAACACTCAGGGAAATTCAAGTGGCTGACCAGTACCAGGTGTGCACAATAAATCTTTTAATTAATTTTTCTGCCCCCAGCCCACTTGTACTCCCTTACCTGCTGACTCTAAGCTTGATGCACTGTGACCACTTTCATCGTGGCCTCTTCCACATAGTCTCTCTGATCTGATTTATGCCTCAGTAAGACCCATCTTCCTGCTATCTTGAGGAAATTTGTCAAAATTAATGGTTTACTGATGGCATTCTTTCTTTTTCCTTGTCCTATTATGGATGAATTATTTTTGCATATCTTTGCTGTTGTTTCATTGGGACATTTGAAGGAACTGGAAGTAAATATGGATGTTGAGACACATATTTTGTTACCACAATTTAGTCCTTATTTTAGCAAAAGGAAATGTGTAGCAAATCTATACCCAGGGCCTCTCCCTGTCCTCTGCCCCTTGTTTCCATGTAAAGTATGTATACCAGAGATGGTCAGAGGATTTTTATACAGAGTCAGATATTTTATGATTTATGCATCCTGAGGTTTTTGTTGCAATTATTCAAGGTTATCATTGTAATGCAAAATTATGCATAGACATTGTTAAATGAATGAGTGTGGATGTGTTCTGATAAAAATTTATTTACAAAAACAGGTAGGAAAGCGAACTTGGCTCAATGGATAGAGCGTCTGCCTACCACATGGGAGGTCCACGGTTCAAACCCAGGACCTCCTTGACCCGTGTGGAGCTGGCCCATGTGCAGTGCTGATGCATGCAAGGAGTGCCCTGCCACTTAGGGGTGTCCCCCTCATAAGGGAGCCCCACATGCAAGGATTGCACCCTGTAAGGAGAGCCGCCCAGCGCAAAAGAAAGTCCAGCCTGCCCAGGAGTGGTGCCACACACACAGAGAGCTGAGGCAGCAAGATGACACAACAAAAACAGATACAGATTTCCGGGCTGCTGGCAAGAATAGAAGCGGACAGAGAAGGACACACAGTGAATGGACACAGAGAGCAGATAACTGGGGTGGGAGAGAAATAAATAAATAAATAAATCTTTGAAAAAAAACAAACAGGTAGGCCAGATTTGGCCATCAGGTCATAATATAATTTCTTCATCCCTGGTTTATAGGATAGGATTTAAGGGAGCATATACTGACTTTCTCAGCACTAAATAAGAAATTAATTATTTGGGGATCTGTCTAACTCTTTCATATTGAGTAGCTTGCTTAAACTCTCGCTCTTTCATTATCAGTAAATATTAAAGAAGTTTTAATAAGAGAAATATATGTTTGATGACACATCATCCTACCCACAAAATACTATGTTTTGATGTTTCTTTGTGCTGATGAATGGAATAAATTCTGGCAGGCTTCTTTGTGACTTTGTTTTTCACAATATGGAAGTAGCATTTAAAAATAATTTTCCGTGGTACATGACACCCTGATGTCAGAAATATTTTCCTCAAAAATTAGCACGATTACTTGCAAAAGAGAAGAAAAGTAAAATCTCCAAAATTAATTTTAGAAAACCAGAATTGTAAGGTTGGATGCTTTTCTGGTGAATTACCATATCGGTAAATTAAAACAAGGAAAGGGTCTCAATCAGTCCCATCTTTTTCGCTTAAAAAGGAAATATTAATTTTTGGAGGCAGGGAAAGAGCCGAAATGTGGAGAGGGGCTAAATATAAAGTATTTTGAAGTTTAAATGCATCAGAGAGTTGCTGAAAATGTATTTTCCCCACACATTTACTAAGGTGGATTTGTGACTGAAGCAGATTATGTTTCCTCTTTCATTTAATCCATGCAATACTTCAACACCAATAAAAATCTCTTTAACTCAGATGTTCAGCTTATCATTTGTATATGCAAACTGGAGAGATTAAAAATTCAGCTCTGAGGTTGTCTTGGAAAGAGCAGTGAACCTCAGGGAGTAGGGCATTAATCTTCCAAGTGGTGGAAAATCTTAGTGGGAGCTGATTCTCCAAGCTTTTCCAGTTGCTTCTGTTGCTGCTGAGAGACGGGCTTTATCTGGGAGCTGTTTTTGAATGAGAGGTTTTCATGGACCACTTCCACTGCAGTGCCATCCCCTTGCTAACAATGCTTTTCAGCCAGGCTTTTGCCCTCACCCCTCTCTCAAATATCACTAAGTAGCTTCCCAACTGGCATTTCTAAAGGACTTGCCTTCATCTTTCTCGACTGCTGTGTGGTATGTGGCTTTATCCTTTATAAATGTAATAGCTGATTCGTAAAGCCTTCTGCTTCTTGGTTTTCTTTCAGAATCTTTTATCACTCTAACAGTTAGCATTCTTTCCCCTCTCCTCAATCCTGTAAAATTAAATATTGCCAAAATTCAATGCTCATTGAGGGACAGGATTAGATAGAGATTATGAAAAGAGATGCCCAAGCCAGATGACATGATTTCAAATCTCAGCCAGGCCACTTATTAGCCGTGTGACCTTAGGCAAGTTCCTTGACCTCTTTGTGACTCATTTTCCTCATCTTTAAAGTGGGGGCAATAATATCACTTACCTCACTGAGTCTATGAGGATTTACTGGGTAAAAAGGTGCAATATAAGTCTTTTTCAAAGCTAATGTGCATGCAGAACAAATGGGATTCTTGATAAAAGTCCAGATTCTGAAACAGTTTGGGTGGGGACTCTGTGAGTCTATTTCTAACACACTCTCAGGTGATATAGATACTGCTGGTCTGGGGACCACATGTGAATAGTAAGAAGGAAAAGTGCTTAAAACCGTGTTCACCTCTGTGGAAGTATTAGCATTGTCATCGTTGTTATTGTCATCATCATTAACATCCTTTGTCTCACCCCTTGAAACAGCCTCTCCTTTCAGTGGTCTCAACCGTTTTCTTATCAGCCTGCAAAGGATGAAATCTTTGTGACTACAGGGATCTTGCTCATCTTATTATGTCTAGGTATTCAGCAAATATTTGTTAGGAGGAAAAGAAAAGGAGGGGAAAAAAGGAGAGAAAGAGTGAAGGAAGAATAGTATTCCTTGTTAATAATTCCCAATACTAATCACCAGCTGTGCCTTCTCTCCAGGATTCTCCTCTCACACCACCAATTCTGTTGCCTCCATCTGGATGTCCTGCAGTAATCTTATATTTAATCCTTACAACCACTCTTTTCCGCTCTAGTCTTTTCACCTTTTCATCCCTCTTTCTTCCAAATCTGTGACTCTCTTCTGTTTTCTCTGTTTCTCTTCATGGTTCTCCCACATTTTTATTTATTTCTTCTGTTTTTTCATTTCCTCCGAAAGGAAAGCATTCAACAAATCTCCACATGTCAAAGCAGTAACTTCTCATCATGGCTAATCTCACACCTCATCTCCTTCAAGAAACTTCCCTGTAGGTCTGAATTAGAAGTAGAATCTCAATTCCTCTGATGCCAACAATATTATAGATGGTGCCTCTTTTTATCACCCTTATCTGAAAAGACTGTCTTATAGTCTATAGCAATGTTACCCAACTTTGCTACTTTCCTGATTTTTTACATGTCCCTTACTATTTCTATTATTGCCACTTTTATTTTTAATAAAAAATATATAGACATATAGTTTAAAGAGCAAAGCTTCTAAAAGTGTCTAGATAAGTCGTAAAACTGAAGACAAGAATCAAAAATAGATAAAGAATAAATCCTTTACTGAACATACAGGCATATTTCCTCTTCCTCAGGGGAAACCACGTTCAACATTTTTAGCTGATTCTTTTGTTTTGCTCTCCACTTCACTAAATAATCAGTTTATAATGTTTTTCTTCTTTTTCTTTTAATTATTATATATAGACTTTCTATTCCAGAAAGTGAAGATTTAGTTCTCTTTCCCATTCTACCTTTAACAGATCGGGGCCTTTTCCCCATCTACTCAGTATAGATAGGATTTGGATTAGATCACATTATGTTGATCTAATTATATTATATTACAGATAGGATTTGGATTAGTTCACATTATTTGGATAGCTGAGCTAATAATTCATTTTCTTTTTTATGTACAATCTTTTGTTTTCCCTGGAGCTAATAATTGTGTTTTTTTCCCCTTACTTGCTCAATAATATATTTATATATATCTATAACTAATTCAGCTCCTCAAAATCCCCTAGTTATGAGGCAAAATTTTTGTAATCATGCATATATGAAAATACCTTTTACTACATCAGACTTGGTTGACAGTTTTGTTGGATATAAAATTCTGGGTTGCAGTTCATTTATCTTTAGAATTTTAAAGTCCTAGTTCTATTGTTAATCTGACTTCTAAATTTGTTTTTAAGAAATCTGATACTATTTTGATTCTTGATTGTTAATATAAATTTTTTTCTCAGTTAAAGATTTTAGGAACTTGATTTTTTTTTTACATTGTTATCAAATATTGTAGGCTTGATGAGAATTTATTTTCTTGTGTTGTTCTGGAAAATTGTGGCTCTTTAATCTGGAAATTCTGAGTTGTTCCTATTTGAAAATATTTTTGGATGTTTTGATTGATATTTTCCTTCATTCTGCTTTAACTCAGTTTTTCTTCCTGAAACTTCTATTATTGAAATGTTTTCCTTCCTACTTTCATTTTTTCCATCTTTATTCTATTAGCTGGGAGATTTCTTTATCTCTGTCTTTCAACCTAACCATTATTGTTTTAATTTCTACTAACGTATCTTTTAATTTTCAAGGACTTTTTTTGTTTTTGTTCTTTTTATATCATCCTCTTGATTCAAGAATAAGATAGTTTCTAGCTTCCAAAACTATGAGAATAAATTATTGTTGTTTAAGCCAACTAGTTTGTGGTATTTTGTTAAGCATTCCTAGTAAGCTGAAACAGTTGGTCTGTGTTGAGGAATCCTCAGAATCGTTACCTTTAAAGTTTATATCCTGGGATAGTATGAATCACCAGAGGAGAGGAAACTTCCAATTTTTTTGGCAATTTCAACTTTCATATGTAAATTCTTACTTATTCCCTGTTTTTACTAAAGTGCCTCTGCTCTTTTTTCTACCTGTTTCTTCACTGTTTATAGTGCTGTTTATTTAGCCTCTTTGGACACTAGCCCCCAGTCTTTTTGTTTGCTTATGATTTATTTTTTTCTTTATTCCACCCCTCTCATTGTTTGCGCTTGCTGTCTGCTCTCTGTTCCAGTTCGTGTGTCCATTTGTTACATGCTCATCTTCTTTTTAGAGGGCACAGGGAACTGAACCCAGGACCTCCTATGTAGGAGAGAGGTACCAAATCACTTGAGCCACCTCTGCTCCCTGCTTTGCTGTGTCTCTCACTGTGTTCCTTGTTGTGTCTCTTCATTGTGTCATCTTGTTGCATCAGCTGGCCCTGCCAGCCTGTCACCCCAAGCCATTGCCTTGCATCTTTTTAGGAGGCACCAGGAACTGAACCAGGACCTCCCATGGGGTTGGCAGGTGCCCAACTGCTTGAGCCACATCTGCTTCCCACCTTCAGACTTTTGAAAGGGTAAAGCAGTGTCAGTTTTCTGACTCTGCAAAGTGGAAGAAGGAATCTGGGCCTCTAAGTTCTTAAGCAAAATTACAATGAACGTTGCAGTTGTTCTAAGCTATAACTCACTATTCCCACATTACCGAGCTCCTTAGACCCATGGAGTTCTGTACTGAAAGGTGGGTTGTTTCTTAGCTTTCTCAATGCTGCTTCCAGATTCAGCATTCCCAAGACTGGGTAAGAAAGTTCTCTCTAGTCCTGATTTCAAGCTATCAAAGTTGTATTACTGTCCTTTTCTCTTCACTTTCTTTGGTCCTTGTGGATTTGTGTTTTTTAAAACATCTCTTTGCCATCATTTTAGTGAAGTTCTAGAAGGAATGAATCAAAATGAACTTGTCCTATCCTCTCCCAAGTCATTAAAAAAAATAACAAAAAACTTATTATCTACTTTAGCGTTATCTTAAGCAATGCTTGTGAAATAATAGTTCTTTCTGCATTTCATAGCAAATGAACACCTAACTATTTTTAATTGCCCACATAATGCCCAAGGTTATTTTATGAACTTCTAATTTTAAGCAAAACATATTTTGAGAGGTGCTGTGCAATATTACTCAGCATGGATTTGATACTCCTTAAGCATTCATTGACTTGAGGTATTAATAGTCCCTGGAGATTCCTTGAAATAATAAGCATTATTTTATATAGATATGTTCTTTCATTCAGCTGTGTAAGTATAGCTGATCATCCAGCCACTTAATGGAAGGAACACTGCAGATAGCCTGTGTACCCCCAGGAACAATTCCCCACTGCTGAGTTGCCATATCACTCAGCAGGGTCGAGACCCTGGCAGTGGCATAACCATTATCATTATTTTCCAGAATATTACCATCTGCTCATTTGATCCATTAACCTCCTATTGTACCTCATAAAAGAAATTTCCAGGCATGGAAGCAAATACACTGTAGAGCTAAACAGGGAAGATACGTTAGACACACACTCTGCTTTCAGAGCAGGGTCAATGCTTCTCTTGTTGTCTTTTCTCTCCTATATAGTTCATTAACTTTCCAGAAGGGAGGTTGTAGATTGTCCACATAAATGAAATAGTGCTGGTCCAGTGTGTTCATTTATTGCTGGTAACAATTAAAGACAAATCAATTAACATTCAACTTAGTCATTTCTTTCTGTCCACCAAGGGCGGAAAAAATAAAAGAGCTAATAGCTGCTTAAATTAATGTACATTTTTTTTTTGCTGTCCCCCTCCCCAACTTTTTTCTTTTATAATCATTCATAGTACATTGAAACAATGCAATTTTCATTTCTATTGTCCATATTGATATTGACATGAGGTTGAAGTCTAAAAATTTATGTGACTTGGTGGTTTACCTGGTCTGGTACTTTGGAGCTGTCGGTACCCCAGAAAAATTGTTCTTAAAGTTAATCCATTCCTCTGGGTGTGAGCCCTTGGAGGTAGGACTTTCTGATAAGGTTACTTCAGTTAAGGCGTTATCCTATTACTGGAGTCATTTATGAACAGAATAAAATTGCGGTGGGTAAAGAGAAAAGAGCCACAGGCAGCAAGAAGCTGAAATGCAATGGAAGACAGAAGAGAAAAGAGTGGCCAGGAGGGGCCAGCATCTGCATTGTCACATGACAAAAGAGCCAATGAGCAAGGATTGCTGACAGCTAGCCCCAGAATGACAGTCTTTGAGAAGACGGTATTGCCTTCCTGATGCCTTGATTTGGACTTTTTCCCAGCCTCAAAGCCATGACCTAATAAATTCCCATTGTTGAAGCCAGCCCATTGCATGGTATTAGTTTGAGCAGCCCAGGAAGCTAGAACACATTTTGGTACCAGAAAAGTTCCTCAAAATGTGTAAATGGGTAGAGGCTGGAAAAATTTTGAAGTACTTGATAGAAAAGAAGCTTGGATGGCTTTGAAGAGACTGTTGGTAGAAATATGGACATTAGAGATACTTCCGATGAAGGCTGGGAAGAAAATGATGAGCTGGAAATTGGAAACTGGGAGAAAACTGATCCTTGTTTTATAAAGTGACAGAGAACTTGGTGAAATTGAGTTTGATGACATATGGGAGACAGAATTTGAAAGTCATGAACTTGGATATTTAGTGTAGGTGCTTTCCAAGTTAAGTGTGGAAGCTGCAGCCTCTTTTCTCCTTGGAGCTTTTGGTAAAGTGTGAGAAGAAAGGGATAAGCTGAAAACTGAGCTTCTGAGCACAAAGAAACCAGAAACTGATGCTTAGGAAAATTCTGAGTCTATGCAGAGAGCATGCTTTGAGACTAGGGCCAGAGACTTAGGGTCCTCTATCAAGGACATCTGTGAGCTTCCAGAAACAGAGTCCCTGGAGAGTAGTGCTCCATGTGAGGGTTTAACTGAACATGGAACCAACCAGCTACTTCAATGGATGTCAGGACTGAAAATGCTGTTATGCAGGAAAGATCTTTGGAAGGTTCTCGTGACTGATGGTTTGGACCCCTGTGAATTACATGCCAAGTCAACAAATTTTTTCAGAATTTCTATGAGCAGAACCACTGCCAGCCTGGACTGAAAGGGACAGAAAAGGGAAACATTTGAGGAAGAGTGAATTCAAGGGCAGAAGCAAGAAAGCCTAGGTGTGGACTGACGATATCTCTAAGGGCAAGAGAGCAGATCCTCCTGTGTATGTGGAAAGGGTGGACCTACCCCTGTGCTTTGAGGGGGTGAGCCTTTCACCCCTTTGTTCAGAAGAATGCTGCCACCCCAATCCTCAGGGAGGGTAGGCTCTGTGCCTCGGGGTTTGGAGAGAGCCTGGTCACCATGCAGAGGGTGCAACTTTCACCCCAGTGTTTGGAGAGAGTGTAGTCTTCAGGCAAACACTTGGAAGGGGTGGGGCTGCTGCTCCATCAGGACTGCAGGCCAAAACATCCATCCGTGGCTGACTCTGAGACCTTGCAATCCACTGGAGTTTGCCCTGCTGGATTTTGAAATTGTTTTGGAACTGGGACCCTGTTCTCCTCCTTATTTCTCCTAATTGGAATGGGAATGCTTATCATTTGCCTGTCCCTCCACTGTGTAATGGAAGCAGGTAACTGGTTTTCTAGATTTCACAGGTTCACAGACAGAGGGGAATTGTGCCCCACACAGGGCCACACCCATAGCCAACTTTGGTGAGACTTTGTACTTAGTTTTTTTTTCCGAAATGTCTTAAGGCTTTTGCTTATATTTATCTTCCAGGGCAATAATTCATATGGTGAAAAATGCACTGAGAAAAAAGAGAAGATGTAAAGAAAATTTTGAATCCGTTTAACATCGTGATTGATGCAATTACTGCTAAAAATAAAATCATTGAAATGTCTAATTGAAAAAAAAAATTATCTGTGACACTGACAAAGTAGTTATCAACACAAAGTGCCATGCTAGGAATAATATTTTCTGAAATGTGTCACTTGATAATTGTATTTCTAACAATTTTTTCACATATGTCTACATATGGCAGGAGACCCTACACCAAAAAAAAAAAAATATGTATGTCAAAATGATAAATCTGTAGCCCCAGTTTTGAGAAAATACATGTCAAATTTAATTTTATTCATATTTCCTTTTGTTTTCAAATACACTAAACTCTTTAATTTCTGCAACAAACATAATTGAAAACTTTTAATCACATTACAGCTCTACAGCACAAAGACTGCAATGTAAACCTTTTGGGTACAGTGTCTTCCTTTTACCATTTAATTATGTTTGAAGCATGATGTTTGGCAGTTGGAGAGGAGGCATTCCAAGTAGAGAGAGAAACACAAGTAAGGCTTCAGATTCTGAAATCACAACGGTGTTTGTAGAAAGAAGATTATTTGGAATGGCTAGATGCTAGGCTGCTATATGACTGGAGCTTCATGTGCAAGAAATAAGAGTCACACATCTGGAGAAGTAGGCAAGAGTGAGTCTCATTATATAAAATATCAGTCCATAATTTTCTAGATAGGTATACACAGAGAGGGAAGTAAATATATGAAGGGTTATAGGTAAAAAGGTATGATATGTTATATATTACAAAAATAAAAAAATACATAATACATACCATATATAGGCTTAAGAAATAGACTAGATCTGCATGTAATCACATTTAGCAACCCCCTTTGCTTATGAGGCATTATACATCTATATATCTGAAGATCATTTGGAGCATTCTAGAATTGTTTTTCAGAACCAAATTAAAATTCCACAAAATCCCTATCAGTTCAGAAAACACTTGATAAAATTTCTAATGAGGATTCTGCTTATTAATTAGGCACATTCACTGACAATCATTAAGAAAAACTGATACAAGGGGTCCCAATTTAAATCCACCTTCTTGACCTCGTCCTTCATTTATTCCTGCATATACCTATTAAGTACTGCAAAATTAATTTGAGGGACAATATCATTAAGTCTTAATTGTGTGACACATATTATCAGAGATGTAAAAATATAAAGGTAGTAGAGCTGTTGACCCTGGGATAGTGTAAACCTCTGGATTCTATTATGCACTTATTATTTAAGTAAGAAAAATATTGGTAATGGGCAACAAAACTTTCTAGACTACTCTTTGTCCATACCTTAATATGTGCCTTGAAATAAAAACACAGGACGCGTCCCTAATGTAAGTTAACTATGCCCTTCTTACAAAAATATGAATCATTTAAATGGCCCTGCACAAATAGGTCTTCTTTCTTTTATGAATTTTGCATGGTGTTCTCAGGTACTGTTGTCTCTTTGTAGGAGGTTAAAAAAAGAGGGAAATACCTCTTTCATAGATTCCATTTGCAAAAATGGAACAAAATCTCTCCTCTATCCCAGATCCCCTATTTTATTTTCATTGTCTCTTTTGAGCTCTGCATTTTCCAATGTCTTTAAAGGTCAAGAATGGGGGGAAAGAGTACACCCTTCCTGCTTCTATTACACTTACCTTTAATATTATATAATTATATTTTACTCATGTCAAATATTCTTGATATTATGAGGGATTATCAGTTCAATCTCTTAGAAAGGACACTATTTTTGTGCTTTTCTGGACGCTATAACAAATAACCCAGAACTCAAGATTTTGTTTACATGATATCAAGTGTCTAATGATACATTATTGTGTTAAGATTATATGTAATTTACATATATAGTAAGGATGTCAAAGAAATGTGCTATTCTGAATAGTTTAATTTGGGGGTTGCTCTCTTTCATTGGTTTTCAGATGCACATTTTCACATCTTAACGTCTTTGAAATTGCAATGTGACTTCCCAGTCATGAACATCTGAAAATCTCTTTTGGTCGGGCAGCAATCTCAACCTAATGGTCATTGACCATTAGGCTGAGATTGTTGAGTGCTTATATGCCAACTTGGTGGTGAGCCATGGCATGCCTGGACAACTTCAACTCTCAGCATCTCATTTTACACACCATATAGGAACTGTTTGAGGAAGGTGTGTGAATCTTGCTTGTTGCCTCAAAACCATCAAATAACATTGTTTGTGCAGATGTAGAAAGACTCAACATCCAGACTGTGTGATAACGAGTGTCAGAAGATAAGTTCAGATAGCAGTGGAGCATCCTGTTAGGAAAAACTGCATCATTAATCCCTTGTTGGCTCAGAGAATGGTATTTGCACAGAAAACACCAATACTGACATCTCTGAGTTAAGTAGTGATACAGAAAATTCAGACTCAGAATGGGATGGAATGTTCCAAATGCCTTTATTTCCTATATTGTCCTTTTTATGATTGCACAAAAGTGATAGACTTAAAATTATATGTCTAAGGTCTAACAGTTATTTCAGTAAATGTAAATTAAAGATGCTAAGTGATATTACAGTTCGTGTCTTTTTAATTGGTGTCTTTTTTCTTTCATAGAGTATCTAAAATAATAGTAAATCCTGCAATTAATGACATCTTAGAACTGATGTAAAAAATGTAATTGGTTTTTTTCATGGTAAGTGCAGTGCATACTATTAAAACTTTGTATTTATTATTGGGGATTTTGTAGGATCATCACTCTAAAGGTCAATTCTGGCTATGCATACTGCCTATTAATATAGACAGAGCAGAGAATTCATGGCTGAATATAAAGTAATGTTAAGACAGAAATTGTACCAGAATTGTTTCTTTTTAAGTCTCTGATACCAGCCCCCTGTCTTGTTTTTCCTGACATTTAATTGCACAGGAAAGAACAACCCAACCAACCAAAAACTTTCGCTTATTTGACTATTTTAATCAGAATATTATTATTTCACTTTTTCTAAATACATGTTTCATAAAGTATTTTAGAGACTTCTCTTAGACAACATATAACCTAATATTCTTGTGATCTGCTTTAATAATTTATAGTAAATTCACCAGCCCCAAGAAAAGAATTTAATGTAGATCAATAGGGGACTGTCCAATATATAAGTCTTATTACTTTAACATTTCATTTTCATAAACCTTATTCTTTATTGAAACCAGCATAAATACATATAATAGGAAATACTTTTTGATGACAACTTTGGTAGGATCATTTATTATTTGTATTTTTAAAATGTATTCCTTTAGAAGAGAGAAGAGCAAATGGAGATATTATTCCTAACAGAATGTCATCCTATGCTTTCTCTGTTTAAAATTCGTTTTTAGTTTACCAGAGCATTTGTTCCTCTAGCTCATAAATTCAGCAGATGACCAAGAACTAATAAGTACAATTTTTCTTTGAGATATTAGAAATATGGAGGAATAATGGCACTGCTTTCATATCTAGATAATTAGGAAGCACTGTATATAAACAACTATTAGAGTCTATGTCATCATAGAGTCATTATTTATGTAAAAGTGTGTCAACTGAACTGAACCAAGCAGATTTTGGCAGCCAGAATATTACCTGTTCATTTTTTAAATCCACGCCCTTGTCTAGCTCATGGCCTATTATAATTGCTCAATAAAGATTAGTGATTAGCATGAGCCTATGAAGTGTATATGTCCTATATCTTTCACTCAATGGATGCCCAATAAATATCTGAAATGAATAAATTAATGAGAAAAGAAGGCTATTGAACTTTCTTCCAAACTGTGAGCATCCACGAGGTAAATGATAATACAGAAGGGGAATAATTTTAGCTGCATTTGCGTACCTGACCTATGAGAGGCTACCAAGTCACCCTTCCTACCATAGGCCTCCCTTCAGAGCCCTCCTGTCCTGCTCAGCCACAGACGGAGGTGGCAGACAAGAAAGAAGGTGAACCTCTCTTACCTTTGTCCCCCAGATTCAGGGCCAGCTGCAGGCATGGGACAATCAGGTTTTTAGTAGGTCTGCCAAGCAGGTTCATTTCGATTAAGTGGATATTTATATACATATCATTTAAAAGGCTCTACTTCAGTCTTTAGGAATATTTTCTCTCTGACTCCCTCTCATGTTAGGATTTTGTGGTATGATCTATAAACGGAAAGGACTTTTCCTGGTGGGTATCCATATCTTTCAGGAGATAGCTTTCTAAGGCTGACTGCAGCTTTTAGTATTTGACAGTTGCTATTTAGAACCACATCGCTGGCCACAGATTAAGGTGGCCAAAGCTCTCCCTAGAATTATGAGTCCAAGAGCCAAATACGAGTTGTGTTTCTATAATATCAGAAGCTTACAGTTGAATAAAGGGACTCAAATCTTTTCATTTGGAGCTGGATATTATTTTATAGAAGGTAAAAAAAAATGTTTTTTTTAAAACCTCATCCCCTGACTCTTCACTTTTGTACTTCTGGAATATTGCATCTTTTATATCAGGTTCCATTACCTACCCCCTGCCTTTGCACATGTTTTTCTCTCTTTCAAGCCCTAAGATTCTTTCATCTTTATGGCTCAACAGTGTGAATTTAACATGATTTATACTCCAAAACTGATTGTTTTACGAAAGAGAGAACTTGGAAAATGTAGCCATTTCCATGGAGCTCAGCCATGTAAAATATAATATTTTAGATTTCTAAAATATAGTGTCTTTTTCTTTTTGTTGTAATCTCTGTGTGGCAATCTCATACCAACTCCTGTCAATAACGCAACCAGAGTCAGTAATCTTAGCAGATGTTTCTGTAGATTATTGCCAGGGAAAAAGCACTCCTTCTGTTCAATGGATATTCAGGTAATAATATGTATTATAACAACAGAATATACAGGATTATCTTAGGCAAAAGCTGATTGAGGAGGGATTGATATAAAACAGAAAAATTGATAAAATAAATCATTGACAGCTGAATTGCTCACTGTTGCTTTCTCTCTCCTTCTCTCCCTTTTCCTCTTTGAAAGCACAGAGAAATATAGGAAAAGCATTCAGAGGTGAGAACGAGAAAGTCAAAACCAAAGAAATACGAGGAGGTTTTCTGTGAATGATGGTGAACATGAAAATAAAGCAATTAGGAAAGAAGGCAAGGAAAATCAGATATATTTTTGAACACCTGTTGTACTTACTAGTCTAATGAAGTAGGTTTTACCTAGGCTTATTTTCACAGCAATCCTTTGAGGTGTACATTACTATGGCCATTTTTACAGACAAGGAAACTTAGGCTCAGGAAGTTAAGTAACTCCTGAATCAATTAGCATTGATGAGCTGGGAACTTGAGCCTGTTACTCCAAAGAAGATGCTGAAGTGAGTTGGAGAATGCATAAAAAGTTGGATACAATATCTTTGTATTGCCATTTAATATGTTTCATGCATATATCTTGTCTTTCCAAAGACAAACCCACTATTTTCAGAATTTTATGGACCTAAGAATCACCCAGGGAGCTTGGTAACAAGTCTGATTTCTTGGCGCTGCCACCAGAAGTTCTGATTCCATGGGTGTGTCATGGGATTCGACAATCACACTTTTAATAAATACCCCAGAGAACTCTGATGAATGAGGACCAAGACATACATGGGTTACTATAGCATGGGGGCCAGTTTAGCACCTTAATTCAGAATGAATTAATCAATGAGCAAGTGAAGGTCTATATATCATCTTATGTGGGTAGATACATGCTACCATGAGTTTATGCTCTTATTAATGTCACTTTTTTTCTACTTGCAGATTTGGATGTAGAAATCTTTCTGTTTTTAAGGTACTTTGATTGGATTTATGGGGCCTGTAGCCCACCCCTGGTTTTTCTGATTGCTCTGGGCCTTATTTCCTGATATTTAACACTTCTTACCCCTGCCCCAAAACTAATTCCATGGCATTTAACAACAGAGCAGATTAAATCTTTCATTGTATAAGAAAATATACCGCTTTCTCATTGTTCCTTTTTTCTGGTATTCCAGCATTTTTTGAGAATTCCAGCCATGCTCTCTCTATAATTCTACACAATTTAATCAGCACATAGCATTTTCCAAGAGGAAATTTGCAACAAGAAATGGATGAATGGGGAAACAGATGTGGCTCAAGGGATAGAGCTTCCACCTACCATATGGGAGGACCTGGGTTCAGTCCTTGAGGCCTCCTGGTGAAAAAGAAGAAGAAAGAGTGCCCACACAGCAAGCCAGGGCCTGAGCGAGTGCCTGTGTGGTGAGCCAGTGCCCACCTAGTACCTGCACAAGTGCCCACAAGAGTGCATGCCTGGTGAGCCAGTGCCCTGCGCAAGTGAGTCACGCAGCAAGATGATGATGCATCAGAGGAGAGACAAGGGGAGAGTCAAAGTGAAGCACAGCAGAGACCAGGAACTGAGGTGGCACAATTGACAGGGAACCTCTCTCCCCATCAGAGGGCTCCAGGATGGAATCCTGGTAATCCTAGAGGAGAGAAAATGAAAGAGAAGACAACACAGACAGCAAAAGAACAGGGCAGGAGGAGGGGAAGGGGGAAAATAAATAAATAAATGAATCTTAAAAAAAAAAAAAAAAGACATGGGTGAATAAAATCTTACATCAATTCGTCTTATGCATCCCAACCTCATGGATTTGGCTTGGTTCCTCTTGAATAATTTAATCACATTGTATTAATTTTCACATACCTTGGGGCTGAAAGCTAATAATGAGTGAATGTGTCTGGTATGAGACAATAGAGACCAAAACTGAGTTATTAGGACTGTACATTAAAATGTAGGCAACTATTGAGATGGACTGTACTGCAAATCATGAAAGGTAGATATTGGTTGAAAAATTTTCAAAACCTGGTAATTCCAACTTTGAGTATGGCATTAGAAAAATTTTTTCTTCTGATTCTAAGAAAATTTTCCAAGATTTATTTTGGGGAAATTATACACACACACATAAGCACACATATATATACATGTATACATACATAATATATATATATACAACAAAACAACAGCATATTATTTATAATCTCATTGCTTAGTTAAAACTGTAATGAAATCTTTGGTTCAAGATCTTTTATTCTTAGAAGCTTAAATGTATTTGAATCACATGGGTTTGTAGCTGCTTTTTCTATTTATTATTCTATTGCTAGCACTTTTATTTCATTAAATATTAGGAAATATTCCAATTACTGTATATTACTCTGTCATATAAATATTCCATAATTTACTTGGCTTCCCCTATTTGGGTTCTTTTCTTTTGTTTTCTAATGCAAAGACAGACTTCTCCATACTAAATCGTTGGGTACATTTCTGATTATTTATTTAAAATAAGTTCTAAGAGGTGGAAGTCCTGAGTCATACTGTCTAATTGCTGTTTAGAGAAATCTATCAATTTATATTCTCACTAGTATTGAGAACACTTACCTTTCCATAACTTCATCAGCTTAAGAGAGGTACAAAAAAGTATCTCATTGATTCATTTTCTTTTCTTTGACTAGTTGTAAGGTTGGTACTAATTACCCCTTCAATATACGTATTTTTTTTCAGGAGTTTGAAGGGCTGGGGGAAAAATTATTGGAAAATTCTATCTCAAGTATGATTTTCATGGTATATAAAAGCTCAGTGAATCAGCAATGGAGAGACTAAAAATTTGAGACATTCAAATCACCTGATCCTTGTGATATTGACTGGAGAATCCTGAGAGACACAGGCAAATTGTGAAGACAAGAATGAATCTACCCAATAACTATCCTAAAGGTTCTGTTTATCTGAGGTCACTAGAAAGCAGACCGTAATGGGTAAGAAATGGATTTTAGGATTTCACAGTCTTGAATAAGAATCCCAGTTCTCCAGTTTATTAGTTGGGTAATTTTGGCCAAGATATGTATTTTTGCCATAGAGTGAGAATAGCAAAGACAATTTCATAGGATTGTTGTAAGCACAAAATATCAAATTTAAAATTTATATCACAACCCTTTGAATAAAAAGAGGCACATAATAAATGGAAGTGTGAGGAACAGGAATACAAGTTGTTATTGATGTGTTAGGGTGACTATTACCCTCACACAGGGCAGGTTGACGCGTGCTCTGCTTGGGAAAGCTCCATGAAGGTATTATCCTAAAAACATGAAAGTCCCTCTCCCCAAAAACTCATCACCTGCCACTATTGCCTGAAATCCTACTTTTAGAGATTTGTTAATTTGCCTTAAATTTTTTATATTTTAAAAATGGAAAAGTCTGGAAAAATGCAACCCATTTTTTATTATAACACACACACACATATATAACGTAAAATTTGTCATTTAACCAATTTATACATTTCAGTGGCACTACATTCACAATGCATTTTACCAGCACCTCCATCCAGTACCAAAACATTTTCATTATCCAAAATAGAAACCGTACCCATCATGCAATAACTCCCTATTTCCTCTTTTCCTCTGCTCTTGGTAGCCTCTAATCTACTCTATGTCTTTGTGAATTCGCTTACTCTAGGTATATCATAGAAGCAGAATCATACAATATTTGCCTTACATGCTTTGCTCATTTCATTCATCATGATGTTTCAAGGTTCATTCGTGTTGTCACATATAGCAGAACTTCATTCATGTATGTAACTGAATAATCTTCCTTTGTTTATCCATTAACCTGTAGATGGATATTTGGGTTGTTTCCACTTTGGGGCTACTAAGTAATGTGGCCATGAACACGAGTGTACAAATATCTGTTTGAATCTCTGTTGTCAGTTCCTTTGGGTATATACCAAGAAGTAGAATCGCTGGGTCATGTGGTAATTCTATGTTTACAGTTTTGAGAACCTGCCAAACAGGTTTCCAAGGCACACAGACAAAACTTGAG